>NC_135787.1:29988750-30635000 GCF_051106095.1 Pogona vitticeps
TGGGAAGCACAAGAGATTTGAGGGCTCCTAAATTATGCAAGGAGGAGCACCGGTGCTAGTTTTGAATTAAAATGAAATAGGCAGGCAACAACAACAACAAAAACAAAAACAAAAGAGAGCAGAATAGAAAATAACTGATAAAGGAGGAAATCATACTTAATTCTAAATATTTTAAAGATGACAAAGGTGTGGGGGAGGAGGCATGAAACCATTGGAAGCGTTGCAGGGGTGCTCCTGTTCTCCCCTCAATGCTAGCTTTCCAGTGGACGAGCTAAATCCCTACACATCACTACTATTTATGACTCTTAGTAGATCATGATTTTGGCGGAATCCAAAAAGTTGATGTCATTCCTGCCTGTCCGTCACAGCAGCTAAGGGGGAGAAGCCAAGGATAGAGCAGAAGGGGCGGAGTTAAAGTGACAGTTAGAAGGAGTTGAAGGACAGTTAGAGACAGTTGGAGTTAGGGAGAGGTAGAAAGAGTCAGGGACCTGAAGATGTACAGAGAGTGTTAGGGTTTAGGAATAGGTTAAAGAGGTTTAGGAGAGAATATTGAAAGTAAAACACATGTAACAAACAGAAATGAACACATAAGCATAACAGGAGAGATATAACATTGATAGTAAAGTGATTGACTTCATGATCTTAAAAGTATTAATACGTGTTCCAATTCACATATGATTTCCTGTTGAAGAATAATAAAAGAATACTTAAGCAATCATAAACCCTGCTTCCTAAAGTATATGACCTTTTTGGGGTGGCAGTTTCTGTGTGGGTCTTGAGGTGGTATTAAGAGAATACCTGGTGGCAGCGAAAAGGGGGTGTTTACCTGTGTGGAGCCCAAGGAAACAGAGGCCACAAAGGGGGATCGCCACAATGATTAAGTTTGGAAAGTAAGGAAAAACCTACCAATGATTAATATTTTATTTATTTTTATTTATTTATTGTATTTATACCCTGCCTATCTAGTCATTTCGACCACTCTAGGCGGCTTACAACATAAAGGATAACAAGAGTCTGGACAATAAATTAATACCAGTGGCTGTGCTTTGCATGCCTGTATTTTCATTAAAGCTGATCTTGCAGGCAGGTGGCCCAACTGTCTTGTTCCTGCGGCCCTATATTTTAGGTAAATTCACCATTTTTGACTTATTTGCTGGAAGAACTTGCTTTGTAGCTAGACATTTGCAAACCTAAACATGTCTCCTCAGAGTCCAACAGAGCTGCATGGAACATGCTGCTGGGTAAGCAGGCACAGGACTGCCTCCCCCCGCCACCCCCAGAGTGTGCTTCTGGATCAGGTCTTTAGTACCAGTGCAAACAACGGTCATGGAAAGATGTATTCTCAGTATAACAGTTATGAATGGCACACTAGAAAGAGGTCTTGTGAATGATAACACCACGTGCAAATCTTAACACAGGTCAGGCTTTTGCCCATCGAAGCATTGCTACCTTTTTTTTACAGGCGCTCTGTACAGAGCCTATTGAGCAGAGAAACTACCAGTCCCATAATCCCTTGCAGCTCTCATGGAGCTTAACCACTCCCACCTATTTTATCCTTCTTCAGGCAAATGGCCATCACTCCAGGTATGTGTTTCAGAACACATACCTGTGCCTTGGCAAGTTTCTCTTGCCAAGGCACAGGTATGTGTTCTGAAACTCCTCTGAGGATTTTATTTTATTTTGGGCTACTTCTAGCCCTGCTTTCCTCCAACTTCCTGCTATTTTTCTCTTTGTCTCAACTTGGCTGTAATCACCTTCATAGACTATTTCAGAGTGGAGCTTAGAATAGCTACTTTTTTGGAGTTGCACCCCCCAAAAAAAATCCCCCAGTTGTCATGGCTGCTGGTCATATGTTTTGTAACTGCATTTTGTCTGCATTGGCCATCATGTTAAAGGAGAGGTCACATGCTGGCTGAAATTACATTCGTCGTCCTAAAAAAATAATAAAAAATAAACCTCCCAAGCTATTGTCCAGACCATGTTGTCTCCCACTTGAAACTACTTGTTTTCTAACATGTGTCCAGTCCTTTTTCTTACTGCAGAAAATTCAGTGATAAGAGAAACATCAAATCACTGCAAAATATATTTTGATTTATAGTATTAAAAACCTCCACTCCCACCCTTGGTGTATTCAGAGGGCAGACAATGTACAATTGCACAGGAAGTGTGTGACACCATATTTGTAAATATTGTCACTAGAAACTGAAGCATATAGTCAGGAGAAACACATGGCCCCATTGTTCTTGAACTCTAGTCTACATCACATGAAGAATTAGAGGGAAACCACATTTTTGCATGTTGTTCATCACAACAAGAAATGCTCTATACTTAGAAAACTAACTTCTCATGCAAAATGTTCCTTTCCTTTCCTTTTCTTGGATGGCTTTTGTTGGAAAAATGCCTGTTGCTTTTTAATTCAGGCAAATGGGAAGAAATAATTAACTAAAGCAAGACATCTAATCAAGTCATCACTGATAATCAAGAACATAAAACAGAATGTTGCCACAGAAATTAAAGGATACTCCAAAGATCAGAAGTCAGGTTCTTTCTCAAGGCCTGAAAGCTTATAACATGCTGCAAGAGAAGAATCCCAACTTGACATGGCTGAACGCAATGGATCAAACTGACTTTGTGTGGTTTAAATCATGAGACCATATTTCTTAGTATATCCCTCTCTAATATATCTTGACTTCAGCAAAGCTTTTGACAAAGTGCCCGATGATATCCTGATTAGCAAGCTATCTAGGTGTGGGTTGGAAAGATCAAGTGTCAGGCGGATACACAATTGGCTACAATATCATACTCAAGAGGGTAATTATTAACAGCTCCTTTTCCAACTGGGAGGAGGTAACAAGTGGGGTAAGGTAAAGGTTCCCCGTGACATTTTTAGTCCAGTCGTGTCCGACTCTAGGGGGCGGTGCTCATCCCAATTTCAAACCGTAGAGCCAGCGCTGACAGTTTCCATTGTCACATGGCTAGCGTGTACCCCAAGGCTAAGTCCTGGGTCTAATGCTCTTCAACATTTATATTAATGACCTGGATCAGGGAGCACAGGGAATACTTGTCAAATCTTCAGATAACACAAAATTGGGTGGAATAAAATTCAAAATGATCTTGATAGGCTGGAGCACTGGCTGAAAACAACAGAATGAAATTGAATAAGGGTAAGTGCAAAGTACTGCATCTTGGAAAAAGAAACCAAATGCACAGTTAAAAGATGGGGGATACCTGGCTCAACAATACTACATGCAAGAAGGATCTTGGAATAGTCATAGATCACAAGCTGAATATGAGCCAACAGTGTGATGTGGTTACAAAAAAGGCAAATGCTATTTTAGGCTGCAAGATGGCGGCGCAAGCACTTGCAGCGGCTAGGCATTCCAGAGATCGGCCCTTATTACGGACTCTACATGCTCAGGCACAAGTAATTTACAGTCGACAAGAATTATTATCTATTGGCAGAGAAGGTTACAACTTTGAATCGACGGTCTCAACTTACAACATCCCAGCTGAGCTTTTAAGACAGCCTGCATATCCAGGGGTTACTCCCCCTGCTCTCCCTGTCAGGAAGAAAAGAGCACGGAGAAAACGCAAGCAGAAAAGAGGTTGCAGGGCCGGTCTACGAGTGAGGTTAGGCAAAAATCCTCACAAGCCTGCATTGCCAAGTCTTTTTGTCTCAAATGTTAGATCTCTACCCAACAAGATTGAGGAGCTGGAACTTACTATCTCCCTACAGAAAAATATTCGAGACTGTTGCGTTATGATCTTTACAGAGACATGGCTTGATTCTTCCATCCCAGGGGAGGTAATTGAACTACAAGGACGCAGAGTACATCGAGCAGACAGATCTGTTGAATCTGGGAAGAGCAGAGGTGGAGGGGTTTGTGTTTACACAAACGATAATTGGAGCACAGATGTTAAAATACTGGATATTCACTGTTCTCCTGATTTGGAGTATTTGGCAGTGAAATGCCGCCCCTTTTACCTGCCTCGTGAGTTTAATGTTATTATAATAACAGCAGTATATATACCTCCTGATGCTAACACAACCACAGCTTTGAGTTGTTTGTTAACTGCTATCAGCAAACAGCAGCAGGCCTACCCAGATGGAGTGCTGGTGGTAGCAGGTGATTTCAATCAAGCCAATTTAAAGACCGTCCTCCCTAACTTTTATCAGTACGTGGACTGTCCCACTAGAGGGGAAAATACCTTGGATCAGGTATATAGTAACATCATACATGGATATAAGACGAAGCCATTGCCTAGCTTGGGACAGTCAGATCATATATCTCTTTTTTTGATTCCATCATACAGACCTCTTGTTAAAAGAATCAGACCATCAATTAGAGAAATAAAAGTGTGGCCAGTGGATGCATCTGAGCAACTTCAAGATTGCTTTAGGAGCACTGATTGGGCACTGTTTGAGGAGGACAATGTTGATACTTATGCCTCAACAGTACTGTTTTATATCAAAAGCTGCATCAATGCTGTTACTACTACCAGACAAGTACGAGTGTTTTCTAATAACAAGCCTTGGCTAAATAGAGAAGTGCGCCTTTTATTAAAAGCCAGAAATGCTGCTTTTCATTCTGGTGATGAACTACAGTACAGAGAGGCTAGAGCTAAACTGAAAAGGGGCATTAAGGATGCCAAAGCTATGTACAGCCAGAGAATTGAACAACACCTTGAAAGTTCTGACACTCGCCGAGTGTGGCACGGCCTAAGACAAATCACTGGTCAGAGTAACAAAAACAGTCTGTGTAGCAGCAGTGATTTTTTGGCTGAGCAGTTAAATCAATTTTTCAGCCGTTTTGAGGTGGAAACAGGAACAACCATTATTACAGCACCTCCTGTCTATAATACATCACTAGAATCTACCATCAACAGACAACCACTAGTACTGCAGATTTCAGATGTGAGACGCGCTTTCCAGAATATTAATGTTCGAAAGGCAGCTGGACCAGATGGAATCATGGGACGAGTTATTAGGGGCTGTGCTGCAGAATTAGCTGGAGTTTTTACGGATATTTTCAATCTATCCTTGTTGCAGTGTTCAGTCCCCACTTGCCTGAAGACATCTATTATAGTGCCAGTCCCCAAGCAGTCAGCTGTGGTATCTCTCAATGATTACAGACCAGTAGCTTTAACATCTGTTGTTATGAAATGTTTTGAGAGATTGGTGCTGGATTACATTAAGGCTAGTCTTCCACCTTCTTTGGACCCATGTCAATTTGCATACAGGAAAAATAGATCTACTGATGATGCTGTGTCCATTGTACTCCATACTGTATTGAGCCACTTAGAACATCAGGGAACTTATGCGAGGCTGTTGTTTGTGGATTATAGCTCTGCTTTTAATACCATTCTACCAAATAGGTTGTTTTTTAAAATGATCAACCTGGGATTACCTCAGGAGATTTGCATGTGGATAAAGGATTTTCTGACAGATAGGCCACAGTCAGTAAGGATGGGATCTCACCATTCTTCTACCCTGGTACTAAGTACAGGAGCTCCCCAGGGCTGCGTGCTAAGTCCCTTCCTCTATTCCCTGTACACACATGATTGCACCCCACTGTATAACACCAATGCAATTATTAAATTTGCGGATGATACGACAGTGGTGGGGCTCATAAATAAGAACAATGAGTCTGCTTATAGAAAGGAAGTACAAAGGTTGATACTTTGGTGTAAAGAAAATCATCTCACACTTAACATCAAAAAAACTAAAGAACTCATAATTGATTTTAGGAGGAAGAGATATGTACATTTACCACTGTACATAAACGGTGAGGAAGTGGAGAGAGTTGGTAGTTTTAAATTTCTGGGTACTTACATCTCAGAGGACCTCTCATGGACTATAAATGCCAACATGCTAATGAAGAAGGCACAGAAGAGGCTGTATTTCCTGAGAATGCTCGGCAAGTTAAATTTATCTCAGCATTTGCTTCTGTCATACTATCGTAGCACCATTGAGAGTGTCCTAACCTATGGCATTCTGGCATGGTTTGGGAGTAGCTCTGTAGCGGACAAAAAAGCTCTACAGAGAACCATTAAAATTGCCCAGAATATCATCGGGCTCCAGCTACCAACCCTGGATGACATCTTCACATCCCGCTGTCTAAGGAAATCACATAGCATCCTGAGAGACTCTTCCCATCCTGCTTATAACTTTTTTGAACTGTTACCATCTGGCAGAAGATATAGAACAATTAAGACTCGGACCACACGTTTTCTCAATAGTTTTTATCCCAGAGCTATAATTGCAATTAATAATGAGCTTAAAGACCACCAATAGTGAATAATTAGTTGGACTGTGTAACTTGGCCTGCGGTGTAGATGTTTGTATTTTTAGTGGGGGACTTTTAGTGGGTGGGGAGTGTTTGGGGAATTTTATGTGTGTGCATGTGTCTGGTCTCTGGGTGTCTGTGAATTTCGTTGTATGTGTATATACTTACAATGACAATAAATTATTATTATTATTATTATTACCAGAGGTATAATTTCCAAATCCCACAAGGTGCTAGTCCCCCTCTATTCAGCACTGGTCAGGCCTCACCTTGAGTATTGTGTCCAATTCTGAACACCACAATTCAAGACATATGCTGGCAAATTGGGACAAGTTCAAGGAAGGGCAACAAAGATGGTCAGGGGGGTGGAAACCAATCCCTATGAGGAAAGACTGAAAGAATTGGGCATGTTTAGCCTTGAGAAAAGAAGACAGAGAGGTGATATGATAACACTTTTCAAACACTTGCCCAGAGGAGGGGCAAGGTCTGTTCTCAGTCATCCCAGAGTGCAGGACACGCAACAATGGGCTAAAGTTACAAGAAGCCAGATTTTTACTGAATATCAGGAAAAACTTCCTAACTGTTAGAGCATTACAACAGTGGAAACAACTACCTTGAGGCATGCAAGAGAAACTTACACAACCACCTGGCAGGTATCCTTTGATTTGTATTGATTTGTATTCCCGCATTGAGCAGGGGGTTGGACATGATGGCCTTGTAGGCCCTTCCAGTTTCACTATTCTATGATTCTATTTACAGTATTCATTCCACCTCCCTAACCTATTGATTCAAATACAATTTTCCCCCACCTTCAGAGTGAGTTGAGGAATATGAATTTTACAGCCAATATAATTTCAGTTATTTACCTCTTAGTGGTTTACACCAAAATACTGCCAAACCACAACGTTTTCTATAAATAACATTAAGAAATAAAACAGATGAAAACAGCATTATAATCAAATTTATAATCCAGGAAATCTCATGTGAACAAGAATTTTTTCCAGAAGCAACACAAGATTTGCCAGGATCTTTTTCTACATTCTTGACCTCACTCTGGATGGATGGACGGACGGACAGATGGTCTGAAGCTCAACATCAATAAAACTAAGCTCATGGCCATTGGTCCCATCACCTCCTGGCAAATAGAAGGGGGAGATATGGAGGCAGTGACAGATTTTACTTTCTTGGTCTCCATGATCACTGCAGATGGTGACAGCGGCCACGAAATTAAAAGATGCCTGCTTCCTCGGAGGAAAGCGATGACAAACCTAGACAGCATCTTAAAAAGCAGAGACGCCACCTTGCCGACAAAAGTCCGCATAGTCAAAGCTATGGTTTTTCCAGTAGCAATGTATGGAAGTGAGAGCTGGACCATAAAGAAGCCTGACCGCCAAAGAATTGATGCTTCTGAATTGTGGTGCTGGAGGAGACTCTTGAGAGTCCCCTGGACTGCAAGGAGAACAAACCTATCCATTCTGAAGGAAATCAATCCTGAAGCTGAGGCTCCAATACTTTGGCCATCTCATGAGAAGAGAAGACTCCCTGGAAAAGCCCCTGATGTTGGGAAAGTGTGAAGGCAAGAGGAGAAGGGGACGACAGAGGAGGAGATGGTTGGACAGTGTCAGCGAAGCTACCAACAGGAATTTGACCCAACTCCGGGAGGCAGCGGAAGACAGGAGGGCCTGGCGTGCTCTGATCCATGGGGTCACGAAGAGTTGGATACGACTTAACAACTAAACAACGACAATTCAGTCAGATACATATCTACAAATAACATCAAAATTAAAGGCTTATCTTTCATGTTTTCATGTGTAAGCTTTGCACGTGAGGAGGGAAGTTAAGATTAAAATGCTAGATGTATTTGTTTTTTTAGGATTCTCCACATGAAGAGTAAGTAGATGGGGAAAAAAGACCTACGATATTACTGGACACTTCCCTAGATTTTTTTAGATTTCTTCTTTCTTAGGGCCCTAAAATATTAAGGAGAGCCTCCATGAATCCAGGAAACTGAAAGTATTTGTTTCCGATCAGGGCTGGTATGAAAAGAAGGCCAGTGGAAAGAGACAAAAGTCAGCAGCAGGTGGAGCTAAATAATTCTGGTTTTGTTCCCTTCCTCCTTCTCTTACAATGATACTTGAAGGATATGTTCTGAACAGGTCACTGGAATAAAAAATCCCCACATCCTGTTATGCATGGTATCTTTGTTGGGACATGAAAAGATCACAAATGGGGAAACTTTTGAGTCCCACCAGATTCTTCATCAGGCTTGAAATTCCAGAGTTTAGGGTGAGGTAGAGTAGAATGGGGAGTAGAGAAAAAAAGGAAAAATCAAAGTTTAAAAAATATATATCTAAGATATTTTATTTATTTATTTATTTATTTATTTATTTATTTATTTATTTATTTATTTATTTATTTATTTATTTATTTATTTATTTATTTATTTATTGTCATTGTAAGTATATACACAGTACTGTACAATGAAATTCACAGACATCCAGAGACCTGACACATGCACACACGTAAAATTCCCCAAACACTCCCCACCCACTAAAAAAAATCCCCCAACACTCCCCACCCACTAAAAAAAATCCCCCAACACTCCCCACCCACTAAAAGTCCCCCACTAAAAATACAAACATCTATACCGCAGACCAAGTAACACAGTCCAACTAACTATTCACTACTGGTGGTCTTTAA
Source organism: Pogona vitticeps (assembly GCF_051106095.1). Lineage (NCBI taxonomy): Eukaryota > Metazoa > Chordata > Lepidosauria > Squamata > Agamidae > Pogona > Pogona vitticeps. The sequence goes on from NC_135787.1 coordinate 29,997,738, forward strand.
GCTCATTATTAAGTGCAATTATAGCTCTGGGATAAAAACTATTCAGAAAACGTGTGGTCCGAGTCTTAATTGTTCTATATCTTCTGCCAGATGGCAACAGTTCAAAAAAGTTATAAGCAGTGAAGATGTCATCCAGGGTTGGTAGCTGGAGCCCGATGATATTCTGGGCAATTTTAATGGTTCTCTGTAGAGCTTTTTTGTCTGCTACAGAGCTACTCCCAAACCATGCCAGAATGCCATAGGTTAGGACACTCTCAATGGTGCTACGATAGTATGACAGAAGTAAATGCTGAGATAAATTTAACTTGCCAAGCATTCTCAGGAAATACAGCCTCTTCTGTACCTTCTTCACTAGCATGTTTCCATTTATAGTCCATGAGAGGTCCTCTGAGATGTAAGTGCCCAGAAATTTAAAACTACCAACTCTCTCCACTTCCTCGCCATTTATGTACAGCGGTAAATGTACATTTCTCTTCCTCCTAAAATCAATTATGAGTTCTTTAGTTTTTTAATGTTAAGTGTGAGATGATTTTCTTTACACCAAAGTATCAACCTTTGTACTTCTTTTCTATAAGCAGACTCATTGTTCTTATTTATGAGCCCCATCACTGTCGTATCATCCGCAAATTTAATAATGGTGTTATACAGTGGGGTGCAATCATGTGTGTACAGGGAATAGAGGAAGGGACTTAGCACACAGCCCTGGGGAGCTCCTGTACTTAGTACCAGGGTAGAAGAATGGTGAGATCCCATCCTAACTGACTGTGGCCTATCTGTCAGAAAGTCCTTTATCCAGACGCAGATCTTCTGAGGTAATCCCAGGTTGATCATTTTAAAAAACAACCTATTTGGTAGAATGGTATTAAAAGCAGAGCTATAATCCACAAACAACAGCCTCGCATAAGTTCCCTGTTGTTCTAAGTGGCTCAATACAGTATGGAGTACAATGGACACAGCATCATCAGTAGATCTATTTCTCCTGTATGCAAACTGCCATGGGTCCAAAGAAGGTGGAAGACTAGCCTTAATGTAATCCAGCACCAATCACTCAAAACATTTCATAATAACAGATATTAAAGCTACTGGTCTATAATCATTGGGAGATACCACAGCTGACTGCTTCGGGACTGGCACTATAATAGATGTCTTCAGGCAAGTGGGGACAGAACACTGCAACAAGGATAGATTGAAAATATCCGTAAAAACTCCAGCTAATTCTGCAGCACAGCCCCTAACAACTCGTCCCATGATTCCATCTGGTCCAGCTGCCTTTCGAATATTAATATTCTGGAAAGCGCGTCTCACATCTGAAATCTGCAGTACTAGTGGTTGTCTGTCGATGGTAGATTCTAATGATGTATTATGGACAGTAGGTGCTGGAATAATGGTTGTTCCTGTTTCCACCTCAAAACGGCTGAAAAATTGATTTATCTGCTCAGCCAAAAAATCACTGCTGCTACACAGACTGTTTTTGTTACTCTGCCCCATGATTTGTCGTAGACCATGCCATACTCGACGAGTATTATTTATTTAATAATAAAACTTACTCTATTTTTTTGATTTCGCACATGGACCACACAACTTGTGTTTAATTTGTTGTTATTGTTGAAACATAGTCTCATATTGGTTTAATAGGTTACTACACTATGATTGCTCGTTCTCTTCTATGGTGTATATGATATGTACCATTCTTTATAGCCACATGAGGATGGTGGCCTACTTGAAGTATTGAACACCTCTGTCACACGCACATACATAAAGACTTTCCTTCCAGATAGTTACCCTCCACTGTTCATGGCGTTGTGCATGGCAAGCAGTGGAGACTTAGATATTCATCCTCACTCTCTTTCTTGACTGCACAGCTTGCAAACAAGGAGTTAAAACAAATGGCGCTAAGGCTGAAACTAAGAACTGAGTGGAAAGAAGTGACTTGCCTAATAATGAAAACTCTGAACAGATACAAACAACCGTAAGAAGAAAGACACCAATGAAGGCCAATCTACTTGAATAGGCATTGATGCATTTTATTTTCTTAGAAGAAACAGCAGTCTTTTCAAAATCGTTATGATTCTGTAATTTTGACCTGGGCCTCAACTCATGGGGGGTGGGGACTCCCCTCAACCAAAGGTGTAGATTGTCGTGTATTTTATGAATAAAACAAAACAAAACAAAACATGCCATTGTTTATATTAAAAGGTTTGTTTACACATTGTGAGATCAGTTCTCAAACAGTGAACTGACCTCACAATGTGAGATGGCTTGGGTCTCCTCTGAGCTCTCAGAGGGCCTTATTGTTACCTTTTTTTGACTAGGACACACAGAATCTTCTGGCCAATGCTAGAGATGGTGGATGGGAGAGTCCTGCCCATTTACTGCATTTAGAGAACTTGTGCCTTAGCGTTCCTTTGGTGAAATAGCAGCTATAGGGCAATACTGTACTTGGAAATGCACAAGGCACTTTGTACCTACTCACAGCAGCCAGCCTACTCTGGGCCCAGAAATGGAAAAGTGAAGAAATACCAATGACAAAGGAGTTGCTAAAGAAGTTATGGGACATAGCAGAACTAGATACACTTTCAGAAGCACTGCGGGAACAACCAAGGGACTATGTAAAACAAAGCTGGAAATTAATATATTTTTGGGCATGGAAAAAGACAGGAGTTTAGGGCAAAATTCGCTATTCTATGTACTCAGTGCTCACTGGAAACCAACTGGAGTAAATAGTGTTTTTTGTTGTTGTTTGTTGTCTGTTTGTAGTGGCTGGTGGTTTGGTGTTTCCTGTTTTGTCTGCTTTGTTGTGTTTTATTTTAAATACAATTTTACTTGTAAAAAAGTCATTTCTGAACCTCTTTTTTGCCTATCATTTTGGCAGCACACAAAACTATTTATGCAGTTCAACATTCCTTCAGATGTTATTTTTACAAAATGTAATGGGACTTATTCTCAAGTCATTGGGCCTCCTTTACCCTCATTAAGCCCACAAATGACCTTTCTATGCATATTTGTCTTGGGTTCCCCTGAATTCTGGCCTTTCTGATTCTCCTGACTGTAGGCAATACAATTTCTCAGTGGCTATTCCCAGGCTTTGGAATGCACTTTTTTGCTTATCTGGAGAAGCCAGATTGGCCCCCTCCATCTTGCCCCCCTGTCCTCAGGTGAAGACCTTTTTTCAGGCATGCTTTTAAGTGATAATTGTCTAGGGGATGCCCTGTTTATGAAATTTAGATACAGTTCTTTAAATTAATGTTTCAAATTTATTTCTTAATCTTATCTAATGTTTCATTGTTTTTTAAAATATCATGTTGTATGGTAGTTTTAACTTGTTATGACTACATGGTTTTGTTATAAACTGCCTTTGGTCCCCTGTGGGCAGAAAGGTGGCATAGAATAGAATGGAATAGATAAATAAATAATGTAATGCCAACTTGCTTTTGGATTATGTTGACCCCCTAAACTCTTTTTAACTGTCTTGCATTTTTCAAATTCTTCAGATACAAATTCAGACACAATGTATTTCATTGTGAGCCTCTGTGGATTTTGATCTGCAAATCTTCACATGGAAATAAATCTAGTAGTCTTTTAAGAGCTATAATAACCACCACCGCCACCGCCACCCAATATTTTTGCCAGCATGCTGAGATGAACTAACATGGCCACTCTTCTTAGTATTTGCATTACTTGCCATGGAACATTGCAATTAATGGGTGAGTTGCTAGGGACCATCTTGGTTGCGCAATCGGCACGCAACTGTGATTGAGTCCTGACACCTTGTCAGTTACCTGCAGTGAGCCATGACAATTTATGGAACCCTTACAAAAACACCAACAAGATGCTGGCTGTTAAATCCCAATTCCTTGACTTGAAGTTGTTAAGAAAAATATAAGGGAAAAAAGGATAATATTTTAGTAATGTATGACTGTTATCGGGAATCAAAGGCTTTCCAAAATTACTGCTGCCATTGCTGTTTCAAGATTGTGGCCTGGTTCCTTGCAGAATCACAGAAGTTCTGCTTTCAGACAGACTTTATATTTATTATACAGGGTGTTTAACAGAGAATTCTCTTGGTGTGACCTCTGTAGCCTAGTCCTGAAGCAGTGGATAGTGCTCTCACCCTACATCTCCCAACAAGCACAATCCATTTAGGATGCATTGGGGTCTAATTTGGTATAGTGGGACACAGGGACAGGACCCCCCCCCTGCTTTTTTGTTCAAGGAGCTGTCCAAGCTGTCCACAGTTTACTTTGGAAATATGGTTCATGAATGGTCCATCTGCCTTTGGCGAAACACTGTGTTAAGAGCATTAGGTACACGACACCTTCACAGGATTCAAATCCTTCTTGTAAGGACTTTGTTTGGTGTATTTATTTATTTATTTATTTATTTATTTATTTATTTATTTATTTATTTATTTTCCGGCTTTTACCCTGCCCATCTAGATTCAACGAATCTACTTTGGTCAGCTTACAGTCCGAGTATAAAACAAAAATTTAAAAAATGGTATTAAACAAGATACACATGTATGTGGATGTTAAGTCCTTGAAAGATTGGACTCTGAGAGGCACCAGAGAGGAAGATACTATGGTTCCTTTGAGGAAAATGTTTGTGTGTTATGGGTGGAAAGAAGAGCAGGATGGTTTTCATGGCGGACTTTCTATCAAGATGTGTTTCTTCTTATTTTCCATACCCATGTAATATCAGGACCTGAACAATCATTGTTGTGATTAGTTGTTTGATAACAAAGTTATCATAGGTGCCAGAATAGCTGCTTGTTTTAATGGGAAGTATTTCATTTAAAACTCCCCCCAATATTTAAGAACTGCTGAATAGCTCAGTGGTTTAGGTCTCTGGCTATGAAGCCAAAGGTTGGGAGGTCAATTTCCCACTGTGTCAGGGGCTGGACTTGATGATCTATAAGGTCCCTTCCAGCTCTGCAGTTCTAAGATTATTATATTTTTATTCACTAACCATTTTGCACATGAAGAGCCCATGTAAAGACTTCTTGTCTTGTTACTTGCAGTACAATTGAACCCGGAACCTTAGATAGATTTAAGAAGATAAACTTGTGGGTCACAGTATGTACAGGAGTTCTTCTTTTAAGTAGTATTTCTTAAGACATTATAATTGGAAAAGATAAGGATAACAATGGGAAAAACCCTACAAGCAATGGGGCTTCAGAAGGAGACTAGATGTAGATAACAGGCAAAAATGTCAGGGTTGGCATGCAAGATAGACCAGTTTGATAAGTTCTTCAGCCTTTATGGCTCTACACTTAGTATAAGAATGAGCACCTGAACTGGAAAGCCCAAAATCACATTTCTGACAACACAGAAGCTTCTGTGAAGATTCAGATACTCAGAGACAATGAAGCTGCAGTTCCTGGCTTGTGTGGTCTTCTTCTGCCTCCTGGCACTGGAGAACTCCAGGGCAAATCTAGCTAAGGTTTGTATTATGATAACTTTGGATGGTAATTTGCAGGAATTTATGATTTTATTTTAAAATGATTGTCCATATTAATTTATTGTTTTGCCATGAAAGAGAGACATTTCCTTGAACTGGTTTCAGTTACAAGAATGGAACTCACAGTTTCAAGGAACTTCTCCTGCCCTTCCTTGTTATCCTGTAAATTCCCCTTTGGAAGCCAAGTAGTCACTCGTTTCTCCTTTAAATTCATTTAGAAAGAAGAACTGAGAAACAGATTAAGTAGTTTTGCTATTTTTATTTATATGTCGGAATGTGTATAGGCTTCAGAGTGGTAGTTCCCAGTACTGTCCTAGTTACTGCCTATGCCCCATTGAAAGATTTCTTTGGAGTTATGACTAGCTTTCCAGCTTTGGGGGCATATGTGAATCTTCTGCTATGTTCCATCTGTACTAGTGAGTGTGACATACTTTTGTTGTTTCAAGAAGGGTCAATTCACCTGAGCATACTGATTATTTTATTTCATTCATTTGTTTGAATAAATTTAATGATTATTTTATTTTATTCTTTTTTGAAGGTGGCTTTTGAAATAACCAGTAAATTTTGTGCTAAATCTTTGAAAAAAATCAACTCTGCTGTGTATTTACTCCAATTATATAAAAAATTAGAAGTAAAAATTAATAGGAAAAATAAACAGTGATGAATCAATGTTGACCAGAACGGACATGTGAAGTAAACAAAGACAAGAAAAGGGCTTCATATGAATTTGAAGAGTTTTAAGAAAGCAGTCAAAGCCTGGAAATACACAGCACACCGCGAAATACACAGCACACCAAGAAACTGCAGACATGGTCTTCTGTCTTGGGCTGCTCTTATGCTTTTCAATGTCTCCAGTCATGGGGAGAAATTCCAGATGTAGCAAGAGTTTTCCTCTTACTTCAAACAAACTGTCTCCACATGGAGACTGTGACAGGGACTGGGATAGGCCAGAACTGTCTCACTGCTCTACCTTTTCAAATTAATTTTATTTGGCTGCTAAATAGGGCTATACATACATACAAGTAACACACATGCCCTTTCCTTCTACAGGACAGTAAAGAAGATGTAGACAATGATCCACATAATCATGATGATGATGGTGGTGGTGACAATGACAATGATGACAACAATGATAAAAATGATGGCAAAGATGATGATGATCGCAGTGCTGCAACTGATAATGATGAAGGTGATGATGATGATGATCACAGGGATAAGTGAGATGAAGATAAACAGGGAGGGGCACTGAGGTGAGTTTCAACCTCTCAGGAAGTTTTCTGATTTTGGGGAAAAAAATTGTGTTGGACGTTTCAGTTTCAGTTCCAAATTGGTCACATTTTGGACAAGACCATGTAAGTTACTGTAAAAATCCTTTATTCTGGTTGTAAAGAAATTAGTCTTCGTAGACAGCATTTACATTGGTTGTTGTGGGTTTTTCAGGCTCTTTGGCCGTGTTCTGAAGGTTGTTCTTCCTAACGTTTTGCCAAACTCTGTGGCTGGCATCTTCAGAGGACAGCACTCTGTGCTCAGAGTGGCCGGTATCTTCAGAGCACAGAATGCTGTCCTCTGAAGATGCCAGCCACAGAGACTGGCAAAACGTTAGGAAGAACAACCTTCAGAACACAGCCAAAGAGCCCGAAAAACCCACAACAACCATTAGATCCCAGCCGTGAAACCTTCGCGAATACAGTACTTACAATTTTTTTGCAGTGGTGTGATCTAGGTCCACAAAGCAACCTGCTCAGTGATCTCAACCATGTTCCATTCATTGCAAAAGGAAAATCTAAGAAGAGCCCCTCTGGACCAGACATTTGGCCCGTCTAGCCCTGCCTCTTGTTTGCCCCCAGGAAGTGCATGAAGTCAGCCACCTGGCCCTCTCATTTGGACTCCAACTGACATTGCTGGCACACAGCAAAATAGTTCCAGTTGGAGTAGATTTATATGTAAGCCTGACATAAGTGTTGACTTGACAAGATCCTTTCATTCATTGTGCCTTCTCTGTTTGGGATAAACAATTAAATCCTGCCCATGGAGGGAGAAGCAGTGTTATGACATGCCAATTCACTATATAATCTATGTCTGTAAAGTATATGTATATATGCCTTATGCCTGCTTCCTTTAATCTCCTGACATGTATACTTTCTTATTTCTAGCAGGAAGATCAGCAGGAAGATGCTTGGAGAATGATGACCAACCAATCCTTGGAAACCTGGATTTCATAACAGAAAAGGGATATTCTCTACCAGAATTCAAATGCTTATTTAGCTTATTTATGCATTGTTGTTGCTCTGTGATTTGGTACATGAGGGATACTTCATGGTCACTGAATTAAACAGTTGCATCTACCGATCATCTGATTAAACCTGATAGCAAAAAGATATGCAAAGGGAATTTATCTGGTTCTTTATTTGCTGTTATTTCACAATACTTGAATATTATGCCTCATTCTATATAACACGAATTCTTGGTGTTTTTTTCCTGAGATCATGGGGTGGCTTTATTGGATTTTGGGAGACACGTTGTCATGATCATTCAGAAGTAATTTGTTGTGCTGCCTGTTGTTTTTACCTGTTGTTAATGCATTGCATTGTCAGAAAAATACAGAGAAATACTCTCTGGTTCCCTCTACTGACCAATTCTCATATCGCTCCACGGAAATATTTACAAAAAGACAAAAACTGAGTGCCATGAGGTCAGTTCTGACACTTTGGGACTACAGTATATAGTTTGCCCTAGGCTACACTGGTTGACTTTTCTCCGGGGAGAAACCGTGCCAAATCAAAATCCCGAATTCTGGCTTCTTGGCCAGATACCTATCTCACTGAGCTATCCAGCCAGCTGGATAACTGGCCCTGGTTCCTTCTTCCCTAGTTGCTCACCAGAAGATGACTCTGCACTGGTGAATAACGCGTTGGGGCCAGCACCTCTGGGGACAATTCTCTATTGCATTCAGGGATTCATATAACTCCGGGCACCATATCTTTGTATAAGGAGCATCCCAGGGTCATAGGGTAATACATTGCCAATGGCCAACCTATTATGCATGCATTTCCATACTAACCCATTTGTTCAGGACCAAAGAAGCGTTGTAAGTACAATGAAATTTGTCCTTGTATTCTGTTTTCCAAGCAACTGGAGTTGACTGCCCTGTATGGGTGCCAGGCCTGCACCTGAGCCATCTTCTTGCCCCCTTTCCTGATTTTCCCCCCTTTGACCCCCCTGTTCCTGACATCTAGGTGCCTTCAGGATAGGGCCTGAGTCACAAACTAGGCCTGTACATTTCTTCTGCAGCACACAGTCTGCCCTTCAGCGAGATCTCTAAGAGACTAAATCCAGCAAATTTATTTTAAACATCTGAAACCTCTTCACATGACCAGCATAGGAAGGCAGCTTATGGAGAGCATAGTCTGAGTGGGAGGGTATCTTAAGATGACGGGGGCACCTAAATGCATTCGCAGGCAGGCAGCTAGTAAAGGAGAGATGCTGCTAGAGGACATGAGCATACTGGGGCTAGAGAGAAGGACAAATCTTGAGTAAACAAAGGTGTGCAGGCAGGAGCCCAGGCCATATTTTTCAGCCAGGTGCATAGCCACAGAGGGGAATGATGGAGAGATCCAGATATCTTGAATAAGGGTAGGAAAGCCTTGTCATAATGTGCTATACTCAGGAGGGGCCATCAAAAAAGGCAATTTGGGCCCAGGTAGATAAAGGATTCAAACAATGATGAAGGAATAAAGGAGAGAGGGAGAGGAGGAAGGGGGTAAAAACAGGATGTATATTGAATCTGGGATGTGGTTTTATTAGTTTGAGAGGTGAATTCTCACAGAAATGTTTCTTTACTCTTCTGTTAATGAGTAGCTTTATTTGTTTTAAATGCAGCAATCTTGCTGCTACTGTTGTACATGCTGACCCTGATTTTTAAATTGATTTATAGTTAATAAGATAAACATAAAGGGCTTTTTTGTCCTGATACATTAAAATAGCTGAATGAAAATATATTCCACTTGCAAATATTACCCAGTGTCAATAAACATATAGGGACACATTTTTATCAGGTTAAAAAGTATGACAATGTAATCAAACACTAAGAAAATTATAAAAGAAATGTGAATTTGCAATAAAATGTGAATCTGCATTCAAATGTAGATCTAAGGGACTAAAACATCAAGAAGAAAATCAATTTGTGCTTTGTAGATTCTCAAAGATCTAAGGCATTTCTGAGACTGTATTATCCATCCAATATGGCTAAAGAACAAACTAACTACAGACAAATACCCAGGTCACAACTAAGACTACTTAGAGGCATCATAAAGAATCTTCAGCCCATTCTTGACAAGAATAGTTCGCTCTCTCAAGCCCTTGGTGGCAGGTCCATAGCTGCTCACAGATAGTCCCCTGGTCTCAAGCAATAGATTGATACAGAAATGGGAACTAAACACTGCTACAAACCCAGGTGACAGCTCTGTCTACACATCTTCTCTAGCAGGCCCCAACAGTATCCCATACAACATCAAGGACCTGTTTACTTGTTACTCTGCTAATGTAATCTATGCCATTCTCTGCCATCCTGTGCCAACAATGCCCTTCTGAACCAAAAGAAGTGGCAACGCATAAACCCTTGTTTCAGAACATTTCAGATTTATCTGGACTTAGAATTAATTGAAGATCACAGTTTTGGGGGAAAACATTGCAAAATTACACTTGAAGAGCCCTTTAAAAGAACTGAATATCAATCAAGGGCTCTTAAATCATTACCAAGTGTGAAATGCTACATTGATCCACATAGTCTGCCACTCTCTGGATAGTTTGCAAATATGCTATTGTTACCTTGTAAACTGATAAGTGACATTATTCATATCCTGAGGACCAATTCCATCACAAACAAACCACTGTTACTTTGTCCATTATCTTTATCCCAACCAGGTCATGATGCCATATTTAAATATGATATCTTATGTCTGAGGAAGTGGACTTGATCCAAAAAAGCTCACATTAAAATACAGCAGGTTGTCTCTAAGGTGCTGCAATGCTTTTGTCTCTTGATTGGGGGGGGGGGTTGAGCTTGCACAGATTTACTTGGCATAGTTTCTTAGAAAATGATGTCTTTGACTGTGTAGATCAGCAATGGAATAATTAAAATGAAACAGATGTTCTGCAAGGTCTACCTGCCTTGATACACAATCTCTACTCTGGATAAGTAACTACAGTGTGGACAGAATATGGAGAAACAAAATGCCACTTCCAGTTGGTAGAAGTGTCAGACAATGTGGTATTCTGTCTCCCTATCTGTTCAATTTCTATGCAGTTTTTACAGCAAGATGGATTAGATTCAGACGGAAAAGGGAAAGTTTGAAAGAAAACACAGAAATCATTTAAGATATGCAGGTGGCACTACATTATGGGCAAAAAATGATTGCTAATGAAGGTTAGTTTTAGAGGTGCTAGATGACTTCTAGTTTCTCTTTTAATATGAGATGGATTTACTCAGTTAGTTAACCATGGCCTTGAGTTTGGAAGACCTGAGCAGACCTATTAATGATGTCATCAGCCTTATGTGGTGTAACTTCTGGCAACAGGATTTCACCCATTAATTCATAGGAAGTGAAAAGTGACCTGATGGCACATAATCTGTACATACAGAGAATGTCACAGCATGGTACATAATAGTTAACTAATATCAAGCCCCAAAGTATCACATTCTCTTTGGTCTGGTGCAGAAGTCTTAAATTTTGCACTCATTGCAGTGAGCAGTTATAAGTGTCAAATTTATAAAATGCAATTATTTCTTTGTAAACTTGTATTGCAGATCTGTGAAGGATAGGTATGGAACTCCAGGAGCATCAGGTCTAACTTTTGCAGGAAACAAAATTTGTTTAAATTTCATAACAACACAAATATTGCATACAGTTCAATATTTCTGCAACATTCTGATTGTTCTAAATAACCAGAGGCAAAGTGTCCCTTTCACCCCACCCCTGGCTTCAAAGTCTCCAGAAATGTTGCACCCTTTCTCCCATTATACTTCAGCTTATGAACAATTTGCTCACTACTCACCCTCCCCGGGAATTTGCTTTATGGAAATCAGTGCAAATGAAACTTCATCTTTGTAGACGTCAATAATTTCATTGTTTTAAGTTTCATAATAATACATGAGTTAAGCTGTATAATATCAAAGTAAAATAGAGCATAAAGAAATATTTGACTTATTGCAAGAATCACAAATGTCATATTTTCTGGCACATGTAAGATTTATTCATCTGTGAATTCTTATATGTTTATTTTGAAATTAGGTATATTTCTGTGTATTTATTTTTATTTTTATACAATTTCAAATATATTATATTTAAGCATTTTGTATTTAAGGAATAATAGATAGCAGTAAACAGGAGAAAGGAAACATGCCAAAGACCTGCCACTGACTCATGTATTATAGAAGTCACTGAACTTCTTGTCCTTTCTGCTCAGTACATCCTCTTCACCTCTATCTTCCAACAGATCTCATAACTTGCAAGCAGGGCAAATGAACCTACCTGGCAACAAAGACATTTGTACTTATTGCATCAGATTAATGGATGATTTCAACAGGACCTTGAACTTTTTTCTGCAAATACTTCAAACTGCCAAATTTCCTTGCCTGCCAAATGAGCATTGGTATTGTGGCTCCTTAAAAGAACTGGGATATCTTCCTCATTATATTACTCCCTAAACCCAATAAAGGCTAAAAGGATTACTAGATAATCAGTCTGCAATTCTGCAAATAGTTCAAAATTCAGTAACAAGTTCAGAATTTGGATAAAATCAGATTGGAAATGCATGTGATTCAGTGTCTCTGAGTGCAATATGTACCTATGTCTACATGCATAGTATTGCCTGTTGTGCACATATACAGACACAAACATGAGTAAAGATTATAGAGCTCTCTATAATCTAATTTATTATTATCTGGGGTGCATCTCTTCTGTGGAGATGAGGACCACAGAAGACACTGTGTAATCCATTCTGTCCAAGGAAAGTCAGAGGCAACTTACAGCTCCACAAAGAAGCATGTTCAGTACAACACTATATACACATTGCTGCAAAAATGTTGTCATTTCAGCTGCAGTCTTTCTTTGACTGTGACAACAAGGAAAAGAAGGTGAATTCTTCAAATACAAGTTCTTACAGAGGCAACGGAGAAGGTCAAGCTCACCAACCCTAATGTCCAACATGGTTCAAAAAGAGGGCTTGTACAAAAACTAGCTGCCCTTGGTAATGTGCTGGTTTATCTGGCACAGCCTCTTAAACTGTCTCTGTCTGTACCAGCAGCATAGCTGGGTGGGAATCAGTTTGGGTCCTTGGGTCTCTCCCAGTTCTTGTCTACATTGCCTTTGGTCTACCTCTACGTTTCCTGAGTCCCAGGTGGTTCTCTCTCCTCATTTTCCAAATTTTAAAGGAGAGAATAGGGCAGGGTGTTCCAGAGAGGGGAACTGTCCTCAGACATTGACAAGACAGACAAAACAATGGGCTCAGCTGCCTGCCATACTGCCATATCCACCCAGCCCTCCCCTTCATCTCTCCTCCACTGGCTCCCGCAGCTTCCTCTCTCCTACCACCACCCGGCTTGCTGCCTCTGCTGCTTTCAGTTCTTCCACTGGGGAAAACTTCCTTTGTCTGCATTTTCCCAACGGTCTGCCATTTCTTGCCTCTTAAATTCAATTATGCCTCTCTCCTACGAAGCAGGCAAGGGATCCACCTAGGCCTGTTATTTGTTCATGATATGGGCCTATGAGGGCCCTGAAGGATGTCAAGATAGAAACAACCCCCCTTGGGCTAAAACCCACTCACATTATCTCTATGGCTAAAGCTTTAATTCTGTTCACCTTATTTTGTAAATTGTTTTTAAAAAAAACCTCTCAGTGAAAGCTCGTAGGATTCAATTTAGTTTCGAGTGTTTCAGGGCGTCTTGCCTTGTCACAACTGACCTCAGATAAATCTGTAAGCAACAAGCACATGTGATTAATAAGAACACAAAAAGGATCTTCCTGAAAAGTGAATGACAGATTATAGCACACTGTATCCTTGGCTTCATAAATGCCAAGAACGTGGGGGGCGGGGCGGATTAAGAAGGGAGGTAAGAGATAAGAGCAGAGGAGGGGAACAGAGGGATGAAATATGAGCATTAATAAGCAAATGAAAGGGAGGGTTAACCTAAGAGAAGGAAGTATTTGATGCTCTCCATTGGGTATATATAGGAAATGCAGAATGGAGCAACATCACGGTAGGGTCTTCCTAAACCAGAGTGCCCTGTTATAGACATCTCAACACAATGAGGCTGCACTCCTTGGCTATTGTTTTCTTCTGCCTTCAGGTTCTTTCAGAGAAAACGGAAGCATTTCTATTAAATGCAGAGGTAAGGAGGAAGGGTGACATTAAATGGGAGCCCAGTAATAAGCTGCAATTGGTCACTCATGAACTTTCAATTTTCTTTAGAGCAGATGCCCACATGAGGGGCATCATGCCATAGGTTGCCCTCACTTCCTTCATATGATGTATTGTATACAGTTTTTCAATCATCATTTATGTCTGTATACTGAAAAGGGAAGTGTGTTAGCAGTGCCTTCTCCATCCTTGCTTTTATTTTATTCTGTGTTTTACTTCTGTTTTTAATATTGTTCTTATTATGAATTTTATTTTTATGCCTAATTAAGCTTTTAAAATATTATAATGATGTATTATTTGGGTTTTAACTTTCTTTTAATCCTGTAATGGTTGTAATTGCACCCCTCCTCTGGACCATTACACCAGCAGAGGGGAGTGTGACTTATGGCTTGCGTGCCGCAAAGAGGGCTCTGTGTGCCAGCTTTGGCACACGTGCATGAGTTCGCCATCGCTGGTCTAGAGCATTCCTCTCATTTCGTGGTGTGGTGTGCATGTATCTTAATAATGACTGAATATGATTTATGTGGGCATAATTTATAATTATGGGCTGAAACAGTAGTGTACTTCGACTGGATCTCACTGCTGCTGCCTGAGCTAGTGACCCTTCCTTGTATAGCTTTCTGTGAAACCTGAAGTCCGGCTGTGAATTTCTCAGAAAACATATGGAGAAGTTGCAGCAACATCCAGAAATTTTGTTCATCTTGGTCTATGTGCATTAACCGCACTTCATTCTGGTCTTATAGTGGAAAAAAGATATAGTGGGAAAAATAGAGTGATATAAAGTAACATATTTAACCCCCTGGATCTTTTGTAATTGCTAATCCTGATTAAAAAGAAATGGGATAGACACTATTCATATAAAATAACAGATCATAAGGTCCAGTTTAGAAGTTTGTAGTTTCCATTAACTAAGAACATAGGTGAGGAAAAATGTCACCAAGCTTCCAGCTTAAAAACACAGAGTTTGATAAAGATATTAGGTATAAACATGAGAATTAAAGATGTTTTCTTAAGAAATCGTGCACTCAGTCTGTTACCATTAACAGTAGTTTCCATTAACTAAGAACATAGGTGAGGAAAAATGTCACCAAGCTTCCAGCTTAAAAACACAGAGTTTGATAAAGATATTAGGTATAAACATGAGAATTAAAGATGTTTTCTTAAGAAATCGTGCACTCAGTCTGTTACCTCTCCTCTACCAATTTTCATTTTGTGTTTAGAATTACTCTCCTTTTCCACTTCCACAGGGTCCTGAAATATCTGGAGGCAGTGGGGTGAGTTAAACCTTAACATATGAGCTTAATCTAACCCACTGTTGTGTTTATTATCTTGGTGTTAAGTGGAGTAATCTGTGGTATGAAATGGAAGCTAGAGAGCAGAATAGAAGTCTTCTTTCTGTTGCTAAAAGGAAGAATCATTGTGTCCCTTCCTTTCCCATGATGCATTTCAGTTCTACAGGTACCTACAACTTATTTATTCAATTTATTTATTCACAGTTGTTTTTGTGCCACCTTAAAGGGTAGAACATTCCCCAGGTGGCATATAAAAGAGAAGAGGATAGAAGTATAAGAATATAATAAAATGTTACAAAGCAGTGATTACAATTAATGGCAGCTGAAATGTTAAGAAAAGTCTAGTGAAGATAACATTTTGCAAAAACTTTCCTATCTCATGCCTCAGATTCTCTGGTTTATCTCCTGTGTGTTGTCAGATTGTTGCTTTTCCTTCACCTGTATTTAAATTCACAAGAATTCTCTATGTAATAGCAACTAATTAGACTATCAGTACTCTTCATTTCCCCGTGCTTGGCAAGTCAGTATCACTGCTAATTGGACAAGTGGTAAAGTGATACTATCTGTGGTAATAGCACATGTTTTCCTTAGTTGCTTTGACTGTTGTTCTTAATCTGACTACTTTAAAGTGTTAGTACTGAAACCAGGTATAACAGTCAATCCAAGTTCCAGTTATGTTTGTTGGAAATTAGTTATGTAAGCTGTTCTTTCTAAATTGAGATCACAGTTCTACCAACTATGCCCATTAATGCCTGGACTACATTCTAAAAAGAGATATCACTTCACATGATCAATTCAACACCAGACAACTTTGAACCTGGACTGCAAACAAGCATTCTACTCGAATACGTGTGAGATAATTACTTATGCTAGAAATCACAGGGGAACATCACACAAAATAGCAATAATTCATTGTTATTTTTCTGCAATGGAAAACAAAGAAGATAATCAGTAGGACACCTATAATATCTCATGGACCATGTCTCACTATATGACCCTGCTCAAGTATTAAGATCATCAAGAGAGGCCTTCCTCTAGGTCCCACCACTTTCACAGGTGGGTTTGTTGGGGATATTGGAGAGGATCTTCTCTGTTGCTGCTCCCAGACTTTGGAACTCCCTCCCAGGTGAGGCCAGGCTGGCCCCATCTTTGCGGTTCTTTTGCAAGTAAGTGAAGACCTTTCTCTTCAGGCAAGCTTTCCCTCAGTGACTAGCTGCCTGGATAGAGTTTTTAAATGGCTTGTTGTGTCTCACTGCTTTGAATGCGTTTTGGTATTGCTTTTGTTTACTGTTTTTTTTTAAGTCTGGTAAGGCTTGATCCTTTTTTTATATTTGTATATTTACTGTTTTTAGTTTCATTATATTTTTTATTAATATAAGCTGTCTTGGGGCTTTTGCAGGGGAAAGACAGGGCAAGCATATTTTAAATAAATAAATAAATAAATAAATAAATAAATCCTTTTTTGAAGCAGTAACATTAACACTCTTTACCTAGGAACCTGTTGTTTCGATCTTTAATCTGATAATTATAATAATGATAATCTAATTTTTTTATTTATTATTGGTTTCATCCAAGAGAGTCACCACCCTCTCTAAAACCTTGTTAAGGAAGGAAACCTCGGTGACAGGCCTATAATTGCCAATATTGTCCACCACCAAGCTCGTTTTCTTACTAATCTTAGAACTGCAGAGCAGGAAGGGATCACTGAGTCCTGCCCTTGTCTCAGAGGCGCAGTAGGGAACTGAACTCCCAAGCTATCCAGCATCTCATGGATTATTTCTGGTGTTCATGTTAAAGTCTGCATAACCTGCCATGGCTAATTGTGGCTAATTGATGAGTTACTGGAGCACTTCTCAGTTGCAAAATAAGGTGCTTAATGAAGTATGAAACCAAGACAAGGCCAGCATCTTTTCAATTAGCTGTATCAATTTATGCAAATCTTATACAGTACTGAACACCATAAAGACTTTATCCAATACGAAATTCAGACAGGAACATCAAGCGATCACTTTCTACTTAAAGTGCTTATGTTGCTTTTAGTTTCTCTTTGAAAATGATAATGGCTAGCCATTTTATTTCCCTGTACAGGATAATGGAAACCATGAGTTTCATACTTGCTTGCTTGCTTTCAGTTCAATTTTTACCCACCCAACTTCTGCCCAGGCCACTATCTGGGCACTTTGCAATAAAAGCATCAGCAACAGAAACTAAGATGCAATAATAAACAATTAAGATACAGTATTAAGCAAAAGAGCATACAATACCGCAATTTAATTTATATTTGTAATGTTTATATGATTTCTATGCCACTTTTCTTCTCATAGGCAACTTCTTGTCAAGGCATCTCACAGCAGATAAAACAAGAGATTTAAAAATACAATACAAATACCACATTGAAAAATTAAATGTATATTAAGGTTTTAAAAAATTAAAAAGATTTAAAAACCTGTAAGTTCAAAATCAGCATTCCTGAGACAACTTACTGATTAAAAGCCTCTCTGAAGAGGAAGATCTTTGTCTGATGATGGAAGGACACAAAGGAGGGGGCAAACCTGGCTTCTCATGGCAGTGCATTCCAAAACCTGGGAGCAGGTGCTGAGAAGACTGCGTCTCATAACTATCTTGTGAAGGTGGTGGAACCAAGAGAAGGGCCATAAAAGGTTTAATGTGGACTTAGTAGCTACAACACAAAGGGGGGAAATCATCTATTCCTATTTGGAAATTCCTACTTACTTTGGGATAGTTAAGTCACTTGGATACACATATAGATTCAACTTTGTATTTGTTCTTCCAGAAAATCATCTCTTTACACCTGGGAGAGGTAAGCATTTGTGGCCATCACTGTGGATAAGACTGGTGGCTCCACTGTCACTTATTCAATGGCTAAAATCCTGTCGCTTAGTGTAGTAAGTCAGAAGTAGAATACACCAACTGAATCAATTTATGAAGGAGTTGTCTCACCAGATCCCCACTTAATGGACCTACACTAGCTGCAATTTACTACACAAAACAGCAAAATTTCAGGCATTGATCTTTTGGTACTAGCTGCATGTGGACTAGTAATTGATTTCTCCAAATTTAGCATATCCATGTATGTGTAAATCCCACAGAATTCTAACAATATTAGCTTGATAAACCTGTGGGGTGAGGAAGGAACAGTTAGCCTACGTTAACAGCTATTCTTTTACAGTGTTTTTTCATTCCATTTTTGAAATCATTAGCTTTATTGTAATCTTATTCTAAATTCTATTAAATTTCAGTCATTGAATTGGTAGGTTTATGTTAATCATGATTAAGACTGGATCCAACCCACTGGATGTTTCATTAATTTGCTTAAGTAGTCCTCTTTTCTCTTGCTCTCAGTTTTGTTTTTTCTCTTCAAATTTTAACATAGCAAGTATTGCAGACTGATTGTTCCAGTTAGCATTTAGTCCCAGCAGCCACTCTTCAGGATTTGAGAGATAAGTAGTTCCTAGCTCTCCTTAGAGATGTGGTAGACTGAATGTCAGAATGCTCTGTATATTATGCTCTGTATATTATGCTCTACAACTGAGCTATAAGCACTATTCATAGATCTTATACTGGGGAAGACTTGCCACGTGTTTAGGGAGAGTGCTCTATCAACATCCTGTCACTCTGATCACATGGAGGTTGATGGGTCAGGGTAATCTCCGCTACCAATGGGACTTCTTGTGAATTGCAGGCCTGGAAAAAAATGAGCTTCTGTTCAACTGGAGAGCTTCCACAGATAATGGAGGCTCTCCTGTTTAGACTCATCACCTACTTTGAATTCAGGGCAATAAAACTGGGGACAGAGGAGGGGAGGTCTAGAACACTCACTCTGAATGCATGGTGAGTCTTCTCTGATATGATGCTGGAACAGGGCTCTTAGCTCTCCCCTGAATTTTAATAATAGCAGCCCAACAGTGATACTGGAGATTTCTCTAAACTTTAGACTTTGAGGAAGATTTAGAGCCAAAGAAAATAGCATGAAATTTGACATAATGAAATTAGTTAATAAGGTGGGGACCGAGGTCCCCCAGAAAGCTCTAGATGTTTTGGACTACATTGTTTCTGCTTAAAATGGGAATGTAGAACTAACCTCTATTGTTGCTCTACAGGAACATGAAGCAAACGCAGATGAGAATTATTATAACAGTGGTGATGATGCAGATAATTATTCAAATGAGCACACTACAGAAGATGACAGGACGTTTTCCCTGGGGCCCCTGCTTGTTTCACCAAACACAGAGCTCATGAAGGTATCCCAACACACCCTTTAACATGCTGCCACCAGTTGATCTCTTCATCAATCTATATTTCCTATGAAAGGGTGAGGTCCATTCAGTACTGAACTTTTAAACAGAAACCGGTTTATTGATTACAAGTTGTTTTAGGAATAGTTCTTAAGCACATTCTTAAAGTTACACAAAGCTTCGGTATTTTACTTTAACCTCTTCTACCTTAATTAATACAGGTCACACTCTGACTAATCACTACTTAAACACTCTCTCTGCCTCAAACTCCAAACTCTCTTTCTCTCTTCTCTGTCTCTCGCTGAACTCCCTACACTCTGACTCACCCCTCCCTTCTAGTTTCTGTGGCTTCTCTTCCAAACAGCTCTCATTGATTGGTACATGCCACTAATCTTCTACCTGAGCCAAAGCAGGGTAATCGCTACAAGAACTAACCCCTGTTGTTGCTCTACAGGAACATGAAGCAAATGCAGATGAGAATTATTATAACAGTGGTGATGATGCAGATAATTATTTAAATGAGCACACTATAGAAGATGATGGGGAAGCATATAACAGTGATGTGGACATTGGTGTAGGTGATGGAGACAACAGTGTCACAGATGATTTTTCAGATACATTTGATAATGATGATGACAATGACAATGACGACAATGACAACGATGACAACGACGATGATGATGACGATGACGATGACTAAAATGACAACAATGATAAACATGGTGATAACCCAGAAAATGAGTCAGGATAATATTATGACCTTTGCATAAACAGTGGCGATGGTAACATAGTTGATGCAGATTATATTGACTCAAGGAAACAGTGATAGAGATGGTGAAGATGGTAACAATATAGACTGACTCAGACAAACATGCAGAAAATAATGATAACAGTGATGATGTTGCTGAAGATTATGGTGCAGGTAATTATTCTGAGTATCAATATTATGATGATGCTAATGATGCTCATAGTGATTATGAAGATGATGATGCTTCAGATGCTGCTGATGATACAAATGATAACTGAGATGAAGATGTATGGGAGCAAAAAAATGAAGTCACCCACTTTTTTCCTGTGAAGCAATGGTTCCTAAAGTTGGGTCACCAGGTATTGCCGAGCTACAGTTCCCAGAATCCATTACCATTAACCAGTCCCTAAAATTCATCAGGAAGAAACTTAGAGAATAGTGACTAACAAATGTTTGGAAGCTTGGATTTGGTAACAGAAAGGAAACAATGTTCTTCACTTGTGCTTCAAGAAATCAAATGTCCATTCAAATTGTTCTGAAAGTTGGCTTTACTATATGATGCAACACATTGGGGGTGTTTTTTCATTACTGAATCAAGAAGCTGTAATTCTTCACCCTGATTCCCACTGTTCTGAATAAATCTGAAAGCAGAAATCTGTATCTCGGAAGTATCTATTTGCTTTTTTAAAAAAATAAGAATTAAATAATCCTCTTGCTTTTGCACATGTGGGCCATTGTGGCTCAGAAATGTGGAATTCCAATATTATCTGAGTTCACACTTCTGGAAGGTGGCTTGAAAAGGTTACTAGTTCAGCTGTGTGAATAAGCCGTGGACTTCTTCATTAAGCAGAGAGATGTCAATGCCCAAACATGATGCCTTATTCAGTGTTATTATAATCCCCCAGTGCATTTGTCAAGTCTGATTTCTGAGGTTTTAAAAATGTGAAGAGGGACACACCAGGGAAGGGACATAAGACGAACAGAGGTGAAGTAGATGCTGTGTGAAATTTAGAGTTCAGGCTGTGTGAAATTTAGTGTCCAGCTGTATAAGATTTTTTTTTTTAAATCATGTATAAAAACCTGGGGTCTTGATTGGACACAGTTGAGTAGAATGGGACTTGGACTGATTCCTTACCCAGGTTTTGAACTAAATTTGCCCACTCCATACACATGAGGCTGGAAAAAAGGGGGAGGATTCAGGCACCTCCCCCCTCCCCCGATCCTGCATCTGCTGCAATTACAATATGAGCACTTACACTTGGAGGTGATACATTTGCCATATTATCGAATGTAACTTCGCAATACAGGAACAGCATTCAAGATTCCTTCAACAGTTATAACCAAACACATGTTTCTTCTGGCTGTTGAAATTAAGTTAGCAAATCGTTAAGCTAACTGTAAAATATACACAAGAGATTCCATCTACAGAGTCTACTCTTTTTTTTTTTTACCCTTTTGACTGACATATCTTGCACTGTTGTTGTTAAATGTCTCAAACCATTTCTGATTTATGGTGACCCTCATGGATGGGGACTTGAGTCATGGGACTCCTTGTTAAGTCGGATGTAAGCCGCATCAGTGACTCAACTCGCACTTGACTTGGGTTTTATTTTTCAATGACTCAGATGCAACTTGTGACTCAGAACCCAGCCACTCCCTCCCTTTCTTTCAGGGGGGAAAAACTTGTTCATAAGAGAGATTTGGACTTGAGGTTTAGGACTCAGGACCTGGCATCAAAAACTCAGACTCAGACTTAGGACTTGGTACCAAAGACTTACCAACATCCTGGTGACCCTATGAATGAACGGCTTCCAAAAGGTACTATCATTGACAACTCTGCTCTGGTCTTGGTGGAGTGAAGACTGTGGCTTCTTTTAGGGAGCCAGTGCATCGCATTTGCAATTTTCCACTTCTTGTCCTCCTCCCAGGTTGCCCATTATGCTTGTCTTTTTCATTAAGTCTCAACTTCCCACAGTATATCCAAAATAGTTTACAGCCTCAGTTTAGTCATTTTTGCTTCTAGAGAGAGTTTAGGCTTGATTGGATCTAAAGCTCACTTATTTGTCCTTTTTGGGCTCCATGGTATCTGTAGAGCTTTGCTCCTGTTCTCTATGTGTGTTATGTGCTCCCCAGTCATGTCTCACTTATAGGGCCCCTAATAAAACGTTAAAGCTCAGTGAGATATTTGAGGAGTGGTTTTACCAGTTCTACACAAACAGAGACACACCATGAGTTTCCGTGACTGAGTGGCAATTCAAACCCAGCTCTCCCGAGTCCTGGTCTGTCTTTCTGTTCACTAAATGGCATTCAGTATCTAATTGTGTTCTTATGACTCAGTCCTCATATGCTTCTGAGTCCAGCATGTAGTGCTTGGGACCCATTTTTTTTAAAAATTATGCTTTTAGACATATGTGTACAAAAGCACACATAGGCCATGAGTCACAAAGAATAAGTACATATAGGCACACTTAGGATAAGTATAAATTTCACAAAGCCTCAGGACTAATTGTTATGAATTGTTTTAATAAGGCCTACCAAGACTTTGGATTAACAATCAGCCTAAAGAAAACACAAGTCATGGGCTAGGGCAGTGGTTCTTAACCTTGGGTTACTCAGGTGTTTTTGAACTGCAACTCCCAGAAACTCCAGCCAGCACAGCTGGTGGTGAAGGTTTCTGGGAGTTGCAATCCAAAAACACCAGAGTAACCCAAAGTTAAGAACCACTGGGCATGGACTCACCTCCCTCTATTACCATCTCTACACAAGATTCGGAGGTTGTTCATGACTTTGTGTACCTTGGCTCAACCATCTCAGATGTTGAGCTGGATAAACGCATTGGCAAAGCAGCTACCATGTTCTCTAGACTCACAAAGAGAGTATGGCTCAATAAGAAGCTGACAGCATATACCAAGATCCAGGTCTATAAAGCCTGTGTCCTGAGTACACTCCTGTACTGCAGTGAGTCCTGGACCCTTTATGTATGTCAGGAGAGGAAGCTGAACATATGTGTTGTCTCCAACACAATTTTGGTGTCACTTGGCAGGACAAAGTTCCAAATAGAGTAATCCTAGAATGAGCTGGAATTTTTAGCATGTATATATTACTGACACAGCCACGTCTACGTTGGCTCGGGCATGTTGTGAGAATGGCTGATGGTCGGACTCCAAAAGATCTCCTGTATGGAGAATTAGTGCAGGGAAAGCACTCCAGAGGGAGACCACAGCTGCAATACAAGGATATCTGCAAGCGTATCTGAAGGTCTTAGGAATGGAGCTCAACAGATGGGAAACCTTGACCTCTGAGCGTTCTGCCTGGAGGCAGGCATTGCATCATGGCCTCTACCAATTTGAAGAGACCCTTGTCCAGCAGGCCGAGGCAAAGAAGCAGTCCTGAAGCCCGCAAAACCAGGGAGCTGGACAGGGGACAGATTGTATTTGTCTTCAGTGTGTAAGGGATTGTCATTCTCAAATTGGCCTTCTCAGCCACACTAGATGTTGTCCCAAGGCACATTACCATAGTCTCTTGAGACTGAAGAATGCCTACAGGACTAAGCACAGAATGGGATTAGGTATAAAGTAGAATAGGGGCTTAGAATATAGAAAAAAACACTACACTGGCTGCTTAGAGATCCACAATGAAGGACACTTTTAGATTAGTAAGAACTAATACAGCCATGTTGCAATTCCTTTCACATCTGTAGCAGTGCCCCTACAGAAGCAATTTAGCAATTGCTTTATTACTATCGATAGATCAGATAAGAAGACTTCTCCCATACATGTGTTTGAGATGTCAAAATTTAGTTGTGTAGGCATTTAAAACTGAGATATGTGTTCTGTGACATGGAATCTGTGCAAATCTACCCTGTAGGCAAGCTACTTGCATTAATTGTTGCTGTAAAACTTTGAATCTATACAAACCATGTAAAAATTAAAAATATAAACGTAGGGCTGATAAGAGTACATCCACAAAATACAAATATATAGGTCCCAAAAAAGAACATACTAAAAGCAGAGATACAAATCCCATTAAAGAACATGTGTAAACTGTATATCCGATAAAAAAGAGAAACTTAGGCCCCATTAAGATAGTAAAAAACAGAAATTCAAAAAGCAGAGGTCAGATCAGAACCGTTGCCTGGCTATCCATTTTCTGAATTCTTCCAGGGAATAGGAATATAATCCTGTCTGCCCTCCTGAGGTCTTAAATTTGGAAAATCATATCTTTCTACATTCTTATTTCCCCTATAAATTAAGGGCATATATGTGTATGTGTGTGCATGTGTGTGTGTACACAAACACATACACACATACACCTATCAAAAATAACATTGTGCATTTACAGACTAATTACTAAAGGTAGTCGAATAATGAAGTGGCACTTGAAAGATAAATGATGAATGAAATAGATCCAAAAGAATGCAGTTTTAGAGCATAATAAATTTTAAAGTTATGCTCTGTTACTTTGGCTAACTCGGAAGAAATCAAGTCAGCCACAACCATTGGAAACAAGTGATCAACTGTGAGTGTTATGTTTAAGCAGAGGCCCAAATGATATGTCCTATAATTTACATAGGTGTGGCTGATTATTTTACTTTGACAAGGAGTGACAAGGGTGGGGGAAGTTTGAACAAAACTACTTAGAGGGATAGGTGAAGGCAAAGTGCGAAGGCAAGAGGAGAAGGGGACGACAGAGGATGAGATGGTTTGACAGTGTCATTGAAGCTACCAACATGAATTTGACACAACTCCGGGAGGCAATGGAAGACAGGAGGGCCTGGCATGCTCTGGTCCATGGGGTCACGAAGGGTCGGACGACTAAACGACTAAACAACAACACCTAAAGAGGAGAGGGGGGCATATCCTTTTGCCAGTATTTCAGGCATGATTGGAATTCCCCTTACCCAGTGCTTGGAAGTTAAGGACTTTAAGGCTTAAGGCATATGATCCAGATACATGTTGCTGTGAGTGCTAAGTGCTGGAAGACATCTGTTTGTCATACCAAGTGCTTTCTCACCTCCAGCATTTTGTGGTTTGCTACTGAGAGTTAAACATGGAGTTTGTTTGCACAGTTAATTGCTGATGCACAAATTTTTATAAAATCATTATCAGGTTCTAATTAAGTGGTATCGCTATCCATTGAATTGACCCTCAAGTAATGCAGTTCTCTGTTATGACTTCATTTTCTTGATGAAGAGAGCACAACAAAATCACATTTCAGAACATATCTAGTAGGAATAGTGTAATATTGGTGTAGTAATAACTTAGGTACTTTTATAGGCCATTTTCAGAAGCCTATTTTTTCACATTGTATGCCATTCTCTTATCAGTCCTAAGCATCCTCCACCCCCCCTTTCATGCATAGAAAAGCAATAAGCAACACCATTATAGTTTTGGAAGAGGCAGCCATGTGAGTCTGGCCAAGCAAATCAGACAAAATCCAAAGAAACAAAACAAATCAAAGCAAAGGAAAAAAAGAGAGAGAGACAAAAACATGTGGCACCTTAAAGACTTTTTTTTTGGGGGGGGGAGGGTGGTTCTTGTTTTGTTTTGTGTTGTTGCTTTGGATTTTGCCTGATAAGCCATGCCAACAGCGAACTGCTTAAAAACATTATCGTGAGCAATAGGAACAGCTGATTTTAAAAAGCGAGTTTCCATACTATGGGGGGGAAAGTTCCCATAGGCCATGATGGCAGCTTTCTTCCAATTCTGGGGGTGGGAGGGCACAGGTAGGCTGAGCGTGATGGACTTCAGACTGGGAGATGCTTGTGTTTTCACAGAGGTGCACAAGCACTATTTAGGCCTTAGAAAATCCTGGTCTATCAAAGAAGCACCTAGCCCCATCCCCACTGTCTTCACTTCCCATATGTGCTCATTGACAAATCAAAATAGAACAGATTCCTTCTTATGAGGAGACTCTGCACTCAAGCAAGAACCTTGGAAATCTGGGGTCCTTTTCTCTCTCCATGTGAGCAGGAGCCCTCTACTTTTCAGGCATGTTGTGAATGTGGATGCAAAGGGACAGTGGGGCAGGAAGGCTAAACATTCCCTTCATAGCATGCTGACAAATCAGGACTCTTTAATGCCTAAACAGAGCTTTTGAGAAAGTGGATCTTAGCACTCCTCCTTTTCATATGAAATAATACAAATTAGTGGTGAATGACACACAAATATATCCAAGAATGGATTTTGGGAGCTGGAAGGAAGATATCTTTTACAGTGTTTTCAACCCTTATCAAAATATGATAGAGCTTATCGGTTAAGGTAACAGTGTTATGTACAACACGTATACAAGGAACACGACATGTATAAATGGAAGATGAAGCAAGGATGAAATAGGAATAAAAGCTCAAAAAGTTTACTGGATAATTTTTAAAAATGCTTTCTGTCATACTTCTAGAATTGTTTTGTTAAGCTTTGAGAAATACAGTATATAACCTTTGAGAAATGTAATATTATACACAATGATGCTGTTTCATCTTCCTTTTATGCTTGCTGCATATAACATTGTTATCTTAATGGATAACCTTTGCTATATTTTTGAAAATTTTGCCAAGGGGAAATCTGGGCTTTTATGCTTTGTTACTCTTACAACTGAACTCAGCTGGTGCACATAAACCTGTAGGCAACATGCCCCTATAATAACATACATATCTGTGGAATGATCTCTCTGAAGAGCCTGGGCAAATGACTTTTTTAAAAGTTGGTTTTGCCCCAGGAAAGGCCATATAATTCTCCCAGTCATTTAACGAACTGTTGTAGGCTTTTTATTATTATTGTTTTATTTTTAGCACTTTTATTCTGGTGCTGCTATTTTTATTTTGGTTTTTTGTTTTGTTTTTTGTGATGCACTATACCCATTGCAACTGGTTTTATATTGACTTTAATATTATCCTGTGCTGAAAACATCTGCATTTCATGGGCATGAGCTTTTCAACTTCCTGTAATGTGTAGATTAGCCTGCTTTCTTTTAGGATTGGTTGTTGAGAGGTAACAAGAGATTCTGTTTGCAAGTAGGACTTTATAAACATGAAGTTTAGCTTGTTTTCTGTATAAATTAGGAGGGGTAAGAACATGGAAAATTAGTTTCAAAACACAGAGTTAGAGCAGGAGATTTATCAAGTTATGAAACACTACATTTGTGTTTTGTCTTTCTCAATCATTCAAACCTGTAAAAAGCAAACCATCAACAAGATTTTGTGGGTCAAGTCCAACTTCTTTTTTTGCAGAAGAATTATAAATATGAATCCCAAAAGTTCATGGCAAAAGTCTGCCAGATATTGCTTCTTAATGTGAGTTAAAACACTGGCTGCAAACAGTCTTGGGATCTGTTCATGGTTGCAGACCCTGGTAACATTTGGCTGGTATGTTCTATTCATCTCTTCAAACAAAGAGCCACCAAACAATCTTCATGGACCTCCCCACCACCCATTGCCTGCTTGTGAAACACGAGGTTCTTTTTTCGCTGGGTGTTTGGGGAAAAGACAATACAGAAATGTGGCAGCCTCCATAGGAAAGCTGGGGTCAAACGTGTGTACCCATCAGGCAAGAGAAGCCAGTTAGAGTCAAGTTAAAGCCAAACAAATAGTGTTGCGAGTGAATGTAACCAGATATTTCTTCAGTTTGCAGTCCTCCTTGCTTAATGCTCTCTTCTTGGTGGTGGTGGTGGTGGTGGTGGTGGTGGTGGTGGTGGTGGTGGTGGTGGGGTGTGTGTGTGTGTGTGTGTGTGTGTGTGTGTGTGTGTGTGCAATCTTCGTATATTGCTTGAAGAAGTGGACCTAACCTATGAAAGCTTGCTGATCCTTTGGTGGCTTTTTCATTTGGTTCTTTTTTGTTTTTTTTTTAGTGATCTACTAAATATATCAGCTCTCATACAGTGTAAGGACCACAACTTGCTTTGTTTGTATTTTTCAGAACTTTGAGGACAGAGTACAGAACCCATCTGTTGAGTTCTGTTTTTAGCCAATAAACATACAAATAAAAATGAATAGCTGATCCAAATATGCCTAAATTTTGTTGATGACTGGTAGGATGTTATTCCATACAGAATGAAGGGAAATATCCCGTGTCCTGGAAAAATAAAACAATTTATTAATTGCAATATTATATTGTGTGTTATTGGATTTATTTGCAATTTTGGAACAGTTACAATAGTTCTTGATCCATTCATAAGAAGTCCCTCTTTGAGTTGATTCTCCATGCCGAATCAATTTACAGATAAATCTAAATATGTATTTGATTTCTTTAGCTAAGAATGTGGGTGTTGCATGTGATTTTCTTTTTCTTGGTCTAACAGAGGCTTCTGAGTATGTGTCCCATAGCAATTCTGGAGTTATCATCTTGCTAAATTTCAGGTTAGAGATTAGCAGTGGGGACACCTGCAGCCCAGTGATAGCCAGCAAATGGCTTATAGGTACAGAAAAATGACACATAGGGAGATGTCACGTCCCTGTTATAAACTTATATGACCAATACCGTGTACTAGTTAAAATATTATGGCTACCTCCAAAGTATCCTGGGAATTTTATCGTGACATGCTCCTCAATCAAAATGCCACTATGTGAAGGCAGACACTGATTGCCTGAAAATATTTCAACAAAAAAGGAGAAAGTTGTGTTGTCCTTGAATAGAATCTGAATGCAATGTTGGATTATAACTTTATTAGACTACTAAATATCACAAACAGAAAGTAACTTTCAACTCCTGCAGTGGTCTTCGCCAGGCAGGACATAACAGAGCTGGGTGGGGTAATGCCGAAAAAACTTTAAAGCTCCAAAAAACCTGGTTAGAAGTACGTGCCAGTTTCTTCTGTTTATAGCATGTTCCAAAATGGAGCTGCAGAGGCAACAGATTTCAGATGTCACCCAAGGATGAGGAATGTCCCTCCTAATCTTGTCAAACAAAGATTTGCCAGTCTTTCCCTCCCTCTCTCCCTCTCTTTCTCCCTCTCTCCTCCCTCCCTCTCTCACTTACCTACTCACACCCAAACACATTTTAAATACCATTGGAAAATCTCATTTTTGCTTCCCCACAACCACTGTAAAAATGACAATGCAACTCCAAGGGCAGAGAGAAGTCTGTGCCAGTTTCTGTCTGCTGTCAGTTCTGCTACCAGTGATGATCAGGTCTCAAACAGAGAAAAGCACAGCTTCAGGTGCTAGCAGCTCATATACAGGATGAATGTTCTAGACATGGAAAGATATCAAACTTAAGATGAAAGGTCAGCTGGGAAGAGAAGGTCAATCAGAAGTGAAAGAAGTGGATGGGAGTATGGAAAGCCATAAAAGGAAAAATAGAAAGGGGTATTGGCAGGTTTGGAAACAAAAAAGCAAAGAAAGAATGCCATATATACTGTATCTAAATCCAGTATTCTCTCCATTGTATTATCCTGCCTTCATAAAGATGAAAATACCTTATTCACCACAAAGTTCCCAAACTATGATCTGGGCTGCATTAAGGAAGCACAAAATGTGAAGATGGTGAGGAAATGATAGCAAAATCTTTGAGGGAAAGAGAGGATCCTGCAGGAACCAAGGGAGAAATGATGCCTTTCTCCCTGCAAAAGCATCTATGCAGCCAACTCATCATAATGCTCATATTAACTGTGAGAGTGTTCACCTAGTAGCAGTTGTCATGCCTTCTTCCATCTATAGAAGTATCTGAAATGTTATGTAGTGTTTATAGTCTTGTGTCAGTGTTAGATTAACATGTGAATATGGTAGTAGAGTTAAAGATTGCCCAATGTTTGTGGGCAGTGATGTCATCTGCCACAAACTCCTTCAGATTTTTCAGTTTTCTTGGAGTTTACTTGCAATCTTCATGGGAGCTGTGGGTGAGGTGTGTGTGCTCACATGTGCTCATGCACATGGTTATGTATGTGTGAGAGAGTATAGATAGGGATCAGTAAAGTTTCCTGTATACTAGGAACATATAGAAAACTGCCCTATACCAAAGTCACAGCACTCATCCAAATGGCCTGGTATAGTCAACTGGAACTGTAGACCAGCAATCATAGCTCTTCAAGGTTTCAGGCAAATTTCTTTCCTGCCCCTACTCAGAGAGTCCTGGTACTTCTGGGTGGTCCAAGTACTAGACCCTACTTAGAATCTAAATAAGATGAGATTCATGTGTTCAGAGCCGTAAGGTGGATCTCTCTGGATGCTCTTTTGGGCTGTGCTTGTGGAGACTGTCATGATAAAGCCTGCTCTTCAGAATACTTCATTGCACCACTGTTAATATTCTAGTCCACTGATCCTTGGGCTTACAGCTTCAAGCATGACCAAAGATTCTCTACGTTCTCTACATTCATCTGTCAAGGACATGGTTACTGGGGGTTTAGAAGATAAAGTACAAAAAGAAGTCGAAACATATTTGAGATACGTTGGTAAAGGGCATTTCTCTAAGGACGCATGAGATCTGCCCATTTTCAGAGGAATTTAGTTGACAAACCATTTTAATACTCTGTCGTCTTTTCTCTTCTACTGAAACAATTCAGATTCTCATAGGAGGCTTCATATAGACAGAATGAATGGGAAAAAAATTGTTAGATGCATCTCCTTGCAGAGGCTTCATTTCAGCAGATCAACCCTTTTCCTTCTTCCAAAAGCAAGACACTGACCGAAATAGGAATTGAAAGATGTCCAAGAGTCTTTTCTGAAACCACCATCAGGATTTGAAGGAAGCACAATAGAGCAGAGAAAAACCAAAATAACACATTTCTTCTCTGCTGGCATTAGTAAAGAACAGACCTATGTTGGCAATGTGTCTCTCATTCAGAGAAGAAAAAGGAAGGGTTTTCATGGAAGCTTTTATATAAACATGTCATTGTTGAAGAGATGGTGATGAACCACACACAGGTCTGTTAAGATGCAAACTGCTGCAATCCATATAAACCAAACAGCATCTGTCTCTTAACATTTGTTTGTTAAAGAAAGTATACAAGCCTTTTAGAATGGCACAATGCACCAAATCATGTCCTGTGGCTAGAGACTTAGCTATTTCAGATCTACTGCGAAAGGAACAAGAGTCGCCAAGAGGCCTGTTGACCTGAATATGTAGCATCAGCTATCTGCAGGAATAATATAACTTGCAAGGACAGATGCTGAGTCACCCTTTTTCTTGCCATGTAAGAGTTGTTTCTTTTTTAGGACTTCAATCTAATTCTACCCAGCCTTAAATGTGTGATTAAAATGACCCAAAGTATACAGAAGGATGCTTTACAGGAGTATTTTGAAAAGATATGGCTTATGCTTACCAGCATATTTTGTTGTTGTTTAGTCATTAAGTTGTGTCCGACTCTTCGTAACCCCATGGACCAGAGCATGCCAGGCCCTCCTGTCTTCCACTGCCTCTCGGAGTTTGGTCACCAGCATACTACACATTCACTATTTTTCTGATCTATGCATCAGCCAAAGTTATTCAGTGCTTTTCTTTTCAAAGCATCAGCTCCAGATTTATTTCTCTCACTATAATTTCACTCTACATGTATTTCTCTCACTATACATTCCATATTTCACTACAGTATACTCCAAAGCTAATTTTAAAAAAGAGATTGCCCTAGGGAGATTGAAGCTACTGAATACACTGGTTTCAGCTGCATTCACAGCCAATTTCTGCTCCATCCATGCAACATTCTCTTCTCTCAGCTTGATTGGGAATGTGTGTGCGTGTGTGTTTGGGACATAACTATATACCCAAATAAAGTGCAGCATGGGGGTCAGGGCTCCAATATTGGATTTCTGCTTTCACCCTGGTTTCTATTGTTGCTTAGTAACTGCAACTTGAATTTGCCTCATTTTTTTACAATGCTTTTATGCCGATTTATTTTGTCGAAAATCTTGTTCAATTTCACTGCATGTGGAGGGCAACTATGCAAGCATTTTCCATAATTTGGTGTCGTTCTGCTGTGTTCCTGGTTGAATGTCTGGTTGCGCAACCAGGGCATGGCTGATAGCACTGCCTGTACGATTGCCCTTTCTACTTGCATAACTGAACAAGATTCTGGATCTTTTGTGTTATAAAATGTCTTTGTTTGTTTGTTAATAATTGGCTTTGCCAATGTGTAGGATGTTTGTTCTGTATTTTAGGTAAACTGAAATCTTGTGGAGCTAATCAATGTGCTATGTGCTGGGAGGTGTAGCTTTAGTGCCCTCTAGTTGTCAGCATTTGCTAAGAAATGTTGTCCTAATAATGACAAAAACTGTTCCAGAACTAAGTAACACGGACTGTCACTGTAATCAATACAGTTAAATATTCAGTCACACAAACATTGGTTCTCCAAAATGTCTGGTCTTTGAAAACTTTGAAAACGTTCTTCCTCTCTCTCTACCTCCAAAGAACTCACTCTACTTGTTATCTAAACTCTTGCATCCAAGCAGTTTGAATTCTCCAGGGCAAAGCAGCTTTTAAATAGGTCCTGCATTATAACATCCATATATCATTAGAGGAATTTGTTATGACGAGTGGCTGGGCTTCCACAAAGACTTCCACTGATAAAGAGAAAACAATGAAACATCTCTCTTCTTGCATTTATTGTAGAAAGCATGGGAAATGGTACAAATAAGGAAAGAGAAAAATACATCAACCAAGCCTCCAATTAAGACAAAAATGATTTAGCTGCATATTTTCTTTCCCAGACAGTTTAATATACATTTTGGAGGAGGGAGGGAAGGATATACTTGTTAACCAGTTTAAATAAAGAGTGCTTGTGGTTTAAGAATTACAGAGAACCAAAAAATCTCTCAAAGTTAAAAATGCCTTTGAAAGAGAACACCAAATACATAATGACTTGGTCTAGTACAAAAATACAGTGCTCAGAAACTATATATATATTTGTTCAAATGTTTTTAAAAAGACAGAAAATTATCAACACACCAAGTGGTAAGTGACCATGTATTAAAAGATTCTATACCATATGAAAGCAAAGTATCTCAAAATCATGTACTGTGTGTTTACTACATTCTTAAGAGACATATACAGAACCATATTCTGTTTATTTACAGAGATATAAAATTTCAACTTCAGTTACACTATTACAATATGGGATTCAACAGGATTGACTGACTGTACCAGAAAGCCAAGTACGTAAATTTTACTGAGGTCTATAATTTGCCTCAGAATTTGTATCAATATGCATACACCAAACAGAACTACATAAGGAAATTTATTTTCCCTATGGCAGGAGTGGAGAATATCTTGGCCCTTAGATACTGTGAGGTTCCAACTCTCATCAAGCCTAACCAACACTGACCATTGTGAAGGATGGTAGCAGTCAACAATATCTAAAGGGAACATGTTTCTAATCTCTGATCTAGGAGGCTATATTTTGCCCTTGTTGGGTTTGATGGGTTTTGCAACACCTCACATAGAAATGGGTAGTTATAAAATATGTATTATTAAATGAAAGCTAATTGTGTTCAGTCTGAACTGCTTAGTAACAGGTATTTAGAAGCCTTGGTGCTTACGTAAATACAATCTGTAACAAATACCTTTTTCTGAAAAACTTTTCACTGTATTTTGTACCCAACAGATGACATTTTACCTAGAATCTAAATGCTGATTCTCTGATGGCACCCTTCAATGTTATAAGGCCTAGTCTACTTAAGACATATACTGGAAAATGTATCTGACTCATGACTTGTATTTTATGATCCACTCTGCATGTGCATTTTCATTTGTAAATGGCTGATGTGTTAAAATAGGAGTTGTGTATGTGAAAAAGCTGCTTGACAAATTGGCTTATCGCTGCAACATTTCATTGGAAGCAATTCACACATTTGGTTATGCATTATCAAATGTCAATGAGTTAACTGATAGGAAATCAAGGCATTTTATATACATATGAACCAACCATGTGAGTACTACAACTCAAGGTGGGTTTCCTTTGAATACCCATTATTCTGCGGTTCACCACTGTTTGGTGGGTTAACACTCAAATTCTAATTGCTATCTCCATTTTTGAAAATCAAGTTTTCCTCTGAAATTCACCCAGATCATTGAACAGTATATTTATGAACATATAACAAACCATATATTTCAGTGATGGTACATGTTATGCTGCCTATCTAAATGAAATCCAGATGTTCAAGGGACATTAGTTATCCCTGGTCTCTATAGATATGATCTGGTCCCCTCTTTCTTCAGTCAACAACAAAATCAACTAAATAGTAATTAACCCATGTATTGAATAGGAGCTCAGTCCTTTAAAGATTATACTTTAAACATGCGCACATATACTATGTTCAAGTGCATATTTTTTGCTGCTTTGTAATTCAATGGAGAGAAATATCACCAACACACAGTGTTGTAAAGCTTTTTTAAAAAACAAAAATACTGATGGCTAATTAAACTACCTCACCCCTCAATTTCATGATCTGAATTAAATTTAAGAACTGGAGAACAACTAATATGCACATGCTAATGCCATGAGCATTTGTTTAGAAGTAACTAAAAACAATCTCAATGATACTTCCTTCAGCCGAAACATGGCTAGGGGTTTACTCCAAATTTCCAAAAACTGTGTTGTGTATATGACCTGTTTCACAAATAAACTGTCTTCCGTGGTACTAATATTCTTACACAGAATCATTCAATTTTGTTTCCCTAAAAATTCTAAGTGCTTCGAAACAGAAAATGAGGAAAATAAGTTAGAGGTATCACCACTTATCAGAACAAAATTTAAGCAGTGGTGTTGATCATAAACCATGTTAGTGGTTGTAAGGTTATGACTAACTTTGTTAATTAGTAATCTTTTTTACTCCTTGATATTAACATTTTGGGAATGTTCCCTGGGACAGCAACCGAAGGTATGAAAAATACTCACTTCAATATTTCAAATCTGATTACACGAATGTATCATCACATACACAATCATTCATCTGTGTACCTATGCTTTCAGGAATAAAGCATAACAAGTGGCTATATATATATATATATTCTTTTGCAAAAATGTCTGTAGTGCTAAGAGTTTGACTACCCCATTAAATAACTTTTACTGTAAGTTAAGAGAGGCACCCATCTTAAGAGAGGTACGCATCTCAGAGAAGAGTATGCATTCCAGATCAACTAACCAGCAACGTAAGTACATTTCCTGACATATGTCCTTCTGAACTGTACTCAGTCAAAGGGAGACATTGGGTAGGATCAGAATGCCTCACTGTGAGGAAATGCCATTGCCATTTGGCTGTCACCTTTTTCTCCTCACTGAACTATCAGCAGCATTGGGCGGCCTATTTAGCTTCTGAGTGCCCCAGGGCACTGGGGACTGATGAGATTGTATTGATTTATCATCTGCAGTACAAACAGTAACAAACAAGCAGTGATTAAAGGGCAACCCTGTGGTTTCTTATTGTTCTTTGTAATTATATGCCCATGTACAAATGGAAAATATAGTAATTGTTCAATGATTTTGGAAGACAAAGCTGAAAGGAGGGTTTCTATGAGACAAACTCATGGTTTTGACAGGTTGCAATCAATTCATGTTCCAACATTTTTACTTACTTGAATCCACCTATTAGTGTGAGAGGCACCCAAGTCTGGACCACAGATACTGAAATTGTATTTCAGGTTTAGGTATATATTACTGGAGTGGTGGAAATGCAACTACCCTCTGTACACAATATTTATACCTTTTCAGCAGGGGCCACTTAACTCTTGTTAAGTGGAAATTAAGGGGGCTGTTGTGCAACTTGGGCGAGATGACAGAGGAAGTCCACTTTGACCAGACTATGTCTGCCAAATCCAGGTAGATAAACCTACTACAAACAGAGTATTTTTGTCAGTAGCCTGGATCTACTCCACTGTTTTGTTCTTCTTTTACTATACAAAGCTGTACGTAGCCAAACTGCAATTTTAACCTGTAAAAAATTAATTCAGATTGATATAATTTCTCTCTACACACCTAAAGTTACCCAACCCAATAATGCTTTGATAGGTCATGTGTGACATGGTCTTTAATAATGACAGATTCAAAATACTAACTATTACAAGCCCATTCTGTTGGTGATCATGGCTCTATACTAATGGATGCTTGTATGTATTAAAAGCCAAACAAAGCAAGGTCAGATTATTATAAAACTGCTATCAACAGGATAACATGATTAGGTGATTCACCCTTAGATGAAGGATATCACCCAGTAATATTTGACGATTATATGGTTTTGCTTATAAACCTTTGAGTGTGTGAGACAAATCATTATGACAAAACATTTTAATATTATTTTTGTTCCCCCTAAACCCCATAGGTTTCTTTCATTCCATTTGCTAAACCACATAAAGACAGCTTAACTGGAAAAACTCTTGTCATCTTGGTGATCTCTCCACATCTCTGATATCCTTCTTCACCTGAACTACGACAAAACATATCACATTCATCTGAGGTATCTGGAGCTCTCACCATTGAAGATCCTTTGTGCATTTTTATCATTGCAAATGTTCTAAGCTGCAGACACACAGCAATCTCCAAAAGAGGATGATGGCTAAAAAAATTCCAGCCTTGGGGACAGGATGTCGAATTTTATGTATTTAGCTCTATCTAAAGTGAGTTAAAAGTACTGATAGTGGTCAAGATCTCAATGGACTAGTCTTGATATGAGGTACCTCTGTCTTGCTTGCCTCTTGAGATCCTTAGATCTTGACTTAATATTTTTTTTTGTCCTTGCACTTTGTTTGGTGGAATATTTGAACCCCTTATAGAGAATTTAAATACGCTGAAATCATACAATGCAATCCTTTGTGCAAATGTTTCTCTTCAAGGACTGACAATATGAAAAGCTTTCCTGTGTAAAACAAAATGATTAACACCTGGAAAGCTACCATCACAGAGCATGTTGAACATGGTAGCTTTCTATCCTAAAACTGCACAAAGCATCCTGGAGTGAAGCAGCACAGTTCAGAAAAGGTCAGGAGCAGGTGGAATTTTTTCTTAAGTAGAGTGGTCCTTAGAAAGAAATATGTTTTAAAGTTCTTACAGTAAATGAACTCAGACTCTGGCAGTTATATTCATTCTGTGGAGATGAAAGCTCTGTGTGAGTTGCAAGGGATTATGGGTACAGTAGTCTCTGCCTATTAGGCATTCTGCATAGGATGCAGGAATGCCTAATAGGCATTCTGCACCAGACCCATAACCCCTTGTAATTACCACTCACCCATTCCCCCTGTCTTCTTCATAGGATGAAAATGGTTGCTGGAATCTGAATTCATTAGCTTAAGAACCTGGAAACACCTGCCAGGACTTTAACTTCTTCATTAAAGCCCCCAGAAACCTGGCCAAGGGAATTCCTGCAGACGTTTTGGGGCTGTAGTCCATGAATTCCTAAAAGCCCATGCCTATCAGTCAGCGTAAATACTTTTCTGCAGCTGCAAGAACATACATACAAGCCCCATGTCAAAAAGCGACAACTTCCAACATAGTTGAAGAGCAGCTCCGAGATAACCAGCTCGTCAACCGTCTCATCTTTTCATAACATATGGAGGCCTCTATTCTGAGGCCAAGGGTTCCTTTACACTTAATGGGACAGATGGAGTGGTTTTCTGACTGCTTTTTCAAATTGCAGCCATATAACACAGGTCAGTGATACTACTGTGATACTCCCTGCTATGGATGTACAATTAGCCACTGATCATCTGGAAAATTTGAGGATCTTCTCCTAAACCAAAGAGTCTGTTCTTCCTCTTAGCATTATACAATGATTAAGAGGGATGTTAAACTTGTTTCTTTGGAGATGTAGCTGAACTGTATCTCCCATTAGCCGTAGCCAGCTGGTGAGGAGCAATGGGAGTTGCGGTCCAACAACATCTCAATAGCTATAACGTGCCCAACTCTAGATTAAGAAAACTCTCTTACAGAAACTGAATTGTCCAAGTTCCTGGTTCCTCCAACCCTACTCCTCTACACTGAAAGCCAAGAGGACACTGCTAAGAGGCTGTGCCCAGTGAGCAAACTGTAGGTTGTCTGGAATCAAGATCTGCTCCTAATTTGAGAACTTGAATAGGAACTCCCAATTCAAATTCATAAGAAATACACACATACAGACAACAAGGACTTTTCTGGCACCTCAAAGATTCAACACGTTCTACCTGGCATAGGCTTTAGAGGACTATACCCCACAAAACCTTAAGCCAAATAAGGCCGATTAAGCATTTAAGGTGCCACAGGATTCCTTGTTTTTTTTTAGACAGACTAACATGCCCTCCTCTCAGAAATTCCAAAAAAGATCCAATATTTTCCAATGCTGAGCAAAAATTAATGCAAAATATTTGACAGACGTGCTTAATGCCACTGCCAACATGCCCTTAAAAAGTACTACACATGGGAAATTCATATCTTTAGACATCTGTGTACAGCCAAAGTTGTCTCTGCAAATAAATCACATCAATCAAGACCTTGTTTCTGACATGGTTCTATGATTGGTTGCAGGACCTAAGATGATATTTTAGGATTTGTTTTGTCTATGTTACTTTCTTGAACTAATGTCCTCTAACTTATTTGAAAGCATCTTTTTAACTTGTGGCTCCCTGAAGTGACTCTCAGCTGTTTCCATTTGTGCTCCGTACTTTTAAGACTTTGTGGTTAGGATTGTTCCAAATCAAATGGTCTCATGAAAAAAAAAAACCCAAATGTTCTTTTTTCTAACATTCACTTGTAAAAACTCGCTGCAATTATGAGCAGTTGTTTTTAAAGACTATTGGCGATTTCTTGACTCTGATCTCTTTAATTTGATTTCATTTTATGACAAACAGAGCAATTCTCATGTTCTTAAATAACCCTGGCTTTCTTTACTTGCTTACGTCACCACCGGCCTCATATGCTTCTCAATTCCTCTGTTTCCTTAGGCAAGAAGACATGAATCTTGCCTGCCGAACATCAGTTGTTCCTTCCCAGCAACGACCCCTCTGTCTCTACTCCCAGTCTCTTTCAACTTTTTAATCTGAGACATTCCATCTCAGTTACCTACAGTTGTAAACTATTTTGTTTTATCATATTCTTCAAAAGGTTTCCACCGTTGTTAAGAGAATTTAGGCAGTTCCATCTACTGAGCCCCCATAGTAGCTCTGGCTTGCAGAGTAATAAACAGCTTAAGTTCATTTAGTTGTAGCACTGTCGTGACAGGAAAAACCACAGAGAAAGCAGATGCCTTAAGATACTGTTCTGGACAAAATGTGAAAACCTCTATGGTTAAATTTGGTTGGGTTTCTCTGAATCTCACTAGTATACTCTCCCTCTCCTTGTTTTGTTCTGGGTTGTGAGACTCTATAAAGCTTCGCACTGCATAGACATTTGCATGGATTTTGGTAGGCACTCTTCCTAATTGATGCACTTTTTCTGCATTTTTCTTAATACAGTATGTGCATTTTTAATATATATTTCTTATTGACTAAAGCACACTTGTGAACATTTTTCAAAGATACATATTAATTTGTTGTGTGCATTTATTTACATATAATTCAAAACTGAGGGGGTAGCCTGCAACTTGCAGTAAGTTCCCAATGACAAGAAATGGAAAAAAAAATATGTGCATACTTTCACTAGTTGTCTTACATATTACAAACTATATGAATTCATTCTGAAAACTAGTTAATCTGAATTTCTTTCCATCTCTACCTTCATCCCTCTCTGGGGCTTGGTATGCTTGTCCTAAAAAATACAGGCTTTCTTCAGAGATATTAGCCTCCCATGTAGTGAACACTGACTTCTATGCTTCTCGGTGTTTTCATGTTTCCAAAGGCAACATTGCTCTTTCATTATTTACACTTACAAAGCCACACAAGATGAAAGAATTTTTAAAAGTGCCAAATATGGTAATCTTTAAGGTACTGGCCATTGACTGAAAATAAAACAACTATGTACAACTCAAAACCAAGAGGCTTCCAAAGCAGTCCTAGGAATTCTTTCCCCTTTTGTACCATCATACAAAGCCGTGCAGAACAAACCGGATCTGCCAAATGCAGATCTGCTTTCCCTTATATAAATGAAATATTGGAAATATACAACTATGATACATCATACACATAAAAACACTCAAGTTGCAGTTCCAACAACTGTGCAAAAATATATGTCTCTGGTTATTTAAAATACAGCAGTGGCAAATTATACACCTATTTCATACAGTGTCTAGCAAAACATTAAATATCCCCAAATTACTATATATAAATATCCTCTGTAAACCATCATATTTCTTAGTGAAGTGCTATTTCAGTTCCGCTTGGGCTGGTTACTCTCTCCGTTGATCAGGTTGCTTTCCTGCTGCTCAGCCAGAGCTTGCCATTTCTGTCTGTTCTTTCTGCAGCCTTCCAGCAAAGGGTAGCAGGCTTCTGATACATGTGTCAATGCCTGCAAATGGAAAGCAAATTCAGACCTATAAAGATCAACAAAAAGTTCTGGAACCTGAATAGCCTAGTTATCAGAGTTTGGTAAAGTTTCCATTTTGAATTATAGGTATGAGACTCCCACAGCCAGTATGGCTGAAGGGCAGACCCAGAAAACCTCTTATGGCTCTAGATGAGGGCTGAAGTGTACCTGTGGTCTTTATTTTAGAGTTAGGTCATCATTATTCCATCAGTTGGGTGGAGATTTAAGCCACAGAAAGTGTGTTTATATTTTAAATATCAGGAGCATGGAAATAGTTTGCCTAACAAATGCATCATCATCATCATCATCATCATCATCATCATCATCATCATCATCATCATCATCATTATTATTATTATTATTATTATTATTATTATTATTATTATTATTATTATCTAAATCAAACTTGTAAGCAGCAAGTCATCTTTGATAAGTAAAAACTGGACCCAGATAACTAGCAGTAAAAAAAAAGATACTTGGATATATTTATTTTGTTTGGGTAGCTGACATGCTTCAAATGACTAACAAAAGCAGGAAATGAATATAAAATTTAGAAGACACTTTTTAACATTGCTGACTAGCACGAATTTTACTGAAGACACAAAAACAAGTTCACTGAAAAATATCTGCATTGAATTCTTATTATATAAATGCAAGGGTAGGTAATACCTGTATGAGACCAATAAGAAGTAATTCTCGAAAATGCTAGCTTTCGACTTATACTAGTCTTCATCAGGCTTTGCACCAATATATTGTGAATGGTGCAGGGAAAAAATTCCATCTTCTAAGACTCCCATCTTCTGTTCCTTCTGTCTGTCTCTGCATCAATCTTTCTCCCCCAACTCCTTCTTTCTCTCTCAGTCTATCTCTGCCCCTTAAAGTCCCCTTTATATCTACTCAAGCACTTGTCTCCTATCTCACTCCTACAGATGAGCTACATTTCAAGACAATATCCACAGCAATTAAAAGAACATTACTTCTTCTATTCACTGAATGCACAGTTCTTCTGACAAAACACAGCTCTATGGACTTCAAGCTGAACTGTAGTGATGGACCAATTCACATGCAATAGGAAACACAAACAAACATTCCAGAGACCTTTTTTAAAATTTAATTTTGCTATCTGAACCTTTTGCAAGATACTAAAACCACTTACTCTCAGGTTGTTCCTCTGAAATTAATGAGAGTTCTTTCTAATATGCTGTTAGGGCAGGGTGGGCAACATGGGGCTAGCCAAATCTTGCTGGAAAGTAACTCCCATTATCTCTCACTGTTGGCTGCGCTGGCTAGGACAGCTCAACATCTGGAGGGCACAGATGGCTCATTGCCCAATAAAGGTAGGCAACGGGTATTTTGTGGGCTGCATATGGCTCTCATGGATTCGAATGTACCCCCTGGCATCCTGAAAAATTTACGGATTTTTTTTTAAAATTGCTCCAAAGATTTTGTTATGCCTTCTATTGGACGAAAGATTAATTTTATCATGTTTTGAGGCTACCATGGCACCCCTAAGCCTCATACCCTTCAAATGTTTGTTTGTTTTTGAATATATTTGGCCACTAGAGGCTGACAGGATGCTTTCCCACTATGCTCCTCCAATTTCTGTAAGATAAAAATTGAGGGGCCTGCCCAAAACATCAAGCTATGGATGTGTGTGACCCCTGGATCTCTGGAGGTTGTTCAAGTACATTTATGAACTGGAGTCTCAGCTTTGCTCCCTCAGTTAATACAGGTAGTTCCATCTCCCCCCTTTGTTTACCAGTGCTTTTTAACAGTGTGTACAATTTTCAGTTATTTGTACATAATACAGATGCAAACTCTTTTGTCATATTGGCCATTTCATACATGGTACCTCATAAAGCTGCAGACAGATGGCATCAATGAATCCAACTTGCATGCTAGGGA
Organism: Pogona vitticeps; assembly: GCF_051106095.1. Taxonomy (NCBI): domain Eukaryota; kingdom Metazoa; phylum Chordata; class Lepidosauria; order Squamata; family Agamidae; genus Pogona; species Pogona vitticeps. The sequence continues at coordinate 30,040,157 of NC_135787.1, forward strand.
TTTTGTTTTTCTTCTCTCGGTTCATTAGATCCTGAAAATCATCAAGATGAATTATGCAGGTGCCACAATGTGGCCAAGTGCAACAACTTATATCAGTGGTACATTCTAACACAGCATCTATTATAGCCCCAGTCTTTGGTCAGAATGGCCTAGGAGAAGTGGTCCTGGGTTCATATCTCAGCTAAACCTAAGTCCATCTTAAAGCAAGCAATTTACTATCAACTTTGGTTCTTCCTTCCATTAAATGGGTGTTTCAAATTCTCACAAAGTTATTGTGAAGATAAAACATCTGTTTCAGACTAATACTGCAAAGAAAACCTTGGAAGTTAGTGATTATTATAGGTCACAAAAACGAACCTTTTGAAATCCAGAGAACAGATCAAATGGACATGGCTAAAAATGGTATACATCTCCTTAAAACATGAGCCTGACAATCATTCTGTGATCCAAATTCATCAGCACAATTACAGAGGGACCATTAGCCCCTTGCTGACATATTGATATTGCTAGGGAGAACTGAAGAAGAGAGGTTCCTGCTTATGTGTAGGACCTACCCACAAACATAATTCCAGGAAAATCTGGGTTCATGCTTGGGTGTATCAATTACACACGAAATGTAACCTTTCCTCTCCAAGCCTGGTGCTAAAACTATGAAGAATGTGCCAGTAGAGGTGGTGGGGACTAGTGCTCTCTCTCAGCATGTTCACAACGCAGGCATTTGTAACATCTGAAAAGGATATGGTTTCTCACACAGGAAGAAGAACATTTTCATATTGTTGTGAGAAACAACAAGTTAAAAACCTTGAACAACATTTCATTTTACGGAAGATAGAGGAGGAGGCTCCTACACATGGGAAAACATGCCCTACAACAAATATATAGAGGACATGTTCGCTCTACTTACAGTTGGCTCTATGTTGAGTTCTTTTCGTTCTTTATCTCCTTGGTCAAAGAATTCTGCAGCAACAAGTTCAGCTATCTGTGTATTTTTGAAAAGAAGTTTCAAAAGTTAATCTAAGCTATTCTGCTAGTTCATTTCATAGCTATTTTATAACAATGTTTTAAAAATACAAATGTATGCAGTCAGTAGTCATCATATGAAAAATGGCCACCAAAGAACAGCAACCAGGATTAAAAGTAATTTGCATTAAAAGTTACAGTAATTAAAAGTAACTCGAATCAAAGAGATGAAACCGTATATGATTTTTGGAACTTGTTGGTTTTCCAAGGATTCATTCCATGTTTTTTGCTCACCCCATAAACTTTTATAATAACAGTTGATATATTTTACATAGCTTTTTTCTCCTCTAGAAAGAAGCCCATTGGTTCCAGCAACTGGAAATTGATATTTCTGGTTCAAGCACTATATTGCCAAATAATTTTAAAGCTGTTTCACCTTGGTATAGCATCTTACATCATGAAAACCAGAACTACACAGGTTTTAAACATGACTGAACACAAAGCATTTATCTGGAATAACCATGAAAAGTGTTGCCCGTGACAAGTGCACTTGATAATAGTACAATTCACTCTGTCCTCTAAGGCTGTGGTCCTCAACCTTGGGCCTCCAGATGTTCTTGGACTTCAACTCCCAGAAATCCTGGCCAGCAGAGGTGATGGTGAAGGCTTCTGGGAGTTGTAGTCCAAGAACATCTGGAGGCCCAAGGTTGGGGACCACTGCTCTATCTGAAAGTAGAAAGCTGCACCAGGTAAGAGGGAAAACAGTACTCCATTTACTGAAGCGATGACTGGGCTCAGAACATCTTTTCCTCTGGCACTGTATTCAGACCTCCCAAATGTGCCTTGATTATCCATGCTGATGAAAGAATGCAATGGGTCAAGAGCAAATTGTTTTCACAGAGCAAAATCAAGTTGTGACTTTCTTTATGCTTTATAGACTCAAAAGAGGGGGAGGGGTATGCCCTTATAGGATGCACACAGACCCTCACTCTGTTTTTATACTCGTGAAGTACCCAGAGCATAAACGAACCAGCTAATCCACTTCTTTTTCCAATTTCTTTTTCCAAACAGCAGAACTGCACCTCCAGGGGGTGCAGTAAACCTCAAAAAACAAGGCATGCCTCTGGCTTATATTAGCAGAAATAAAATCTGTTGTAGTTTTCAAAACCAGATGTGTGTTTTTTTTTAAAAGAAGAAAGACAAAAATGACCTCCCAGTTACTTCCTGTTCATATATTTTTCAAAATGAGAACTGGATTTTGCTGCTGTTTCGAATCCAGAGGTGACTTTCAGAGGTTCCTTTTTCACATGGAGGGCTGAGGGAGTTGTGGGGCAAAAAAAAAAAAAAAAAAAAAAAAAAAAAAAAAAAAAAAAGCCCTCGAGAACTTGCCCAACTCTTTTATAAGATCTAATTCTGCAAGCTGCCAATCAGCGTCTTGTAAACTCCAAACGCATCTGGCCTTTGCGAAAACTAAGCACTTCCAGCTCCCTAAAAAAATATATGCAAAATGCAACTTGTTACACAGCTGGAGGTTTATCAGGAAAAAAGTGTCCACAGAAAGTGAGAGATCCTCTCTCTTTGAAGGAAAACATAGATAGTTAGTGCACACCTACCCGCTGCTGAACTGGCCATGGTTTTGTTATTGCTGACAAATCACAAGCAGTCATTAGCATTGCCCTGTTGAAAATCATGTAACCATGTATTAAATATCTGTTTTATAAACGTAATTCCAGCTTGAAGGCAAAATAATAATGGCCATGGTATTCCATATCAGTTTAAAAAAACAAAAGCCAAATAATTAGACAACATGAAAAAGGATCTGTAACATAAATGGTTGCAACTGATTAATATTCACTAGTAAGAGGGTTTTTTTTTCAGAGAGGTCACTGGAGAAAGGATTGGACATACAATAAATGTAGCAAAATACAATAAATATAAGACTGCCTCTGGAGGGGGTGATTGTGCCAACTCTGGAGGCATTTGAGAAAATTGGACAACCGTCTGTCAGATCCACTTTGATTTGGATTCCTGCATCGAACAGGGGGTCAGACTCAATGGCCTTATAGGCTTCTTCCAACTCAATTATTCTATGATTCTAAGAAATAAAATTATTCTATGATTCTAAGAAATAAAACATTGCAGTGTATGGTGGCTCTTTCTGCGTTTTAACTAGGTGGGTTGGGTTAAAACATAGCCATAAACTCTTTGAAGATTCACTGTTCCATTTCCCATATTCTTGTTTTATATCCTCTTTTCCTCAGCAGAAACTCTGCATGCTTTGGTGACTGAGCAGTTCTATTTGATTATTTTGAGCTTTTTAAAAAAACTCTCAAGTTGCCCACCTCTATAAATCCTCATGTTATCCTGAAAATGGTATTCCCAGATTTTTTTTCTCTCAGAAGCTCTGTATTTGCACAGCTCTCTAACTAAGACTTACTATGCTAAAGCAAGTCACACTTAGAGTAGGCCCATTTGAATCAACTGAACTTATAGAGGACTTGACTTATCACATTTCCATTAATTCAACAGGCCTACTCTAGCACCATTTACTATGCTAAGAAACAGGATTTTGGCCTGCATTTATTCCAGTAAGAACATGGAAGTTTTAAGGAATCATGGAGTTTCATTGTTTGGAAGCTAAATCTATGCAGTTAAACTTCTTACTGTGGGTTATCTGCAAGCAGGTGTGAAATTGCTGGAAACACACCTCCTTTTTTAATGCATTAAAGCAGGACGAGGACCAGCCACCACCCTGCCAAAGTGCTGGGAGGCTTCTTGGATACCGATGATGCAGGGGTTGGGGCAACATAGTCCTTGCCAGCTCAACACGTGGCAACCATGAAGCGTCTGGAGCTGCCCCTCCCAGGCAAGAAGTAGGATGCAGGGTGGCTAATGCTGAATTAACCAGAAAGCCTCCAAGCACCACCTGACCAGCAAGAGTGCTTAGCCTGAAGAGGGCAGCTCCATTCTGCCACTTGTTGAGAGGCAGGGACTCTGCTACCATAACCCTGGTGTTGTCAGTTGCCAAGAAGCATCCCAGCACCAGCTAGCCAGAACAGAAACCTTAACATGGCTTTTAAAAGGGTACATTGGTGCCATTTTAAAGTCTCATCCTGGCTTGTGCTGTGTGCAGCAACATTAGTCATTGCAAATTTCATTCAATTTTGCACCAGTGTTTAGTTACGTCTTTTCCTCCTATAACAGGCTGTGCCAAAGGAAAAGGCTGTGCTTCACTGTTGAGGCTTCAGCACTCATGCCATGCAGGCAGAACTGCTGTCATCTTAGCCTAACCAATCTCATGAAGAATAAATAACCGGCCAGAAACTTAGCACTCCTGACTTTAATGGTTCAGTGGCTCAGGACAATGCACCTTCAGCTAAGGAACAATACAGTACTTTGTCAAGCTTTCTACACCTTGTCTTGGGAAACAACGCAAAGACTTATGTAACCGCCTGTAGCCAGTTGTTCAACTACATTTACCAGCCAAGTTATATCTGTTCTTTTACAGCGTAACCAACCAATTCAGTTAAACCAAGGCCCTGTGATTACTGACTTAGGCTAACACTACAAAATATGAACTGAACGGTTGAAGAAGCCAATATCATATGGCAGAAGGACCACCTTTTCAACATATACATGCACTTTTATTACTGACTTACAAAAATAGCTCCTTGTGATAAGGGTCATCTAAGTTGAACTGCTTCTTTCTGAGAAGGTCAAAAAACTCTCCACGCCTCCTTCAAACATAATAAAGGAATATTTATTAATGTGACACTCAAAGCACTGTACAAGTGTACACTGAAAAGGAAGATTAAAAAATAAAGAAAAAAGCTTCACAGCTGAACTATGACATTTTCAACAAATGCACCTATTTACAATAATATAGCAGTAACTTACTTAATGTAGAGTGCAAGATCTGTTGCAAGAATAGCTTGTTTGATAATTTTCAAGGCTGCCTTGTATTCTTCAATAGAAAGACCACTGAGAATCTGGTTTCCCTTCACATATACACACAAAAAAAAAACATCAGTGGGAGGGGAAAATGAATGATCACAAATATATTTCACTGATTTGGAAGTGTCTTGTTATAGACAATATAATGCTAAGGTGTTATGTTTTGTGAGTATTCCAGTTCAGAGGAAGAGATTGGCAAAAGCACTAAGCCAACCAGCCTCACAGCTACTGGTAAAAATGAGAATTATTGGATTGACTTTGAATATAAAAACTACTTCTAACAAAAATGCAAAATGTATTAAACAGTGAAAAGAAAATGCTAGAGGCTCAGTCATTTGGCTCTGCAAAGGGATCCATCCATCCATCCATCCATCCATCCATCCATCCATCCATCCATCCATCCATCCATCCATCCATCCATCCATCCATCCATCCATCCATCCATCCATCCATCCATCCATCCATCCATCCATCCATCCATCCAGTCAGTCAGTCAGTCAGTCAGTCAGTCAGTCAGTCAGTCAGTCAGTCAGTCATTTGACTTCTATACCACCCATCTGGCTACTACTCTGGGTGGTTTACATATTAAACTAGTGTTGGTTCACTGAATCACTGGGGACTGATGAGTCAACTCTTACATTTCCATTGAATCAAATAGGTCTACTCTAGCTGCAACTCAAGTCACAACTAGAGGAGGCCCATTTGAATCAATGGAACCCATGGAGGAGATGACTGTCCAAATCCTCACTGATTCAATGGGCATACACTAGTACAACATACTACACTAAACAACAGAATTTCAGCCACAGTTATAAGATTTTTATCTCTCTCTCACACACACAATCCCAAAAAAATCCACACCAGTATTCTCACCAATTGTTTTTCTGGCTATCCCATCATTTTCTGATACAATTGCCTATTGCATTGGAAGATCTAGAAGAGCAAGGAATTTGGGAGGACACAAAATGGCAGCAGACAGATTGCCAACATTTCCTGCTGTTGTTTGCACTGTCCTCCTCCCAGCCCCCAACAGGTTTTGCCACTGCCTCTGCTAATGAGCTCTGCTGCCAAGAAATTGCTATATAATTTTTCCCCTTTCTCCAAAGCAGGGGTGGAAAAACTTCACTTCCAACATTAAAGGTTTTGTGGAACTATGAAGACTCTCAGAGAAAGAGAAAACAATATGCAGTAGGTATGTATTGCTTCTACGCAATGACCATCAGCACTTGGTCCTATGATATGAACAGTACTTCTGGCTCCACAGAAAGATTAATTACAGGTTTTAAAAACAAAGGATCCTTTCCCATCCCCGTTTCAGGTCCAAGGCAAAAGGCCTTGGCAATTATATTATCAGTGTTCCCCAAGCTCATCAAGTGGCATTCAAAAAAGCTTGCTAGCTCTTAGAATGGCCATCTTTGCCTGCTTGTCCCAAAAAGGAATATAAAAACATTTAAGAATGTATAATGCTGGGAATGCATCCAAAACTAAAAATAGAAGTGAACCAGGCAAGATTTCTTTCCAATGCACAAACAGCGAAGCCAACATTTACCGGGGTGTTCAGGATCATCAAACACTGGTCAAAATGGTGATGTTCCATGATTGAGTGGCAATACAGTTGTGCAAGAGGATGTTCACTTCTGAAAAGCCAAAAACAAAGGGAACATATCATATATCGTAGCCACAGATAACCATATTAGAAGTCCTTTGCGGGACATCCATGGGTTACACGCCATTTGTCCCCTCAAGTAGTGTATCTATAGTATACACATGTATATAGGTGTCCATTTTTACAGGGAACCACAAATTCTATCTGGACTTGGTAGCCACTGTGATTGCCAGGACCACACTGTTCTCAGGAATCTTGTTCCTCATCTCATATTTTTCTTCCAAAAGTCAGCACAAGGCTAGCAACAATGCTGATCACCCCAGCTGCAAGCACTCTGGCTAACAAGCACAGTATGAATCGAAAATCACAAATCCCAACCACAGGGGAATTCAGAGTGCAGCTTTTAAACATGTGATTCTTCAACTTTATATTTTGGAAGAACAACAGATCTCATTCAGTAGCCTTGTCAATCTAACTATCATCAGAGAGTGGTGCATATGGCACCCTATGTTGATAAGGCAGAGCATGAAAAAACAATGACGCCCTACAATATTCTCAGGAAGATTCATGTCTAAAATATAAGGGTGGGAGGCAGATGGAATATAACCTATCCTCATCGGCCCCAGGGGTAGAAATTCTTTATTTCTACCCCTACTTTGTGTAGGAAAACAAACAGCATCAGGGTCTTTTCCAGGGAGTCTTCTCTTCTCATGAGATGGCCAAAGTACTGGAGCCTCAGCTTCAGGATCTGTCCTTCCAGTGAGCACTCAGGCTTGATTTCCTTCAAAATGGATAGGTTTGTTCTATTTGCAGTCCAAGGGACTCTCAAGAGTCTCCTCCAGCACCACAAGTGGGTTCTAGATCAAGTCAAACCTCAATTCTTACTAGAATCTAAGGCAACTAAGCTGAGCCTACTGCACTTAGGACTTGTCATGAGAAGGCAAGACTCACTGGAGAAGATAATAATTGAAGCAGAAGTGGAAGGTTGTAGGGGAGAAAAGGAAAATCTAAAATGAACAGACTAACTCAATAAAGGAAGCCATGGCCACTAATTTGCAAGACCTGGGCAGGGATTTTCATACCAATACATTTTAAAGGTTATTCGTAAGGAAGCTAGAAGTTGCTAGTGTCTTGATGGTACATCACAGCAACTACTTATGTCTATGCAAAAAACATGTCTCTGTATACCAGCGGTTGAGAGGCACACATAGGAGGGTGGATCTGAGCATCTTCCTCAAAAGTTCCCCTCCAGAAGGAAAGAGGTAGCCAAGAAGACAGAGTTGCTAGTTTCAAATTTCAGAAGCCAGAAATGTGGACAAGACCCTCACAAACATCCTTGAAATATGTGTACTGCCCAACCTCTCAGCTACATAGTCTAAATGCAGAATTCATTGCCACTGTTGTTGTTACTGTTATTTTAATAACTGTTGTTTAGGTGTTCATTCCACAGAGAACGTTAGTCAGCCATGACAGCTGAGAATGGAACAGTGAAGTTCAGAGGTTGTTTGTTTTTTATTGCCAGATGCTGGGAGCGCATATCATCTTTCTCCACTGAACCCTTCTTGTGAGAGTCTGAGGGCATTTGACTGCCTCCAATAGTAAACACTGTTGGATTAGAGCGACTTCTGATCTGATCTGGAAAACGCCATTGCTATTTTTCAATGCTTTCTATATATGCTATCTAGGAAGAAGAGGGAAAGGAGAAAAACTCTATTCCTGCAAATGCATGTATAAATTCTAGTTGATTTCACATCATCTTTTGCTTACAGCCTTCCAGGGTGTTTTTTTTTAAAAACACACAATCTTGCTTCCAAGAAAAGAGTCTTGAACCAAGTGTCCCAAGGCGCCCTTAATTCCACAATCCACGAGGCCACATTAATCCTCATTTTAATCTATCCACACTAGCCTGAGGGAATTTTTAAAAAGATCCCTAGAACAATTTTAGTCTGAAAAGAAAATGTTGTGAAAACGTAAGTCTCTACTTTGTGGTAGAGCATTGGTTTCAGCTCAATGTGATCCTCACTAGATGCTCTAGCCTTCCTTGTATTACGATCATACACAGTTAGCAGGGTGCTGATTGTGATACCGATCACTCCCTGGTGTGTAGCAGAGTCAAACTGTGAATAAGTAGACTGTATCACATGGAAAAGGAAGGAAGATCACGTATTGACATCAACAAGACTCATGATCAGAGAAAAGTGGTGGAATTTACCCAAGCGCTTGAGGAAACTCTTCCAGGCCCGGCTGATGCAAATGTACCTGAACGATGGGAACATTTCAAGAATGCTGTTTATAACACCGCCTTGTCCACATTTGGCGAGAAGACCAAAAAGACAGCAGATGGCAGACTGGTTTGAAGCCCACTTGGAGGAGTTAATGTCGGCCATCAAGGAAAAGAGGAGAGCTCCATCAGCATACAAAGCCTGTAGTACAACTTGCAGGTTCTTCAAGTTGCTTGTAGAAAAGTCCAACAGACTGCCAGGAGATGTTCTAATGATTATTGGCTTCAGCTCTGCTCTCAGATACAGACAACAGAGGACACAGGTAACATCAAGGGAATGTATGATGGTATCAAGCAGGCTTTAGGTCCAATACAGAAGAAATCTGCTCCTTGAAGTCTGCTGTTATAGGCGTGATCATCCAAGACGGAGCACAGCAAATGGAATGCTAGAATGCAACTCTGAGCTATATTCCAGAGAGAATATAGTAGCCAACGAGGCATTAAATAACATTGAGTGCCTGCCTGTCTTGGAAGAGTTGGACAGCGAACCAACTCTAAGAAAAATAAAAGCAGCCTTGGATTCCCTTGCAAGGCACCTGGAAAGGACAATATCCCTGCTGAAGTGCTGTAAAGAGATCATTACTACTGCACTGTATGAAATCTTTTGTCTTTGCTGGAGGGAAGGTGGAGTACCACAGGACATGAAGGATGCAAACATTGTTACATTGTTCAAGAACAAAGGTGACAGGGGCGACTGCAATAACTACCTGGCATCTCTCTTCTCAGTGTTGTAGGGAAGCTGCATGCATGTGTTGTGCTGAAGAGGCTCCAGGTGCTTGTAGATAGAATCTATTCAGAATCACAGTGTGGATTTTGAGCTAACAGATCCACCACTGACATGGTATTTTCCCTCAGACAGTTGCAGGAGAAATGTAGGGAACGACAGCCACTCTTTGTGGCCTTCATAGATTTTACAAAGGCCTTTGATTTGGTTATCAGGGACAGCCTTCTTAAAATACTTCCCACGATTGGATGTCCACCTCGACTCCTTTCAGGTCCTTTTATGAGAAATGAAGGGCATTGTAATTTTTGATGGCTCAACATCAGATCCATTTCACATCCAAAGTGGAGTGAAATAGGGCTGTCTCCTCACGCTGACTCTGTTTGGGATCTTTTCTGCTGTCATGCTGAAGCATGCTTTTGGAACTGCAACAGAAGGTGTCTATCTCCGGACTAGATCAGATGGAAAGCTCTTTAATCTCTCTAGATTGAGAGCGAAGACCAAAGGCCAGCTGTTCTTGGCCATTCTGCTTATGAGCTCCAACAACTTATGAACCATTTTAGTAAGGCCTGCCAAGATTTTGGATTAACAATCAGCCTGAAAAAAAGACAAGTCATGGGCCAGGTCATGGAGTCACCTATCTCTATTACCATCTCTACACAAGAATCGGAGGTTGTTCATGACTTTGTGTACCTTGGCTCAAGGATCTCTGACACTCTCTCTCCAGATGTCGAACTAAATAAACGCCTTGGCAAAGCAGCTACCATGTTCTCTAGACTCACAAAGAGAGTATGGCTTAATAAGAAGCTGACGGCATACACCAAGATCCAGGTCTCGAAAGCCTGTGTCCTGAGTACACTCCTGTACTGCAGTGAGTCTTGGATCCTTTGTGTATGGCAGGACAGGAAGCTCAACACGCTCCATATGCGTTGTCTCCGATACATTTTTGTTGGTCAGTGTGGCAGGACAAAGTTTCAAACAGAGTAGTCCTAGAACGAGCTGGAATTTTTAGCAAGTATACATTACTGAAACAGCGATGTCTGCATTGGCTCAGGAATGTCGTGAGAATGGCTGATGGTCGGATTCCAAAAAAACTCTTGTATGGAGAATCAGTGCAGAGAAAGTGCCCCAGAGGGAGACCACAGCTGCGATACAAGGATATCTGCAAGCGGGATCTGAAGGCCTTAGAAATGGACCTCAACAGATGGGAAACATTAACTTCTGACCGCTCAGCCTGGAGGCAGGCGGCACAGCATGGCCTCTCCCAATTTGAAGAGACCCTTGTGCAGCAGGCTGAGGCAAAGAGGCAGTCCCGAAACCAGCAAAATCAGGGAGCTGGACAGGGGACAGATTGTATTTGTCTTCAGTGTGGAAGTCACTCTTGAATTGGTATTCTTAGCCACAGTTGACGCTGTTCGAAGTCCTCCATTCAGAGCATGTTACCATAGTCTCTCAAGACTGAAGGACGCCTACACTTAGTGGTGTGCATGAATGTTTGGTTTCACCATCAACTTTTTTCCCAGGACGTTTTTGGAAGGGCCATGGTTCATCTCCAAATGTTTTCCAGGAAATAATGTATTCATAAACAAATAAAGTGTTTAAAAAGGGCAATTGGTTCCAGCTACCACAAATCTGCATATTCCTTGGATGTCCACAAAAAAAGAGTTTGAATAGCAAGGGAAGAGAGTGAAGAGCTGGCTTTTCTTCTCATACTGTGAGGAAACACTATGAGTTACCTTGAGCTAAAATATTATTTTCTTCCTGCTTCCAACATAATGGTATTTGACAGAAAATTCTGAACATGGCAAATTGAGACTACATACTTCAAGGGAAAGAGCACATTCACACAACAGCTTCATAATATTAAATATCCTGGAAGGCAATCTCTTTTATGGTAGGCCCAACACTGCTGACACAGCTAATGCAAAGACAACTGATTATTTATTTATTTATTTATTTATTGGACTTATATACCGCCCCACAGCACTACAAGCACTCTCCGGGCGGTTCACAATTTTTAAATTATACAGGCTACACATTGCCCCCCCAGCAAGCTGGGTACTCATTTTACCGACCTCGGAAGGATGGAAGGCTGAGTCAACCTTGAGCCGGCTACCTGGGATTTGAACCCCAGGTCGTGAGCACAGTTTTAGCTGCAGTACAGCGTTTTAACCACTGCGCCACGAGATTCAAGTGGACTTTGTGCCGCTGTGAGGGGAAATGGCTCTGACATCCCCATGTACTCCCTGGAGAAGTATTCTAGAGACTCTGGTAAAAGGGCAAACTGGGGATTGGAAGGGCAGGCAGGGTGCCCAGGTGAGAACGAGGAGGAAGATCAGTTGCACCTGGGGGACAAAGCCACAGCTGGGCAGGGTTAAGAGCCCAGGTTGAAGACAGAGGAGGAGGGGGCTCATCATAGTTGGGGGCAGTAGGCTGGTCAGAGGCTTGGTAAGAGCCATCTTGTTTTGTTGTTGTTGTTGTTGTTGTTGTTGTTGAACTCTGGGTGAGAACAAGCCCCTGATCTTTCAAGATTCCTGGATCAGGGCATGGGTCAGCTTTGCTCTGAGCAGAGCCATGGCAGAACACGAATCTTCCCCACACCTGGACCCTTACAATGGTAGCTCACACTAACAAACAAGGGAGACCCACTCTGCTAGAGGTAGAAGTGACAACATCAGTGGTGACTCGAACTGGCCCAAGAGCAGGATGAGCACCTCCTGCAGAAGGACCCTCATCAGCCCAATATTACAGAACTCACTGAGGTATGTCGAGGGCTGGGTTCTGTGCTTAAAATTTGTCCCTATCTCCAGAACTTGGACAGTAGAGGGCTAGTGACTACAGCTCAGTTCCAGGCTAAGTGAGAAAAACTGAGTTCCCCTGTGGACTTGGGGGTTGGGGAACCAGGGGGCTCCATCTGACAGTATGGCACACTTCCCTGCCATAAGAAAGACAAGCTGTGACTTATACAAGTGTCCAGAGTCCAGGAAACTGATGGTCCAAGAAAACTGTCCAGCCATTCTCACCATGGGAGGAGGTGGCAGCAGCCATGGACCACCTATGCCGAAATAGCTAATATGCAGCTGGACTGTTTCACTAGAGAAGACTCAGTAAAGGAATAATTCTTTATTTACATATATAATACCCAATAACTTCTAAAATACCCTGGCCATTCTGGCAGGTGTAGTCCAGAAATAAGTCCAGAAAAGATTCTTCTTCCTCCTCTTCTATCTTACTATGCTTTCATGTCTCAAACTCAAAAGAAGCTGTACTGAGGGGTAAAGACCAAAAGCATTCCCAAGCCCTGACATGCTCCCAATACCATTCCCCCTTACTCACCTCTGTATATAAGAATTGTTCACTCCTCTGTGATCTAAATCATGGCTCAGCGCTGCGATCAGCAAAGAAAGGACCTCAACATCAGTAAGCTTGTTCTGCATGTCAGGAAATGCAAGGGAAAAAAAGATGATTACGCTAAAAGTTTGGGTTTATACCAAAGCAACATAGATGATTTGATGGCTGTTGTGGGGTTTTTTTTTTTTTTTTTTTGGCTGTTTGGCCATGTTTTGGAGGTTTTCCTTCCTAACGTTTCACCAGTCTCTGTGGCTGGCATCTTCGGAGGACAGGAGCTAGACCTTCAGAGGGCAGGAGCTAGACCAGAGTTCTAACTCCTGTTCTCTGAAGATGCTGGCCACAGAGACTGCCGAAACTTTAGGAAGAAAAATCACCAGAACACAGCCAAACAGCCCAAAAAACCCAAAAAACCCACAACCATCGGATCCCGGCCGAGAAAGCCCTTGATAACACATACATGATTTGCTTTCTTGCTTTTAGTTGTTTTAAATACATTCATGGTTCATATAGGTTTATTTAGGGAAAAAGTAACTTGATTCATTATCATAAATTTTTCTTAATAAAAATAATATGCTATAAAACTATAGACAGCAATGTAGGGATTAAATGCAAGCTCAAAACCATCAAAATGATTTTGTGTCTTATCGCGTCTTATATCAGAATTTTCTTTTCCCACTTGTTCCTAATCCAACAAGATAGAGAGAACAGAAATTCGGAAAACTAGACAGGTCTGTTCATTTCTTTACTTTCCAAACCTATGCTATGAATTGGGCTTCAGCTTTCACATTTTACGAAAGCATGATTCAGTGTCTTAATGATGGAGAAAGATAACTAAGAATATATTGGCAGTATCTGAGAAAAGACTTGGGTACACACAGGGCATTTGCTATATTTTTTACCCTTTTGATTCTCACCTCCTCATCGGCCTCTAATTTCCTGTAGGGCTGAACCAAAGGCTCCAGACAAGGGCCTCTTGCCAACAGTAATGAGACTTATTTGCTTAATCGCCAGCTGTTCCGTGCTCCATATGCACATTAGATCCGCAGTACTGTATTGTTAAGAGAGGGCCAATGACTCAGAGAAGCCAATGCAAACCTGAAACTTGGTTTACCTGTGCCCTATTCTGTTGTTTTATAATCCAGAATTATCAGCATGGTCACATGGGAAAATCTAGTGCCACCCTCTCCCCTGTTTTGCTCCCAGAAACAGCAAAGTCTAGAGGAGAGAGGCTTCTGTTTATGTGTAGGCCCTACATGCAAGCAAAATGCCCAGAAAAGGGGGATTCTTGGCTTGTATACAGAAGCTATGTGCAAGTAAGATTGTTCTGTTTCTTTAGACTTGTCTCTGGTTCTGTGAGAGATGTGACAATGGAAATGGTTTGTCTGGGATCTTCCTGTAATTATGCTGATGATTCCTGATTACAGAATGACTGAATTGGGCTTTAAACCATGTCAGCTCCACTGTGGCCTCAGAATTGCATGAAGGAACACAGCTTGTTATCTCTTTGGATTACAAATTCCAGTGGTCATATTAGCTGGACAATATTGGGAGTCATATTCTTAAAGAAAGAAAGAAAGAAAGAAAGAAAGAAAGAAAGAAAGAAAGAAAGAAAGAAAGAAAGAAAGAAAGAAAGAAAGAAAGAAAGAAAGAAAGAAAGAAAGAAAGAAAGAAAGAAAGAAATGTATCTTTCTGAAGCTTCAACACTGGAAGTAGAAAGAATTTTGTGGGACCTTTTAGTCAGATATATTTTACTAGCATTTACACGGATTGACATCCACTTCTTCCACACATATGCTAAAATATGATCTTGAATGTGGCAAAATAATTGGGTCACAATCCATGGAAGTAAATATATTTACCTTAAGGTTGCCACAACACTCCTTTCTGTGTTCCTGAAGTGCATTAGGAGAGTCACATCTCTGAATTTTTTACACTCATCTTAACAGTGATGGGCATGACGCTACCGCTACTACCCAGCTATGGATTTTGGATATTTTTATATGGTTAACAATTTTGCTTTTTGTAATCTTGGCGGTATTGCTTCAAGCCACCAGACTTACAGCAATCTACAAGTCTATTGGATGTCATCCTGGACATATTGTACCTTTCATGAATTTGTACTATTACTGATTCTTCTCACAGAGATCTCTGAATTTTGTTAATGAAGTGTTAGTAAGAATACTTTGGTGTGGTGTATACTAGCTTTTGGCTGAAATTTTTCACAGGGCTGAACACACACAAAAAAGGTGTCCAAACATACCTGAATCTTCCCTGATTTTAAAGCAGCAAACATGCATTGGGCTGTGTTAAAAGCATGCCTCCAATTGTGATAGGCAACATTTTTCCGATAGTTTTTCCTCACACTTAAAATCCATCTGCAAAGGACCTGTTAGAAAACATCACTGGTCAGTTAAATGTAGAAATATACTCCATCTTCATTAACCATATTCAGTTGTTAACACCATAAAACCAAGTAGCACTTAAGTATAGTGGGGATAGTGATGCACACAATGCACTTACAGTGTTCTTATCATTGAGAACCCTGCCTTATCAGACCTCCCATCACAGAAACATTGCAGGCTTGCTCGGCAGAATCTGCTTATAACTACAAACCTTTGATGGTAACATGTTAAGATCTCTCTAACTTTCAGGTGGAATACAGACATGAAATGGGGAGGACTTGTCTCTGTTCCTATATCACCTGTCTACTTCAGGCCCTACCTGTTTCAGGCTTGAATGTCTTCACGAATGTAAAACCCAAATTCCACTTACCTGCACTCCTTTCACCTGCCTTTCTTACTGGTTTTATATCAAAGGTACACTATTAAGGAGGAAAATGCTACACATAAATTTAAATCTTAAATGGAATATTAGATTGTGTTCTTGAACACAGACAGCGTTCTAGTTCCTATCCTCTGAAGATGCCGGCCACAGAGACTGATGAAACATTAGGGGGAAAAACCTCCTGAACACGGCCAAACAGCCCGAAAACCTACAATAACTAACGGAATATTAGATTGTTGGATTATATATATTATGAACATAAGGTCTTCATTTTTCATATTCATATCTGTATTTTATCCATCTTGATTTCATTCCTGTAAATATTTTTAACAGAATTTCAAATGAAATTAAACAGAATTTACATTAACAAACAATTTTATGAACTATATCTATTATCTCCAGGAAGAAATTTTATCTTTAACTGGAGCCTTTAAAATTACTTTTTTGGAGTGCAGTGCTGGTTGGATGATTCTTGGGAGTTTTGGTCCAGAAATTAAATTTTGAATGGTAGTGACTATAGACATGCTGGCTGAAATAAGCACAAACTGAAATCAAGATCTTTCTTTATACATATACTGTCAAGCAAAGGGGAAAATAACAGTGGGTTGGAATGACTGTGTGGTCAAAGCCACCTCTTCCTTTCAGAATTCTAACTGCCATGAGAATTATTCTGAGGGAGCACTTTGGAGGAGTTCGTAACCTGTTTCCACCCTGTATGGAAGAGATCTTGTCTTGCTTGCAATCTGAATGAAGATTATAGTGAAGCGTGTGATGCTGTAGAATGTTTTACCATGCATAGATAGACATGATCTCATGTACCAGAAGATTCTCACCTCATGTTTCATCTGGAAATTTTGTACAAGGTTAAGATCAGTGAACATTCGAATTGTACACAGAGAAGTTTCCATGTCTGTCAGCTCAAAATCACTGAAGTAAAAGTCAGTGAGTTTGAGGGATTGTGCAGATGGCACAACTGCAGTCTTGAGGGAAACATGAAAGAGAGAGAGAGAGAACAGTAAAGTGAGAGGGAATGGAACCATTTTCCTTTCAAAAAGAAAAAAAAGAAAACCCTTAAATAACAAAATTGCAGCATATAATCAGGTTGGAAAACACAATAACCAATTATTTTTTGTTTTTCTATCCAGCATAGAAAGCACTCTCAGACAGCAGCATTAATAACATTTACTTCTTTTTACTGTAATCGAGTTAACAGTAATTACATTTTGTGCTATGAAAGCCATTTTGTCTCCATCACAATTTTAGTAACAGAGGAGGTAAAGTAAATAACTTATTACGTATTTTAAAAGATCCCAGGCGCATACCTGTCTCTTCTAGTTAAAAAGACTTCTAGCAAGGCCAGGAATGACCTCTGACTAACACACTAGGGAACCACTGCCCATCAGTCTAATGGGTTGACTTCATGTAAAGCAGCCTCTGGCTACATCTGTGTTGAATATGCATATTGCTTGCTTTCCTAAAAGCAAAGCAAAACAAAACTTAAAAATATAAACAAATGTCAGTTTAAGTTTCTGGTCACTGTTTGGAGCAGAGAACTTGTTTTTTTCTTGCTGACTAATCTCTGTGTTTCACACAAACATTCCTAATGTTTACAGCTTTAAAGTACAGTTACAAGTCCACTACTGTAGAAAATAATTGATAATGGACATTTAGTGTTTCTACTGTAAACCATGAATTTATCCAATCTCTTCTAAACCGGATCTTTCCCTCTGCCACACACAGTTTTTTGACCCCTTCCAATAGCCAAAGCTACCATTCACACTTGTTGAAAAACTGCCCTGACAATTGCTTTGGATTTTGGTGAGAAGTGGTTAACTAATGAAAAAATGAGTCCGTTTCTGGGATTTTTCCCTTTCAGAGTGTCTTTTGTGAATAATAGTGTGCACAAGAAGGTATCCTATAGACCAGCGATAGAGAACCTATGACATGCATACCACAGCTGGCACGCAGAGCCCTTTCTGTGCGCACATGAGCCATAAGTCGCTGGATCGCTACTTCCCCCACCCCATGCAGCCAAACCTGAGAAGCACCACCAGCCATGGTACTGGTGCTTCAACAGCAGATCTGGCACAGCTGGCACTGGCGGAGGATCTGGAGTGGGGCCCTGAGGCACCTCTGTCCTAGGATTCCCTCTTTCGTCACCACTTCAGGTACCGCTGCTGCCATGGCACGCTGCCTGCTGGTATGTTGTTGTTGTTTTTCTGTTTGGGCATGCAAGCCCATAAAGGTTCACCACCACTATAGAACCTGCTATAGACCATCTTCTATAGACCATCTTCACTTCTGCCACTGGTGTTGTCAACATTCAGCTTGCCTAGCCCTAACTAATGCGTGGGCAATGCATGCATGGTGAAAATCTCAGATGCCAAAGGAGAGTTCATCAATATTGGCAATAGATGACTAAAACTTTACACATAATGCTCCCCAGCAGATTCAACAGAAGTGTTGAACTGAGACATAAATGTTCGTAGACTGGACTGGAAATGGGTGAAGCAGAATACATTTTACTGCAGCATAGTCAGATGCTAGCATAGTAGCTGTATCCCACATCAAATTTAAATTCTATACTTGAAATGTAGGGAAGTGCTTCTCTGGATATGGAATACTCCATCCTGGTTTTTTTTTAGTTTGGGTTGGTTTGTTTTTTAATGTATGAATACCAGGGGGAAGCAAATACATAGGCATCTTTTTATATACTAGATGACTCATGTTTGCTACTAAAACTGAATTTAAGCAAATCTAAAACACATTAGTTGAAAAATCAGAGGTATTACGTTTCAATGTGCCTAAAAGGTAAATATGTGTTTCTAAATTTAACGGAGCACTAGCATGGGAAGAAGAAAAAAGAAAAAACTATTGCTAGAATCTTTTTAACACACATTATCTCATGATTCCCAAACAGCTTGCTAATTACCCAGGTAGGCAGAACCTCTAGGAGCTTTGGACAAAACACTGTAAATGATAATATAGTTTGGGCTGGGGCCATTATATCCTGCCAATAAAAACAAATCTTGCTATAACTCCATTTAAAGGAGGCTTCCCAGGACTATGTTTCATCCTCACCCTGAATTCATAGGCAGAAATCCCTACCAGCCAGCCTTTCCCAACCTGGTGCCATCTAAATCTTAGCATACAACTCCCACCATCCCCATTTGCTATGAGAAGAAAAAGGTATAATAATAAAAACAACATACTGTACCATCAAGTCATTGCTGATTTATGGTGATCCTTTCGAGGGTTTTCTAAGCATAGAATGCTCAGAGGTGGTCTACTGTTCCATACTTCATGGGTGCCCTAGAGCAGTGGTTCTTAACCTTTGTTACTCAGATGCTTTTGAACTGCAACTCCCAGAAACCCCAGTCAGGACAGCTGGTGGTGAAGGCTTCTGGGAGTTGCAGTCCAAAACTACTGAGTAACCCAAGGTTAAGAACCAGTGCCCTAGAACTAAGCAGCTTGCTTAAGGCTACACAGGCTGATCACTAAATCACTGAGTTATTAGTCATCAAAACAAGGTACTACAATAGGAACATTGAATTCTTAATTTATTTCAGATTCTTGTGAAATATTTTTCCATTTAGTTTTAATCCTGACAACTAGCACTGACAAGAGGAGGAGCAGACCTTCTGAACCAACATCACTGAGTTTGAAGGCTCAGCTACGGAAAAGCTAAGCCACATCAATAAATGGCAGCAGGAAAGGCAGGAAAAGTTGCACATTGTTCCATGCCAAACAGAACAGCTTAGCACCAGCTTTTCTATGTGTTGTCTTTCTATGATGGCAGGAAAATGCAGACCAAGTACTAGGCTGTGATTATGTTGGGTCACAAAACAGACAATGGTGATTTTTTCATTTAGGCTGGATCTTTTCTTCAGGATCAACAGGTTTCTACCATAAAGAGAAACCTGAGGAGTCTGGGTGCTCACAAAATACTCAGCAGAAATTATTTAAGAAAAGTTATATTCCTATGATTTTCACAAATAGTTCAAGATCAGAGCGGAGAACTGAGTCTTCAAACTCATAGCTGGGACCACGTCAAAATTGTGGGTTGAAGTGCTCAACCCTCTGATGAAATCTGAACCTCTTCTCCAGACCTTCTCTTGACACAAACAAAATGGTAGCAAACAGATTCTAAAACATATTGTTGTCTTCATGCACTTTCTACCTAGTGACTTCAATAGGTATGTATCTGAAAGGACCACCGGCCACAAATATAGACACATAATTACAGCACATAGTAGAATTAAAAAGGTCATTACCACTGTTACCTGAAGTTCCCTTGCTTCTTCTATGGCAGCTGAAGCATGATAAGAAAGGATCTAAAGGAAAAGGAAGCAAAGCTTGTGTAAAAGTAGAAAAGTTTGATACATACACTGTTTGAGATCAGGAGCAAAGAATTCTTTGCTCTTCCACTGGGATCCACACGGTCCTACTGGATCCTCCAGCTAGATCAGTGTCTGAAACCGATTTATCAAGAGAAATTCAGCAGTACAGTAATCTAAACACAAAGGCTAACATGAATGGAGACCCAAGGACAAAAAAAGGTCATTGTGTTGTTTTGTAGGCAAATGGAGACACAGTTCATTTGTGCACATGTTATGTGTTCTCATCTTAACATTGGCTCAATTTGACAAAGATAGCTTTGTGATAGCTTCCTGATATATTAATGTAAGCTGGAGACCTTGATGAGTTTATTGGTTCTTCCCAGGTAGGAGGACTCCTGCGACTAGCAACCGATGGGGAACGGGAAGGAGAAAATCACATTGTTGCCTTATGTGAGCAAAGAGCTCTTTTCTTTTAAGGGGAAAAGAGAGAGAGAGATTTAACAAGCTGCCATGTTCCTATATGAAAGATAAATAGTTTTGCAGCATGGCTATAATTATATCCTTGACAAATTTGTCAACTTGTCATAATAAATCCATTTTCTCCATGGGTTTGAAACACAGGCCTAAAAAGAGATTCTGCCCAAGGAAAATCCTGGCAGAGGTTTTGCCAATCTACGAGAAAATATATTTTTTTCATTTAATGAACAGATGGAAACTTACTATTTAGGGGTGTGTTGCAAAAGAGAGCTGGACCTTGCTGTTTAGGCTGGACTCATGTTTAACTCATATGCAGCTGAAATTATACCTTCATCTACATCCTATGAGGATTTTATATTTCCTCAAAATGTTATGCTACCCTTTCATAAAGAACTTTAATTAGTGAGAGGGTTGTTACAACCAAATGTAAACAAAACAACTAAATACAGTTTTACCTGAGAGTATTCCTTTCAGAACTAATGGATGACTGAATTTGCATTATAGAAATATTGTACTCTGTTTACACTGTGGGTGCAGGTGGATCCAAAGTCTACAACATCTGACTTCCTAGGTTACTTTGGAAGATGATAACTGTAAACCTGGATCTCCTACTGTGCTCTCCATTCATACCACAGTTAGGAAAACTAACAGTAACCAATTCAAAGGCTGGAACTGGATGGCGTTCCCACTTGATATGGTTTGATGAAGTTAAAGGAAGCTATAGTGATCTTTCTGCTGCTCCAGTTACTGGTTTGTTTGAAAGATGAAGCCAAAATCATCATTGGAAACCTCAGACAAGAAGAGGATGTCCCAGTGCCCATAATCACATCCTTTTCCTAGGCAATAACGTAAATCACCAACACCAGTCACCCTTGCCAATGTGCAACATATTTAGGATGGCAGCATCAAGGCTTGGAAAAGTTACATTTTGGGCTACAGCTCCCAGAATATTCAGCAGCACAGCTGACCATGCTGGCCAGGTTCATTCTGGGAGTTGTAGCCTAGAAAAGCAATGGTTCCAACTTGTGAACACGTAGTGCTGAATCCCAGAAAAACAGTTAATATGCAATATTCCTCACCTCTAATGTCACCATCTGTTTCGCCATGGCTCTTTCTACAGCTTCATACATCTGAGTGTTCTGGATGCCCAAGCCACAGAAGATGACAAAAGCTTCCAAAAACTGTTCGTCATTTCTGTTGAAAGCCTTTATTTTACCCGAATTTTCCTCCATTTTGTTGACAAGCTGACATACTCCTAGATCATTAACAAAGCAAAAAGTAATTTTGCGAGCCACCCCAAGTCCCAGTTTCAGAAAAAGGTAGCATACAAAACAAAATAAATAAATAAATTGTGTGGGTATGCTATTTATTTATTTTGTTTTGTGTGCCACTTTTATATATTTGCATAAAATTAATCACATACTTCTAAAAACAACTAACATGCATTCTTCTTTCCAGAAGCATATACAGTGGTGCCTCGCATAACGAGCACCCCGTTTAACGACGAATCCGCATAGCGATGCAGATTTTGATGGGTAAACATCGCATTGCGATGATCGGCAAGCGTTTTGCTTACCGATCTTCACATTGCGATGTTTTAGAAACAGCTGCTCAGCGGTTCCAAAATGGCCACCGGAAGAAAAAATGGCCACCCGCTGCATTTTCGCGCCCTTTCCCTCGCATACCGAGTGGCGAAAATGGCGGCCGTATGGAGGATTTCCACATAGCTGTGAGTTTATCCCTCATAGGAACGCATTAAACGGGGTTTAATGCATTCCTATGGGGTTTTCCGTTCCGTATAGTAATGATTCCAGATAGCAACGATTTATCCGGAACGGATTATCGGCGCTATGCGGGGCACCACTGTATATATTTGTGTGTGTGTGTGTGTGTGTGTGTGTGTGTGTGTGTGTGTGTGTGTTTCTATCAATTTAAACTGTTTATTCCAAGATCACAAACATGGAAAGCATGTATTCTTCTAGTCCAGTGGTCCCCAAACTTGGATCCCCTGATGTTCTTGGACTGTAACTTCCAGAAATCATAGGCAGCACAGCTAGTGGTGAAGGCTTCTGGGAACCACCGCTCTAGTCAATCACAATCCTTTTAAGGATCTGAATTCTGGCTGGGGTCCCACTCATATTTTATGCATCTCTCTCTGTGTGTGCATTTGTATATATATACTAACTAAAAAGAGAAAACCTTCTCAACTTTCCCAAACCCTGAACCATTTATATTCTTTTCTATAACCTCTGAAGTCTACATCTCAATTTTCCTCTTGACTTTTATTATTAATAGTTCCTCAGTTTGATGTAATCCCCTAAGACAATTTGTCCTTTGCAAACTAATTAGGTTTTTGTAAGCATGCCAAGAGAACTATAATGAATGTCAGGTTAATGGTACACAGAGCTTGCACTTCCTTACTTGAATAAGGGCCAGATTGTTTTGTAAATTAACTACATGGAAAACATTGCTAGTTTATGTGCTCCATCTGCTATGTCCAGCTTTTTTTTCCTATCAGTGCCTTTTCTGTATCCCTTTGTCCCAAAGCGGAGGCTAAAGAGTGATTTGTAAGAGACTAATCTGTGATGGGGGACTGAACCATAAAGATGCACCCCTACCAAATATCTATCTGTCTGAAGAACTTCTATCAGTCATCATACCATGAGCCATCACAAGTATCACTGGGTCTCCTCTTAATTTAATTCTCCCTTCTGAGATATTTTCATGTAGGGCTGAGGGGAAGATTTGACTGCAATCACACAGTGAGTAACCAATAATCCTAAACAAATGCCTAG
Source organism: Pogona vitticeps (assembly GCF_051106095.1). Taxonomy (NCBI): domain Eukaryota; kingdom Metazoa; phylum Chordata; class Lepidosauria; order Squamata; family Agamidae; genus Pogona; species Pogona vitticeps. The sequence continues at coordinate 30,063,426 of NC_135787.1, forward strand.
AAAAATTAACCAGACCTTGTTATGCCCCTCAGAATCAAGACTTAATGGGACACTGCAACTATTCTCAGCACTGGAACTTAAACATAATTGTTAGTTAAAGAGTCTTATAAAAATACAGAAACCTTGTTCATGCATTTGATAGCCTAGTTTAAGTAAACATAGAAGGATGGGAGCACACTAGCCTGCCCCCTGCTGCTCCCCATATGTGAAACCTACTTCCTGATCTCGTGGGGAGCCTCCCCATGTAGGAAAGGCTCTCTTCTTCAAACTGTTCTTCTCTGTGTGGGGAGAATAATGGAAATGATGGCAGAAGAAGGCTGGGTTTCATTGCTCCCTCATTTAATTTGGCTCCTTAAATCAGATTATTCAAAGTCTGAATGCCAAGTAACTTTGGCATGTGCACACGTATAGTCATATTTTACTTAGCAGTAATACTATTCCAGGAGAAAATGAAGACAGTTATATCAACTGAGCTGACTTGAAGAACTACTAAAATACTCTGGCCAAAATCCTGTTGCTTAGCATAGTAAATTACACTAGAGGAGGCCATTCGAATCAATGGGGATTTGGTGAATCAACTCCTTCGTAAGTTCCAGGGATTCAATGAGCCTACTCTACTGCAATATACTACACTAAGCAACAGGATTTTGGCCAGTACATATTGGGTAGTACTTTATGCTACAGCTACCAAGGAAGGATAAGCATAGTTGTGTTCACCCATTATACAATCTAGCATTCTGAACGAGCTGAGAAAGGAATACTTCATCCTGTTCCTATTCATTGTTGCCTTTTTCATGCTTTCAGTGTCAGCTTTGAAAAGGAGAAGTTGCTGCTCGCATGTAGACTCTCCGCATGAGCAAGAAATAGAGATGGGGGTATCCGTATCCCAGCACAGATAGCGATAACAAGGGTCTAGCCCCTTGGGGCCGGACGATCCACTCACTGATCCGCCCCTGCTGCAGACACCATGATTCTTCCAATGGCTCTGCAGATCACAATCTGCAAGCCACCCTTCAACCTTGCAGCAAGGCTTGTCCTCCTGCCTCCTGCCAGGAATGGCTAGCTGATCATGATCTGCGAAGCCTTTGGAAGAATTGCAGCATCTGCGGCAGCAGCGGATCAGTGAGTGGACCATCCTGCTCCATGGGGCTGGACCCTCTTTATCGCCACCTGTGTGGAGATATTCGTATTTGTATATGAATACCCCCATCTCTAGCAAGAACCCAAGTTTCCAGGGTTCCTGTTCCCATTGGGAACCTAGATGGTCTCCCCTTCAGACTAAGCATTGAAAGTACAACAAAAGCAGGGATGGAGAAGATGGGCTCAGGCACTCTCCTTGAACTGTGATCAGAATGCTAGATTCTATAATATCTAAATACATCTTATGAGTTTCATGCACAGCCTGATCAAGACACCCAACTCAGCATATGTAAAGGAAACTGTAATAAGACCATTGCTGAAAAAGTTCTCCCTGGATCCCACTTCACTAGCAAACAAACGGAAACTTAATCCAGACAAGACAGAAGTGGTCCTGGTCAATCAGAAGGCAGATGAGAGAAAGGGGATACAACCTGCGCTGTGTGGAGTTACACTCCCACTGAAAACTCAGATTCACAGTTGGGTGAACTCCTCGATTAATCCCTGAGTCTGGATGCCCAGGTTTCAGTAGTGGCCAGGAATGCCTTCGTGTTGTTGAAACTAGTGTGCCAGCCGTGCCCATTCCTTGAAATATTTCATTTGGCTACAGTGACACATGCCTTAAGTTACATCTCACTTGGATTACTGTAATGCACTCGACATAGGGGCTGCCTTTGAAGATGGTTCGAAAACTTCAGCTGGCTCAAAATTGCAGCAGTCAGACTATTGGCTGGGACCAGTTATAGAGAGTGTATAATGGCCCTGCTACAACAACTGCACTGTCTGTTTCCAGGCCCAATTCAAAGTTCTGGTCATTACCTATAAAGCCCTTTAGGGTTTGAATCCACACTACTTGAAGGACTTTATCTCCCAATATGAGCCTTCTTGGTGCTTAAGATCATCAGAGGAAGGTCTCCTCTTGGTCCTATTGATGAGGACTTAAAAGAGGGCCTTCTGTGTGGCTACTCCCAGGTTATGGAATACTCTCCTTTGGGAGGTCAGTTTCGGCCCCTTACTTTTTTCCTTCCACTGATAGCTGAAGACCCACCTTTCTAGGCAGACTTTTAATGATCATGACTGAGTCTCTGAATCTCACTTTTTACTTATGATAGTTTTAAACATTTTAATGATTCAATGTATTTTAATCAGTACTATAGTTTAATCATTTTTTAAAAATGTATAACTTATTGTGTTCTAAATTCTATTATTTTTAATTTTGTGTGCTGCCTTGAGTCTGGAAGAAAGGTGGCCTATAAACAAGACAAACTAATAAATAAACAACGAAACAAACTTTGCCATCATTAAAACAGTGGCCTTTGGACAGCATAAGCATTCCAGGGGCTTTCCAAAACATTTTTCTGCGAACTCTGTTCTCTGCTTGTGATATGGTAATCAGTCACCTCTGCAATTATGTTTTAGCAAGGACTGTGACTTCAGATACTGAAGCTGCCACAAAACCAGATCATGCCTTAAGAAGCTTAATATTCTTACCAGAAGATTGGACCAAAAGAGCCAGAAACAGAAGAAAAACAGGATAATAGTACTATTCTGTGAATACTTGCATAAAAAGCTGTGTAAGAATTTATTCTGTGCTATAAAAGCTACTGCCTGCAATACTTTCCATGCTTGTGTCAAAGATGATGTATGTATGCTCTTGTGGAAAAACCAAAACACATTTGGATTGTTTCATTTTTCTTATGTACCACTGTAGTGTGACCATAAGATGCTTTTTACTTACAGAAGGATATCTTTGCATCCAACTGATCACATTTAAAATGTCTATGAGTAATGAGAGTGTGAGAATCACAGCAGGAATGCTTCACTAGTATTTCCAACTTAGTGTCTGTAAATAGAATGTTTCCCCAGTGTTTTCCATGATGCAGTTTTAGATCCATCCAAATATACAAGATGCCAAATCTCTTTTAGGAAATATTTATGGAAGTTGAAAAAAGGAAGAGCCTTGCAAATAAGGCCAGAAATGTTCTCAGCCTCCTGTCAACAAACACCCACATTAGTTATCTCAAATGATAATACTACCAACCAGCTGACAGAAAATTCTGTCCTCCCTCCAAACCCAATTTAGAGAACAATAAAAAATGGCTTTCATTGGCAGTGAATATATTGCCATCGGTTTTTTGTTCATTTGTTTCACAGCATTACATACACTGCATGAATTTTTGTATAGCCACAAATGCTATAACCCAATATTACTTGAAAGTAAGATCCATTACATTACATCAAATGATCCCCGTTTCAAAGTAAGATGCTTTGGATCAGATGCTTCCAAACTTATTTGAAAAAATATCCATTTTAGATCAGGGTAAAAGTATTCTATTATATCATGTCCAGAATCCTACTGGTTATTTAGGCCAGTTTAAGTGTAATGATGTAAAATAGCCATAAATTGCTGATATTTGATGAGTCACCACTAGTATTCTTTGTTGTGCATCAAGTTATGTGACTGGTGTAAAATGAACAATACAAATGATGACTCCTCAACTATTGGCAACTATTGCAATTCATACCACTGCCCTTACCCCATCATAAATAATCAACAAGATTCTGGCAGTTGATTTGATTTCAAAGAACCATAGAACTGTACTCTTGGAAGTGGTGAAATGATCACCCAGTTCAACCTCTGGCTGATACAGGTTTTATTAGAGCAGACTAGATATCGATATGAACTGAAGATGAATTTAACATCCATCTTAGAAAGCTAAGTCATTGTGACCATACTATGAGAACATTTTACCACCACCTGACCCTGTATTCACAAAAAATGCCATGCATTATCCACAAATGGAAACATAATGAAACATTCAAAACAAAGTACCTATCACTTTATTCTTCTTTCCATTTTTTATTGGTGTGCACAGCAAACTTTCAATATTCTGGTTTGTACTGTCTGCATTTTCATTCTGTTAAGGAAAGAAACAAACTTTACTAACTTTATTAAGCCATCTGGATATCAGAATTAATAAGGTAAGATACATTATTAATACATAATCAGTTACATATGACAGCTCTATCCTAAATGCTCTCTCCCCCTCCCCCCTCCCCCTCCCCCTCCCCCTCCCCCTCCCCTCCCCCTCCCCCTCCCCCTCCCCCCCCCCTCTCTCTCTCTCTCTCTCACACACACACACACACACACATACACACACACACACACACACACACACACACACACACACACACACACACACACACACACACACACACACACACACAGGGTGAAAATGGTCCAGCCAGAAAGAGATAACTGTTTGTGTCTTTATTAAGAGAAAAGCTGGTCCAAAATATTGGTTCTTACACATGTACTGCTGGTGGAATGCATAATTAGTCTAGGTGGGTACAGCATTTTTATAAGGACTAAGAACCCATTAGTCTAGAAGAAAGGGCAATGGAGCTTTATGAGGTCTTCCACTGTCAAACTGCAAGGTGAAAACTCAGCCTTAGCCAAGGCAGGCAAGAAGAGCCATAGGAACAGAGAAAGCTGCTATAGACAGGATCAAACCATCCACCTATTGAACTCACACTAGCTCTCCAGAGTTTCAGGCAGGATTCTTCCCAAGCTTCACCTGGAGAGATTTCTCCTGTTCCCTGGTAGTATCCCACCTAAGTAACAATCATTACTGATCCTCTGCTCAGCTTGAAATGTCAGATGAGACTGAGAATGTTCAGGGTGGTATGATGGCAATAGTATGGAGTAGTCCATAAAGAAAATAACAAGGATCTCACTAGAAATGGGCATACTATCCCTCAATGCCCATTTCAGTCCATACCACTAGGTATGGACTGAAATGGGCATCAAGGGATAGTATGAGTGTACACCTTGGAACTATTAAAGAACTAATTGCAAGAATGTCATCAAGGATCTTACACAAGATTTTCCATAACTGAATTTTACACAGAAGCATCCCTACATTTCCTTTCACAACTTCTGAATTTAGGTTCATGTTACTTAGTGTCCACTGGCTGGACAGCTCAGTGGTCTAGATAACTGGGTGTGAAGCCAGAAGTGGAAAGTTCAATTCCCTATGGTGTTTTCTGTGAGTAAAGGCAGCCTGTGTGGCCTTGGGTGCCCCCGAAGAAGGAAATGATAAACCACTTCTGAGTACAGTGGTGCCTCGCACAATGATGTTAATTGGTTCAAAAAAAAAACCCCGTTCTGTGAAAACATCGTTCTGTGAAACACCATTTCCCATAGGAATGCATTGAAAACCGATTAATCCGTTCCAATTGGAACGGATTGCCGTCCTTAAGTGAAAATCGCCATAGGAAACATCGTTGAGGGAAACGCGGTTCCCCAATTGAAATGCATTGAAGCCGACTCAATGCATTTGAATGGGTTTGCGAAGTCCCTTTTCGCTCCTGTAAAAGTGTCTTAAACTGTTTGAAACCTGTTTTAAATGCTTGCAATCGTTAGCCCACCTCCTGAAACCTATGCAAACTTAATTTGGTGTTGTTCTGAGTCTTCGTTAATTTTTGGTGATTTTTTGTTTTCTCCATTGAAAGCCATTGGACGGACCGTTCAATGGCTTTCAATGGAGAATAAAAAAATTCACCAAAAATTAACGAAGACTCAGAACAACACCAAATTAAGTTTCCTTACGTTTCACAAGCTGGACCATCAATGCCAAGCATTTAAAACAGGTTTCAAACAGTTTAAGGCACTTTTAAATGAGTGAAAAGAGACATCGTTGTGCGAAAATTCCCCGTAGGAAACATCGCTGTGTGAGGCAGCAAATTTTTCAGAAAAAGCCATCGTTGTGTGAATTTATCGTTGAGTGAGGCACTCGTTGTGCGAGGTACCACTGTACTCTCTACCTGGAAAAGTGACAAAGGTTGCCGTAAATAAGAATGGACTTGACAACATATCATTATTCATTATTACTTACTGTCCAAGGAAATCTTTTGTCTTGACGAACGTCTGGAATGTTAAGAGGCTCCATTGTATTTTTCACATACTGTGCATACATATAATTGATTTGGTTTGTGTCACAGTCATTGCTGAAGTAAGAAGAAACAGTTTTATTTTTATGTATTACCAGAGATTCACTTTCATACTTGACAAACTATTTGTCAAAAAAAAAAAAAAAAAGCAAAAGGATCTATTCAAGGATTCACTGGCAATGATAGGTGGAAAATGGTGGATTTATTAACGTATTGACAAACTGCAGGCCTGCTTGTCAAAAACTAAACTAAACAAGAAACCACAAAATGAAGACATCAAGCTTCGTGTAGCTTTCTTATTTGCTTTCTATCCAGTTGTCATTCCACCACCTAACATTGCTATGAGTAAATCTTCTGGCCAAAGAAATGAAACATTGTTTTCCTCCTGCCACTGAAGGCAGTATTTTAGTTCTTAAGAAAAAAAATATTTTCTTATTATAAACTGCAATATGCAAATAAATTACATAGAAATGGAATATAACAGCTGTGATGCTTACATTAACTTCAGACTCATCCACAGTGAGCTGCTGTTCAAACTTTACTTACATTCATGATACTGGCCTTTGGGGTCCACATGACACAAGATTCAATTGAAGCAGAGCAGGCCAAAACCCCTTCCTTTCTGGGTTTTCTTGGTATATTTTTATTTTGCTTTGTTCTGATGTGCTCCAGTGCACTATCTGCCAGCCCCAGGCTGAGGAATGCTGATCTGTGCACTTTCTGAGTGTGTGTAATATGGCAACATTCCCTTATGGGAATGAAATCTTCATGGCGCAATTGTGGGGAGGGGTGATACCGGCACAGCCCACAGAATCCGGCAATAAATACCATTTGCAAGTTTGGACATCAATATCAGGATGATCTACACAAATCTTCAATTTAAAAAATGCCAGAACAACACCAAGCAACCAACAACTGGTGCAAAATGTGTGGATGAGCCCATTTCTTTTTTTTATTGTCCTCACATTTACAGTGGTGCCTCGCATTACGATGTTAATTCGTTCCAGCGAAATCGCTGTAGAACGGAAACATCGTAAAGCGAAATGTAAAAGCCCATAGAAAGACATTAAAACCTGTTTAATGGTTTCCGATGGGCTTCAAACTCAACGTCCAGCGAAGATCCTCCATAGCACGGCCATTTTCACTACCCGTGCAGCGAGGAATCTGTCCCTAAATACAGCGGGCGGCCATGTTTTTTACCCGGTGGCCATTTTGAAACCGCTGATTAGCTGTGCAAAACCCGTCGTTTTGCGAGAATTGGTTCCCGAAGCAGGGAACCAATCATCGCAAAGCGAAACTGCCCCATAGGAAACATTGTTTTGCGATCGCTTTTGCGATCACAAAAACTTCATCGTAATGCGATTTCGTCATTAAATGGGGCACTCGTCTTGCGAGGCACCACTGTACAAGACAAGAGAAAACATCCATTAGCCAGACTGTATATCTGACATCAATGGTTGATGTATTTATGACATTTATTAATTGTCTCTGCATTAAAAAGAACAAGTGATATGCAATCAATAAAACCATTTATGCATGATTCACCCTGAGAGCAAACGAGTTTTCCCCCCCCCAGGTATCCCCATTTGAGAAATATGAGTAAGAGAAATAAATATACTTCTCTTTCCAATTTATTGTGGGCCTATCATTACATCTGCTCAATTTTAAGTCCTCTTGGGCTTCTATCTATACCTCTATAGTTTCAAGAACGGTTGTTGTAAATGCAAGCTATGACACCCTCTCAAAGGAAATGTTTTATGGTGTAGTGAGCAGAATATAGGGCATGACCAAGCAAAGAGTAACATGGAAAGAGGATGAGAATGTCTTGTGAGGTGCTAATGTTTTTTGGGGACTACAGTTATAGCTGTGTTAAAAATATTTAAAAAGTAACCCAGAGTAGAGAAACAAAAGGCTTGCAAGATGAGAGAGCCGGACAGGTGCTTTCCCAACCAGAATTATTCATATGCATTTAGAGTTTTGGCATGATTCTAAATTAATAATATATTTGCTTTGCAAATAATACAGAACAGATGGAGCGCTTATGAATGTTCCCAATACTTACTAAAGTTCATGTTAAAAAGATGCTTTCAGAACTGAATGCACATTTATTGCATTGGGACTGCTGTACAGAGAAGACACAACATCTGCTTCTTCGAATCAGGGTCTAAAACAAATCTTTTCCAAGTGGTGATTTTGAAGTATTACATTTAATTTAGGGACATGGCTCCCTTCCTTCTCACTGTCATTACTTGTTTTGCTTTAAGAGTATATGTCAGCTGAATACATCCCAAAGATTTTTGGCCTCTCCTTGCCTAACTTTTGAAGGAGATATATACAATGCTGTGTTTGGAATGCCAGGGGTGGAGAAATGCTGAAGCAAGAAGGAGAAACTCTTGTCCTAGTACTGCTGGATTCTGCTATTTTAAGAGTGATCGTCCAGCATCAGATACACCATAAAGTTCTTAACACTCATTTGGATGTTATGAACGTACTTCTGAAATATGTCAAGTTTCAAATCAGTCTGCTAAGCTGTTTTCAGAGTATAAACTGGGATAGCTCCATGGTATCTGATTGCGGAGCCAGAGATGGGGAGTTTGATTCCCCACTGTGTCTTCTTGAGGTTGGACTCAACGATCTATAGGGTCCTTCTAGCTCTGCAATTTTCAGGTTGTTAATACTAATACTAATACTAACACTAATACTAGTTGCTGTTATTGTATGAAACACACTTCAGTGGTTCCTGTAGTCATTGGGGCTCTGGGAACAATATCAAGAAATTTCACGAAGTATTATAAGCAGTTACAGAGCTCGGAAATAACACCATCAGAACTACAAAAAAAAACAACAACATTAGGAGCAGCATACATACTGCACTGATATTTAATAGATACTTAGGTTTTTGGTTAAAACTTGTATTTGTTATATAATACCAGTCAATGCTTTTATCATTTTGATTGACTGTGCCTGTTGTTTTATCATCATCATCATCATCATAAATACTGGGTATGCCCCCATTTTCTGGTTACAGTAGTGAAATACTGTATGATCCATTCAATTCAGCCTTAATTCAGGCCCACTCAGATGTCCCTACAGTAATCAAAGAAAAATGTTACATTTCCCACGTCAAACATGTATTTGAGGAAATGGTAGTCTCATCAATTATTTCACCTTTTGCGGGGCTCACTAGAATCTTCTAGTTCCTCAAATTCCATGTGAAAGACACTAGAAAATGAATCCTAGAAATGAGAAGAGAGTTTCTGTTTAGTTAATGTATACCAACTGAATTATCTACATATTAACATAATCATTTAAGTAGCTGGGCTTCCCCCCCCCCAAGGAATAAATGGCCCTTTGGAAGTCACAGAGTTGCTCCTGTCTTGTGATGAAATGCCACTGAATGTAGGGTAACACAAGCTACTACACTACAATGTTAGCATCATGTTTTCCAATCTGAATTTGAGGCTCAGTTGAATCCTTCTCCTTGACAATGAGCTCTAACTTTGTGCCAGATGCACTGAAAAAAATATCAAGGCACAGCTTTCAACCGCTGTGAATTAGGCAAAATAACACATGGGACTGACTCAGATAAATAAGATATGAGGAAGGGAAAATATGCTGAAACAAATACACTGGCATCTTTCTCACTATGTATGATCTGACTTTCCAACTGCATTTAATATGCCACCTAACAGGTATTTTTCTCCTGTGCGCTGCTGCTCACCAGACAGAAAGGAAATCAGCTACTATAGCATGTTAAAGTAAGGAAGTAAAGCATATTAATCACATTCCTCGTTGTGGTTGCCTCAGCATGACAAAACACCTGAACAAGGAATTTGCAAGTCCCACAAGATTCCTCAGCTTCAGCACAAGAGCAAGACAAGAACACTTTCATCCTAGCAAGAATTCTGAAATTTTCACAAAATGTGACTGTGGTCGTCTGTGCAAAACTAGGTGACAAGCATAATAAAGCATAGCTAAGTGAAGCAAAGCAGAGCATAGGAAAGCATAGCAATGCACACACATAGCAGGCACAGGAGAACTGGAAAATAAACAAAAACAAAGTCAACAGCCCAATGACCTAATTAATGGTTTTAATTTATCAAAAGTCCTGTTTTGTTTCTTTCCTGTAAAATAGCCGATTATAAGGTAGCATATGAATATTTCAAATAAATTAAAATTAGCATTAAAGACTCACTAGTTTCAGTGTATATAACACAGGGTTAAAATCCTCCACCACATGTAATAAAGTCATTCTATATAATTTCAAAAAGGTGGGTGTAGTCCACTGTTAATAATGGAAATTTGAGAGCTGGCTGTAAGGCACTGAAGGGAAGAATAAGAACCTTGTTCCTTTACATACAAAGCAGGCCTAGTACTTACAGGGCAGTCTTCATCCACTATGAAAATAGTACACTTCTGCACCTGCATGAAGGAGATTATGGTGGCAGCTATCTTCTTCAAAATGACTTCCAAAGACTGCTGCTCTTCAAAAATTAAACTGGCAAGATTGAGGAGCACCTGTGGGAGAAAGATTGCCCCAGTCACGTTATTCCTCGGATTTAATTATGAGGTAGCTAGATTTTTTTTCTTTTTGAAATGTGGATGAACATGAGAGGTTGAGGTATGTTGTCTCACGATATGAAAGGCATTTTAAAGAAGCACATACATCTTGATTTCACACAGGCTCTAGGGATCAAAGGGACGTGGTGGCACTGCGGGCTAAACCGCAGAAGCCTGTGGTGCAGGGTCAGAAGACCAAGCAGTCGTAAGATCGAATCCACGCGACGGAGTGAGCTCCTGTCGCTTGTCCCAGCTCCCGCCAACCTAGCGGTTCGAAAGCATGCAAATGGAAGTAGATAAATAGGGACCACTTCGGTGGGAAGGTAACAGTGTTCCATGTCTAAGTCTCACTGGCCATGTGACCACAGAAGATTGTCTTCGGACAAATGCTGGCTCTATGGCTTGGAAACGGGGATGAGCACCGCCCCCTAGAGTTGAACACGACTAGACAAAAATTGTCAAGGGGAACCTTTACCTTTACCTTTACTTAGGGATCAACTCCCCCTGCAACTTTTTTTTTAAAATGTACTAGCTTTTGCTAATGAAGAGTATAATACGGGGGAAAGTTTTCTCCCCTGTTAAGACCTTTGAACATACAAGAAAGGGGAAGTTGTGCTCTGTTTTGATTGTTGTTAAATTGATGTTCAAATGTTCTATGGGTCGGAAAGGTTGCTTTGACCAATGGCATGATGGTTGCAGGATTCAAGAAATTACAAATTCTCCAAAGTACCTTTTCCCTAGTTCAGTTTTCAAAGTCCTCCACTCCACCCTGTAAAGTATTGGATTGTTTTAAGCAATTGTTTGTTTGCTTAATGCATGCTTATAATCTCCTTCACTGCAAGATTTCTTCCTTTAAGGGTGAAGGGCTTTTGTCTTAATAGAACTGTTGAAAAATGGAGTTACTTCTGAACAGCCTTTCTGCAAGGTATGCAACAGAAAGTAGTAAACCGCTGCTATTACTATTACAAACAGGTTACTTTAAGAACAGGTTGTTTTAAGAGACAGCCATTGAGCTGATGATTTTGTTGCATTGGTTGATTCTGGTCCTGTTTGTTTGTTTGTTTGTTTGTTTATTTAATTTTTACCCCACCCCTCTAGACCATGTCTACTCGGGGCGGCTTACAAAATAAAACAGAACAGTATAAAAATATATAAAATCATAAAATTACAATTACAATTTCAATTTAAAACAATTAATTTAAAGAGAGGATTACCAAGATGTAATAGCAAAGAAAAGAAAAAACGAGAAAGACTTAATTGACTGGAGGGAAGGCCTGCTTGAATAACCAAGTTTTTAACTGGCTTTTAAAAACACCCAGCGAGGGTGCCAGCCGAATTTCTGTTGGAAGGGTTGATTCTGGTCCTATCTTACTTAAGATTGCTGGCATGTCCCTCTAGGATGAAGAGTAAGTTAAAGTCTTTTAAAAATAAAAAACATTTTTTGGTAGAAAATCATGTTTCTTTAGAAAGGCTGATGGTTCATATTTAAAATTATTGTTATACAGTAACAGGCTCTTGTGGAAAAATGAAAGACAAAGCTTAAAAGAACTAAGGAATAATAATGGCGCAGAAATAAGGAAATCATTCATCTCTAGGTGTCTCCCCCTCCTACCTACTTATGAAACTGGGGTTTTTTTGTAATGACCCCATCCTGTTTAAACCAATAAATATAATACTTATACATGAAAGATATTTAAATTAGCTGTTTGGCTACCACCCATTTCTACTAACTGTTTACTCAGGACAGAGGTCCTATTCATCCAACATCTGCAACAGAATTCTGGAGCTTTTTTTTTTTTTTTTTTGCCAAGTACATTCTTAGCCCAGTGGGGACTCACAACAGTGCATGTTTTGAGTGAAAGTGTTAATGCAATTCCTTGATTTCTCCAACAATGCCACACTCAAGTCTGACAAAAAAAGAGACTTTTGATAGGGGGAAATTCTCGATTTGCCAAGCTAGAGTCCTGCTTGCAAAACACCCATGCGATGAAGACTTGGTTGGGATGCTGGCCTAGAAGGTTGAAACGCCTTTGAAAGCAATTCTGAAATATCATCCCACCAGGAAGTTTTGGAGGACTGACTGCCCATTTTATTCCCACCCATTTTTTTAAAAATTTAATTTTATTTTTTTACACTGGCAAGGGAGGCTCTAGATACTTCCTTCCGTAAACAGAGGTAGAATATAAATAACCTTTCAACAAAGCACATGGACAGATGAAACATACTGAGAGACCAGCTCTGCTTCAACAGATATAGTAAACATGCTATTAATACATGTGGAGGAGCCTCAGAGTCTGTGTGAGTTTACTGAAAAAGCAGGATCTTGACTTGTTCAGACTCAGACTCACCCCAAAGCCAAGAAGGTGGTGGTAAGGTGTTGGAAAGGAAAAGATGGACTCACCTTCCCTTCTTTTCTGGTTTCTGTTGACGCAACTGAATTAGACCCAATGAAAACATGCAGTAAAATTGGAGTAGGGAATTATAAAACATCAAGAAGTTACTTTTTTAGACTACAACACCCTGGATCCCCAAGCAGCATGGTTATTTTTTTTCTGGGTAGATTCATGAGTTGTAGTCAAAAATGTAACTTCTCCAAGCTACAGAATCACTCGACTCTCTAGTTCTTCTGCATTAGCTGTTTTTCCCCATTGGGTATGTGGAATATATCTTTATGTGATGGAGGAGGGCCTAGAGATCCTTAGAAGAATGTTTGCTTGGCATGGACAAGGCTGCAGGTACATTCTGGTTCGAAAGATCTTATATGCCAAGTGTGCAGTACACACTATGGGCCACATGCACACCCCCAATGTCACCTAGCAAAGACATAAATTCACCCCAGGGTCCCAGAAACTTCAATGGGGGACAGCTCCCCATTCCAAGGCTATTTGGGGTCTTCCCAGACCTTTTAGAGGCCTAAAATTATGTTTAAAAGAAAGGAAAGGAAAAGGAGAAGTACTTTCTTATCACTTCTACTTTTAAAAAGGGTATCGGTGGCCCACAGAGATTGGGGGCAAGAGGGAGGCATGCCCAGGCCTTTCACAGCAGGTGAACCCTGGCTTTATTGTAATCAGGGTGGTTGTGAGGGTTCAAGGTTATGTGTCAAAGGGTCTTCCCCTTTACCAATGAGTACATAAGACTTTACATGCTTTGCCAACTGTGGGACATTTATTTCAGTATGAACAAATAAACTAGTATCTTTAACCAACACAGAGTCTTTGTCTCCTTCCACCGATGGGACAGACCAGGGTTTCCAATCTTCCATAACAAAAGAGTTGCCATAACTAGAGTTCCATGGTCCAGGATGGTCCGGTGGAGTCCAGTCCCATAATGTTGTGGCCAACGGTACAGACAACAAGGCCACGTATCCAAGGAGATATTCCCACTTGGAATCCCTCTCTGAACTCAGTTTCTCCCAGACCTTCTCAATTCCTCCATCTTCTTCATCTCCTGAACTCACCATTCATTTCTCTTACATCTTTCTTCCTCCACCTTCTCCTTCTCCTCTCTTATCTTTCTACACCACTCTCTAACTCTGGTATATCTCCCCAGTATGAGGGTTGGGTTCGGATCACTGATCTTCTCCTACAGTCTGCCTCCTCTCTCACCATCCACAGTCTCTCCCACTTCTGAGTCCATGGATCTTGCATCTAGATCCCTTCCCAGCCAGGAGGTAATGCCCCCTGTCTTCCTATCACCCCTCCTTCCCCTGCTTCTGTCTTCTCCCCCTTTCTACCAGTCTTTTCCGCCTCTCTCAGTTGTTCCTCTTTCACTCCCATCTCCCTCATACTTTGGGCCAAGGCCTCTTCAGTTTCCTGTAGGGGTTTCCCGTGGGCCTCCTCCAGAGTCAACTGGGATTCATCTTTCTCTCCACACTCAGTCCCTTTGTAGAGGATGGACGGCGCTAAAGCAAGTGGTGGCTCCGACTCGCCTCCTGCTTCACAGTGGTTTTTATGACTATATGAAAAATTTGAATTTTGGAGTATTTGTCACGAATACTGACATTTCCAGAGGAAGTGACATAGAAATAAATAATAGTCATACTACCACCGCCACTTCTCTTTCACCAACCCTGTTTATTTCTTAGCAATATAGCCCACTGTGCCAGCTAACTTTTTCCCAACCGTGCATGCTGCCATTCCCACCTGCCATTTGTGGCACCAAGAGCTGCTCGTGGGTGTAGCACTCCACAAACATCTACTGCATGTAGTTCAAAGAAAGTCAGAAAACTTGGGTGAAGGGAAGTTTTCATTATACAGTCTTCATATGTTCTGTGTCCAAAGCTGGTCCCACTATTAGGGAAGAGAAAGCAGTGTGCTATGGAATTTTGTACCCCTGGTGGCTTTGAGTTCAATTTAACATGCTATCCTATTGTCACTGCTGCAGGAAATTTGAACTGTCACCCCAGTTGACTTTTGTATGTGGAACGGGAGGTGGTACAAGCATGTTCTTTCTCTCAAGCAATAAAATATCTGGGGCTATGTGCACATGGAGGACTTAGTAGGCTTACCTGATTGCGTCTGTTTTCAAGCAGGGATGTCTCATATAGTTGAGCATTGTGAAGAACAATCCCACAAAAGGCCAGGTAAGCAGCAAAGTCCTGAAAACCAGGAAGAGAAATTTAACTGAATTGGCAACTTGAGTTTGAGAAAGCTGGGAGTTAGCCAACAAACACAAGCACAAATATTGGGCTAGATCATGCTAATGGGGGAAAAGCAACTCAGCTTTTGATTAAGTAGAAAATCAAACTGCTTATTCTAGATTCCGTACTCTCAAGGCCAACTGATATACAAACAATATTTTACATTGATTCTAAAATTTTGTGGGAGCCCTTACTAGTATATGATTTGTGCTTTGGCCATTTCTCTTCAGTGTATACTACAGAAAGGCCAAAGTATGCAAGCCTAGATACCAACCTGTACAAATAACTATTTACAACTTGAAATGCTCTTGTTTTCTGATTTCTAACAACACTCCAATTATTTGGTTAGCTGTGAAGAGCTAGAAGGAAGTTGTCATTTTATTTTCCCAGCCACACTACTTCAGTAGTAATGAGTGCTCTTTATACACTGTCTTAAAATATCCAGTTCTACCTAGGACCAGATCCTCAACAGTAAAGATTTGTGGTCAATTCTTGCAAAGACAAAAACAAATTCAGATAATGGCCTCCATTATATGCAATATTAAATGTACAACATCTTCCAGAAATCCTCATCCACTTGATCCAAAGCAAACAAAATAAAAACAAGAATCTTACTTCCTTGAATAATAATAATAACAATCTACAGACACTGTCAAAGGGTGTTTGAGATTATTTTTGACAATCATATATAAAACTGTCCTACTGGTTAGCAGTTGCCAAGATTCTTCTATTTGTTTTGGAAATCAACCCCCCCCCCCCCCTTTTCTAACCACAGCTTACTTAAGACGAAGTATTACTGACAACAAGGTATTTATTTGTGAATAAGTGCATTCTTGAGAACAGTCTGTGTAATATTTAAGTGTATTTTGTCATTATAAAATTATTCAATACATTGGTCTGGAGAACCAAACTCACCAAACTTTCTGTCATACTTAAATAACAGAACACACAGTATAGCCATCTGTTATACAAGAAACTACATATTTTCAAAGCAGGAACTCAATCCGGCCTAGGTAGCAAAGCCAGAAACCATTTTTGTTCAGGAAATATATTAATCACGATGTCCTGCAGATGTTCATCACACATTCCACGTAGAAGGGATGAATGAGTTCTGATTTAGTTACTGCCAAAGTCTGTCAGCTTTTCTAGCCTGAGCTGAGCTCTCTTTGCTGTGCCACAGATTACTTGTGAAGTAATACAGATTTTAATAAAGCTGCTAAAAGACATAATTTTGAATCTACTCTGCCTCAGGCACTTTTAAATAAACCCAACAGTCTTAACTGAACAGTTGTTCCAGATGGGGCTTGTTAATGAATGCTGCTTCATGCTCCTTTGTGCCTTTTTCTCTATCCCTAGATCAGCTTAGAGCAGTGGTTCCCAACCTCAGGTAACTCAGGTGTTCTTGGACTGTGGTTCCCAGAAGCCTTCACCAAGGTTGTGTCCATACCTTGATGTAACATCCTCTTGCTGTCAACCACCTTTTGCCATCTGCCATCCATACCAATATTGGGTCTGCTTCCTCCTCCCACCTTAATCCTTCCCTAACTATAATCCATCACTACAGTGCCCTGAATGGCAATGTAGTGATAAGGTATTTTTTAAAAATTGTGACAATGCTTCATGTTGAACTGCCATGCTACAATACTTATGAAGACCATATGGAACCGAAGGCCTTGCACTGCTGATGAAAACCACAGCAAAAAGAACAGAATCCTTGCTTTGTGAGAGATTTCATGTCCAGGGAGTAAACAGATTAGCTGTGTCTTAGTTTATATTTATATTGTGTCCTCTCTCCAATGAGCTCAAGGCAGCCAGACTGCTAAAAAAAAAAAAAAAGGAGGGGCAGCATTGACCACTATGGAAATGTAAGAACATAGGCAACTAGAAATCAAAGTGAAAGAACAAGACAAAGAGGTGGTACATGTAAGAAAAGACCACTCCCCTAAGTGCACATCACTATATATATCAGAGGAGACACAGCCATCAACATCAGGGAACCTATTGCTACATACTTGAAATGAGTAGGACATGTAGAAGAGCCCCGTGATCATTATGTAGGTCACTTATTCAGCTACTCCTCCTTTCAAGGAGATGATAATTGAATGAATTCTATTATCATTAAAACGTTCTTTTGCAAATTATAATTTAAATGATTTTGTTTTGTTTAATCGTTAAGATGTGTCCAACTCTTCGTGACTCCATGGACAAGAGCATGCCAGGCCCTCCTGTCTTCCACTGCCTCCCGGAGTTTGGTCAAATTCATGTTGGTCGCTTTGATGACACTGTTCAGCCATCTTGTTCTCTGTCGTCCCCTTCTCCTCTTGCCCTCACACTTTCCCAACATCAGGGTCTTTTCCAGGGAAATTTAAATGATAGTTCAATAGTAATTTGATAGGTATCCACCTGGTCATTAACTTGGAGCCCTTCTCCATTTCTCGATAGTGAGAGAGGTACATTATGTGGAAATGGGGGAAATGTTTTTGTTTTTGTAACACTACGGGACACTCTCACCTTGGAAGCTCAAATGACATCAACATTGATTTTATTTTGGTGCCAAGTTAAAAAGTGGCTGTTCACCAGAACTTTGGTGGTTTAAGGCTGTTAAGAGGAATTTTTTGTTTACCTTTGCTTTTTGCAATTCGTAAGGTTCAATGGATTTAAATAGTTTTAAATTGCTTAATTTCTTTCATATATTTTAAATTGTTTTAAATAATTCTACTATGTTTCAAACTATTAAACTGCTTTAGATTGTTCTTGCAGAAAACCAACCACCCTAAGATCTCATGATCTAAGGGCAGGAGACAGAAAGATTGACAGATCAATTGATAGATGGACAAATGGATTACATTCCAACAATGAATATTTGTGACCTGAGACCTACCATCTGAGTTATAGGATCTCAGGCTGGCGAAGATTTCCATCCTTGAGAAATCTTCACGAAATCTTAGAAAGTGGTTGCCAGTCAGTTCCAGATTAGGACAAGCTGAGGCCCTGAGCTACTTCAGGCTTAAGTATTAATATGTATTTAGAGTCTCCCTTGCAATTGGAAGCCATAAACTGTACCCCAGTTAGACTGTGCATAAAGTTGGCTGCTGGTCAGAATAGACAATACAGAGTCAGTATAAAGCAACTTAACACATCCAGAGTATGTCCCTAATGCATCACTCACATGAGGGAAAACAGTCCTGCATCCACAGAGGGATGTCATTAGCAATGATAAAAATGCAAGGGGAAAGATGTAAGGAATGTAACCTCTAGCAGTTATGGAAGTATTCAATGGGCAAATGGTAGAGCTAGGTTCCAGCCTTCATTCAACCATAAAACTAAGTAGTCATGAAACTAAGAAAGTGGCCTGACCTACTTAATGGGTTTTTGTGAGGATAAAGTGGTTAAGAGGAGAGTCATGCATCTCTCTGAGCTTCCTAGAGTATAATCAAGATATAAGTGTAACTGAGAAGCAACAGGTTAATGAATAAATAAAGAGGAAAAATAGGTTTGGGAGATCTTGTGAAGTTGGGGAGGGAGAAGGAACTGACCATTATAGAACATAAATGCTTGTGAGTATTTGCATGCTCTTTGTTAAGGACATAAGCAGAGCCCTGCTGGATCAAATGAAAGGCCTATACAGCCCAGCATCCTGTTCTTCACACTGCCCAAAGAAATGGTACAGGAAGCCTGGAAGTAGATATGGTGACAACAGCCACTCCACTGGCAGCTTCATCAGAGGACAACACACACCCCCACGCGCATGTCATCCAGATTACAAATAGGGTCCAAGAGAGAATCCAGACCTTGGCCCATTGCACATTCCCCAAACTTGATATAAAAGAGGAGTATAAAAGGAGTCCACAGAATGTCAATGAAGAATCACAAATTTTCCATTTAAAAGATGAGAAATATCAATGACATCAGGACAGAAGCCATCAGTAAGGAGACCCTTTGCCCTTCAGGTACCTGCCACATCTCAGACAGAGGGAGTATCCAAAGATGCTTTGCTGACCATAATAATAAAGCCATGCCAGTCATTACTACCTTTTCATCTTGTTCAGTGAATATTCCTCCTCCACCAGACTTCTTATTGATTGCTTGTGCCACACCAACCACCTGATTAAAGAGAATGTAGCAATATTAGTTCTGCAAGAATTCATCTGGAAGGCACATGGAAATGAGTATTTACACTAGGTGTCAATGTGTTATTCCAAAAACTCTGCTGCAGCTTTTGTGTGCAAACATTAAATAAATTGCAAAAACAGGACTCTACACATCAAAGCTTAAGGTTGCAATCTTCTGGCCACTTATTTGACAGTAAGCCCCACTGAAGTTACAGTGCCTCAGTGACGCAGCTGTATTTGCTTCTACATAAACAAGCACTGAACCTCTGTGTCTGAAGGGGCTTTGTGGGGATGAGAGCTACATGAACTAATCCAAACCAAACAAAGATACTGGAAGCTATGTGAGACACTATATTAATACATGCTATACAGCAGTGGTCCCCAACTTTGGGCCTCCAGATGTTCTTGGACTTCAACTCCCAGAAATCCTGGCCAGCAGAGGTGGCGGTGAAAGCTTCTGGGAGTTGTTGTCCAAGAACATCTGGAGGCCCAAGGTTGGGGACCACTACTATATAGGAGTAAAGATCTATAAAGCATGTACAAATTACAGTTTGCCTTCAAAGAATCCTGGGGCATCCAGTTCAGTGATTAGCAAGAGAAGGACAGAAGTTGGAAATGTTGCTTCAAGAGCCTGCAGCTCCCAGTGGGCATGCTGACTGGGGATTTGGGGAACTGTAATCCAACAAAGTCACTTTTGCAAGCTCTGGATACAAAAGCTTTCCCAACACAGTTTTCAACATTCTTCCTCTTGTTTAAATTCTACCAGTGAAATTAGTTCATCAGAGCTGAACAAGACCTCTGTTTTTGCACTTGTTGAACATGCATCTGAACCCAGATTGAACCACAGGCCTCCTATTTGGCCTTCCAGATGTTCTCACTCATCTGTAAGACTGTGCGCACACGTGTGCATTTGTCTGAAAGAGGAAGGAGCAACTAGGTTCTAGATGGTTTTCCCAATTTTCAAATGGGTCATAATTTGCATTTTATTTCCCACCTAACTATAGACAACACAATGTACAACAGTGGTCAGAAACTCATGGCATTCTGGATATTGCTGGACTTCAATTGCCCTCAGCCGTAGCAAACATAATCTCTGGGGAGGGATCATGAAAGCTGTAGTTGAATAACATTGTTAGGGCCACAGCGTAAATAACATTGCTGGAGACCCATCTGCTCCTATGGATGTACAACAGTGTTCAAAGTAATACTGACAACATGTTCATTCAGAAAAGGATGGACTCACTGTAGTGTGTGTGACAAATTTGCACACAGACATAGTTATGAAGAGCTTTGTGGCACAGTGGTTAAACTGCTGTACTGCAGACAAAACTACGCTCACTGGTAGCTGGCTCAAGGTTGATTCTACCTTCTATCCTTCTGAGGTTGGTAAAATGAGTATCCAGCTCGCTGAGGGCCAATATGAAGCCTGAGCAATTAACTTGTAAACCACTCAAAAAAGTACTTGAAGCACTATGGGGTGGTATATAAGCAGCACGTTTTGCTTTTATTTTTGCTTTTTGCATTATTCTACTATTACAACGGAATGAGGCAACTAAATAGTCTTCCCAAACACATTACTGTATATCACCCCGGAACTTTCTGATAAGGATCATACAAATGTTTGGGTAATTCAGGGTACATGAAGTCAGCCATGTTGGTCTCTTCGCACAGGAGCTGTCAATACAAGTGGAAGGGGTTTGTGTGTGCTTTACAGATTGTGGTGTTTCCAATGAAGGAGGAACTTGATGTTCAAAAACAGCCTGAGGTTTTTCAACTCAGATAAAAACATGTCGCCTTTTCCCACCTTCTTGTGTTTCTAAACAACAGTTACATTTCAAATTACTCACAATGCTTACTTCATTTTTTTCCGTACACACAAGAGCTCTGCTGGAGTTCAAGTGTCCTGGTGTAATGGTCTGTACTTCTTAGCTCTAATGGAAAGTCTCAAAAGGAGCACTCCATTTATATCTTTGTATCTGACATTGTTGAGACCTACTTCAGAGAATTAATTGAGCCAGATGATTTACTTTTTTGATGTACCACTTTTAGTTTGGCAATAATGAAAATAATAACGTGATTGTTCTTAAGAGTTTACCTGCATGTACAGTGTGAAGTGCATTCAACTTGCCTTTTTAAAATGGATATAGCTGTACAATCATCTAGCTATACTCCACCTGGTGTCCTCCAGATGTATGGCATGGCAAGGCTATCGAAATGCAGGTAAACCTTGAGGAACAATCATGTTGTTATAGGGCCCAAAAGCAAGCAAGCAAACAAAAGCAACTGTATTGTGGCACTGTTAAGATGAAGAAATTTATTTCATAGGGAGCTTTTGTCGATTGCAATCCACTTTGGATACTGTAAAGGCGGCTGTAATTCACTTTAGTGATTTTAGCACATTAGCAGCAAGGTTGTTGCCCAGAATTCATCAGAAATAGAATTACATGTGACCACTGTAGTTTGGAAGGGATATGAAAGAGGAAATGGGGTCTTCTATTAATGTAGACTTTGAACAGATTATTGTGTGCAAGGCACACATATGGAAAAGTGCACTCGGCTATTAAGTACTGTACTAAAGTTCCAACAGCCAAGCTGTGGAGCTGTTTGGAAAATCACTTCGAATATCTCAGTAGGTTGTATGGTAATTTATAGTCCTCTCTCTTACACTAGCCTCTCTAAACTACTAGCAGCACAAATAAGATCATTGTTCTACAAAATGATCTATTAGCAAGCATAGGTTCAAAACGTCCATTTGAAATAAAGGTTTTATTGTTAGGGCCACAGCAGAAAGTCAAACTCTGATCTTTTAAGTTAATGGTAAACTCTCCCAGCTGCAAGCAAGGATTTAGGAAGACAAGATATCTGGGTATGAGACTGATAAGACACAGCAAAAAGCGCCTGTCATTTTACTCATTTATTTATTTATTTTATTTTATTAGATTTATACCCTGCCCATCTGGACCAAAGGTCTACTCTGGGCGGCATTACAAATTTAAAAACAGTTTTAAAAAACCCTCATCCTACGCAATGCACTAACTGCATACCATCAAATTGATTGTGATCCTTTCCCAGGTTTTCTAGGTAGAATACACAGAAGCGGTTCACCATTCCCATCTTCTAGAGTGCTCTAGGACTGTGCAGCTTGCCCAAGGTCACACAGGCTGGCTCTTTTCTCAGGAGGCACAATGGGGAATTCCTAATCTATGGCTCTACAGGCAGATACTTAAACCACTGAGCTATCTGGGCAGCTACACAATGCATAGCTGTTTCCAAATTCCCAAGATAAGGCTACCAGAGACTCTTTAATTTAAGGGTCGTGTCCTTATTTCAGATCCTACGTCAAAAAACAAGCTTTTTATCCCCAAACAACAGGCACCACATAGAATAGATCCTTCAGAACACACCGTGGCTTCTCATAAAGGTTCTGCTATTGTACATTTATCACTAAATGCCTCACAGCAATCATGCGCTTGCAGTTCCAAGCCCTCTTCTCCAGCTCACACACATCCCAAGCTAGGAAACTTCCCACTCACAAATGTCTTTTCTCAGATAAGTGGGGAGACGTAAACTATTTTGCACTATAATTCCCAGAATTCCCCACTGGCTGTAGGATTCTCAGAACTGAATTGCAGTGAAAAGCAGCATTTCCCTTTCTTGACATCTCTGGTAAACACAGCTTTTATAAACAGGGCAAATTTTAGACAGCTTAAGATTTCTCTATCAGAATTCAGTCACATACTAAACTGCCACTTTTCAGCATCTACTGCCTCATGCCTTACTCTGATTGTGCTGGCTCTAAAACAGGGCTATAGCACTTGGATATCTGTCAGGTGTAGCCTCTTAAGTCAGAAAAACTTGTATTCGCGAAGGCTTTCACAGCCAGGATCTAATGGTTGTTGTGGGTTTTTCGGGCTCTTTGGCTGTGTTCTGAAGGTTGTTCTTCCTAACGTTTCACCAGTCTCTGTGGCCGGCATCTTCAGAGGACAGCACTCTGTGATCTCTCTGAAGATGCCGGCCACAGAGACTGGCAAAACGTTAGGAAGAACAACCTTCAGAACATGGCCAAAGAGCCCGAAAAACCCACAACAACCATCAGAAAAACTTGTTTAAGAACCCTTGCCAGAATGCCTTGTCCCATTCGTCCACCATTGTATAGTGGTTATAGTACTGGGCGGGGTTGGAGATCCACATTCTAGTTCCCACGGATCCAGGAAACTGACTGGTTGACTCCAGCCCTCTCTCTCAATCTGACCCCCACTTCACAGGCTTGTTATAAGGATAAAGTGTGGAGGACAGGGGCCATATGAGCTCCCGTGAGCTCAGTAAAGGAAACTCAGAATACAAATAACTCACCACTGCCACCAGGAATGTTCCTATACTGAACACAAGGATCTGAAACTGTTCCATCATTTCTAAATTCCAAATAGTGGAGATTCAATATTATGCACCGCAGCTATGTTAAGTAAACTTCCTAACTTTCCAGTATGCTCTGACAACAGTCTGCAGGTGCACAGCTGACACGCAGGTGCTGGCTCATAACGTTGAACTTCTTATTTTTATTAGGTCTTAACCGCAGAAAGCTGAACTGATTTCAATGGTATCACAACCCCTCTGAAGAATCCAAAAGGAGAACACTTTCACTCTGTGTAAATAGTTTCCTGCCATGAATGGGAAATTTGTGGATCTTAAAGAGCTGTGAGGAAACAGTTAAAAGAGGAAGAAGCAGCCAAGTTAATATAGACTCAAAAGGCCATTCAGTTGCTCCTCATTAGTCCCACAGCTCTATCTTTTATTATGGAAAGCACAGAAACCATACGCAAGCTCATTTATTCTTTGGATTCAAGTATGGAGTCTGAAATTGTTAAATGAAAGGATGGTGAAAACGAAACACACCTTAGGTGATAGACCACAGCATAATTTTTGTTCACGAAAATGTTAATATCCCTGATGGACTAATTAGTGATTGGAAATTATTTTCAATAATCTGTGTGTCCATATTCTGAACTTATTTGAATTGGTGCAGTTCCAAGTAAACTCTATTTGCCTTGTGGCAATCATAAGCCACACTAGTGGAAAGATTTTTACAACCAAGGAATTAGTAAATGATATACACAACTCTGGAAGATTTTTTTCACATCTGCGGGATGTGTGTGTGTGTGTGTGTGTGTGTGAGAGAGAGAGAGAGAGAGAGAGAGAGAGAGAGAGATCAGAAGTAGCACATCGGGGGGAAATGAGACAAAAATGTTGTGGCACCTTAAAAATTAACTGCTGTATTTTAATGAGAGCTTTTGTGCATTGTCCACTTCCTCAGACATGAGACAAAGCAATGGTCATTTTTATACATGGCCTCATGATTGGGTGAGGATACTGATAACTTATAAAGCCCTAATGGCTTGCGCCCAAGCTATCTCGAGGATCGCATATTTCTTTCTGAGCCTACTCAAGTGTTAAGCTCCTCAGGAGAGGCTTTTGTTTCAGTTCTTCCACCTTCACAGTTGCATTTGGTGGGTACATAGGAGAGGGCCTTCTCTATTGCTGCTCCCACAATCTGGAATATCCTCCTGTAGAAGGCTAGGCTGAACCCATCTTTACTGTCTTTCTGTAAGCAGGCAAAGACCTTTCTTTTCAGGCAAATGTTTGCTGAGTGATTGGTCTGCCTGATTGGATTGTGGCACCTTGCTGTTTTAATGTCTTGTGGTGTTGCTAATTTTTTTTAATATGGTATTTGTTTGATCATTTTGTATTTGTAAATTCACCATTGTTAGCATTAAATACTGTTTTTAAATGGTGTAAACCGCCTTGGATCCTTTTTAAGGAGAAAGGTGGGGTAAAAATATATTAAATAAATGAAATAAATAATGGACACATTGACAGTGTTTCATTGTAAATACTTTCAGGCTGCGAACAATGTCAATTAACAGTCTACAGTACAAGGTAACAACAGCATACATGACAGAAGCTGCGAACTGTGTGGATTAATGCAGCGTTTTGCACATGATGACTTGAGAACCCTTGATTGATATTTTAACTGGGTCTCCAGCATCCAGTATATACTTTATCTCAGCTGTTTCTCTTTCAAGTCTCATTTTGTATGGTTCTTTTCCCCCCAAATGGCGACTTTCAAGTCATTCAAATCATCTCCAAGTAGACAGAAACAGGTTTTGCAACAGGTTTTGCTAATTACCTGGTTGTAAGAAACTTTCTGCTAGTGTGGCTTATGATAGCCACAAGGCAAATAGAGTTTCCTTAGAGCTGCCCCAATTCAAATAGGTTCAGGATATGGACACCTTGGTTATCATTTCCATTCACTGATCAAGGATGTTGACATCCTTTTACACTTATCTCTTTTTTTGGTTCTCTTTTTTTGTTTGATATAATTAGGAAAGTTCGTTTGTATGACAGCATGTATGTCAACAAAGTTAATCTACACATGAGAGAAGTGATAGTTTAAACATCCTTATATCTTTTTAACAGAAAGGAATTAAGCTCAAAAAGTAGAAGATTGCTTACACCCAAGAATTAAAAATATGGGGCCACAAATCATATCCAAAACATAAAATTCTCCCTTCCCCACATGCAGACAGTAGCACAACCGAATACTATCATCCTGTGGCGGGAATGACAAATCTTCACATTTTCCTAAATGCCTTGTCAGGTTTTCTTCTCCTCAACTGGTAACCAGAGATAAGAGTTCCTCCTCCCTATCACTCTATTAGACCTGCCTTAAAACAGCTTCCATTAATGCCAATGGGGGCTTTTAAAACCTTAATTATAGCACTGGATATATTTTCTGGATGAAGAAATAAAAGGAGAGGGTTAACTCTCCCTTTCCCAAGACTGTGACTTCTCCATAATATCATGAGTTCCCCAATACAATGAGGATGCAACAGATGAAAATACTGGGCCCAGGAGATGTAGCAACCCAACAGCAATCATAGCTTTTCCTAACAATGTGAACAGAAATTGATTGATTGATATACCACCCTGTTAGTGCACTGGGTGATTTACTAGTTAAAATTTAAAAATTCCACAGACCTCACATGACAATACGTATCACCATACAGCAATTTAAAAAAACTATGCAAAAAAGAGAAGAAGAAAAATAAAGTATTAATATTAACCATATACTGGAGACTCAGTTGTTGAAGGCAGCTTTGGGTAGTTATATTTTCAACAAGTTCCTGAATGTAAGGAGGGAAGGAATGGTATCTCTGTTGATAACCTATTCCAGAGATTGAGGGCCACCACTGAGAAAGCCCAATTCCTTGTCTTTGCCTTTCTAACCTTTATTGATGTGGCCACGTTTAGCAACATGGATTAAAAGAAGTGGGGGAAATAGGTACCTGATTTCTGGGAGAGATGTTCAAACCATTCAAAATGTAGATTATTATTATGCCACGGAGACTGGATTGAATTGTTTGACCTTATATTTTTCTGTTAATTAACAAAGGTCCTCTTATTCTAATGGAATGCAGGAAGCTATCGCATACATGATGTCAGGTGTCTCGTGAAGCAAGTTGGCAGAGTTAAACACATTTTATATAGAAAGCCCACCCTCAGTAGGCTATATATCATTATGTAATCCAAGAGAGAGGTTACAACTGAAGCTGCAATTTAGAGCCTGAAATTTTGCAATCTCCTGAGTTCCCTCACCCCACCTTCTCCTTTCAAGCCTCTTCTCTCTTAATGCTGCATTTGCAGCTACATTCGACTTTCTTTCTGCTATTGGAATACTGCTCTTACATGGAAGCCATTCTTATATAAGCCCTCTTCGGGACATATAACTCCCTGCAGGAGATTGCACTTGCAATAACTCTTCCCATGGCATCATTCATGTACACATATACACTGGAGGCTAGACTTTGTGGTTTTGAGTTACATAGTGCAAGCTAGTTGGCTGAGTATTGGGAGAACCAATGGCAGGACTGAAGCGCTGTCAGCAGAGCTTCTTTCAGACATTAATTGACTGAGGGAATTAACCATGGTGTGCTAGCTCTGTCCCTGTCTGTCCCCAATTTCATCGTTAGCTTCATGTGCAGGCTGCAGCCTTTGCAATTTGTGGGAGCTCTCCATGTGACTTGGGACCCTGAAAAACTCATATCTCTCATGCAAACAGTCACCCTTCATGCGTAAGGAGGGTGACAAATATAATGCTGGATAGGGTGAGATGAGTGTTCTCCTTGTTTCTCCATGTTGATTCAATATGCTTAACTATTTTAACTGATTTAAAATATTTTTTTTTACTCTGACTTTCTCCTTAAAAGGACCCAAGGCCACCTGGAGTAGACTTCGGTCTAGAAGGGCGGAGTTATAAATTAATTAATTAAATAAAAATATATAAGGCAGCTAACAACCGAATAGGACAAGGCTGGGCAACTTCAATAGGGCTGAGGGTCAAACACCCCAAAAAAAAGGGGGGGATGCCTGAAGTCAAAAGGGACATGACCAAAATGGCTAATTATCTTATTTTTAATCTTAATCCCCTATTGAAATTCTTTAAATTTAATAACTACACACATACTCCTGCACCACAGAGGGCTGCATGAACCTAGTATCTGCCACTTATAAAAATTATATATATAGGGTTTAATTAACACTCAGTTTGGCAATGGAGGCATTCTGTTGTTGTTCAAAAGAATCAATAAAGCTCTAGGTTTTTTGCCACTGTGTCCTATGATGAAAATCTTTTATTTAATGCCCTCCATGACAGCTCTCTTGACTCTTTGATCCTTCTGTGCAGTAGGCCAGCACTGTTCTGTTCAAGAGGATTCATTTGCTTAAAAAAAAGAAAAGAAAGTCTTTCATTTTCTCATTATCTTCCATAGAATTTCATGGATGCTAATTATCTTTTGCTTAAAATAGACGAGTTGACTTTTAGCCTTCAGAGATGACATTGCCCTTCCTGTGTCCCTGTAGACTTTTCTCCATAGGCCACAGACATTTCTTTAGAATAGCTAGCTACGTTCCTAAGTTTTATTTTCTCTGGATACTTCTTGTTGCATTCTTGTACATTAAGATCTCAGATTTAATTCTGTGAAAGCTAGTTCAAACCCCAAAGGGAGCTGGTGCCCTTTTTTGCCCCTTTGTTATTTCTGAGCAAAACACTTCTCTCTCTCTCTCTCTCTCTCTCATTCACTCTCTCTTAACTTCTAGAGAAGATTTTGAAAATCCAAGAAAGCTAGCACTTGAGGGAAATAATCCATTAAGCCAAAGAATGCTCAAAGGAGGCAGACGTGTATCTTTGTCTCTTTTAAATGAGGGGCCCAGCTCACCTTAACTTGTGGACTGTAGGGTTGTTCTTTTTCAAACCTGTTTTGCTTCTTTACTTCCACACAACTAAAACTTCTTTCTGTGCTTACTGGCCTTGCTTCTCTGGTCTTCAAGTACAGTAAAGAGTAGCAACCCTCTCCAGATCTTCCTACATTAAGCAGGGAGATCTGGAGAGGGTTGCTACTCTTTATTTAAATGTAAGCAGAAGATCCCACAGTGTGACACAGTTCTATCTCTCACAGCAGATAGAGTGATTACCTCTGGAGATCAGGGTTCAAATCCCTGCTTAGCTATGGAAAACAAACACTAAGGTAGCCCTAGCAAAATCACTTCTTAAATATCTTGAAAACTCTGTTAAGGTTACCACAGGTAAGATGCAACATAAGGTCGAAACCAGAGAATGCAGGGCTGGTAATACTGGTGTACCACCAGAGTGAATGCTCCCAAAGACTTATATTTACATATTGTCCTTGGCTAGAACCCTCCAAAAGGCTGTTAAAAATAACCATCTGTTTCCTTTATGGTGCTATCTAACAAACATTACTGCAGCATACTTAAAATTATAAGGGAAAAAGTCACCCCCACACCCCCTAGCCACTTATGGAGAGGCAACAACCTGATTCGTCCTCCTTCCAGGGAGTGGGATATAGCATTGTGTCCTTTTTTATTATTTTACTATAGATAGGCAATACAGATTTTTCTCTTCCATCAAGAGTTTAATCTTTTCAATATTATCCATCGCTCATCCATTTCAATTTGAATGCCACTCTGAAATGTTAATATATGATGGTTTTACTCCCTCTATTTCTTAGGTTTAGACCATTTTTATGATTTTTTAAAAGTGTAAATTGTCCCTGGCACAATGTTGATAGTAAAAATAATAGTGTGCCATGATGGAGACCCTTTAAAAGATTTTATAGATAGAGAGTACTCAGAAGCAGTTTACCGTTTCTCTTCTTCTGGTGCTGTCCTGGAACTGTGCAACTTGGCTAAGGCTATGCAGGCCAACTTTATTCACAGGAGATATCGTGGATAATTGAGCTCCCAACCTCTGGCTCTGCAGCCAGATATCTAACTCACTGTGTTAACCAGTCAGCTACTATGTAAATATAAGGCACTATATATATAAATTTAAAAAACACTCCCTATAAATACAGTGTAATAATTAAATAAAAACAGAACTTGTCACTGCATGCTACATATTAATCAAATCTTTGGGCTTTCCTTGATCTTGAGATACTATTTGAACTTGTCCCAACATCATTTAACATGGATATGAAACCTCACTAGATTGCCTTTTGAAATCTCCATAGAGGAAAGAGAACATAAATATAGCATTAGTTCTGTGCAAACTTTGTCCCACAGCAGCCAGAGGTGAAAAATGTGCAGAACAGCATATTCAGGCCAAGTCTTGGAATTAAAAGCAGCTTTAAAAATAATCAGTATTCTAGAATAAATCAGTATTCTGTTAGTGATTTACAAGCGCACAGGTTTAACTGCAGAACTCACCACAGTGAATTGCTATGGATGAGGCAAAAGTTGCATTACGAGGCAGGTGCCTAGACCAATCAGGGAGGTGTCTCATAACATGAGCAGCAGCACTTTAGTTAGTACCATTTCAACACAGTGAGTTACGCAGTTTACCTTATGCACAGATAAATCACCAACAGATTCTAAACCATGTTCTTACCATGTTCATGAATGTATTGTCAAAAATGAACTCTTTTTTTCCAAAATAGGTATGCATCCTACTAGAAATAAAATAGGCTTTCATTTGTTCTGCATTTCTTTTCTTGATGAAGGGCATCAAGAGGCAAAAACAGAGAAAGGGTGAGAGTCAAAGCTCAGAAAATAAGCAGAAGCCACAAGCAAGAGAAGCTCCTGTCTACTCAGAAAGCATGAGGATCACAAAGAATGGACCACTGGCAACTCTTCCTAAATTCTGCTTCTTAAAACGAATGGTATGTGTTTTGCATACCAGAGCGTTCTTAAGACTTACTGTCTAATCCCAACCAGAGTAAATCTACTGAATCAACAGCTGGATGCTGTCAGCTTGTACATACAGCATATCTCAGTGATTCAGTAGGTCTACTCTATTCAAGCCAGCCAGATTCAGCTCAAAGACTTCAAAATCCTGTTTCAAATTATATTGGAAAAGGTGGGGTACCTTAAGATTCCGGCAATATGTTTGCCAGGTCAATTTATGGATTTACATAGCAATTTCTATTGACTTGGCACTAGTAAAACTAAGAGGGGACATAGTGTCTTTGCTGTGGGATGGAAGATTCTCCAAATCCTCTTTCTTTATGTTTTTTTAAAATGAATTTATTCATGTATTGAGATGCAATAACCATCTTATTTGCTTCCAGAACAGCTCTTCTTTTTTCACATATAAAATACACTCTGTATGTTCTTCATTATTAGATTCAAGTCTAAAGCTACTTATTCCCAGAAGATATTTGTTCCACTTGAAGGTCTAGCAGAGACACATCCCTAGAACAAGTGTTCAGAATAGATCTGTAAGCAAGCCTTTTTGACTCAGATGCCTAGTGCACTTCTGAGGTTTTCTGCAGCTCCTTCTTTTGGCCTTCTTCCTCCAAGGGAGATACTAATCTACAAATAAAAAGACCAGATGCTTTCCTTTTTGCATCATAAAGGATATGCTTCTGTTTCAAAGTAGTTTCTGGTCATTCTCGAGCAAACATAACTTTTATACATTGAGAGCTCTTCCATCTGCTGAAATAAATACAAGTTAGTATCTCATCCACCGCTGTTGCTTAGAGCAGTGTTTCTACTGTGGAGCAACCACATTTAAAGTGTTATTCAGAGGCATTCTAGATGTTCCAAGGAGAAAACAGCTGCTGAGCAGAAGATAAATTCAATATCCATGCAACCAGAGGAGACCCATTACAATCAACGGGAGTTATGCTGCTTGGGACTATCAAGAGCAATTCAGTTCTCCTTTAGAAATGGGTTTACTCTAGATGGGATTCACTTGAGATTTAGCTCCATGTGGGCTAAGGATACCTCAAAATTTGGTTGCTCCTCTTATTGAAAATAAGATGAACAGCAATCAGGAAGATAGCCTTTCTGATGGTGATGGCCATCCATGGAATAGTCTCTTCTGATACGTTGCTATCACTCCAGTGCTAGACTCTAAAGTCTCCTGCACTTCAAACTTTACTATCATTTCAGTACTAGACAATCTTTCATTTCTTCTGGCTTCTAAACACACAACCCAAATTAAAATGTTAAAAGCAGAGCTCAAAAAAAGGTCTTTGACATGCAAAGGATTGCAAAGCAGAATCCAGGTAATCTTTTTCTTGGATAATAATTCTGGTCGATTTAAGAAAAAAAATATTCAAAATGCTTTTAAAAAAATTAATAATCAGCAAATTGCTGAGCTTTTATTCATTAAAGATCCAATATTTTATTGTTCGCTGGATTCCGCAGTATTAAATTTTATTATTATTATTGTTTGGTAATCTGCTTGTGGAATGTTTACTGGCCAGTGAAGGATATACATTTTAGATATCAGGAAGAAGGATAAGAATAAGAAATTATCATTTTAAAAAGCAATACAGTACTTCCACCATTTGATATAGTCCTTGTTATTGCTACGGCTGCATGGAATGTAGTCCTAAAATCTGATGAGCAATCCTAAGAAAATCCATTTTTCTACTTCCTCACTGCAGCAGATACTCCATTCCATGCACTACTCACGGCAATGTGCTTGCACACTTTTGTACATAGAGACAACCTGTTAACAAGTACTCTCCTAGTGATCTGCTGTGAAGGGGCTGGGAATAGCCATGAGAGAGTGAAAGCACTCCTTCTTGGCCCTGGAAATGGAACCTGGTGAGAGGCAAGTCTCCTTCAGATGTTTGAGAATGGGCTGCCTGGAGTACCATCTGGCTATTCTGCTTATATTTCCCCCTTGCTGTGGGTATGTGTGAACATCACTGGTCCCATTCCGGTGGGACTGGCGGTGGCTGGGTATCCCAGCAATAATTACAAGGGCTCCATGTTGGAAGAATAATGAAGAACAATCTTTATTGCAACTGAAGAACCAACAGGAACACTGTTCTTAACTCCCTGCGGGAGCTTCCAGAGGAGTTGTGTTCTCTGCACTAACCCACCAGGGAATGATCTTTCAAGTACAATCCCCTGTTAAGGCCACAGGGACCCCTGAGAATCCTGGTCTTGCAAGGTGAGATAGGAGTCCTGGCCCTATTTGAAGGATCTTCAAGGATGGCTGGTACAACTGGGCAGGTGATATTGGTGCCCACTCCTCTTCTGTCTCACACATTGGTGCTTTCATTGCCAAAGCCACAGCTGGGTCAGAGAAAGTGCTGCTACTCCCTTTAGACAAAGTGGGAGGTATGGTGGGTTCTGGGAGTTCTGCCCCTGGGGTCTCTCACTGCATCCCTTTACTCAGTGGGTGGGCTTGGGAATTTTAGACGTGGGCTCCTCTTCCCAGGCAGCCTCCACCTCAACTGAGATGCAGAATTGGGGCTTCCAAGCCTTGAGAACCTCTACCCCAATCTCCTCCTCCTCTGAAGTCTCCATATCCCTCTGTTTCCCTGAAGGAAGCCCTTGGAGATCTTCCCAGTCTTCCTCTTTTATCCTTGCCTCCATCTCACCCTTGCAAATGGCTTTCATTAGCTAGCTTGCTCAAAGGTATCTGTCATCCCTTCCCCTTACCTAGCAGAGACCCAGAAACTATGGCCTCAGAGGTCCACTCACTTGTGGTGTCTCCCTCACAGTACGATGTGAGCACACTGTCTTTTTGCTTGGACCCTTAGTATGAAATGTATGAAACTGAATCACAGCATTCAATAATAATGCTAATATTTGATATGGTTATTGGTATAAAGTTGAAATGTTAAGCAAATTGCAATTGGCTTAATCTGTTATAATTGTTATAATTGTGCTTATTCCTTTTTTTGAACCAA
This sequence comes from Pogona vitticeps, assembly GCF_051106095.1. Taxonomy (NCBI): domain Eukaryota; kingdom Metazoa; phylum Chordata; class Lepidosauria; order Squamata; family Agamidae; genus Pogona; species Pogona vitticeps. Next base: position 30,097,052 of record NC_135787.1, read on the forward strand.
TTTGCATACAAACCATTGTGGAAAATAAGGTATAGAAACAAATCAATTGTATGACTATAATTTTTAAAATGAGTTACTTCTAAAACACTCATGTATAGCACGCGCATATGGAAGGGGAAGAGAAAGATGCCGGAAGAGTTGGGAAGAATTGTCCCTTTGTATACTATTTGTTTAAGGCCAGGGATGTGTGCAGTTCCTGCCATATTGCTTAAGATCTAGACAAATCTGACCCCTGCCCCATGACCAAGCAGTGGCATTGTGCCTTCTACTGCTTGTTACATCAAAATGTTCACAGATAAATGGCACAGAGTGGGTTCTGCCCAGAACATTCACAGATGGCTACACTACTGAAGTGTCACTCGTGGGAGTATGATGGCTAAAGAGTGCTAGTGATATGGTTTCTCCAACTGTAAAGAAATGTCTTTAATCTCTAGATTGTTGTGGGTGTCATTGAGAATTCAAGCAACTTTTTAAAACTGCAAGATAAATCTTTAATATTATTGTTACATCCGTTTTCTGGGCTTTTATCTTTTGAATCGAAGAACCAGAATGTTTTTATGTTGTTAATGTCTTGAAAAATATAGGAAAGGCAGCTAACAGCAGATGGTAATTTAGAGGCTGATTCAATGGATCAAGCTTCCTTCCAGAAATGTGTCTGTGAGGCATTATGGTTAGAATGAAGAAAAACGTATGGTAAGAGAGCCTGAAAGGGGAGCCCCCCTCCCAATCAGGCAGTTTTTCCTCAGAAACAGTCCCAAACACTTCCTTTGATTTCAAATGTATGCTATCCTCTTCCCTGCCCACTCTTTCTAATCTTAGTTAATTTGTTCATCTATCAATTTGTTTTCTATTTCCAAAGGAAAGAAGGGCCTCATTGCATTAGCTAGGACTCTACTTGTGTTGTGAGAGAGTAAAACTATCTAATTCATCCAATCTTCTTTCAGATGCTACAAATATCAAGCTAAGTAATTATTCAAACAATGCTACTAGTTTTAGAATAGCTTGATGTGAGAAAGATGAAATTCCATTTTTACTCCGGCCTACCATGCCTGACTAGATGATGGTAGCTGCAAAGTCTGTGGTTGTACAGCAAGGCCCTTTATAAATATAAACCAGCAAGCCAAAGGCCTGACACATTCTTGTTTTGTTTCAACCTGTTTGTCTAAAGAAAGCACGTCTTCGGGGGAAAAATGGACTTTGTGCACCAGACTTCCGACGCCAGGCATCACCACCCGCAGTGGTCTGCTCAGTTGACTCAGGGCCAGCTTTAGTGCCTGCCAAGTAGAAATAGAGCTCCAAAGAATAAACTAGCAGTGGTAATGAAGAAGGTATATACAAGTAAAACCAGCAAGCTATGACTGCTTGCACACTTCAATAAACAGCGTAATGGACAGACACTGTCAGAAACAGGAAAAGCAGTAGCAGTAATAAAATAACATAACGTTTTCAACTAACATAAGAAAAGCACTGAAACCATACATGTATTTAGATTTTAAAAACTGAAATGCTGTTTGGAAAACAGACATTTGAAAAACACAAAATCAAGCAGATCACCTAACTGAAAATGGCAAGCCAATAATGTAATGCTTCTAGGGAGGTGCCCCTGTCTGCTTCTATCACACCAGTGAAATACACACTCCCCAGAAGCCACACTTTCCTGACACATTCACCTCCCAAACCTTTTTATTCATGCTGGCAGCTCAGGTGTTTGCCCAGGAACAAGTAACTCTAAACCTTTCCTAGGTACATATTTGGGGCTGTGCCATTAACTGGGCCACCCAGCCAATGCTATCTTGCCCCAGCTGGTGTTTATATTTTGATCTGCTGCTGAGATAAAACATTCCACTCAGTGAAAACTCTGGCTTCCTTCTTTTGCTTTTGTGTCACCTGCCAACCGTGTGGCATCACGCTCTATATTTCTCGGCCTCTAAATGCCCTTTATTACTGTAAACCTACTGCATAAAACAAATAACAAAGAGATTTTTATTTAGGAACAAATCTAAGAAGTTTATTAGGGGTGGATAGATAAATGGGAGCAAGGAAGAGTAATTCACTAGGTATAAGAACCGGAAAGGGGAACACTGCAATGTTCTATTCATCTACAATATTCATGCACACTTAATCACAGCCCATTCTTGTGCACTCAAATTCATGAGCAGCAATTCACACAGACTCCACAGATCTGATCCCTCAACCGGACTCCTCACCCTGGCCTACCCTAAAACAGACTGTCACTCCCCACTAACATCCCTTCAAATTTGAAACACATCACCCAACCAGCATTCAGCCTTGCACCAAACATTCTGTCACATATCTGTCCATGATTCCAGCACCTGCCTACCTATGCATATGAACCATGCATCCGAAACTATACACCGCACAAACTTATCATTATTATTTCCAAACCTATAGGGGGGTGAAATCACCACAAATAGAAACTTTGAAAAATCATGAGGTGTTGAGACATCCTAGCGGAAGTCCAATGTGAGGCTAATTTTCCATCATGTGAATTCCATACATTTACATCAACATGGAATCAGGGACGTGGTGGCGCTGCGGGCTAAACCGCAAAAGCCTGTGCTTCAGGGTCAGAAGACCAAGCAGTCCTAAGATCGAATCCACACGACGGAGTGAGCTCCCGCCGCTTGTCCCAGCTCCCGCCAACCTAGCGGTTCGAAAGCATGTAAATGCGAGTAGATAAATAGGGACCACCTCGGTGGGAAGGTAACAGCGTTCCGTGTCTAAGTCGCACTGGCCACATGACCACGGAAGATTGTCTTCGGACAAACGCTGGCTCTATGGATTGGAAACGGGGATGAGCACCGCCCCGTAGAATCGAACACGACTGGGCAAAAATTGTCAAGGGGAACCTTTACCTTTACCTTACATCAACATGGCAATGAAGCAACTGTTCATAAAATTCCATTACACTCAGCGACTCTTTCAACTAAATGCTGCAACATGCAATGCTGCATTCTAACATACTTTCTTTCAGAATATTCACACCCACAATAGTCAGCATTCCTTGCCCCATTGTTCATGTTCACTCCTCATTAGGCTGCTCTGGCATAGTCTTCTCCAAAGCTTTTTTATTTTCTACTGGCCTTGGTGCACCCTCAGTTTGATGAAATCTTGCATTACTTACTGAGTGGCCTTCAAGACTACAGGAGACTGCAGCGTTATGATGCTGAACCAGCTGCCAGCATCCATATGTTAACTATAAATAACCCTGGAATGGCATTCTGTAACTCTGTCACCTGAATGGTGATAAACTGTACATCAAGATTATAGGTATAGGTGTATAGCTTTAGTTTTGTTTCAGAAAGAAAGAACAACTGGAAGAAAAAACACCACTCAAAACTTACTGCTTTCTCTCACTGGGACACATGTAGTCCCAGTCAAAGATGTGGCTCACAACATTTCTGATGAAACATGATACAGAGAAGTAGTGTCATATACTGGTTACCAGAACGTTGACCTTACTCAGGCTGGTGGGGAACTGGAATTTTCATTTGGATAAGGAAAAACAAGAAGCGTAAATAAAACTCTAACCACAATGCTAACAATGATATATTTGAATTACTAAAGTCAGACGTTTATTTATTTATTTATTTGTTGGTTGGTTGGTTGGTTGGTTGGTTTAAACTTGAATACTGCCCCACAGTCTCTGAGCAACTCACAACATAATCATACTAAATCACTTTAAAGATTATTACAATACAATATACAAATAAATATAAAATAGATAAAAACCACTGTAGCTAACAAAATCTGGTTTAAATAAAGAAACAAGCTGAAACAATGTTGAACGTCTTAGGTAACAAGCACTAATAAAAAGCAGTGTCAAATAATTTTGTTTACACTAATTTTTTTAACAATCTGAGAGAAGGTGCCAGGAGTACTTCTGTTGAAAGTTTGTCTCATAGATAGGAGGCCACAACTGAAAAAGCCCATTGTCTGATATTCACTCTTTTGGCCTCCTTAGGTGTTACAATTTTTAACATCATGGACTGCAATGAGCAGGCGGGACAGGTAGCTGTTTTGTGGGAGAGACATTCCAATAGGTTTCAAGATCCTAAACCATTAAGGTCTTGATAGGTGATGACCAGCACCTTTAATTGAGAAGAGAAACTAACAGGAAATACTCTGTAACAACCTCAGTATATATTTTTTTAAAAGCTTCATGCGTGAGGGTTACATTTTCAGCAAACACACTCACAATGTACTTTGAATTTGAATTTAGGCTGCAGTGCAATACTCACATGAGAGCAAGTGCTTCTTAACCCAGTGGGGCTCAGTTACAAGTAGGCATGTTACACTGCTAATTCCTTAGGCTCAGAACTAAACTTACTGTACTTATTTGCAATCAGCTTTTACTGACCTTCAATACCTTTCTCACATAATACTTAGAAATCATGGGATTTGAACTCAGAGAAGAGATGAAGAAATGCTTCTGTTTCTGTTAGAATCTCTAGCAGAATCTAGAGTCCTTTTCTAAATTATATAATTTTTGATTCCATTAATTTTCATAAAATTTATATTTAAATGGGATATTCAGTCAATTCCATTTTCTTGTTGACAGTCTTCTAATATTCTCCTTTATTATTTTGTGATTTTTATTGTAATGATAACATGACAGGTTCATTTTACTTTAGATATTTCTAGTAATGCGTCTAGTACAAATATATTTCCTTATAGCACAAATGTAGTTGAACTATTAATAGGAAACAGTAATTAATCATAAAAAGAGTCTGGTATTAGAAGAAGAAGAAGAAGAAGAAGAAGAAGAAGAAGAAGAAGAAGAAGAAGAAGAAGAAGAAGAAGAAGAAGAAGAAGAAGAAGAAGAAGAAGAAGAAGAAGAAGAAGAAGAAGAAGAAGAAGAAGAAGAAGAAGAAGAAGAAGAAGAAGAAGAAGAAGAAGAAGAAGAAGAAGAAGAAGAAGAAGAAGAAGAAGAAGAAGAAGAAGAAGAAGAAGAAGAAGAAGAAGAAGAAGAAGAAGAATGCATATCTACTTTCAATGCCAAAAATGGTTAACAGCATTTGAAAAATTACAGCACTAAAGATTTGAAAAAAAAAAACTGGCTGTATACCAGTTCTGCATAGTTTATGGAACAGGTCAAAACTCTATGGAATATATGCAGACAGACTTTTTTTAAGGCAAAAGAAAGGACAAACAATGTTTTACTTTGGCTCAGAGTATGAAAGATGAAAACAGTTTAAACAGCTAGCAGAGTTGGCAATGCTAAAAATTACAAAGTCTAAAGCTACTTCTTACCTCATCTCTGTGGTTCTTTATTGGCATACAAAGGATGCTCTGCGTCTTATATCCTGTAATTTGATCCACTTCTGCATTAAATCGGGGATCCTGTCATAGGGACAAAATGTATAACTATGTAGATGAAACATACACTTTTGTATACCTAAAAGACCCTTCCTTTAAAAATTGGACATATTTCTTGGATTGGCCCAGTCAGCGTAGTCTATTCAACTCGTTCTCATTATTTACAGTCAATGGACCATTACATGACTGAATAAAACACACATTAATGGACTACAAAGTACACATTCTTTTTTAACAAACATTAAATATATATCTAAATTCAAACAAAACTCACAGTGGCCTTGGCTGCCGGATGGGCAGAATATAAATCAAATCAATCAATCAATAAATCAATAAAATACAGTAATCATATGTGATCTGGTGAGAAGGACTGCTTTCAAGAATTTTTGACACTTCTTAAGTGACTGACTTGTTATAAGCGAAGTAGTCAGAAGAGGCTAAAAAATAGTGGCAAGGAAGAGTTCGAGTAACCGGATGTATTAGCTTTTTTTCCAAGCCCCTTCAGGAAAAGGTGAAGTACGGACAAAAAACCTTGCAAAATAAACTCTACCTCTACGTTGTTGCAGGAGTCCCAACTTGTATTCATTGGAATTTTATTGCACCTGCCATCTAATAAATTCAAGGAGAGAACACCGAACCTTGCAAAGCAAATGCCTTCATATAGGAACAGTTCACCATCTTATATACATCCCATCTTTATGTACTAGGCACATCAGTCCCTTGGTAATCTGTATCCAGCATCCTCTGTTTAACTATTTATTTAACATCATTTACACCCACTGATGATAGTAGATATAAGTGTAAGAAACACCACTGAAGAGCGTTTTTCTACCACTGCCTTTAGACAACAAGACTCATAAGAATCAGGCACCTCAAAATGTCAGGTGGGTGTGCCCCATCGCTATGGTCACAAGCCATCTATGGAGTCACTTTAAGAAGAGGAGCCAGAGGTGGACAGCATACACCCACACTGAACATTTTAAAGAGGACATACCAGCTTCCAAGTAGCGAGCAGCTCAAGCAACACACCTAAAGCCTCAAAATATTAAAGTTAAAAAGGAAATCTGAATTTCTGGAAACCAAGCTGGTGCTCTACCTGGAAGGCAGTTTTAGCTTTAAAAACCTAATTAGCTGATAGAATAAGTTTGTTCCCCTTCATGTAAGGAAAAAATGGATCAGCATTCCCATACTTTGTTCCTCTTTACTCTTGGCACACCTCTCCTATAACCTTCATCTCAAAGCTTCTTGAAACCATGCATCTCCGAGTAGGTGCCTGCCTGAGGAAGCAGAGCTAATAAACAAACTGGTGGGGTGTGCCCATCTCTAATAAAATCTTAACCTTTTCCTACAGACAATCAACATTTTGAATTTCTTATAATGAATTGTTAAATTCTGCTCCAGGACCAAATCAAGGCTCCGGTGGGCCCTGGGCAAAAAAAAATATAATAGTGGGAAGCCCCCTTCCTCCTTCCTCCCTCTCCCTTACCTCCCACCTAAACAGGTAACACAGCATGAACAATGAAATGTAACATAAATAAGACTGACTCACTAAGGCAATCTTGGTAGCAGTAAATAAATGAACAATGCTTAGGTAAACAAACAAACAACATAACAATGAAAAGCAAGTGTAGCTTATGAGGGAGGGGTGAGGCAAGAGAAGCCTAAAACTGGGCTTTGAGGCACTCTGCACATGCCCACTTAAACAGCAATGCTGCCCAACACAGGAAGATCAGCGACCCCAATGATGCCCATGGCAGCCGCAGTCTGGCCTCCAGGGAAGCAAAGGGGAGGTGGAGGATGGTGCACTTGCTGAAGGGTCCCACGGCTCTTCCTTGGGCACAGCTGCAGACCCGTGGCAGACCATTTTGGGCAGAACATGGTGCACAAAAGAGCTGAGCATCATCTGTCCACCTTCCATCCCCCATAACTTCCAGCCAGGAGCACCGCCTGCGTGCACTGCACCACCGCCCCAGGCTGGCCTCACTCTCGCAGCCCCAATGGCTCCCAGACCACTGCTGCTGTTGCTCTGGCCACTCCCTCCCCCTTTTCATGTGGGCCCCTACAGACAGTGAGCGCTGGGCAAATGCCCACTTTGTGGCCCTGGTCTGTTCTAGCAAGACTCAACAAAGCTGCTCTGTGGTCCCTTAAGATCCCAGTGAGTATGAGAATTCAGAGCAGAATCACTATGTGGAGGAGAGTAAGGACTCTAGCTGACCCCGTTTTAGGCAGATGAGATTGTAACTTCTCCAAATTCTGTGAAGATTTGCCAGATATAAATTGAGTGAGATGGGAGCAAGAACCCATCCTTATCTGAAACCTTGAGAACTGGCAATCTAATGAGATGTCCTTGATTTCTGCAGGGAACCTGTGTTATGATACACTGATTGAATGGGAAAAAAAATGCAAACCTTCTATCTGTGAAGTGCCGCTCTAATTTATTCCAAAGATGACTGTGAGAAATAGAATCAAAAGCAGATTTTAAATTGATAAAACCTGCAAGGAGTTCACTCCCCTGCGGCATAGAGTATTTGTGCACCATGCAGTCCAGTACAAAGGAGTGACCGAGAATGAAATAACCTGCTTTGAAACTAATTTGCTCTTCTGAAGATTCGTATTAAAAAGCAAAATTTGAGATCCTTCCAGTAAAACTCTCAAGGCAAGGAAAGAAAGTGGGGTAGCCAAATAGCTACTGGAACTAATTTATCATTACCATAATCCTCGAGTTTGGGACCTTAAAAAGGAGCACAACGTTTCCCAGCTGCAAATAAGAGGCTAATAGTTTGAAAAATCAATGGGCCATCTTTTGGGCCCTTCTTATAATCTGGAGCAGAATAAGTAAATATATATATATCCATTTTATGTCCCAATGAGAGCAGACCCACTGTAATAAATGAGACTGACAATTCCCATTCATTTCCACAGCACCGCCTCTGGTTGGAACTAAAATCTATAATCTATCCCAATATTTGTTCTACCCTAAATCTGTGACAGTCACTCATCACTTCCAGCAGGAATACACACAATAATATGCTGTTTATTCCACAGCACAGCCACTTTTAGAGCTTTTTATTTTCTCTGACAAAATGACTCAAGAGGACTAAATGGGATGTTGTCATGAATAAACAAGCCATGCTGATGGAAAAGATAAAGTTCTTCCATTTCAGGACAAATAATTAAAAGCTATATTCTTTCTATACATATGGTGCATAACTCGCATGTCATGTTGTCAAATATTAACAAAAGTGCTCATGCTCAAAACAAGTAACGACATAGGAAAAAAACAACAACTATGTACACTTCTTGACCATTACTCTGTAAATTATCAAGTATTAAAGATAAGTTCACAATCCAAAGCTTTATTTCTACATGGGATTCCATGAATCTGCTTTAGGAAGGAATGCCTAACTACTGATGCAAAGCAGATTTGTCTAACCACGATCAAAAAATGGTCTTTTAGACCAGATGGGCAGGGTATAAATTAAATCAGTCAATCAATCAATCAATCAATCAATCCATCCATCCATCGATCCATCAATCAATCAATCAAACTATCATGGAGGGGGGGAACCATATAACAAGAACTAGCATATAGACATAACTTCATGTGTGTTCTGTCAAGTTACCAGTGTAAAGAAGTTTCAGAGTTGTAAATGTCAGAATAAAGTACCAATGGATATAGATAGTAATCTGAACTGGGGCGAAGGCTCAGACAGATCATCAAAGGACCCCACCAGTAAATTTATATGCAGACTGCTCCTGTAGGGCTGGCTATTCTTTCCTCCTTAGGGTCACTTCCTGTTTTCTGTTCTTCCAATTTTAGTTACAAAGGATTGCATAAAAGGAATCCAGCTGCAGAAGTTTCTGCAACCACATTAAAAGATCCTTCCTCCTGCTCTATCTTGACCGCACATTTTTCCGTTTGCCTTATTACCAGTCCAGACTCATTATTTCTATTCAACAGATACAATCTCATTGCTAAGCTAATAGAATCTGCCAGTAAAGTGCCAAATAGTTCTAAGAGTAGGGATAGTCATTAAGAAGTTCTCTTTTGACGTATGGTGAGCAAATTGCAGATGATACTGTAAATCAGAAGAAAACTGGTAGACAGTGAGCCTCAGGCTAAGATCATTTGAGATGTAAGTGCATACAATCTTGCCCCTGCAGTAATTGTATATAATACCATATATGGATCTTTTGTTTGCACAAGTGGTACAGTACATAAAGAATGATCTCTGTTCCAAACAGCTGACTTATGCTTGTACAAGGAAGTCCTGGATTTTCTAGTACAACCAGTGAAAAAGCTCATTGCACTACATCTAACAAAATCCTGGTTCCAGTTAGGCGATCCACAGAAAGATTATAGAAGAGAAAATCATATCTCTACTTGATCTTCTCCCCTTATTGGGCACCACTGAGAGCACTTTGACAGACCAGAATCACTGCATAGGATATCAAGGACCTAGTCTAGGGGCTGTGGTTTTTATTTACAATGTAGCCTACCAATTTTTCCTTAATGATCAGCCAAGTGTGTCTTCTAGTGAGTTTGGTCTCAGTCCTGCTGTTTTCATCATATGGTTTTGATAATGAAACTAACACAGTGTCAAAGAAAAGAAATGTGGAAACTTCAGTTCTGCATGTGTTTTGATCCATTTAAAATGTTTGTAAAGAAGTCTGCTGCAACCCATAAAATCTTCAAGTGTTGGAAGTGGGAGTTTGAGAACCATAAATAAAACGTAAATTATTGTTTGGACTGGTCATGCTGATTAGGGAATTCTGGGAGTTATAGCCAGGTTCAGGACCACACTATTACATTTTTTGCTGGCCATTCATAACCAGAAGACTGATTTTATGAACTCTACAGAGTTATTTTAAGCCAGGAATAATTCCTATTAAGGGCAAATGTTTAAGAGTTGACTTTTCATTTGCTCCTGAAAATATATTCTAGCAAGTGTTTCTTACAGAGCACAGACGACTCTTTTAGCCCACTAAAGTCCCTGTCTCTATATCTCTTAAGTCAATTTTGCTGAAAGGGAATATCGGGAGAAAAGATTCCATACTCTTTTGCTGACATGCATTAACCACTTTGTACTATTAAGCAAGGATCCAATAAATACTCCCAATTTCTCATCTGCATCTCAGCATGTTGAGACACATTGAAAATGGGATGAACACTGCAAAACGTTTTGCTCCTGCACAAAAGCAGAAAGACCAACACTTTCCCCCCAAGAAAAATAGCATTTTTATGCTAAATATATGGCTTCTGTGCAAATATATGGCTTTCTGATGTGAGTATCTGACGTGAATTTCACTATTATATAGTGAAAACAGTGCCTAACATTACTGTGGATGATGAAAAAATCCAGAACAGAAACCATTTTAAGTGAGAATGAGGGAAGGTGACATTGTGTGAAAGAAAAAAGTGACCATGGACTGAGGAAGGATAAAAAGAAATGTGTGAATCCAGTCCAAATGATAATTTATAGCTCCATAAAAGCAGGACCAGTTGTACCTAACAACTAAAGAAGTCACATTCATTGGTTGTTTTCTTCAGGGCTGTCTTGACCAACCTTGACCATCTTTCTTGTAGAGCAATAGCCTGCATTTTGTGTGAATTTTTCTAAATATAAAAACATTACAGTTTTGACAGATCATAAGCCCAGTAGTAGAGGTTCTGTGTTGCATATATAAAGACTGAGGATCAATCCACTTGCCTTTTCTTTTAGAAGAGCCAGAAAATACACTTGCTTAATATCCTGGACAGCCACTCTTGACAAGTGTCAATGACGTTCAGCTGGATGGGTCATAGTTGAGATCTTGCAGTCCACCATCCCATGAGGTTATATTTTTGCTGTTATAATTTATTTCAACCATGGCTTTCTAGGGATAACAGGCACACAGACACACAGCACACACACAAGCATTCCTTTACCTCATAGGCATTCTTGATATTCAAAGGCTGTCCCAGGGCTGCCACATGGCCCACAATTCCTTTGTTCCATTCCAAGCGGATGCAGTTGTTTGAAGCTTCCTCCAAGGTAGAACCTTCAGCTACATCAAAGAGCCTGCTAACAAGAAATTTCTCATTGGAACTATCTTCACAGACCAGGAACAGAGAGTAGCGATCAGCAGCAATTAGTTCATTGATGTGCAGGAAAATTTTGTGGCAAAGAGCTGTGACATCCAAATGACTGGAAATATCCTTCACAAGCTCTAAGAGCCTTGAGCATTGATCCCCTGCATCAGTGCCAAGCGTCCGAGGCTGGAGAGGCATCTGCTCCTTCTTTTCTGAATCTGATAGGAAGCTCACTGTTCCAACAGAATCCTTGACCACAATGGGCCTAAGAGGTCTATCAAATTCAGAAGCAGATATCTTTCTGGCTGGTGGTGTGGGGTTAGGGCTCTCCACCCGTTGGGACTGGTGAGAGGAACAAGAACAAGCTTCGGTGTGATGTTTAGTCCCTTCCTTGCACACTGGAATTGTATGGACTCTCTCAGAAAACCATGCATTGACCATCTCTCTGCAAAAAAAGGAGAGATATGTTATCAATAAGCTATCTTAATAGTTCTCCTCAATCAATAATATATAAGGAGATGATTCCCAAGTGGGAGGATCTAGGGATGTGGCGTTCTTTTTTATTATTATTATTATTATTTTGGATTCCAACTCCCAGAATTCTCCCTGGAAAATTCTTAGAGAATTCAGTGTATCAGAGTAAAAAAAAAAAAACCCAGAACAACAACAAAACAAACTACACATCTCTAGTAGGATCCATGCCTTTAGCACAACAGATTTAGGAAAAATACATTTTGTTTAGCCACAAACTTCTTAATATGGTATTTTTCATTACGGGCCAATGTAGGCGACGCCTTGAAGCAGACCTGGCCTGCGGACAGTTTTGAACATTAAAACCATGTATAGCTTTTTGTCTAAAGTTGATCAGTTGTTTATCTTTAACATAGCGCAAAAAAACCTCAATAATATTTGTGAAGATTAACAAGTTTAAAATAAAAACAATCATAACATCACTGTTTCATTTTATTTTTCAGTAAAGTTGGTTCAGCCTACAAACACAGTTCAGATTTTTCATGTGCCCCCCCCAATAGAAATTAATTGCCCACCCCTGTCTTGAAGCCTTCAACATCTTGTGTTTCATAAAAAGACATTCTCTCACACGCTTCAGAAAAAAAAATCAACAAATAAGTTTTTTCACGGTTATATCTTTGATGCTCCTGCATACAAGCCTTTTCTTATGGTTCAGAGGAATGACAAAGTGTGAAAGAAAATAGTCACCACCATATAACCCACACCAAGAGTTTGGAAACTTTCTTTTTGAACTACTCTGTAGGGGAAACACTATCAATGCTACCTATTGTATAAGAGTTGGAATATAGAACAAATTTATTAAGAAACACAGTCTTAAACTATATTAGTACCTACCCCTACAACACAGAAGCTACCTATACCCACACACAAAAATAAAGCTATTAAATATATACACCATAATACAGTAGCAAATATGTTCAACAGTAAAGAAAAAAATAACGTACAATTATTCTTCTGTTGTTTCCAAAGAAGTGAGCAGAAATACATGATATTGAAAACCATTACTACTTTTGCAGTCCCCAGAATCCGCCAGCAAACCTGATCAACTCTGGGCATAACTTATCTATATTTTGTGCTACAATTAGCGTACACACACTTCTCAAATTCTGATGGCAGACAGCCCCAATTTATTTCCCTAGTCTCCAGTCTGTACAAATTTCTCACCCTAGTCATCATCTTAAAATTGTGTGGCTAGAAGAGACTCTATGGATCGAGTTCAGGCCCTGTCAGGGAGGCACAGTGGGGAATCAAACTCCCAACCTCTGGCTCTGCCTAAGCCACTGAGCTATACAGCCCATACACTAATGATGATTCAGTTTTCTAGAAACAATTATTTTGAGGGGAGGAGAGCTAAGTTTCCTACATCCTTTCCATGCAAAACAACTCAGTGCCCCTGAGCACCTTCAGGTAAGGCTGGGAAAGACGTCCACCAGAAGCATTACAGAGCTGTTGCCTGTCACTGGACAGAATCCTCTTGCACATGTCTAAGTTAAATTGCATAAAACACTGTCATAAAATCCATTAATTAACAAGATGACTTTCACATTACAAGGCATTCCCTTGTCTGCACAACAGGTTCAACCCTGGTAACACGAGCAATGCTTTGCTGATTCATGGCAATTCATCACAGTGAATTATGCCATTTAACTTATGCATGCATAGATCACCAACAGGATTCTGGCAACTATAAACAATACTGAATTATATGGTCTGAAGTGCTTTAAGTATCAGTTTCCAACTGGGCAGTCATGTCAATGTGTCAAGGAAACTACAACAACATGTCCTGTGGCACCTTAAAGTCTAACACAATACATTTATTAGGCTTTAAAGTGCTGGCTAGTCAGTGGCTTAGGTATCTGGTTGCAGAGACAGAGGTTGGGAGTTCGATTCCCCACTGTGCCTCCAGGGAGAAGACCCTTGGGCAAGCTGCACATTCCCAGGGTACTCCCAGAAGAAAGGAATGGTAAACCATTTCTAAGTATTCGCTACCTAGAAAACCCTGAAAAAAGTTACGATAAGTCAGCATTGACTTGACGGCACAGAATGATGATGATGATGATTTCTTTTGGTACAAGGCCTCTCACCCAAGTTCTGAGGCACTGGAAGCAATGACACATACTATGGGCCTGAAAAAAAGTAGAACACAAACAAAACAGGCAAAAAGGAAAGAAAAAAAACGTGCTAAAGAAGCTTGAACATGCTCAGTGGCTACAGAATATTGACCTGTCAGTTTGCAAGTGGACATCAGTGTAACAATATTAGAGAAGGCATGAATTAAAAAACAAATCAAATTTGTTCCAAAATCACTAATTGATCAATTTGTATTCATACAAATCTATGCCCCCATGAATATGAATTAATGCATTTTAGTGATTTTTTATTTATAGTTTTGTTGGGCTATAAAACAGCTCTCCAGACACATTGAGACACCAAAATGGCACGCAAGCTTCATCTGACTGTTCTCTACTATCCTTCCAAGTTTAGTAAAGACTGAGTTTCAGATGTCTGACAAAGAGCTTCCCCCTTCCCCAGGAAAGTTTCCCCCATGCACCTAGACACACCAAAATCACAGATAAGCTTTTACTGACTCTCCTCTTTTACTGACTCTCTCCCCACCAGGGGTGGGGTTGGCCTCCATTGGGGCATATAATTTGGATGTCCAAAAATCAAACTTCACCAAATGTTGTAGGGTTTGTAGAAACTCAGGGGAAACTTCCCTGAAATGTGCTTGCGGGGGAGGGGAATTTAATAGGGTTTTAAAGTCAATAATGAATTGACAAACCGATTTGTCAATTTGTCAGTAAAAATTGTAAATTTGTAATTTTTCAGCCTTGTTGAATCATGAATCAAAATGAATCATAATTTTTCTGATTCTTGCCCATCTCTAAACAGGATACCCAGTGTGGTGTAGTGAAGAGAGTGATGGACAAGGACTCAGGAGTTCACACACACACACACCGCTCAACTATAGAAGCTCATTGGGGGTGTTGAAGAGATAAAATTACTCCTTAAATATCTCACTTACCGTGAAAGCCCTATTAGGGTCGCTACAAGTTGTTTCTTACTTGATGACACATAAGAACAGCAATAAAGTACAGTGGTGCCTCGCTTGACGAGGATAATCCGTTCCAGCAAAATCGCTGTAGAGCGAAATCCTCGTCAAGCGAAATAAAAAAGCCCATTGAAATAAATTGAAACCGGTTCAATGTGTTCTAATGGGCAAAATACCTTAGCGTCCAGCTAAGATCCTTCACAGGGTGGCCATGTTCCAATGCCTGTGCAGTGAAAAATCCATCCTGAACACAGCGGGGAGCCATTTTGAACAGCCGGTGGCCATCAGCTGTTTTGATCGTCGTAATGTGAAGAATTGGTTGCCGAAGCAGGGAACCGATCGTCATAAAGCTGATTTTGCCCATTAAAACATCATTTTGCTCCAGGTTTCACTAGTAAGAATTAATTCAAAAGGTTCACTTCATGCAGTTTCTGAGGAAAAGCCAGCTTGATACAATTGCATTTATTTAGATTTATATTAATAAAAGGGTGCCAGAGTAAGAGAAGATGCTGTAGGTATAAAGTTGTGTTCTGTATATTAAGTAAGCACTTACTAAAGCAAATGCCCTGATTTGTTATACCCTCAGAGCAAAGAACAACTAATTGCTCTTGTGTTAATAACCTATTCCATTTCTTTGATTCTGGAAGAATAGGTCTCAGTAATTCAATAACATTACAAGCCCAAATTGGTACAGAACTTTATCCTTTACAGATGGTGGAGCCATGACTGCCAAGTTTCCAGATTATAGTTTGACATAAGCTTCCATGGAAACTAAAAGGCTGAGGGGGGGGAATGTAGTGACTTGATACTCTCTGTCTTTCTGGGACTAAGTGTCTGTTGTCTGGAAGCAGCTTTTACTGGTGAACATGGGGGGGGGGTAGAACACTGGATTCACTGGAACTGATTTACTCTTTAACCATTGAAGAAGAGTGCAACCACTGCTGTTTTTCACCCCCATCCCCCAAAACTGGAACTGGTCACTATTTTTACCTTAAATCCCCTGATGTGCAAACATCAGAATTCCATATATGCTGAAATAGCACCACAAATGCTACCCAGGCATCACCAAAAAAAAGAGAGAGGTTTTTGCAAGATATTGCTGCCACAAAATCTTCCTTCATGTTGGAGGAAATCTGGAGATGCACAAGCCCGTGCTTTCCCTCTTACTCCCTTAGCCCAATTTGAGATGGATCCAATTAAATCAGATGCATTTGGTTTCCTGGCTCTTCAAAATTAATCTGACTTCAAGACTAGGATGATTAGGAATCAGTAAAACCTCCAGAACAAGAACATTCTTAATTGTTTCAACAAACCAGTCTCAAACCTACTTTGGTGAAAGTGGGAGAAAGAAAATTTGTGATATTCTTGGGGTTAGAGTTCAGGTCTTGGGCACCATCCTGAAGGCATACCCAGCAACATTAATGTGGACTCCAAACTGCAGAAAATTGTGTTTCTGAAGGTTCCAAGGACATCTTGATTTGGCATGCTGGGAGACTGAAGCTCATGACCCTATTGTTGTTATGAGTTTCTTCATCACCTTTTCTCAGTAATTTTGGACAAGAGGTCACTAGAAAGATGCTGTATACCTGAGTAAAAACATACAGAAAGATGCTGTATACCTGAGTAAAAACATACATATTTTGGATAAACCTGGACTGTGAAATGGACTGATCTAATCTGGATTTTGGGAGGCTCCTCCCGAATTCAGATTCTGTCCCTATTTTAGTAAAAATAATCTTCCTTCCAAACTTCACTTTTCACTTCGATAAACTGAAATGTGCACAA
The DNA here is from genome assembly GCF_051106095.1 of Pogona vitticeps. Taxonomy (NCBI): domain Eukaryota; kingdom Metazoa; phylum Chordata; class Lepidosauria; order Squamata; family Agamidae; genus Pogona; species Pogona vitticeps. Next base: position 30,113,833 of record NC_135787.1, read on the forward strand.
GCCTCATGTGAGACTGCCATTGCAGACTGGAAGTTTCTGCTAGAGTGTACAACCCAGCTCTTTTATCTTCTGAGTTGAAATACCCTATTATTCTATAGATAAACAGCTAAGTATTCAAGGGGGCCAAGGTTTTGTTGCTCAGATGACAGACTATACTTCCCAGCTGGATATTATTTGTTCATTTGTAAGCTGACAGGGCAGTTCCAATTTTAAGCAAGATAACCTTACATTCACATTATCTATTTCTTAAATACATATATTAAAAGTAATGATACTAAATACACATGTTTTGGCATTTCATTATTTACATGTCTATTCAAAAATAACTCATAGGGAGTTCAACACACTGTATTCTCTAGTAAGTGTGTGCAGGAATGCAGCCTTCAGCAGATGTTCCCTGGTACTAAAAGCTGAGGTTCTCACATGCTGGGAATTTTGACCTTTATATTAATGTGATTAGCTAGCTCTGGCTTTCAGCCTTGCAGATGTTAAGAAATAAAAAGATGCATTTATCTCAGCATGGTATTCCTTTCTCACAGCAGTGCAGTCCAGTCCAGTTTTCTAGTTAATGATTTTTACAAGTGTTTGGTGCCTGCTAAAAATTAGGAATAAGACATCTTCCTTAATAAGAATACCATATTTTTCCATGTATAAGACACAACTTTTTCCTAAAATCATTACACAAATAATTGAAGGGCATCTTATACATGGAAGTAAGCTGAGAACATGGAGAGAACAAAAAGGCCTGTTCCTTGCCTTTGTAAACAGGCTTCCTCCAGTCAGGAAGCTTAGCTTCCTCCGGTCAGGAGACTTAGTTTCCTCCAATCACAAGCCTTATGAATCTGATGTCAGCTGATGCTGAACAAACCAACTGGAACACACGTCGTTGGAGGTGGAGCCTCTAGGCTCAGATTTAACAGGCACTCCTAATATCTGAACATTCTGAGCCCAGAGGCTGAATACTCAAAGCTAAGTTTTCTTAATTTTGGAGTTAGAAAAGTGGGAGGGTGTCTTATAAATGGGAGCATCTTATAAATGGAAAAATAAGGTATATGAATAAAACAGAATTCTTTAGGTCTAGTCAGTAAGTACTTTGTTCAGCTTTGTTCTGCTGAGCAATAGTAATATTTACTACAAACAATCATAACTCAAGATGTACCAGAAAATTAAAAGATTAGAATGGATCACATTGGTTGCAAATTAGACTGATGCAATCACATCTTTTTGCTGTCAGATAAAGAGCATCCTCCAAAGCATTTTCCCCCAGAATTTTAAAAACTTGTTAGTGTTTATTACATCCTTGTACAGTTTCTGTTGATTTTACCCTGGCTTAATTTTGTGCAGCTGTTTTAATTTGTTTCAGATTTCACGCTATGTTTGACTGTTCTCATATTTTATGGTTTATATCTGTATTTTTATGTTTGGACTACTCATAAAGCTCCAGTTTGTGGATGGTACAGATATGTAAGAAATAAATACTGTACTATAACAGAACAATGCACTGCAGCAGAACATAACAAACCGTGATACAGAAATACTACAATTTTACTACTGCAACCAAGATACGCCAATGCTAATTTTTATGGTCTAGCATTACTCATTTGGGACACAGTCTAGGAAACTGAGGACATACCTCTGCACTTTTATAGGACTTCTGATGCCCCTGTCCCACCCTTCTCTTCTTAAACAACTTGCAATACAAGCAACATACATGAGTCAAAAGCATGGCAATAGTTGCATTATACAATAGGCTTGAGTCTAAGAATTTCCAAAAATGCATTCAAAGAAGGAAGCAAAAAAAAACCACACCTTTGCTTTAAGTTACACAGTAAGAAGAAAGGAGCCTGGTATAAGAGATCCAAGCTACAGTTATTCAGCATTAAAATGGCTTCTTCTGCAGAACTGTAAAACAACTTAATTCTTCCCTGTTGCTAGTGTTATTTTTAAATAAAGCAAACAGTGTGATCTGTTTGTTAAAGTGAGAATTCCAAAAAAGTACCCTGATGCTAGATTGTTATTCTTGGCTAGGTAACAAGTTAACTTGTACAGCCTAACGTCCAGCTATCCAGAGTACAAGAATAGTAGCCTAGCCCTATAAGGGATTTCTCACTGTTAATATGCAGAGAAGCACAGTAAAACTGCAAGGATATAAAGGTCAGGGCTGCAAGCAAAACATACAGACTTTTTTTACCCTGCTATTTTTATTGTCTTCTTATCCCATGCTCAAAATATCAGAAAAATGGAAACAAGAATTAAGAGAAGTCCCATAGAAGTCAACTGGAGTATTTCTGATGGGGAAAAATTGTCTCTCCATGTTGACTCGCTGCTTTGTTTCAACAATGATCCTTTTAGTCCCATTAGTGCTCTGCATGTGAAACCAACATGTGTGGGATAAGAAAAGGATCACACTCATTGGCCATGCCTCTCAGGCTTCCATGAAATCATCTAGCTGCACATTTATGATCTTTGCTCACGGATTCAGATGAACACATACGGTGGCTGCTGTGCATGGGGTGTGATTCTGTACCACCAGTATCACTGAGATGGATGAATCTACCAACAATCCTTCATTTTTCTCTGTAAGAAAAAGGCATAGACAGAGAACCTAGAAAGTTAACAAAAAAATTGGCTCTACTATGCTTGCAGTCAACACACAGCTGGAAGAGTTTCCAGTTGGCTCCTAGCAAAAGAGAGATTCATGAGTGTCCTTGTTAAAATATTCAGCCCAAGAAGCCCCACATTTTCTTCTGTAAGAAAGGAAAGGTTCTGTCAATTGTGGCTTATATGAAGCCACAGAACACTTTGCCAACAGCAAAAGCAAGAGCAGGACCTCGCTGTGAAACTTACTCATAGCAACAAGATCCCATATGTTTCTGTTGCGTAATTGCCGCTCTTGCATAGTAAAATAAAGTGTTAGTTGGTTAGAATTGGACTCTCCCTCTTTCACATCTTCCAAGGATTTTTTAATGTATTCTTCATGTGCATTTATTTCAGTTCCAAGGTTTATAGCAGGAAGAAGAATGTTATTATAATGCAGAGCCATCCTGTTGTAATTATGGAGGTCACTGCCTACTCAAGCATTCAGAACAGAGACTGGTTTGACCTTTGGTGATGGGAAATGGTTGAGGGACGCCAAGACCCGCAGTTTTATTTCAGACCCTGCAATAAAATGGCCACTTCTATGAGACAAATTTAGCATCCTAGTTGCTTTTTTTAAATTGTGTAAGTGCACGCTTATATCCTGCAAGACAGAGAGGATGGAACACTGGATCTGGACATATTAATCTTGAATTGTTTGTAACTGTGTGTGTATGTTGTATACACTGAAATCTCCATATCTATTCTAATCTTAGCCATATTCAACTGTTTGGATGATTGCACATAGGGCTGGATGTGAGGAGGGGGGCATGCAGTAAGTGTATCTATAAGCCCAGTCCCCAAAGTTACAGGATGTCCAGAAGTAAATTAGAACTTTGAACAGTTACTTCTAAGACCTTAAGAAGGCTTTGTAACAACATTGACACAGCTCCTGTGAGCAGAACGCTGAAATGGCTCGGTAACCAATCACAGGAGCTCTGTAAATGGAGGTCGAACTTACTTCTGTGGGCTCAGTAAAGTTCAAGGGTGAGTTTATAAGTGTACAGTACTCACAACTTTGTAGCCAGTTTTAGCCTTCCATGTAAAAAGGTGGACACACGAGTACAGCTTTCATGTTTAAGAAAAGCTAAAGTTAAACACACAACCAAAGTTATTCATACCAGGAGTACTTTAAACAAATTGAACATTTCTCTATAAGTTCTCTATAAGTTTACTATCTCTGTCTTGAACTCAAGTATTGGGAGATTCCATTTGAACATTAGGAAGAACTTTCTGATGGTCAGAGCTGTCTGGCAGTGGAATAGGCTGTCTTGAAGGGTGGTGGAGTCTCCATCTTTGGAGGTTTTTAAGCAGAGGCTGGATGGCCATCTGTTGGGAGTACTTTGGTGGATGTTCCTGCATGGCAGGGGGGTTGGTCTGGATGCCTCAGTGGACTCTTCCAACTCTATGACTCAATGACTCAAACTTGGCTACTTCCTTCTCAGGATGATTCCATCCTGAGAAGGAAGGTGATACCATCCTGAGAATATCAAACATATAAAACAGAATTTGGTATCAAACAGAGTTTAACAGGAACACTGTAACACAGTAAAAGTAAAACCATTACCTGCAGCTTGTTGCTTGTGGCAAGTAATATTTGCTCAATGTTTTATTGGTTAATTGCAGGGAATGCTTTCAGCGGCTGTTCTGAGAGAGATGTTTTCAAGTGGGAGGCTTTTTTTTCTCTCATTCCCAAAGTATAGGAAGTAAAAAATGAAAGTGTTGTTGTGTAACAATTTACTTCAAAAGTTGGTGTTAATGGTAGCAAGTTACTTCTTGGGGGGAGGGCCTGTAACAAGTTACAGAATGAATTACCTTTTTTAAAAAAAATAGCTTTCTACACTCTAGTATCAAACTGGCAGCCCAATGAGCTTTTGGAATGGGAGAGGAGGTGCCTCGCCTCAAACAGGAAAGTGTTTTGGGGCAAAAAACCCTCATTTGCCACAGCTTGTCAGAGTTTCTTTGTTTTTTTACTGTGCTTACACAGCCAGTTATACATATGCATATCCAATACCTGGAAAGGATCGTGCTTAGTATATTTATAAACTCAAAACCTCAGTGAAACTCTAACACAAACACAGCACAAAATCTCTTTCTTTGGAAGATACAAGTTAAATATATAACAATGTGTATTATATTATCAATTATAATCACAAGACGAAGCAAAACCTAAAACACAACATGGCAGAACTTCTGCTGCTTCGCCTCCCAGTACTTGAGGTTTATCCTGAAGAGGGCATTATGAAGATCCTAATGTTATAATTTAAAGCTGCAACCCCATCTAAGGAAAGTCCCAAAGGATACAATTAATCCTAGCCACACAGAAAAATGGACAGGATCAGGCTAACAGTGCCTCAGTGAGATCACTTTATGCTACCATGGGGATAAACAAACTCAGCTTTGCAGGAAAAGTGAGACTTGTATATTTCTGAGGCTGAATATTCACCATAATTCCAGAAGTATGTCCTACAGCAGTGGTTCTTAAACCTTGGGTTACTCAGGTGTTTTTGGACTGCAACTCCCAGAAGCCTTCACCACCAGCTGTGCTGGCTGGGGCTTCTGGGAGTTGCAGTTCAAAAACACCTGAGTAACCCAAGGTTAAAAACCACTGTCCTACAAGTCTGTATCTAGAGACATTGCTATGCTAGTGCAAGATCTACTCAGCTGTTCCGGAGTTAGCAAAACGGTAGAAACCAAATACTTGCACAAGAAACCACACATGCCTGCTGTCTTTTGAACTCCTTCTTGCATAATGAAGAAATCCCACACAAATATGCTAGCAGGGTTTTGTTTTTGTTTTGCTAGATGTGGGCCACTAACCTCAAAAAGATTTACTCCCAAGTAGGAGACCTGGGTTCACATTGCCACTTGGCCATGGAAATTCGTTGGGGTGGTGAACGGACAAAGCCACTCCTTAAACACCTCACATATCTTGAAAAACTTCATTAGGGTCACCAGAAGACAGATACCACTTGATGGCCCACAACAGCAGCAACAACAAGCATACCTTTGCAGGAGTAACTCCCAGTCAACACTGAGGAACTTATTTCAAATATTGGATCAGCCTCGGATTGGGTTTCATGGATTTTACAGTTGTGCCTCGCTTAACGATTACCTCGTTAAATGACAAAACCGCTTGATGATGAAGTTTTTGCAATCGCTTTTGTGATCGCAAAACGATGTTCTAATAGGGAAAAATTACTTAATGATGATCGGTTCCATGCTTCGGGCACTGATTTTTCACTAGACGCTGATTTTAAAACAGCTGATCAGTGGCTCTAAAATGGCTGCCCGCTGTGCAAAATGGTTCCCCGCTGTGATTTAGGACAGATTCCTCGCTTTACAGGCAAAAAAAATGGCCGCCCCTATGGAGGATCTTCACTGGACACTGAGGTATTTAGCCCATTGGAACGTGTTGAACCGGTTTCAATACATTTCAATGGGCTTTTTCGTTTCACTTGACGAGGATTTCACTTAACAGCGATTTCAACGGAACGAATTATCCTCGTCAAGCGAGGCACCACTGTATTTAAGGTAAAAGTAAAGGTTCCCCTTGACAATTTTTGTCCAGTTGTGTTCGACTCTGGGGGCGGTGCTCATCCCCGTTTCCAAGCCATAGAGCCAGCGTTTTGTCCGAAGACAATCTTCCGTGGTCACATGGCCAGTGCGACTTAGACACGGAATGCTGTTACCTTCCCACGGAGGTGGTCCCTATTTATCTACTTGCATTTGCATGCTTTCGAACCGCTAGGTTGGCGGGAGCTGGGACAAGCAACGTGCGCTCACTCCGTCGCATGGATTCGATCTTACGACTGCTTGGTCTTCTGACCTTGCAGCACAGGCTTCTGTGGTTTAGCCCACAGCGCCACCACGTCCCCCACCACTGTATTTACCCATCAACAAAACAGCATCACTACAAACTCGGAATAACTGTCTGCCATGATATTCTGCTCACAATAGCTACGTAAATGATGATTGCAATAAAGACTAATACATGTAACTGGAACAGATACATATTCCTCCTCTCTTTATCCCTGCCCCACCCACTCTTCCTTCCTCCACTGTGTCCTTAGTGAGGTGTTCTACATTTCAAGATTCTTGGGACAGGGCCTATCGCATGCTGTAAAACACCATGGACTGAGTACTGGGATTATTCCAATACTAAGAATAATTGATCTATGTGAGGCAATGAAAAGCAGGGTCTTTCCTACCCCTTTCCTGAGTCTGCTTGTCAGCAAACTGGGGGCTCTAATCCACATGAGGGCCTGTTGTACAACTCTGTTGTACAGCTTGGAAAAGTTCTTTTTCTGGACTACAATGCACATTCTTGAGCTGCAGTCCAAAACTAAACTTTTTCAAGCCCTACACTGTTAAAAGGAAGCTAACTAATTCATTGTGGTACCATCTTCTGTGCCGGGCACCCAAGTTTTCTGGAGAAAGTTCACGCATCTGCAGAAACTGTGCTGATGCAGCTATACCCTCCAGTGTTGATAAAGAGAAGAATAGGTGTATAAACAACAGGAAGGCTATCTATTGTGCATCTGGTCCCTTAAAATGTGCTCTAGACCAGTCTTGGCATTAGAGGGAACAATGCAGCTATCTCAAGAAGCAAACTGTGTCAGGAAAGATGGCAGCAAAATGTTCGTTATTTAATTTGCTGCTGTTTTATTTTTACTACCAGAAACATAAATAGATGTTTCAAAAAAAGTTGCAGTCATAGTTTGTCTGGTTTTGGAAACTGCATTTTGACTTGGGTGACTGGGGGGGGGGGGCTTTGTCTGCTACTCTCTATCAGGCAGCAAAATGTCTTGTAGGCAGATAAATGGATAAAATGAAATTGGCTGTACTGCAATTATTTCATTAAGACTTATGCCCACATAAGCGGATATAGGATCACAGCCAAAACATATTGTCCTGGCACCTCATCTAAACAAGACAATCAACCAATCTGTCGTCACCAGGAAGTATTTTTGTTGCCATCAAAACATAAGAACAAACTCCATCTCACATACGCCACCAGTCCAGATAATCAGCACAGAATTCAGTGCAGTTTTGGAATACATTTCTGAGTATTTTCCCAGGAGGGCTTTGACCTGATGGTAGATCAGATATATTTCTTAGAACCTTTAAACTACTTACTCCATGTAGTGCCATAACTCTGGCACGAAAAGTTATAAAACAGACACTCATTTTTTAAAAAATTAAAAATTGGAAAATACGTCCTCTGAACTTTCAATTATACATGTGGCAAGCTACTTTCCACATCTGTGATTCATTCTTATAAAATAAGTTTTGCAGATTCCATTTCTGTCTAATTAAATTTATCCTCTGTCCATGCTTGCACTGACTGTATAGCATTAGACAATTTTTCAACGAGTCCTAGAGTGATAAACAAAAACAAAACAAAAAAACCTCATGAGACATGAGTTATGCGTTTAACTTTCACTTCATTACAAATCTTTGCTAACAACATGAAGTAATTCCAGCATTAAAACACAAACACACATTCCCCTCTCCATTCTTAACCATACGGTAAGAGCAAGAAATGCAGCACTGTTTTATTAATGTGAAAAGATTTTTTTAAATTTGCTCAGGATAACTTTCGTTTTTAAAAGCTACGATCTTGGAAGGACATACTACAGAAAAAAGTTCCATGATTGAATGTAGTAAGTACACCGGCACAGAATTGTGCCTCCTGGAATGTCATGTTTCCTCAATCTTTCAAAGCAACATGCATAAGACTGGCCTATTAAGATAGATAACTGCTTGATAAATTACTCCCACTTCAAAAAAAAGTAAAAAAGCACTGTCTGTTTATGTCAATATTACAAACATGTAAACAGGAGTGCAACAAACCTTTAAAGAACTCATCTTTGCACAATCCATTAGCTTTGCTATAGCTATAAAACAAGCACACTTGGTATTATATACAATCATACATAATCATATATTAGTATTTGTGCATAACATTATGGTGCTGTACATTCAACAGTATATTCAAACTACTATCTTTATGGTTATCATCAAAGTAAAGAATTGTTAATATGTTAATCATTTGCCTTTCAGTCAATTAATTAATCCACTGAAGTTGTCCTGAGCAAACACAAAAATGTACTAAAAGATTGCCTCCTCTAAAATGTCATGGTGAGAATACTGGAGAAACTGTATGATCATCTTAAATGTAACAATTTTTTTCTATTTTTTTTTTAAGAACAAAAATCCCATGCTTGCCATCAACACGCTATAGCTGAAACAGACTAAAAGCGGAGTTCAGTGTGCCCTTACTATCTCTCAACCTCAGTGATAAACACTTCACCCTTAACAACCAAGAATCAATTGATCCATCCATCCATCAAAACACCAATGAAAGCTTTCTGCCATTAATTATTATGTGTGCATGAATAAAAATCATACTGTCAAACCCAGCAGTATTTGGCATACAAAACCCACTGGCTGCACATGCATACAGCACACAATGTGCAATCCTAATGTGTCTGGATACACTGCACATCTAATCAGGAGCAAAGATCAAAACTATCCATTTGTTTTAACGCCCTTAGACAGCCAACATGGATATTCAGAATTACACTATATTCACAATTAATCCCAGGCTTCTTTTTTCAGAGGCTCTATTTGAATTGAGCACCCCTTGGTGCGTGTAGGCACGTTTCCTATCAAAAAGCCAGCGGTGTGCTTCGAAACAACGCCACCCATTTCCATTCGCATCCCTTCCCGGGAGCGATGAACCTCGCACTTCAACCATTCGGTTCCGCAGGAGTCGGGGGGGGGGGCTGCAAAGTTTATACGAAAGGAGAAAGAGTCTAGCGGCACCCTGAAGGGGGGCAGCCACGATCCCCTTCCTCCGTGGCGGGGGGGGGTGGCATGCCGGTTAAGAAACTCACAGAAACTTCCGAAAAAAAGGGCAGGCGGCGGGAACGGAGTTCTAAGCAAGAGGAAGTGACAGCCCTTCAGGTGCCACGGCGAGACCTCTTCGGCGCGCACGACCGGCTCCGTTGCCCCCATGCCCTCCCGACCTGCCCTGAGGGAAAATTTGGGGAACAGAAGGGGGCACGCTGCTCGGACTCTGGGGTGGCGTGGCGTAGGTGCGGAAGCAGCCGCCGGGCAAAGACCTCGCCCACCCCAGCTGGGACTCCGGCCAGGCGGCGGCTGACCCTTGCGCGGGGGCGCCCGTCGATAATCCCGGGGACCCTTCTGGTCTTACCGCGCCATCCCCGGCGGAGCGAAGCCGCGCGGCCGCCTCGACGCTCCTCCGACCCCCCATCCCTCCCCGCTCAGCGTGGCTCCGAAAGGGAGCCGGGCGGGCGGCAGCAGGGAGAGCAGATGGCGAGCGAAGACGATCCCGGGACAGAGCCGCGCCGAAGAGGGGACTTTCGGCCCCTCGGGTCCCCCCCCCACCTCGTCGCGGTCCGCCGGGCTCCACCCTGCGCGAGCCACCCGGGGAACAATCGGGAGCCGCCGCCTTGCTCTCCGGCGGCTTTTGTCTCTCGACGGCTAATGAGAAGGCGGACTCCCCCCCCACACACTTCTAAAAATAGTAGAAATCCCGCGGGCCGAAGCGCGAACCCTCGACGTGCAAGGGAGAGTACCTCGTTTTGTCTCCAAAAGGCAGCATGTCAAACAAGAGGGGATGAGGAAATCCAGGCGAGCGGCTTTGATCTCATTAAATCTTTGCCGAACACTATCCCACCCCCAGGCAGCCCGTTGCTGCTGCTTCTCCCCCCAAAACCCCACCCTCGGCTGATAAATTCCCGGGGGGGGGAGACTTCTTGCCCTGGCAGAGCTGCCTGGGGCAGTGTGCAGCGCGGCGCTGCCCCCTAGCGGGGAGAAAACCTCGAGGACTTCCTTGTTCCCGAGTCGAGCATCAGACCCAACAGTTTTGAGTGCAGCCCCGCTAAGGGATCCTGTGGGTTGGTAGCTCGGGCAGGCGCCCAAGGCCGTATTGTTCTTACGGCTGACTAGGCAGAAGCCTAGATCTACTTTCATGAGCATACTCTCTCTCTCTCCTAAGAGTCGTGCAATAAAAATATTTTTTTAATTGTGAATAACATTCTTCAGGAGCCCCTCAAAATGGATGTAGGATTCTCTATGGCAATCTAGCACCAACCATCAGGCTATCAGCTGCAGTGGGGTGAAAGACGGAAGTGCTGGAGAGGGCACGTGAAGACATGAAAGCCTAGGAGGGGCCTGGCAAATTCAGGCACCCCGCTCCTGTATCGCCCCAGCTGGTCGAGGGATGGGGAGGCCCGAGGCGGAAGCATCCTCTCCCCGGGGCCCTAAACACATGGCATGATCACAGTCTGTGCTTTCTGAACTCTTTTTCCATTGACCCCGCCACGGCTTTCCTCCTCCCTGGAGAACATCAAGTCCAGCTCGCTTCCCACAGTTGGCATTCATCGTGTTTCCAAGAAGCTCACAACCGAGCCGTGTTGTCTACCTGGTTTTCAGCCATATTATCTCAAATTAAGGAGGATCGAGTTAAAGGTCAGGACTAGTAGTCTATGACTCCCTGGACGGCCCCTGTCCGCCAGCCTGATCCCTTCTTCTTACACAAAGAGAAATTCCTTGGCTAAAGATAAGAGCCAAGTTACTGTTTCGGGGGAACAGCTCACAGAAGGAAAGAACTCGGGCCTTTTGGAAGCTGTAGTCCAAAACAACAACTTGTCCCATCTCAGTCCTTGGCAATATGGCTGTGGCCAGATTTATTCACTGCCACCTCCACCAGCTGAACTGTCGGAGTGGGTGGGTCACCTGAAGGCCATGTATTCCATCCCCAATACGGAAGCCTTTCCCTACTGCCACAGCGTTCCACCCCATTTTTATTCATTTCCAATGGAAATTTGTTCTCTGTTATGCATGTCTCTTTTTTCTTCATTTCTTTTTTCTTTGTTTTTCTTTCTCCACAGCCAACAGACCGCTGATGTTGCAAATCACTAAGGCCGAAAGCAAGACAAAGGCATCCATTAGCTTTAGAGTTCTCAAAACGACAAGGTGTTTGCAACTGCTTAAACAGGATTTCATAACATGCAAGTATCCTAAAAGGGCGCTTACATCATACAGGGCTTTGATTCAGAAGAAGACATTCAGCTTTTTTTTAAAAAAAGGATAGTGCTTTAAAATAAAGGTGCACACATATTAGAGCGAAGAGTGTAAAGACAGGAATGCCGCTGAGCACTACAGCAGATTTACTGATTGTTCTAAAGCTATTTGCCTGGAAACAGTACGGAACCTACTTCTAACTTCCCCAATAAGCATTGGAGAAATTAGAAGTACAGGATTGCAGACTGAACAGTACAGCACTGGCAGGTCAGTGGGACTTGTGCCCCAGTAAAAGGGTATAGAACTCTAATAATAAAATACAAGCCCAAAGGTTTTTGAAAAGCAGACACTACTCAGAAAGTTTTCGCTCTGATTTTCAATGGCATTAAATGGGCATAGAATTTAACAGGCCCTGAATCATTGACATACACACCGAATCAGATGATGGCCCTTAAATACACGACACCTTGTCCAGAGCTGATTGGTTGTGTAGTGAGTCACAAAATGTGCAATTTAGAAAAAACATTAGAGTGGAAAAGCCGAGGGATGTGCAGCTAGAAATGAGGAAGAACAGCCACAACTGTTGTGCACTGATAACACTGGAGTGGAAATTTATACCAGCAGCAGAAAACCTTTGCAAGAAGCTCTGAAAGCGTTTCAGCATTTCTGTGAACCGGGAGAGGTGATCGTGGTCCTGATAAGGAACCACATCGGAGAGGTACCAATTTTGGCAGCAGAACTTTGATGAAACAGCAGGAAGGAAATAACCACTAACTTCGTTCCTCAGCTGATAAAGGTATCTCAGCTGGATAGTAAAAGGGGTCTATTCAATCCTATACTATAATTCAATGCACTAAAGTGTCAGGGGCAAGAGTTCAAATCCTCCCTGTGCCTCTGGGGAGAAGGACCAGCCAAGAACATCGGGCATATGTGGCTGCGAGGGTTCCATATCCTGTCTCCGGTGTGGCCTTGGGCGAGCTCCCCCCTCCCCGCAGGGCCACCAGAAGGAGAAACTGGCCAGCCATCTGTGATGACTTAATCCCTAGGAGAGTCACCCTAAACCAAGTGGGAAGGCACATAATTATTAATTAATCGAGTCCGATGAAGAAAGACGCGGCCACAGGGGCAGGGTTTCTAAGCTAGGAGCAAAGCCCAGGTCCTCTTGTGTTGTGCGTCCACACACCGTGCGTGACAAGCTTGTGCCGTCGCAAAAAATCGGCTTGTAAATGAAATCGCCCTCCGCCAAGTCCTGCGGGGCGACGGCCCGCTGAGGGATCCCGTCTCGCCTTTACAGGTCCAGGCAGACACGCGCGAGAGCTCGCCCGACGCAACCGGTCAAGGCACCGTTCGGGAGAGATCCTGAACGAGGAGCCGCGGGGGGCGGGGAGGAGAGAGAGAGACTTCGGCCGCGAGGCGTGGACCTGGCGCGCTCCGTCTGCGGCCACGATCCTCGGCTCCGCGGCCAGGAGGGGAAGGCGCGCGGTCACACCCGCGCTCTCGAACGCGGCCGAGGAGGAGAGGGTGGGGGAGGAGGTCACGCTCCCCGCCCTCCGCGAAGCCAATCCGGGAAGGGAGAGAGAAAGAGAAACGGGCTGAGAGCGAGAGAGAAAGAGAAAGCTCTGCACGGGGGTCGCTGAGCCCAAGCAGCTTGCCCGACGGTGCCGCGCGCTCCGCACCGCGGAGGCAGGGCCGGTTTGCCCTGGGACGTTTTGGGGCGGCAACAGGGGAGGGCGAGTTGCTCCTTGCCTTCCGGGTTCTTTCTTTCTTTCTTTCTTTCTCTTTCTTTCTTTCTTTCTTTCTTTCTTTCTTTCTTTCTTTCTTTCTTTCTTTCTTTCTTTCTTTCTTTCTTTCTTTCTTTCTTTTTCCCCTCCTTGCTTCTTCTTCCCCGCACGGTCCCTTTCCCTCTCCCTCCTTCCCGGGGGGGGGGGGCGGCGGTCTCTCTTACCGCGTCGCTTTCCGCACGAAGTAAGAGCGGGCGAAGTCGCCGTGATCGTCCAGCCAGGCTTCCACCGCTTCCTCCTCCTGCTGGTGCTGCTGCTGCTGCTCCGGCTCCCACGAGGGCTGACAGCGGCTGGCCATGCTTCGCGGGGAGTCAGCGCCACGCGCTCCGCCGGCGGCGGGCCTTTTCCTCCCGGTCCCCGTCCGGCTACGCCTCCTCGCCTCGGTTGTCGCGGAGTCGCCCGGCCCGCTCGAAAGAGCCCCCGCAGGCGAGCCAGCCAGCCAGCCAGCCAGCCAGCCCGTCGTCCACGCCCGCCCCGGGCGCCTGAGCGCGCGCTGGCCCCACCCGGCGGCCCCACCCGGCGGCTCCACCCCCGAAGCCCTGCCCTCTGTCCGGCTCTCGGGACTCCCAGGTGGCGGCCCGCCCGGGGCCGGGGAAACGCCACCTCCACGCCTCCGCCGCTCCCCTCCCAGCCCTAGCGTGCCGCCGGCCCCACCTCCCGCTCGGTGACCGCCGCTAGTCGCTGCCCGCGGAAGCCGCCCTCCGCCAGGGAGGGTCTCGCTGCCCGGCCGCCGCCCTTCCCAAGACCTTCACGTTCGCCCCCTTTTCCTTTCGATCTTACGTGCCACCGCAATCGGGTGACACTGTCCCACGGACACGCAGGCACAAAGGGAGGTTTTCAGGGCCACGCGGAAGCTTTCTGAACTCTCGTTCTTGTTGAGCGCGTGTGAATGCAGGGGTGTGTGAAACTGGGTGCCGGGAAATGGGATGGGCAGGTCAATACCTGGTATATTTGGTGTAGTTTCATTTTTGTTTTTTGTTTTGTTTTGTTTTTAAGGTATGGAAATACCCACAAATTGAATAGGAGCCTCAGTCACATTGTGTTTTTCTGTGGCTAATTGGGGAAAAAAATGGGAAAGTTATTTTCTCCTTACCCAAGTCACATTCTTGGTGGCATGTGTGAAATATGGATGTGGGAAATGCAAAGTTAAATTCTAAATCTCGCCTGTAAAAATATTTGTGTACTGTTAGAAGCAGTGGATTCAACTTGAAAAGTCATCTATAACCACCCCCTGCAGATGCAGGAAATCTGATGCTACAACTTCCACCTCTGCTTCAAAACCTTTGAAGAGGAACAGGCTAAAACTGTTCTGCTTTCAAACAACAGCTGGTGGTTTGGTCATCCTTCCTAATGTTTAAACAAAATGCCATTTCTTGCCATTTGAACCCACTGGCTCCGATCTGAAGTGGTAGAATTTAATTCCATCTACTGCTTGAAGAAGGCTATCTACAGCAGTATAAATTGTCCTAGTTGTCTCCACCTTAAACATGTTCAGCAGCTTCAGTTTATCTACATAAGATTTGAGAAAGCAGTATAACTCAGTCATCACGAATACTGTAGTTATATGCCTTTAAGCCAATTCCAACTTAATAGCAGCCCTCCCAGGATTTTCTAGCCTAAGAATACCCACAAGTGGTCACCAGTCCCTCAACTGTGCAGCTTGCCCAAGGACATGCATGTGGCAAGGCCTCATTCATACATGCTGATCTTGGCTGGTCCCTGTCAGAGGACTGCAGTGCAGATTTGAACTCCTGACCCTTGGCTCCAGATGCTCCAACCTACTGATGTATATATCACCACTTCAGCTCAATAATGGAGCACATCTATTTCATGCAGAAAGTCCTCTATTGCTTGCATCTCTCTACGCACCAGGAAGAACTGGAGATAATAGCATTTACTGAGGTAGATGGACCAAGAGTCTGGCTCTGGGAAGGTGTGGAAAGTTTATGAGAGGTGTAATAATGTTAAAGGATGTGCGGCACTAGTATTCCTATGTGATCTGAATGGTCTTGTATATTTTTCCCAGAGCTCGAGTGTTTTTGTTAACTTACTAACAAGGACATAAATATACTATATTGTAAAACAGTATACGAAGATTAGGAAGATCTGGATATGGTATGAATTCTAGCATATAAAATATTAGCTAACAAAATACTATGGCTGTGCTTCTGTTATTGATTTCATTTACTGGTGTAGGTCAGATCAGCTTCAATTTCACGGGCAAATGCTTGCAAGTGAAGAAGTCAATGAAGGGATTTGCTGGTGCGTACTAAGTCATTCAACTCAACACTGGCATGGCTAAGCGGGTCATCATACCACGAGGGCAGGGAAACTTGGACACCTGGCTGTATCTTGTCAGAAATCCATGGTCTTCACATATAGTCCCCTCTTCACAAGGCAAGATGGTGCAGGCAACCCATTTAACAAAATGGTGACAAACACATGGTGGTATGTTGCTGCTTGGTAGGTAAATATATGTCTGTATTTACTGAATTCACATTTTGCTTATATCATTACCACCATGATCTTACAAATGCAGAGCTGGAAGATACCCTATGGATCTTCAAGTCGAGTCCCTGTCAAGGAGGCACAGTTGGGAATCCAACTCCCAGTCTCCGTCTCCGCAGCCAGAGCTGGGGTGTATTGGGAATCCGCTCTTCTGTTGCACAGCGCCATTTGGAAAGATGTAGTACCAGCCCAATCATTAGGCAGAGTGAGGCAGCTACCACGGGTGACAGACACTGGGGAGCATCCTTGACAATCGTATTATTGTACCTGTGGACCCTAGCCATTTTCTTGTCTTAGACAACAAAGCAGGGTATGTCACACAGCGGATTGTGACCCCACAAACCAACCTTCTTTCCCCAGGTGTGGTGGGAGACCCTCCTTTTTTGTCAAGATTGAGGTAAGGTTCAAATGCCAGTCCATTTGATTTATGTACACATTAATGAAAAGTGAGAGATGCTCTCTTCTCCTTCACCTCAAAGGGACCCCTTGAGGAGATTACTAGGCTACTCTCTGCACAATTATGTGTACTTGAATGCACATTGAACGTATATGTTCACAAGCATCTCTGCCTGGTTTGTGTGTGTTGCTTCTTGCAAAGGAAAACATGATGGATATAAAACCATAAGAAATACGCCTGCTCGTTTAAATCAGGGACCATTTATCAGCATCCAGTTTCCCACAGGAATCAGCTGGATGGCTCTAGAACCCCCCAACGGGCCCAGGAAACCCAAACATCAGGTAGGAGGGCTATCCAGTATATCTAATAGCTGCTTACTGCATTCCACAGTTACTCCTGTGTGACCTGGGGGTGGGTGGGTCTTGTGTTTTCCCTGGAAAAGTCAGTTTTTTTGGACAACTCCTAGAATAATCCAGCCTTGTTCAATAGGATTCTGGAACAAAAAGGATATTCCAAACTGATTTTCCTAAAGTTAAAAGGGCTGCTTTGAGTTAACAGGAAGTGGCTTCATAGATGCATGGAACGTTTATGAAAATGTTGCTGGCCTAACCCCGCAGATGAGTCACCCAAGGACAAGATAAGCAGAAAGTCCAATGCAGAATTTTATGCATGGGGAAGCATGTGCAAAGAGAAAAAGCTCAGCTGGACTCTGCAACACCGAAAGGAAAAAAAAGAAAAACACCAGATCATCTAGACATAACATGGATGGAGAAACGAAGGAACAGCCGAATCAGCAGTTCCAAACCCCAAAGCCCGTGTTTGGGATGCCACAGCATATGCCATTATGAATGAACGGCTGCTTCTTCCATGCATATGGCTCACACCACACGATTTGTGGTTGTGTAGATGTTTACAAAAAGTGACAGAAGTTGGACTGGCCATCAAGATGAAGGTGAGCATTTGTAATTTTCTGCAAGCTTTCTTCAGTGTCAGAGTGACACAGCAGTGGGGGGGGGATCCTTTTCATATTTCCCTCAGGTATCTTCAGACCACATTGCTAAAGACTTGGCTTTGTTGACTTAGCCAAGGAAGACTGAATGGCTGTATTCAGTAGCCACAGAGTGATGAGTGGTTTCCTCCACAGTGGCTCTTAAGTTCTGCATCATTCGCTTCTGGCTGGACAGAGAAGCCTTAGCCAGGGACAGCAAAGAGTGGGGAAGTAGCACTTTCACAGAGCTAAAATCAGTCCCCCTACGTGTTGCAGCTATGCAGCACAGCTCTTCCATCAATCAAGACTAGGGTAAAACTGTCAGACATGACCTAGGGATCAGTAGCAATTGACTGCAAAGCATTATGTTTAGGGAAAAGCCCTGTCTTTGAGACATACCATGGTCTCATTCACTAAAGACATCTGGGGTAGAAAGCTATTAAATTCAAGTTCCTAGCCCACAGTATTATTTTTGTGATGGTGCTGATGGTGACATTACTCTCAGGACATGGCACTCCTGCACATAAGGCAACTTCTCAGTAGCTGTTGGGCCTGCTTAGCTGGATTGGCTTCAGATGAAGAGCTTGTTTAAATGTTGTTACTTAGGAAGAGGAAGAGTTAAAGGTTGTACAGTAGTGGGTTTTTCGGGCTCTTTGGCCATGTTCTGAAGGTTGTTCTTCCTAACATTTCTTCCTAACATCTCTGTGGCCGGCATCTTCACAGGACAGCACTGAAATTAGACCAGAGCACAGAGTGCTGTCCTCTGAAGATGCCGTCCACAAAGACTGGCCAAACGTTAGGAAGAACAACCTTCAGAACACGGCCAAAGAGCCCGAAAACCCACAACAACCATTAGATCCCGGCCGTGAAAGCCTTCGCGAATACGAAGAGTTAAAGTTTGGGAGATGGGTTTAATTTGCTCCAAAGCAGAACCCAAATCCTTTTCTCAAAGCCAGGACTCTGTTGTGGGACATGTGTGTGTTTGTGTGTGTTTAGTCGTTTAATCATGTCCGACTCTTCGTGACCCCATGGACCAGAGCATGCCAGGCCCTCCTGTCTTCCACTGCCTCCCGGAGTTGGGTCAAATTCATGTTGGTTGCTTCACAGACACTGTCCAGCCATCTCATCCTCGGTCGTCCCCTTCTCCTCTTGCTGTCACACCTTCCTAACATCAAGGTTTTTTCCAAGGACTCTTTTCTTCTCATGAGATGGCCAAAGTACTGGAGCCTCAGCTTCAGGATCTGTCCTTCCAGTGAGCACTCAGGGTTGATTTCCTTTAGAACTGATAGGTTTGTTCTCCTTGCAATCCAGGGGATTCTCAAGAGCCTCCTCCAGCACCACAATTCAAAGGCATCAATTCTTCGGCGGTCTGCTTTCTTTATGGTCCAGCTCTCACTTCCATACATCACAACAGGAAAAACCATAGCTTTGACTATTCGGACTTTTGTTGGCAATGTGATGTCTCTGCTTTTTAAGATGCTGTCAAGATTTGTCATCACTTTCCTCCCAAGAAGAAGGCGTCTTTTAATTTCGGGGCTGCTGTCTCCATCTGCAGTGATCATGGAACCCAGGAAAATAAAATCTGTCACTGCCTCCATGTCTTCCCCTTCTATTTCCCAGGAGGTGATGGGACCAGTGGCCATGATCTTAGTTTTTTTGATGTTGAGTTTCAGACCATTTTTTGCACTCTCCTCCTTCACTCTCATTATAAGGTTCTTTAATTCCTCCTCACTTTCTGCCATCAGAGTGGTATCATCTGCATATCGGAGGTTGTTGATATTTGTGGGACACGTAGACAATAGCAAATAGAAAAGTACCTGTGAGCATGTTCTGTCGAGGCTTTCATGAGGGAAAGTTCTCTGTCACTAATGATCGTCCTGTGTTTTTATGTGTCATCAAATCACCTCAGACTTATGGCTGTCCTGTGTCTCCTTTTAAATCAGAGGGGGACAACTAGCAAGCCTTGGGTCACATGCAGTCCTCTGGGGGCCTCTCAGCCCCCACTCCTCCCTAAATAAAATTGCCCAAGGGGTCTCCTTGTGCCCTCTACTGGACATGGGATGAGTTTGAGGCCCTCCTGCACCCCTGGGTCTCCAATGGTGCCCAATTCTGTTTCTTGTGCTTTTTAATGGTTACCGGCTGGGATAAGGAGGGCGTTCAACTTTTTAAAAATCTGTTTTGGGGCAGGGGTTTAGTTAAGCCAATTCTCTCTTAACAGAGAAGCAAACTTTTAAAAATAATGATGATGATATACTGTAAAAAAATTTAAATGATGCCTTAATCAGAGACCAGTTGTTCCCTCCTATTTTTATCAATAAGCATGCTAGAAGGAGATTGGAGTGGAGGACCACTAGCTAAGGTGTCCCTCTAACCTAGAAATGGCTCTGACTTTGCTTCTACAAAGGGAGGGATGTGAGGCACTTGGTTGAGCCGGTGTGCCTTTATGAAAGACAGAGCAGGGCCTGTCATTAGACAGAGTGTTTTCTGGGGGGGGGGGGGGTATTAGTGGCAGCCTCCTGCCCATTTTTCCTGAGACCTGGCCATTCCTCTCTTGGAGGACAGAGCTGTGTATGCCAAAATGGTTTGCCCCACACCCCTGATGTACATGGGATGGGGAGGAGAGGAGCAAAAAGGAATCTTGTTCTTTCACTTGGGTAGCAAAAAAAGCCTTTAACCCCAGAAAGGTGTAAATCACTCTCCAGATGGAGGAAAGGGAAATTAAAGAGGAGGCAGTCATGTAATAAGCCCTGGCCTCCATAAGATATTTGTTCAACTGAGCAACAAGAAGCATGCTGGGAAGTTGGGATCCAGTCCACCAGGAGAACTTTCTCTTAACGGGCTCATATAATTTGAGGAAAGCAACACTGATATTTTTGCACAGCTCCATTTATCTCATTGTAGCTTATGCTGGAGACGTTTCCGATGTGTGTGCCCTTTGTTCCTTTGCGATGAGCTGTTACAAAGCACACAAAACAGTGCTTTAATGATGCAGCAGGAAATGTCACAGGAACGCACAGGGCAAGCAGATAGCTCAAAAAAACTTGTGAAGAATCCTTTTGAGATGACTGGGGCTGAACATTTGTTAGGTTAATAAGCTATTGAATTATTCCAGATAGGAAGTCATCAATAAAAATAATGTTCATGACAAGGAAGACTTATTTATTATTGTGCACTGAGACAAAGCTCAAGGGTCAGAGTCCATAGTAGAACAGAGCAAAAGGAAAGTTGCTTAGCAGCTGTGTTTGTAGTTCAGAGACATTAACCAGCATAGGCTTGCAAAGCTTGGGGTCATAGCAACTGCCTGTAGACTCCAGCCTGCAGCTTCCTGTGAACTTGCTGCTAATTCTTAGTCTCTCAAACTTACGCTTTCTCATTTAAAGACTTTAGAATTGGCATTACTCAAAGAGGATTTCATCTTCACTGTGTATCCAAGCAGTGGTTGAGGATGGCAGGATTACACCTACCAACAGGACTAATATGATCAGAACCAGCTGTACCATTAAGGAGAGTGAGGTAGCCACCTTACTTGGCAGATGCTAGCAACAGCAAGATGTTGGAGGACAAAGTGGTATGTGCCACACATCCCCCCCCCCCTTTAAAGTATCCTTCCGCTTCTGCCATCAGGGGCAGTGGAGGATGCTTTCTTCATAGCATGTGAAAGACCCAAATGCCATCCCCATTGATTTCTACATAGTGGGTGCTGGGACACCATCTTGTACTTTGCATCAGGCACCAAACTGTCTTGGCAAGGCCTTGATTGTTAGCACAAGCAGATTGCAAGAATCAGAATTTTCATTGTCTTAATATAGGGGGAGGGCCACATGCCTTAGGATTATATGCATATTGTAGTGTCACTTTGTTTATCAGTTTCACTTAATTTATCATTTAAGTGGCAAAGTCTAGGTCACAAGGTTGGGGAGAGGGAAAAGGAAAGCTACTAAAGGACTTACTTTACACTCTCCAGCTGTTAAAGGGATGAAAACCCCTTCCACACTGCCATTTAGAAAACTGCTTCCTCTGTATATGATGATAATAATTGTGATGGATCGGCATGCTTCAGAACTGGTACGAAACCTAAATGGAAAACAAAGAATTTAGAGAGGATCTAACAACAACAAAAGATCAGAAACATAGGAAGATAAACAAAGAATGGAATCTCTCAAGACCCAGTCCAATAGTCCAAAGAGCACAAAGTAGGTGTGATTCAGGAAGCAGAAAAGAATGCAGATTGTGAAGAACTCTATGGGGCCACCCTTCAGAATAGCCAGTTAATATCATTTGACTCAGAATACAGCTTTCAAACTTATATTGAGGGTTTAAGCAGGATGGACCATATTAAGCCTATGTTATTCCAACTTCTAGCTTCCAGGTGCTGCTATATTTGCCTAAGTATGCATGCATGCATGTCTTTCATTTATATCTGAACTTTCCCCCAGATAGCTCAAAGCAGTATACAGTATATGGCTTCCCTCCTTCCTTCCATTAGCTTGATAATAGCCCTATGAGGTAGGTCTGGCTGTGACAGAGTGACTGGTTCAAGGTCATCCAGTGAGTTTAACTGGGGACTAGAACCTGGATCTCTAAAGTCCTATTAACCGCTACACCACATCACATTGGCCTCTTGCTTTCCAAGTTTTGAACAGCCTAGAACCATTGTTTCCTTCAACATGAACCTGCCTGAAATCTATGCTTAGGTCCTTAGGCCTCTTGTTCTTCCTTTGCTGACAGAGGTAACTTATGGAGCTTTTCCAGGTTGGTTGATTCCTTTCTGTCATGGTGGATAAATTATCAGATCACCATGCACATGTATACACAGACAGACATTTCTTTGAGCTTCTCGAGAGGTTTGATAGGGCAAAATTAGAATAAGAGGATAAACACCTGCAGACCCTGGTGCTAATGACAGCTAAAAAGATGCTGTCAGCTGGCCATTTATTCATCATCACAGAAAAGGAGATATATTACCAAACATAGATGCCAAAAGAGGACGCAGACTTTTATTAAAAGGGGTCCTGTTTTTCTTCCAAGACTGGAACTCAAGGCAGCTGATAAGATTTTAAAATATACAGCTAAGCATTAAAAAAACACACCAAGTACAGATAAAAACAGGATAAAAACAGACAAACAAAAGATACAGAAATTTATAATACTAAAATACAGTTAAACAATAGTAGTCTTATTAGTACAAGTAAGTTGAAACCATTTTATGCCGCTCAGAGTAGACCTTTGGTCTAGATGGGTGGGGTATAAATCTAATAAAATAAATAAATGAAAATTTAAAGATACAATTTTAAAAAGCCAAAGCAGCAATCCATTAAAAAACCCTTTATCTATCTATCTATCTATCTATCTATCTATCTATCTATCTATCTATCTATCTATCTATCTATCTATCTATCTATCTATCTATCTATCTATCTATCTATCTATCTATCTATCTATCTATCTATCTATCTATCTATCTATCTATCTATCTATCTATCTATCTATCTTGTATAGCACCTACACTACCCAATGGGCTCTTTACATGACAACCAGCGAGTTTCCAAAAAGCCTGTCTGAATGAAAAGTTATTTTCCTGCCTGCAGAAGGATAACAGGGAGGGGCCACAGTGTAGGAGCGGCCACCAAGAACAACAAACATACACACAACAATAAAATTTCTAGTCTAAAAAGGTAACTTTTCAAGGTTTGGGGATGGACATTTCGGCCCATTCTATTTGAGGAATATGGAAACTTAATGGGCTTTGTGGGTTTATTCAATCTCCCACAACAACAAGAGAAAAGAACCTAATCACGCTGTAAGAATAACAGATATTCCACTGTTCTACTTATTCCCACTGATCAATAAGAAAAATTAATGGGAAAACCAATTTAGTTGGTTGTCCGTGTCTTTGAAGCAAAGAGGCCTTCGAGGGACCAGATGGAATCAATACACTTTTCATGCAAAACAGGTAAAGATGCTACTGGCCTGAGCTGGAGATGAAAGCAATAGCTTTGAATTTGTGTTGAAGGCGGGAAGGGGATGTTTGGCAGAGGCAGCCTGTTAAGTTCAGAGATATTTGGTCTCTGGAGCATTGTGGGGAGTGGTTGCTTGGGACTAACAAGGCTTTTGCTTGCTATTCACCATTTACTTTCAAGAACTTGAGGGTTCTTCTATTTGTTGTTACAAAGGTTCGATTCTGCTCTTCTCTGTGTGCCCTTACAAAAGCTAACCTATCATGACCAAACATTTGGTAAAGAAGCAAACATGATAGCTGTACTGTTGAGGATCAGAACTGAAGAAAAGAGATTGCTGCAGCTGTATTTTCCATTTATATTGAGGTGGATAATTTGGCAGCCCCAGGATGCTCTGGGGTGGAGAATGCCCAGACTGCCAAAAAGCATATTTAAAAAAAGAAAAACCGAAATGAACAGACATCCAGTTACAATTTTGAAAAACTGCAAAGGGGCCCTATAACACATTTGAAAAGCAACACACTTTTTTTTTTTTTGCTCAGAAAAATAATGCTTTTGGGGAGGTGGCCTAATGAGTCCCGGATTGCAAAAAGAGTCTTATAGATTTACATGCACCCCTAAGGCTAAACCTAGTCCATGCTCGACTTAGGTTGTTCATTTCAGGATGATGCAGTTTGATGAATAACTAATTTGTCCTGCAGCTAATTTGTCTAAACAGGCACTCACCACATTTTCAAGCTTATCGATGTACTCTCTGAAGCCAGTGATACGGAAAATAATTAATCACGTCTGCAGTGTTCACTTAGTACAGAATACAGTGGTGAAACAAATCAAAAAGAAACATCCTCAACTATCTTCTCTTCTAGCATTTTCCATTGTGAGTCCTGCATGGCTTTTAACATTGCAGTGTCATTGCTGTTACGTGATGATGACCCTACATAGGGTTTTCAAGATACAGGAGATGTTCAGGAAGTGACTTAATATTGCCACCCACCCTGTGAATTTCCATGGCAAGGCGAGGGTTTGAACCATAATGTCCCCTGAAGCTTTACTAGTTCAGTATATTGAAGAGTCCTGAAAATATTATGCGGTTCTGATATATCTGTTTCTCAAACAATATAACTTGAGATAAAGGGGGTCTGCAACTTTTTTCTTAAGAGAGGGGAAGCAGCATAGTGATTTGCAATATATCAAGTGCACAATGCACACCATTATGATACATCTCTGCATTTGGAGAAATGTGTAGGGATACTATTTTTTGGAGATGGGCAGGGAGCGATTCCCTGGGTGATCAAAGGGTCCCTTTACAGGAGATCGCTCCCTACAAAGCAGCTCTTACCTGTGTGATCAGTCGTACACCTTTCCAACTGCCTAATTGCATCTCAGTATGCAACAGCTATCATTTGTATGACTGGGCAACATTATTTCAGCCATGGAATTTTAACTGAGACAAAACTAGATCTAGTTACTTTATTAGGAAGTAAATAAAACTGAAATTTAAGGGACAGGTATTCCTCTCATGAAGACTGTCCTATATAGAGTGGATTTTAGTTCAGTAGAACAGGCTTTCAGAAGACTTCCAGATGAAAATAACGGATGAAGTGAAATCAGAAGGATGTGCCCCTATATGCATATCTGATACATGTAATCAGATATACATTAATGTCTGTGTTCAGGACTAAAGAACCTTTACTCTTCCTATACTACTAAAGCACAAAGTAAATAGCATGGAAAACTGCCTTTTGTCCATGAGTTCATTCAACCCTATTGTGAAATGGTTCTAGACTCTAAGGTCAGTTTGCACTGTACCTAAATAAAATTAAATACAAAGCACGAGATTCATCTGCTTTATAGCTGAAGGGAAAAGACTGCCCAGTTCTGACATTTACTACTAAAACTAGAACATGTAGCTATAAAAACTCTTGCCCTAGAGGTTTATAAATTCTGCTATTAAAAAAAGATTTATTTATTGCTGCATTCTATTTTCCTTTTTAACAGTACACAGTATCTAATTCTGATTCCACCCCATCAAGATTTTTTTCATGGATCTGCTTTTTGTTTATTTAAGGTAAATCCAGCAGCCGCCGGTGAAATGATTTGCTAGTGGAAACCACCTGCCATTGTATAGCATAACAGGAAAAAAAAAATAACCCTTGAGAACATATCTCTGACACAGGAATATGGCCTCCATAGTCTATATATTTTTTCACGTGAACAAGAGCCACAGTTTCTAGCATGGAGTGCCTCACCTCAAATTCAAAAGTTCTTTGGGGGAACACAATGTAAATATATTGATGTGATGAGCCACAATACAAGGGTCTTTCCCCCCCCCCAAAAAATGGGAATGATGGCTCTTTCAAAAATAAAACCATTTCCCCTCCCTTTTTTTAAATGGATAATTTAATGTAAACAGTCAAGGAGCCAGACACCTTGTCTGAAAAAGAAAATGTAATACAGAGAAGCAAAGTGCTTGATTTCTTTTAAAGAAAGAAAAATAAGTTGAACAAAAACTCAGTGGTTTATACAAGTTATAACATAAACCAGACCATTATTTGTGCCAAAAGAAGAATATATGACTATTCAGTAATTGAAAACAGAAGACTGAGCTTGTTACAAGTCTGCACAAGAGTTAGGTGAACTTCCCCCCCCCCAACACACAAAAAGAATTGCTCACTTGCTGTGAGTTTTCTATGCCAAAGTACAGGCATATTGGTCTAAAATGATATAGTTTAAGTTACATTATGGAAGTGGGTTTATAATCTGAAAGGTTGGTAAGAATGAAGAGGAATTCTGTCCAGGAGAGAGCCTGCTCTATAACATTGCTCAGTGCCTGACTACTCAAAAGCAGCATTCAGGTATATTTCCCAGATCACGCCTGTTATTTCCCCCCCCCCCCCCAATTTCATTAAAAACAAAACAAATTATAAAGTGGAATGGAAGACAAATGCAATCAGATGGTGGAATATGATAGCCCTGTTCGGATGTTTTTAATCTTGAATCATTAACACGTGAAAACGGGAAATGGGGATGAATGTGGTCATTTTTAACATCTAAAATGCCATGTGTAGAGGAATGTTTCATAAAGAGGAACATCTCCGTTAGCTGTAGATGCATTCCTATAATTTGGAGCTCTGGAAAATTTCCCCTTCAGACAGTCATCCTCTACAACTGATGAAAACAAAAATGGTAATAGGGGAACAGAGTTTGAGAAATGACCTTGCTGCCTGGGCGATTCTGGGAGTTGAAATAAAAAAAATTGTAACTTTTCTGAGATCTGGGGTAGAACTGGGATATTGTCTTTACTTTTCCTCCACATGATTAACAATACCTGTATAGGGTTAATTTCTAATTGAGAAACAGCATGGTATATTGGCTAAAGTGTTGGACTTAGGATGGAGAAAGCTTGCTTCAAATCTTTATCCAGCCATGAAGATTACTGGATCATCTAGGACTCTCTATTATTCACAAACATATCCATACTCTTGTATTTCCAATCACCATGTATGGGTGAAATGCTGGAGAGTGAAAAAAGCTATCGGGAAAAACTGATTTGTTTGAAATGTGGTGCTGAAGGAGAGCTTTGCGGTTACCCTGGATTGCCAGAAAGATGAACAAATGGGTCCTATATTAAATCAAGTCTGAACTATCTCTGGAGGCAAAAATGTTGAAACCGAGGTTGTCCTACTTTGGACCCATCATGAGAAGGCAGGATTCTTTGGAAAAGACAATATTACAGGGAAAGGTGGGAGGCAGCAGGAAAACAGGAAGACCAAAGATGAGATGGACTGATGGGTTCCCTAAGCAGTGGTCCCCAACCTTGAGCCTCCAGATGTTCTTGGACTTCAACTCCCAGAAATCCTGGCCAGGAGAGGTGGTGGTGAAGGCTTGTGGGAGTTGTAGTCAAAGAACATCTGGAGGCCCAAGGTCAGGGACCCCTGCCCTAAAAGAATCCCAGGCTTCAGTCCACAGGAGCTGAGAAGGAGACATTTTGGAGACTGCTCATGCATAAGGTTTGTATAAGTCAGAGGGGACTTGACAGCACATAACAACAACAACAACCCTACATTACAAAGTTGTTAGGAAGATGAAATGTATAGGGACCACATTTGGCAACATGAGCTCACTGACTGAAAACAAAACAGTTCTAGCTATTCATTAGTGAATTGACTTTTTGATATAAAAAGGACATTGAGAATACATAAAAATAGGAACAATAACAAATATTCAACTGTGAGCCCTGTCCTCTTGTGCTGATACAAAAATAATATTCAGGAGATATAATAATATCAATTTGCAGTGCCTAATTATGTTTATGTCTATGTCATAATTCCTTAACAATTACTTCATTACACTCACAGGACAGGTAGCATAGCAGGAGTAGGTACAGCAACAGCCAAACAGTTGTTAAATGAGTCTGAAAATGAATCTTCAGCTTTTCTCAAATGTATGTAGAGCTTCCTGACTTCTGTAAACAATCCACTCCTAAGGAGTCACAGATTTTCTGCTTAGATCTCCAAGACTTAGGAATGACCTAAGTATTTATCTTGAGACATCTTTCCAATGTGAAAACTCAACTTGAACTGACAGATTCTATGCTCCATATCCTGTAGGGAATCGAAATTTGGTGCATCTTCTTTCATTTGCAATAGTCCAGACTGATTGTCATCTTAAATAAGGGACAACTAAATCTGCGCCATTTATATGCAAACATTGTAAGGTACAATCACTTATGGATTATAACATAAAATAATTCCTTTGTCAGCTCTGGGCAAAAGAGCCAGGGAGTGCAGCTGGAGGCTGGCCAGTCAAGCTGGAGTTTCAAGCTTGAAGCCAGAGTTTCGACATTTTACAATCTAACCAAATTTGCATCTGGTTTGGAACATGGGAGCCCCATTGCTTCCTTATTTAAGTGCTTAGTTAAGCACAGGCAATTGTTGAAGCAACTCCCAGAGGTTCCCAGACACTATACTGGGAGCTGTCCCAGGTGCTGCCCTGCATGACCTTGTTAACCTCAAGAGCTCTGATCCAAGGGGTACCCTTTGACGTCAGAAGAAAGCTTATGTCTTTGCACTATTTGAACAAGGTGCCTACCTGTTGTAAGATGAGCCCTGCTAGATGTGACCGAAAGCCTGTGCAATCTAGGACCCTCTTTCCCATTGTAGCTAATAGGACACGAGAGGGAGCTCACAAACAAAGAAGGCATGGATGCAACAATGCCCTCTTATTCATGTTACCTAACAACTACAAAACCAGCATGTTATCTTCCTACCTTTTGTGGAGGAGGAGAGAAGGAGAAGGAGATGGAAATAAATCATAGCTCAGTGTGTCACTGACATTTTTCTTCCAAGGACAAATAATAAGGAAGCAGTTTGATACATGCCCCTCCCATTAGTTGAAGAGTTTCACATTCCAAAGGCAAGGAAAATATTTCTGATGATGGATTCCCAAGCACCAACTAATCATCTCTGACTTCTTGCAAAAAATCAATTTAACAAACAATGACAACCGACCAGCAATAGCAGCATATTACTGGAAAAAAATGCTAGGGATGGAGAAAAAGTAATAAACTGCACAACATGGACAGAAAAAAAGGTATTTTACTAAATAAGGTAAAGGTAAAGGTTCCCCTTGACAATTTTTGTCCAGTCGTGTTCGACTCTAGGGGGCGGTGCTCATCCCTGTTTCCAAGCCCCCAGAGCCAGCGTTTTGTCCGAAGACAATCTTCCATGGTCACATGGCCAGTACGACTTAGAAACGGAACGCTGTTACCTTCCCACCGAGGTGGTCCCTATTAATCTACTCGCATTTGCATGCTTTTGAACCGCTAGGTTGGCGGGAGCTGGGACAAGTGACGGGCGCTCACTTCGTCACGTGGATTCGATCTTATGACTGCTTGGTCTTCTGACCCTGCAGCACAGGCTTCTGCAGTTTAGCCCACAGCACCACCACGTCCCTTATTTTACTAAATACTGTTTTGCAATTTGCCCCCAAAATACTTTCTTAAGACATTTGGCTTTCATATGATGCAATGTGATAGGAAAATTCTGAAAACAACATTATGATGTCGGCTTGCAGCTATGAAAACAATAGGATTTTTAAAAAGTGAGTATGATTATTTTCTTGAAAGGCAGTGTAAGACTGCAATTCTTCAGGAAATGGCAAAGTGCAACTTGGGGGGTTCCTCCCCTCCTCCCAGATGTTTGACTTGCCACTTGTATTTTTTAGGGGGGTCATGACAGGTCTGGAGTAGAAACATATAATCTAACCTTACTTTCATGACCGGCCCGGGGGGGGGAAGAGGAGAAGAGGAATCTTTGTATGAGCCTTTGTACAGAAATATACAAAAATAAGCAACTTGCCTCTGAATCAAAAGAAAAATGAAATCAGGAAGAAAACAAGACTGATACTATTAACGAGGCAGATCGTTGAAGCAAGCACTTAGCATATTCTAAACCACCATTTGCTATTCAGAAGGAACATTCAGGTTATTGAATATATGGATAGACAGAAGGAAGATTTGCCAAAATGGATGAGGAAAAGTTGTCAGAAGCTTTGCTTGCAGCCCTTTTAAACAGTTTTTTTTAAAATTCTGGAACCATTCATCCAATACCATGTACAGTAAGTGTATTGTATTGACCTTCCTTTTATGGATCTATTCTTATTTCCCTATTTATAGTCAAGGCTTTGCATATGCTAGGAGTATGAATATAGGCCAAATGTTCTTGTCTATTGTGTGTGCACTCATGCACACAGTGCACACACATGCTTGCATATTCATGTATGTGTTTGTGTGTGCATGCGTGTGTACCCATGCCTGCATATGTATGTGTTCACACCTGGGAGAAAGCTTCTCATTGATTCCTTTGAATGCTAAAACCAAAATCATCGCTACTCTTTAAACCAGGACTGGAGATTATGGAAATCCCAGAATTTGGAAAAGTTACTGTTTTCGATTACAAATCCCAGACTCCTCCAGCCAGCATACACATACTAGCTAGTGGATTCTGGAACTTGAATTCCAAAACATAACTTTTCCAAACGCTGTGTTCACCATGTTCCAAATGCTGCCCTTCTTCTCCCTGTCAAGGAGATTATAACAGAAACCTATTTTCTTCAGTTTTGGAGTTGAATACTTTCATTTCTCATATTTTGAGAATAAAGCAGCAATTTGCCTCATGGCGTCCAAGACTCTACTCAGTGTGCTTATCATTACAGTAATGCTTTTTCTTCAGACAATTACAAACCTTTTATCATTAATCTAAAGACATTTACTTTAATCTCTTCTAGTTAATTTTACTGGTAGAATTAGATATATTTCATTGGATTGTTTTCATTGAGCATGAAGGTTTCTTGACAGAATAGATTAGTTAGTCTTTATGATGGGGCAAGATCTGGTTTCTTTTAGCTGCAACAGAATAAAGGCCAAACTGGATGTTATGTGGGATATCCATAAGGGCATATCTCCGCCTATACCTCTTGCTATCATAGTATCTGCACAGTGGGCTCTTCTCTATATCCCTCCCAATGCAGCTGTGATAGTTGCCAGGATCAATCTATGACACTTTGTTGCCTGAGGCAAAAATAGTATTTCCCTCTATTTCACATAAAGAAGCTGACAGTTATGACTTAATTCTTATTTCAACAGTGGCAACAGAATAGCATCTACCACATCTGAGGACAACTTGCTAGTTTTCTTGTGTGTGTGTGTGTGTGTGTGTGTGTGTGTGTGTGTGTGTGTGTAAGACAATTTCTTTCTCAAAAAAAAAAAGGAACAGTGACGGAGCTGCTGCCATTTACGCTGCCCTTATCTGTTGACTGAGGCAGTTGCATGCTTGGCCTGATGCTACCACTGGGGCCTTCAGAGAGAGTTTGGCGGGGTCTTCACAGGACCCTACCTGGAAGTGGACTTTCACATAGATGTGGAATATTTTCCTCAGGAAAATTCTCTTGGTGTGCATTCTGTGGTAGTTTTGTACCAGGTAAAGACTCCCCCTGCATGGTTTCGACTTCAATTTGGTTATAACTTGACTCAATTTGTTATTTTTATTCTGCTTTGATTCATTGTGCTGTTTCTAATATATTTTCTGCATACTATCTATATTTTTAATGTAATTTATTATTTTTTTGAAATTTTGCAGGCCCATCCTGGGAATTTTAATCAGAGGCAAAGTATACCTCATTAAAAGGAAAAGGAAGATAAATCTATTATAAGATCTTCTGAGAAAGCTTTCCTTTCCCTAAAGCCGCCATCTATCTATATATAGAGATTTCTCTCAGGGCAATAAAGTGGAAGAAAGAACTAAATTTCTTTCATTGCACTGATTTCATAGGAGCTATTAGCTGTGGAATGTGAGGCATATAGACTCAATATGAGAGTCTATACGTATGTATGCTTCCCTTTTTACAGGTAATACTAGCTGTGTGACAAGCGGTTAAATATGCTTACAGGAATTGGAACGGCGTTTCTTGTTTTCCCATGACATACCCCTAATCCAAATTCTTCTCCCTTCCCCTCACCTTTTTTTTAAAGAAGACTAATACATTGTAAAACCAATCACAGACCTTCTATGCAGTGGATGTCAAACTACATGTGGTGGCGGCACATGCCTTTGTCTTTTTTCACATGTCTGCCCGCGCATAAATAAAATTAATATCCTGATCTCTCTGTAAAAGTAAAAAGTGCAAGTAGAAAGGGTTCTAAGCCTTTGTCTCTCACACGCCTCACTTCTTTTCAGTCTTGCTCTATATACATTTGTACATTCCCAGTTCACTTTTGAGACTGAAACAGGTGAAAAGTGGCTGGAAAGTATGGTATATGTTCAAAGAGAAGATTCAGTACCTTGCACTGAAGCACTCCTTTGCTGTAGAGCAATCTTACCTGAGTTCATATGTGAACAGAGCAGGTATACAAGTATTAGTGTATCCTTACGATAGCTAATATTTTAGCTTATGTTGTCATAAAGAATCTTCGTAGTCACATACAGTGGTGCCTCGCTTAACGAGTGCACCGTATAGCGATGTTTCCGTATAGCGATCCCTTTTTCAGGATCGCTATACGGAAACATACCCGATCTTCGCAATGGGGAAAACCCGCATTGCGAAGATCGGGTATTGCGGCGGCCATTTTGGAGCCGCCGAACAGCTGATCGGCGGTTCCAAAATGGCCGCCGGAAGCCCGGAAATGGCTGCCAGCAGCCGTTTTCGCGCCCTGCCCTCGCTTAGCGAAGGCGCGAAAATGGCTGCCAGCACCTGGAATCCTCGCTGAACGGGTAAGTAACGAAGGTATTGGAACGCATTAAACGAAGTTTAATGCATTCCAATACCTTTCCCCTACCCGTTTAGCGATGATTCCGTATAGCGAGGGTTAATCTGGAACGGATTAACCTCGCTATACGGGGCACCACTGTATTTTCCCATTCACCAGCTCTATCATTAAGCAGAGTGATGTAGCTGTTTGACAGGTTTGAGATAAACCTGGAGGAATTGTTAAATACAGTTTTGTACAAAGCAGTAAGTATTTGTAAGAATCACTGCTATAGAAAGAAGTAAAGCAAGAATTTATAAGGCTGAGCTAATGCAAGACTTGCATCAGCTGAGGAAGAAGTCCCAGAATTGGCTAACCCTGGGATAAAGCAAGTAGACCCAGCACACTCACTCTGTGGTGTCGTGGTGCTGTGCTAAATTATTTCTGGAAGAAGCTGTGTTTTTGTGCTGAATATTGGGAGAAGGACTCTGACTACTGGACTGAATATATGGTATATGACTGCTGAATTAATTTACAAGGACTTTTGACTCTGATTTATGTCTAAAACTCTGTTGGAACTGCTGTGTATGACTACAGGACTGGAAACAAGGACTAACCTCTCTATATATGTATATATTCTGCAAACAATACAACTTTTCTGCTATCAACACTGTTTTATCGCTTGGTGTCTTCAACTCTCTGGGGAATTCTACTGGTTAGCGCCACCTAGTGTATCCTGGTAATACCGCTACTCTGTCACTGTTTCTGGAGGAGTTTGGGTTTTCTGTTCCAAAATCAAGGGTCCTCCTATCAGTGCAGTACAGAATGATATCCCCTTGCCTGTGCTGTAGTTAGATCCAAATAATGCTACTCCATTGCATCTCTTGTATGTGGAATATGGGCAGACAACATCTTATCTTTTGCTTTAGGAAGCAAAATGTTTTGTATTGGCCCTCCCATCCACATATTTTCTGTCATTGGCTAATATGGTAAAATTAATGATTTGAGAATTAGGATCATTTTAACCTAAAACTGCAGACAGCCACTCACTCTTCTGTCTACATGAGGCAAGAGGTAGAAGCCACCAATGGAAATGTATGGTGTCATTAAGCATACTGGTGGGGGTTAAAGTGCTGGCAACAATATTGTGATGAATGAAAACTTGAGGATTGGAGAAGGGGCAGCAGGAGAAGAAAGCTCCCTTGTTAGTTCATACAATTGAGATCGTTCTTTGTAGTCAGAGCCTCTAGGTCACAAGAGAATATGTCTGTTGTTAGCAGAAGCTAAGTGAATCTGTGTCACATCTGGTGGAAGCTGAACACATCTGACCCATGGGGCACAACCTACTGGGAAGACCCCTTGTGGAAATGCTTTCAAAATAAATGAGAGATATACAGGAAATCTTGTACAAAAAATTGCAGTTGCACATAATTCCGAAGTATGGCAATAAGGTCAAATACATCATTAATTATACTACATATCCTTTGCAAAAACAAGTTCTGCAATGAACCTTGATCGTGAAGTTCATCTTTGTACTATCTCTAAATTAAGTGTTACTTGGAATGACTGAGATGCCTTTCATGCTTTATAGCAGTTATAAATATAATAGCTCCATCCTAAATGGAGCTATTTTTCTCTTGTTTATAATCTTCAAGCAAAAATCCTTCCTGTGCAGTTTAGAAACAATAACACTGAACAAGGAGAACTAACAATCCTTGCATTTTACAGCCTTTTAAGTGAATGTTTTCCTAACAGGAGGATATTCGTTATGATTATGTCATGCTGAGTTAGAAGTCTTTAAATCATAAAACAACATGGCCAAGAGAAAGTTACTTCCCTCCTTATGTGTTACACATTAATAGCTATGTCAGCCTGGACAGAATTCATAGCCACTAGGGATTCTGCATGTGTGCATACATTTCATATATTAAATTGCAGACAAAAAAGCTGAAAATGTAAGAAGTGAATGTAACAAACATGGTTTGCAGTATGCTTTTTGTGTTCCCATAAAGTGGAATCATACAACTGTACAGTTTGAAGCAATACCCAGGGACACCTAATCCAATTCCCTGACAATGAAGAAATCTACAGAATATCTATCCTCTGTTAAAAACCTCAGTGAAAGATCATAACCTTTCTAGATGGTCTGCTCCACTGTCAAACAAATCTTACTGTCAGGTTCTTCCTAGTATTTAGTCAAGTCTTCTTTATTATCCTTTAAATGCATTGTTTCAGATACTACACTCCAGAGTAAGCCTGTTCTATCTTCCCTGTGACAACTTTCCAGTTATGTGAAGATGGCTATCATGTTACTTCTAAATCTTCTCTTCTCTATGATAAGCATAACCAGCCTCCTAAGTGTTCCTTATAGGACTTGGTTTTCAGACCCTCACTCACCTTGCTCACCCTTTCTGAATATGTCTCAGACTCTTGATAGGAAAGAGAACTGCTGATTGGTTGCTTAAAAACAAGTAAACAATTTAGGTTTTCATACGTAACATGCTGGGTTGCTACACATTTCAACAATTAAAGGTCTTGCCAGCCTACAGGAGGTATCAGTTGTCTTTAGCTCCCGGCTGAGATGACATCCTTCCATTCTTCTAGGAGGAGAGTGGGTCAACCAACAGGACCCATTTGATGCTTTCCAAAGACCCGTTTTCTTTTATTGTAATAAGGTCTGCTGTGACTGCTTATTCCAACCTGCTAAACATGACCTTGCCTACTGCTTACTGATTTGGCTTGTTGGATGGGATTTTACATGCCTTGCTCCATCATTAGCTTTCTATGAAAGTCTCAAGTAGCCCCACAGAAAGTGACATGAAGACCAATTTAAAATTTCCCCCTATTGATTTCATTTGTGTGTGATCATTGAAGCAATTTATAGGAGACTGAAAAGAACAGCTGTGCATACTTATGTTTTTTTATTTGCAGTGAATATTCAGTTACATCTAAAAGAGAATTTGCATTACGACAATAAGACAAAATTGCATTAGCCATCACTGCTTTCATCTTTTACGGATTTCTGATTCTTTTATGCTTATATAAATCTGTTTCAGTGAGATGGAGTTGAATAAAATATAATGGAATAAAAGTGAGAAAGGGCACATGGATCTGCATGCAAACCCCCTCCTCATCTATTCAGACCCTGATCATACCATGATAGCAGGAAGATCTGAAGGTCTAATATAAGTAGAACTTTTCATGACTAGTAATCCTGTTCATAGCTTTCACTTCAACACCAGAAGGTTGTAGATGGAGCAAGCATAAATATTGGAGGCAGGGCCCACATCTCCCCTGCCCCACTTTTCAACCTCAGTTGGTCAGGCTGGACTCAGCTGAGCAAGGCTTGGATTCCACCACATAATTAATGTTCAAAAATCTGTTACTCCATAAAACATCCTCTGTTCTTTTCATTCAGAGACAGGAAGTACTCATAGCAGTTCCAAAAACTACTTTACTTTGCCAAATGGCAAATATATTGTGTAGAACAATTGCATGAAGCTAGCAGTTTTAGTTAGAGCAAGGCATAACCTTCCTATACTGTACTTAGTTGGGGCGGAGGCATAACATAACAGTCACTCTGTGCAGAGGTTTCTCAAAAGATTCACCCATAGTTTGCTTTGATCTTACCTTGGAGCTATACAGAAAGTACAATGCATGTATTTAGCAGTGTGACCTGGACCAAGAACTTCTCACTACAAAAGGAATTGTCCCTTTGACACCTTGGCAGTGACTTGTATTTCTGATACATTGCTCTATTCCTCAAATTATTATTATAATAGAGGATTTAGATTAGAGGTAGAGCCCCTATTCATGTTTTGGAGTACAGATACTGTATAAGGTATTGTAAGTAAAAATTTAAAAAATAATAAAAATAAAAGAACATATTTTAAAACAGACAAAAATGTGATGGCACCTTAGATACTGTTATATTTTAACATGAGCTTTCGTGAAAAAGTCTACTTCCTCAGACATGTATGTATGGAGTACAGCCATGAAGAGTAAAAGCATAGGGTCAATATTTCCAGGGGGACGTGGTGGCGCTGTGGGCTAAACCGCAGAAGCCTGTGCTGCAGGGTCAGAAGACCAAGCAGTCGTAAGATCGAATCCACGCGACGGAGTGAGCGCCTGTTGCTTGTCCCAGCTCCCGCCAACCTAGCGGTTCGAAGGCATGCAAATGCGAGTAGATAAATAGGTACCATCTCGGTGGGAAGGTAAACAGCGTTCCGTGTCTAAATCACACTGGCCATGTGACCACGGAAAGATTGTCTTCGGACAAACGCTGGCTCTATGGCTTGAAGAGCGGGATGAACGCCGCCCCCTAGAGTCGGACACGACTGGACAAAAAATTGTCAAGGGGAACCTTTACCTTTACCTTTACCCAATATTTCCTCCATAAACTCTGTGCTCTGCTTGATGTCATTGGACTGTGCTCTTTAGTACAGAAATAGTTTCTGTGCAACTCTATAGTGAATTTCCACTATATTACAAAGGCTGTGCCTTGGCCTAATGAAATGTGTAACGAGAACCGAAGTGTTCTATTTCAGCCTGTAAGAAAGTGAAATCCAGGATAAGACACTGAAATCTGGTACACTACATTGCATAGTCTGGGAGTCAGAACCACTTTTGATATTTTTTTAACTGATAGATTCAGCAAAGGATATCCAGGCCTTCTTTTATTAGTTTTGTTTCTACATTGGCCATCTGTTGCATTTTGCAGTGAAAAATATTCCCTATGAATATATAATTTGTTAAATGATGAAATAATTTCATTATTGCCCTAAATTTAAAAAGAACCATGAATAACGTTGCACAAACACATACGTTTCTTTTTAACTAAAAAAAGCCTCCTTGTGCCCTCTGGTGGCCAATAATTTTTTAAAAAATGACTTTGTGGGAGGAGAGGCACATATGGTAAAATAGTCCAAACCAGTAAAGGGCACAAGGGAGGATTTTAAGTAATATTTAAAAAGAAAATTTATGAGGGGTTTTGGGGTGCAGAGGTGGTGGCAGAGGGCACTTGGGACCCTGGGGTTGCGTGCAATCCTCAGGCCACACTTAGTTCAACCCCAATTAAAGTACAGTAATTATGTGTACATAAATATCGATATATATGATGATCACATACAAATTTTACATATGTGTGTGTCCTCATCTGTGAATTTGGGAATGAACTGATTGATCGACTGACTGACTGATTTATAAGGTTTCTACGCCACCTCATTAGTTCATGGCACTAATCTGGGCGGTGTACATGTAAAAGAACTGATCAGAAAAGCACAATGACATAATCAAACATAATAACAACCAAACAACAAACAAGAAAAAATGGACAAGGTGTTAAGCCCAGATGGTGCAGTGAAACTGAGCAACAATAGAAGATAAGCATCAGGAGAGCTCTCTGTAGCCACTCTGTCAATTTTTCTAATTATTTTCTTTGCATTCTGTAGTTTTGTTTTTATTTTTTTTCAAACAGGCACTGCAAGCTATTGCTAGCTTTTTCACGAGTAACCTTGTAAAGCTCTTAACAAATATTACCAGTGTTCGCTCACACTTGCAGAGCAGAGAAAAGGATCATTTTTCTATAACTTCAACTGCCTCATCTGTATCTGAGAGGTCAGGTTTCATCCAGCAAAGCATAGAAGATAATTTCCTGGTGGTTTTCATAATATGTGCCATGGCTGTGCTCTGCTGTACTCCTCTTCCCTAGGTGCTTCTCTGAAGGGTCTCCCAGATTGTTATATTTTGGAGAGGAGTCGGGGACAGACAAGAGAGCAGAGATGGGAAAACAGCTTGTTGCAGCTACAACTCCCAGAATCCACAGCCAGCGTGGCCACAAGTTGTACTTAAAAAAACATAACAAAAATGTCAGCTGAAATCCTCTTCATGCAGCTACGCCACATCAGCCACAGCAATTTTTCAGATATAAACATTTTCAATTCTCACAAGGTTCTGAGGCTCTCATGGAACCCCTTCCATCAATGAGGGGCAGGACCTGGACAGGGAAGAGACTTTAATTTCCAGAAATCACTGCTGCAGGCATTACAGTACTGATTTCATAGATCAGCAGGGACTAAAATCAGGATCTCCAATCACCAGTCCAGTAGTCTGACCACCATGGACTTCGGTGGTCCAAGGATGAGATCTGAATAGGGTGCCAGGTCTGATGTATCCTACTTAGGGTTAGGATCAGTGAAATATTCCTATGAAGGGTTTGTCTTCAAGAGTCTGTCAGAGAGGTTTGCATTCTGAAGGCTGTAGCATACAGTTGGAAAAACTGAGGCTTGATAACCCTAGCTTTGAACTAACAGGCTATGGTAGATAACTTGTTTGGATTTCAGATAACTCTTAAGGAACGTTAAGTGAAAAAGCTGACACAGCATTGGCCCCTGTGGTTCATTACTGGTAGGAAATTCATGGACTGGCCAGAAGTGGAAGTTAGATCTCTAGCAGTGACTGGGCAACAGAGCAGTTCCTCTGCATTTAATCTTCCAGTTCCAGGTCCCAGCAACTGAACAGCCCTGTAGTTGTCTGGTTCTAGGTCCAAAAGCATTCTCAATAAAATAAGTTGTGGTGAGCTCCCTTCTTCTGTTGGTGAGACTGGCCGGCTAATCTCACCTGGTGTGTGGAAGGTTGCATCACCTATAGCAACATTCCTCCAATCAGCTGCTATTTCAATGTTCCAGAAAGCCACAACAGAGCTTTGGCCTGGGGCATTATAGGAAACAAGAAAAAAAAAAAGGTATCTGTTCAAAGTGAGTTCTATCACAACATGAAGGCTGACTGAGTGCCCAGGTTCATGACCAGCCATGCTATTGTGCTGGGGTCCCAGCAGCTGCTCATGGGTCCTGCATACCAGCACAGGGAGTTTTTTTACAGCCATCCATGACCCCTCATGTGGCCTTACAATCCTTTTCCATCCCTATTAGTTGAAACAACAAGAGTCCATAAAGGGATAAAAGGAAGATAAGTGGTCTTGTCACAAGTCTGCACTCTGTTTTCTTCATCCAGCTTTCATCCAGCCTAGAATGTTATTTTCACCCATCTTCATATCATTGGCATTTCCATGCTTCACCCAGTCTGTCCTTGCCATGAATCATGGCAAGTATTGATTCCTCTGATAACAAGCTTTGTTTTTCCAATTTGTTATTGCTAAAGGAAGTGATTAATCTCCAGATATTTATTTGGCTTTTCAGATATCTCATCTGATTTTATAAAGACGCATAAAAGTATCATAATCTGTCAACTAAGGCAACATTGAGTGCTTGGGATGAAACAGGCTACATTCCCCAAAAGCTTTAAAAAAGTTAGTTGTTAATGTGCCACAAGACCTTTTGCTGCTTTTATAGGAAAGCCCGTTTGTCCAGTGGGGTTGTTTTTAACTCTTCTGGTATTTGATATACAGTAAACATTATACAGCCATTAACCAGATGACCCCTGAATAACCATTCAATTACTCTGCCTCTTGCACTCAGACAGGGGGGTTCTTGGTGTGGTCACTAACATTGATCCATATTTTGCAAACCCTCAGAAATAATAAAAAACTAGGGAGGGGAGGAAAAGGAAAATATGCCAGAAGAACTGGTAGTACAGTGTCAGTAAAATACATCAAACGTGGTGTTAAAAGAAGAATCCTAGCCCCAAATTTCATGCCCATCTCTAGGTGCAATAAAAAAAGTAATATTTCCCATTTGTGTAAATAATATCAACACACGTATAATGGCATGATGTGATGCGACTATAAATGATCACAGTCAGGGGGTATATTTGGCAAGCATAAGGACTAGTATATATGGCACTTCATGTACCTCATATTCTCCTGATGGGAACTGGACATTTCTGCAATACCTGTTGTATCCTTATTGTGTTACATTTCTGCCTGCTTTTGCTCAACCCCCAGTGTGACAAAACATTTATTAACTAGTCTAGAAGACTGATGGAAGCTAAAGATGGAGAAAAACAGCCAGCAGGATTCATTTCTTCCATCTGTTCTTTTGTTTACACTATGATGCATTTGCCTACAGTTGGCTCCAGTTCATAACTCACTGCTTCCACAAAAGATAACAGAAACATGTATTTAGGAATTTTCTTCTTCTTTGCCTTTTTAGCACTCAGAACATTTAGCTAAAGCTTTGGTGTGCTTCACCCAAAGTCATGATATAACAAGCGAAGTTATGTTAATGTTCTTCGAAATATTATTATATTTAAGAGTATAATTAAATCTAGTCTCCTGTTGTTTTTGTTGTTATGTTCCAAAAAGTTTTATCTGACTTAAATCAGATTATTTGCCAAAATGTCCTGTTCTCCACAGCCCACCTCAGCTCCTTCAAACCCAAACCTGTGGCTTCCTTTAAGGGGTCAATCCATCCTGCATTTGGTCATTCTCTTTTCCTGCTGCCTTCCACCTTTCTCAGCTTTATTCTCTTTTCCAGAGAATCTTGTCTTCTCATGCTGTGCACAAAGTAAGACAGCCCCAACTTCAACACTTTTGCCCCTAGAGAAAGTTGAAGCTACATTTGAGCTAGGAACCAGCTGTTTGTCGTTCTGGCAGTCCAGGGTACCAGGAAACCTCTCCTCCAGCTCCACATTTCAAATGAATCAATTTGTTTCTGTCGGCTTTCACACCCATACATGGTGTGGAAGGAAATGCAAACAGTTTCATGGACATTGGCTTTCAATAATAAAAGGATGCTTCAAGCGTTATTTCATAGCATATTCAACAACCATAGGCTTGCTGGACTATGTCAGAGTTTTGTTATATTATTTCATGGTTGTTGTTATGTATTGCCAAGTTGCCTCTGAGTTATGGCAACCCTACAAATGTCTTGTCTTCAACAGTCCTGCTCAGCTCTTGCAAACTCAAGCCTGAATTTCTTTCAGAAGCACAGTGGTTCTTTGCCGTAGTTCCCCAGATGTTTTTGGGGATGGGCTGGTTCTTTTTTCATGGGCATAAAATATCAGATATCAGAAGTTGGATGTGCCCATGAAAAAAGAACCGGCCCATATACAGTCAAATGCATGCAAGAGAAATTCACTACTATGGCCTACAACTCCACAAGTATGCACACATGGCTTGTGCCCCTTTGTTTCAAGACCTGGGGTGTGAAATCCAATTCACAGCTGCCTCAACTGTGACTTAAAACAACAACCTTACTGCTTCCTGCCTTTTCCGTGACTACATACAGGTTTATAGATTATAACTATATAGGTTTAAACTAGAGATGGGGATGACTCACCAAAATGGTGAGTTGTCCCCATCTCTAGTTTAAACCTATAAAGTTTTAATCTATAAAGTTTTTGCAGCTAAAGTCATCTCTCAAATTCGATTTGGTGCTGAAATATGGGGTCCAAATCAGAAATCATATTTAGAAACACCCCAGAATAAATATCTACGGATATCTACGGATCATTCTAGGTCTCCCTAATGGAACAGAAATCTGTTGGAAGCTGGTCTCTGGTCGGTAAAGGCCCTCGTATATATACATGTGATTAAGTATTGGCTGAAATTGAAAAAGGGTATTGACTCGGTATTAGCTGACAGCTTTTAGAGAGATGACGAACTTTAACCACAGAACAGCCCTATCCTGGAATCAAAAAAGTCTCCAAATTATTAACACATATGGTCTTTCAGGGGATCTCTTGAACTCTTTAAATTTTGAGGAGGCAGTACGCTATTGGAAGACACGTAGCCTAAAAGAAGACCTGACAACTGACCATATTTCTGTCTGCTCATCAAAATCTGCCCCTTGGTACACAAAGCTACCCATCCAAACACTGAACCCACAGTATCTTAGTAACATAACAAACTTCAAATGGAGAAATACTCCAACAGCTTTAAGATGTCAATCTATGGTCTCGGCTGAAGGACGATACCATGAGATTCCCTGGGAAGAGAGAACTTGCTCATGTGGCACCATGGAAGTAGAAGATCAAGTTCACTACTTAATTAATTGCCCCATATACAAAGACCTAAGAGCGAACTTGTTCAGAGAGATATGACTTTTAACCAACAGACCAGGTGCTTATCTGATAAACTTATTGTTAGGGGACAGAGTACCACGTATAACAGAAAAAGTAGTCTACTTCGCCTTCAGAGCATCAATTTTAAGAAGGAAATACTATAGTGATAAGGACCTGATCGATTAACTGGATGTAACTTACAGTACTTTTAATATTAGTTTTGATTTGTATTTAGATTATTAATATTTTTGTTTTAATTTATTTGTAATGTGTGTTTGTAACAGCTAAGGCCAGACAAATAAACTTGCATTTGAATTTGATACCTGATAGGGGCTATTATTTAATTTATTGCAATTTAACCTCTATCTGATAGCAGAAGTTGATTCTAAACATTTTGTCTTTAGGTAATCAATGAGAACTTTAAATTTTTCTGACCACCATGGATTACTTGATTTCTATGGTCTGCTGCATGTTGTGGTGTAGTGGTCAGAGTCCAAGCAGTCATTATTTTGGAATGGGGGCTAAAAGAACCAGGTTCCAGGACCCACTGAGTCATAAACTCACTGGATGATTTTGGGCCAGACACCCAGTGGAACCAAATAAAGCCTTGTGGTGCAGTGGTTAAACTGCAGTACTGCAGCCAAAACTCTGCGCACAACCTGGGTTCAATCCCAGGTAATTCAGCCTTCCAAAGTTGGTAAAATAAGTACCCAGCTTGCAGAGGGTGGGGGAGCAGACTGCATAATTAAAAATTGTAAACCGCCTAGAAAGTGCTTCAGCTACTATGGGGTGGTATATAAGCACAAGCTTTGCTTTTTTAAAAAGCTTTTAGCAAATAGACAGGTGCCCACACTTGGGCATGAACTATCAACTCTTGAGCTCATTCAAAGAACAGCAAATTATTAATGTAACTATTTAAAAAAATATGCCTTCTCTTTTAGTAGCATGACCACGACTGAGGATCAGCATAATCTGTGGAGTTAATTCCTTGTCTATAAAGTCTACATTCTTGTGTTTTAGTGGTAGTTTTAAAATCCAGCATTTTTTTCAGCTATACAAATGTACTTTGAGACATTCCATTCCACCCTGACATGGACCACAGAATTGTCTAGCAGACTAAAAAAAAATGCCAGAATACCAATTATCAGACTAATGATAAAGAAGTCTGTTTTCAATTCGTATGGAAATTTCACAAAAACTTGGTTTTAACACTTTGCTATTAGTCCTAAATGCAACGATGCCCATTCTGAAACGATGCTTCCCATGAAAGATTAACAGATTGATGTTTCAAGGTTCAGGTGGTTGTGGGGAAGTTTATTCACTTTTTTTAACTGAAAGGGAACATGAAGATTGCATCTGCAGTAAAGTGAATTTTCATAACACACATATTTCTATGACCCAGGGAACAGAATATTCAATTCTACAGTGTAGGAACAGGAAAACGTAAAAAAACCAAACAAATAAAAATTCCTGGTACATACATGCAATCTTCCAACATCATTTACCAAAATATAACTGCTGTTGGTTATAATCATCTTTTCACTTGTATTCCACACATTTTCAAGACCTACGCTTTGTGATGAGGTAGCAAAAAGAAATTCCAATCAGTATCCAACTGTGATAGCACATTGTGTGATATATATGGCTGGACAACCCAAGGGTATCAAGTTGTGCGTATATGCATTTCCATTCAAGTCCCATGAGTTGCAGATCTCAGAACCAGCAGCTCTTGTTCTACCAGAAACAAATTTTGTAATTGCTGTTTAGAAGAGACCGAGCTCATTAGGGGAATTACTTCCAATTAATAAAAATGAAGGAGAATGAAATGGGCAAACAAGGCTTGAATTCTGACAGAAATACTCAAGATGATTAGAAGCTGACAGTGTATGTGCTCATACACAATTTTGGACAAATTTCTCCATTGCTATTTTACTGGGTTTAGCTTCAGTTCTGATTTAAATATGCTTTAAACATACTGACTATGGTGAATAATTTTTAAAAAGGTAATGCCTCTCATGTCTAATAAACTAATTACAG
The DNA here is from genome assembly GCF_051106095.1 of Pogona vitticeps. NCBI lineage: Eukaryota > Metazoa > Chordata > Lepidosauria > Squamata > Agamidae > Pogona > Pogona vitticeps. The sequence continues at coordinate 30,158,399 of NC_135787.1, forward strand.
TACTTATTTGCTATCATTATTTTTGTTCACTTTTAATTCACCTATTTCTTCTAATAAATTTGTTTTTGGGGAGGAGGGGACTAAATCCAATTATTTGTCCAATTATAACAACAACCAGTGTGGTACAGTGGACAGAATGTCAGAGTAGGACTCAGAAAATCTGAGTTCAAATCTTTGTTTGGGGAGTGACAATGGTAAACTACTCCTTAAATTCTCACATACCTCAAAAAGTCCTACTAGCGTCATGATACACCAATAGTCACTTGACCACACATATTAACAACAAACTCTAGTTATTAATTCCTGCTACAATAAACCTAGTGAATCAATGATGTTTATCTACGTTTTCTCAACAAATCTCATTGATTCAGTTAGTTGGCTCTAATTCAGAATAGCACTTAGAATTAGCCCTTTATTTTTATTTACCTTCAAGGCATGTGTTCTGTTTATTTCATCTAACACTTATTGAGCAACCACGAAATGTTTTGGAAGACTGAGACATCTAGCTGAGGAGAAGAGAATTTCATTCCCCATTTACCTTGTACATTCGTAACAGTTGTGTCCCTAGCCTGATTAAAAGTAGTACAAGTAAAAAGGACTGTGTAGATTCAATTCAGCTTTTGCCTTATGCAGGCAGGAAAAAAAATACTCCAAATTAACCCATTTTATAAGTGGAGCAAATCCCAAGGTATTTGATGGTGTAGCCAGGCTAGTAAAACCTGTAACATTTGCTCGTCATGATTAGTTTTCATAAGGTATGGGCTGAAATCCTGTTTGCTCAGCTTTGTCACATAAGGCTGATGACATCTGTGTAGTAAAAATGTTTCCTATTCCCTACACCCAAGGCCCAAAGTCTCCCATGGATTCGCCTTCATCATGGCCAGGTTGCTGGGAGAGTGAAAAAGTGGGGGGAGGCTCTCCCCTGACCCACTTCCTCATCCTGGAGCAGATCTTAAGACTCCAGGAAAGGAAAGGGAATAACATGCTTTGTGTTCTAGTTACTCCTGCAGCTTCTCCCATCCACACATGTGTCAATTAGGGCTTAATTGGAGCAGAGTTTAATGGCAAGTTTTTATTTTAAACAGACTAAGAGAACAATGGAACTGCAGGGCTGGGATGGAGCAAATATTTCCCTCATTATTTATTATTTATTTATTTTATTTATTTAATTTATATTACCCATGACATTTTCCCTGTGAAAATGGTCTTGAATCTACTATCCCCTTGCCCCCCGCTCAATGGGGACACCTCTGTATTTCCTCTGTGGGGCAAATAGCAGTTTGAAAGAGAATATGTGCTCTCATAGGAAATATCACATGGAAAAATGCCACATTTGTGCAAATCATAGAAAACGGTGATTGCTGATGGTGATGGCTCAGATCAGTAAAGAAAGATGTAAACTAATAATAATTTTAGAACTGCAGCGCTAGAAGGGACCCTATGGATCATTGAGTCCAGTCGCTGTCAGGAAGGCACAGTGGGGAATTGAACTCCCAATCTCAATGGTTTAGGCATTCATGTCAATGAATGAAGTTAGACATGTTTGATATTACAACTTCATTCATTGACAAGTGAATTGTTCTTATACTGTATATCAAAATGTGCCTAAGGCAAATTAGTTCTAAGGCATTAAAATTTGACCTTTGTTAAGGATTTATTTTAGGTTTTAGTATTTTTATTCATCAACCATCTTGATCCATAGCGTCCCTTGCAGCTCTGCAGTGCAAAGGTAATTATTACGTATTATCTTAGGGCATGCAAAAAGCACAAGCAGTTGTGCTGGACTACTAGGAAAAATATACCCCATATCTGTGTTTGGGGTTATTTATTTCCCTTTATTGGGAGCACCTGGCCCACTGAGATGCCAAAAAATATTGAGCAAAAAGACACACTATTTACTGATGTAAATTATCCAAGCTATCTTTTCCCATCCCTAACATCCTATTATTCAATTTTGTGCCTTTAGGCATGATCTGGTCATCCTCTGCATTTTCCTCACTTCCCATTCTCTGTACCTGGAAGTGGATTCCTGTTGTAGGTCTCTCTCTCTCCACCCCACCCCCCAAACTGGCAGTCCTCCTATAGCTTGTGGGGTGCTCTTCTGAAAAGTCTTGCGTGGGACATTTTGCTGGCTGAGACAGATCAAGATACGGCATCATCCTCCAGAGTAAAGGTTCTTAATCACTAATCTGGGCAGATTATTCGTGAACATAAAGCAAGAGATCTCACAACCAACACTCCCCATCTATGGTGGTAAAATACAATAAGAACAAACTATTGTAAATCATTCATTATTTGCTGTCCTCTTATGATGCCCCATATCTGTTGACCGAGGAACCTTACTCTGCCGAATGGCAAGGCAGATCCTGACCTAAGGAGGACCTGCACATAGTTAATGGCATACAAAAGCAACAAATAGAGCCAGGGTTCATCTGTTCTTACTTTTAACAACTAGACCAAATGTGAAATTGTTGCAAGGTGTTTTCACAAAATCAGTGTTTATGAAAAGATCTGCATTTGAAATGCACAATGACGTACTGCTCACTGGCAACAAATTATTTTCAGAACTTGTGAAGCGTTCTGAGAAACAACCCAAAGAGATTAACATAGTTTGCATTAGGCAGAACTGATGAGCTATTAAACCTGAAAAGGAAAATAAATCTTTGTGTTGAAGAGGACTCACCTGGAAGTGGCTTTTAATTTGGAAACTTCTAGCCTTGTTATGCATCCTTTCAACTGACTTCAGTTTGTGCACACAGTGCTGAACATCACAGAATCTTCCAGCATTATTTATATTAGCTTTTTGTTAGGGGGATTACTGCTAAACCCATCTTTCTGACAAGCAAATTTTTATAGTAGGCGAAATGAGATCTCACTAGCACTGAGAAGAGGAGAAAGTTTGATCTAACTTTTTCCTATTGTTGCGCCAGAACTATATTTAAATGCTCCGCCTGAGACTGCCAGTTTTAATAAGCAATGTTCCTTTGGCCTCCCTAGGAGCGAAATTAGCTCATATTCCCAAACCTTGTTGAGCAGTTACTATTTTTAAAATGAACAAGAAGCCTCAACTCTGCAGAACTACAAATTCCAGGAGGAATAGATACATGAAACCTATGATTTGGGACTTACAAGTAAATCAAAGTTATAAGCAGAACAAAAGGAGATGAGTAAGTTTGGTTCCACAGATTTCTTCTCTACGGTACTGTTTCAGATTTTCATAAAGTTCAAATAATGGAACCTTTGTGCTTCCTTCATGTCCCTCCGGCTCTGTCAAATAATCTATTGCAGTGGGAAACCTTTCTAAAAATAGATGGAGATTTTCCCCTTTTGTAAGCAATTCAATACCCAATTGTCGTGGCACAACAGAAAAAAAAAATCTGCTGACTGGTTTCAATTACAATCAAGATAAGATATCAACAGAGTTTTGAAAAGTTCCTTTTCCTGGTTTAGGGGGTCTGGGAGTAAAACATTTCCATGCCAGGAGATTTGGGGCATTATTATCCCGAAGATAACATTTCCGATTCTGCTTCTCACTTAAAAAGGAGTAGATCATCCTTGGAGGATTGCCTTGCAAAAGTTCTTAGAAGCCTTAGGTGTAGCCAAGCAGAAGAAGCCATAATAAAGCAACATCCAGATTTAACCATGCCAGTAATTAATTATTTAGCTGATTATGAAATTTTTTTAAATGATCTATTGAAATTAAAATCAATATCCCACCCTCAACAAAGACTAAAAGAACCTTATAGAATCCTGACCATTAGCACAATCCAGCCAATGTTATATACCATATAACATTAGCAATCCTGGTATTATATATGTAGCAATCCTGGTATTATATATGTGGGTGTAATACCAGGATTGCTACTTCTTACTTCCAGACAAGTATCTAATAGGAATAGATGGAGATAAAAACAATAGACTACTTCCTTTGTTTTCTCTGTGATCCTCTCATCTCCCCCTTTTTTGGGAGAGGATGAGAGGATAAGGCACATCCAGTACTCTCTATAAGGCATATCCACTACTCTCCGTGCCAAGGCAGTAAGAAGAGAAATGCCAAACATTTTGGTATGAGCAATGACAGCAGTTTGACTATTGCAGGTGACAGTTTCAGTCCAATCCCTAGGCTAAGGAATACTAACATCAAATAACTTCAAAGGGCTTTTAAAATACCATTAAACATATAAGCTTCCTAGTTCTTCAAAACTTTTATTCAAGTAGGACATTAAAAATCTTGAGGTACAGTTTGCAGGAGAAAACCAGTAAACTCCAAGAATCATCCTGGCCAGATTTAACATCTCAGGATGGAAACTTGAAAAAGTAGAGTAGCTTGAGGTGCAGTGGTCTCATGCTACTGTCTGGGGGATATAGATTCAATTGTCTTTCATCATCTCCATAGACGAATGAGAGAAAGGCATACAGTGAATTACTGGTTGCCTTTGGCTGAAACAGGTCACACTTAAGAATTTTAACGCAATGCATATTATTTGTCTTAATTGGCTGTTGTATTTAACGCATCACCTAACTTTAACATCCAGGATTAACTGCTGCTTCTACTCCAGTCCAACACAGGAGCTTTGTCTTTCATTATGGGCTGTTGCATATTCCTTGTACAAATCACAAATGTTTTGAACACAATCCTGTTTGCTAGCTACATTACCCACTCCAATCTCTTTGTATTTTTCTTACATAAAAAATGTATCCTGCTCACCACTTAGCTGTTCTATGTACATAAATAAATTTAGTGTTCAACCTTACCTCTTGGTTCATGTTATTTTGGTCGTCCTCTTATGTACTTGAAGACTTTTAACTCTTTGCATCAACTTCATTCATCCAGCTAGAGAAAATTTGGACCAATAATCTGTTATATGTTGTCTGTGCTGCAGAGGTGTATCTTTAATCATCATATATTCTGTAATATACAGATTATTTTGAATGCAATGTCATGGGGCAAAGTACTGGTTGAGTCAATATGGAAATTAGCCCAAATACTTTGAAGTTTCTTTCTCCTTTCGTACAGTTGCTTCAAAGTGTAGCTCTTCATTCTCACCCAGAACCACTTTCCTGTCAAAATATAGCTCTAAAGGAGCAAACAGTACCCCCCATGACTGTTTGCAGAAAGCACTTGGCAAGTCAACCCACATCCTTTTCAAATCCAAACTGAATGTGTCATAGAAGAGACAACAGTTTTGTCAGATGTTTCTAAACATGTTCCAATATTTTTCAGGGTTGTGTCAACACTATTTTTTTGTTCATTGACAGTTGAAAATGGTAAGCCATTGCATCACAGCTGTCAAAAGCATGAATTATAATATTAATATAATACACATGAAGTGTTTTCAGCTAAATGTTAATAAAAGTAAGTATTGGTGCTATATTATGGATTCATTCACACAGAGCTTTGTAATATAAAACAGGATTAAACAATAAACTTGTACAATGAAATAACCAACAATAGTATGGTCAAATGTCTAATGTGGTGAATGTTCTTCAAAAGGGATTGGACGTACTGTGGAGTCAAGCTCTGAAGTTCCATGTTATGCTGTCTGAACAAAATTACACCATAAATACAGGCTGGACATAAAAGGGAGGAAAGGTCTGAAAAGGTGGGTGGTGGGTATAAAAATAGTGTGGAGAATTTGCTTAGTTTAGCCTAATTACTCTGAGGAGAATGTGATGCTCATCTGCTGTCTTGTTATTTGGTTTATATTCTGGAACTATGCTGAAGTTCCACTTTAATTCAGGTACTCTAGAATAGTTAGCTTTCTTATTTTCTATGGGACCTGTTCTGGAATTGCCTACCCTTTTGAAAGTGTATTTGTTTAACAGCTTTTTGACTGCTTTAGAACTTTTTGGAACTTCTTGTGATTTTATCTCTTTTGATTTTTTACAACATCTTTACTAAAATAGTAATAAAATTACAGCAGTTTGGTTACTCTGGGAAGAAGAGGGTTCATTGGTAATAAAGACCTTACCTTGTGGTAAATTAAAGTGTTAATCTGGCAATTTTTTGGTAACACCCTAATGCACTAAGGAGTAAGGGTGACTCACAGTTTTAAAAGAGGACCAGACCAGAATATTTCCACCAGCCATCAGCACATTAACCTCCTGGAGATTACTCACACCAGGATAGTCTGGGGTGTAGGGCTGAGTGGTTTGTGTGGGCCTCTTTGTCCTGCCTATAACCTTGACAGTCATCACTTCCCTGCTTGTACTGACAACTAAAGCATCTTTCAGAAGTGGGAAGGGGAGTGGATCACAGCAGCTGTGAACTGTGAGGTGGCCAGAATTGTGCCATTATCTCACCCTTTCCTCTTTGTGTATTAACTGAGGAGCTGCTATTTCTCCAATTTCCTCCTCATCACAATGTACATGTCATGATGACCTCATGGTCAGAACTCCAAATGTCTGTGAGAAGTAAGTGGTAGCTTTAATTATCTGACAGTTCGGAAGGCAAAGACAAGAACAATGGCATTAAGCATAAATTGGTGATTCCACTGTAAAAATATATTTTCAATTTAGTCATGACTCTGCAATAATGTTCCAACAGTTTTTGCTGTCGGAGATAGTGTAGAGAGGAAGACCTTTCCTCACAATCAAATTGATAGTATTCAAAGCCAGTCAAATTATTTTGGAGGATAAGAAAGAAGATCCCGCAGACATTGTTTTCTAACATATGAAATGAAATAATGAAATAAATAAATAAATTAATAATAAATCAAATACCATTTTTTGTCCTTTCTTGACAACTAAAACCTGCTGCCCAAGACACCTGCCACACACTATCTAATGACAGATCTGGCTGTGTATTGTGAGAGCCATCATTCAGGATTGTTTCCCATAAAAACTGGTAGCCGGCATGGTTAAATTTGGTCATACTCTCAAAGGTCACCTTGCTTTTCAGCAGCATGTAAAGGGAGGACTAGCCAAACATGTAGAGACCATGCTGTCAACTTTCATTCTTCTGTCTGTCAGGAGCGGTGATATGTTATGTAACAACAGGGAGCTGGGAAATGGCAGTCAGCAGTTCATTTCATTTGGCTTCACGAGAACTGCTGATGACTACAGAAGCATAAATGATAAAACAGACAAGAGTACAGCGGCCTTAATCTGGCACATTTCTCTTTACAGCCAGAAAGAAGTTCAGGTCAATGAAATATTGTCCTATGTTACTGAATGGAATAGGGAATGGGGACGGAGGAAGACTCTTGATTTGAACAGTTCTTAAAATAAAACTATCCTCATAAAGAACGAATTCATTCATATACAATTCACTTTTGGAAGCAGCAACATTTTAAAATAAGACACTAAATGACACGGCAACTACTCCTTCTGCTCCAGTAACCTGCGGCAGTAATTATGATATTCCTTAGAGGCCCTTCTCCAACTCCCCTCAGCTTGTATGTAGAGCAAATTGGTAACCTGGGATTGGACCCTTTCAGATGTTATGACCTGGTTTTGTCATGCCCTTTCTAAGGATGCTCACCTGAGGCCAAACACGATTTTTAAAAAAAAAAAAATCATATGGAAATGTTTTTATTTGCCCATGCTTTTTAGATTTTGAGAATCTCAATCCTCTACTATCTGAGAGGTCAGCCGAGAAATATACTGATGCTAAATCAGTAGACAGTTTTTGTATTTCTCATGCCCTCTTTCTGGGAGAAGGAAATACAGAGAATCTCAAAATGGCAAAATACTCTATTTGCCCTCATGACATAGCCAGCAACAAACTCAGTAATACAGGTTCCCAGGCAGGGCACTCTTTAGTTTGCCCCTCCTCTACCACTGCAAGTAGCAACAACAGCACATATACTGGGAAACTAGTAACCATTTTGCACAATCCACAATGCTTTCTATCTGGCATCACTCTAGACCATTGTGGCAGGCAGGCAGTCATCAAAAAGATGGTGGAGAAAATTTCAAGAAAATGTTATAAAGTGCCCTTCTATTTCTAGAGAAGTAAAAAAACCCAACAAATCTCAGAATGCCACAACAAGGAAAACTTGGGGATGAAACAAAATCTACCCTTCAAGCAATTTGTGCATTGCTTACCTATTTATCTTGTTTCCAGTTCTGAAATACAGATGAATCTGACAGAATATCAGTTTATCAGCTCTTCTTTGCTACACAAATGGTCAGTGTATAGATTTTCACAGCTCTTTTTTTTTCCAGTGCCTCAAGCCCTCATCTGATGGCAAGGGCTGTTGTGTAATTTTATCACTGAACGAGTTGAGTATGTTCTGAAGGCAGTAAATCGATGAATGTGATCATGAGACACCATTTAAATATTTCTGGGACTAAAGAGATAGGTGTTTCTAGATATCAAAGTGGTCTTTCTAGAAAAAAGGGGCAGTCATTTACAATCAAATATAGCTTTGGTATAAGAAAACCAAAATAAGTAAAATTAAAATTAAAGAGCAGTAACTCTAAAAAAAAGAGCTGTACAGCTGTTCCTTTTAGCAGAGCTTTATGTACATCTAAGGCTATACCTACAGAAATTAAGTGGTATTTAATGAGGGGGAAAGAATGCTAAATCCTCCATAACTATGCAGAAAAAAATCCACTCAGTTCTGCTTGAAGATCTCCCTGTAAAGTACGGCCATATGTAAAGTATGTAAATAATCAACAAATTGATTCTTTGCTGTATGAGTAAAGAAGCAGTGTGTGTGATGCTTCTTAATGTACTCATCATATTGAGGTAGCATTGCTTTGAAAACAAAAAATTAAAAATTAAGCACTGAAGGGAAAAGCATTGCAAAATTAGTCTCAAGTCCTAAAAGTAACATGGGATGTGTCAGAAAGAGAGCAAAACCCCTCTCTGTGTAATTGTAGAAAATGGTTTAGTTTCATGAATAATTGTTTTTGATTCTTGAGCATAGAAGTACGTCTTCTAAAAGATGTGGGTGTGTACTACTTTGGCAAATTCTGCTATGACGTTGAGCTGGGGTGGGGGAGAACCCTGTATATAATAATGTTTTGCGTACCGGATGAAGCAGAATGAACTCATTAAATCTCACTAGCGATAGACTTTTCCTGCAACTATAGCTATAGGCAGAAGGAAAACTCAGATAATTGTTCATTGGTGTTCATGTTGGTTGGATAGCTTCCAAGCCAGAAACTTAAAAGAAGTACTGTAAGTGAGGGACAATGGATTATTTCAGGACTATTGCCACTATACAGATGTTTGATTTATATATAAACAGTCCCATGTGTTTAAGTACAATTTCTAATCTCAAAAATGAATATTTATGAGTCAGGAATGTTTGGCATGTGAACTGATAATGTAATATGTAAAATGAATGTTGATGAAGCCATCTCTCTTTTGCTGCAACATCAGAGAGAATACAAAACCTTTTTCTGAGAGAGAAAAATAAGGTGTTTGTTTTACTAATAACTGGAAATTCCAGGGCCATCCCCTTAAAGAGGGTCTCTCATTTTAGAGACATACAGTATTTGGAAATGACATGCATCCACAGAATGCAAACAGAATGCAAACAAGATTCCACCTAATATCCCAGAATGGCCGCCTGTCTCACCTGCAAAAATTGGGGTTCTGATCTCAACTCTTCATAATGGCAAGGCCCCAGGTGAGGATACGATTGCCATGGAGGTGTTCACCATTGACACTGACCGGTAGTCCTCTATTTTAGTCAATTTATTTAGCCACATTAACTGCACAGGAAAACTTCCCCCAGCTTGGTGCACCAGTGTCATTGTGCCACTTTTTTAAAAAGGTGACTGATCAGACCCTCCATAAGGCTGCATCCTAGCACCTTTCCTATTTAATTTTTACATTAATGACTTGATCCCTGGAATGGCTTCCCCTTCATTCTTCCCCCCAGGTCTTGGCAGTCATAAGACCTCAATGCTGCTCTGTGCTGATGACTTGGTTTTGTTATCCCAGAACAAAATTGGCCTTAAAAGAATGTTAATCAAATTTGGCCAACTCTGCAAAGATGAGTGATTAACAATCAGCTATTCAAAAACTAAGATGATGGTCTTTTGGAAGAGAGCCCCCAAGTATAACTGGTCACTTGATGGACATACCCTTGAGTGGGTACAATCATTTAAATATCTGGGCATGCATTTCAGTGGGAAAATTTCTTGGAAACAACACCTAAATGCTGTAACCTTATTGAGTTCCAGATCTATTGGGCAGCTGAAGAAGATTTTTTATGTCAGAGGCAGCCAGCTAGTAAATCCTGTCCTTTAGGTTTTTTGTTGCCAAAATCTTGGCTCAAATGTTGTATGGGGTGGAAATATGGGGAGAGGAAGTCAAGACCAATTTGGAAGTTTTGCAGAATAAATTCATGAGGCAGATACTTGGGCTCTCTCCAGGGACTCCTTCAGTTCATATTAGGGCTGAGCTGGATCTCCCTTCAATTATGGTCAGAATAGATTTGGCCTGTTTTAGATACTGGTGTAGGCTATAGCATGGAGGACCATTCTATGACCAAGTGCTGTTGGCTGGAGCAATTGCAGATGGGAGGATAAGCAGAGTGGTGTCAAGATAATTTTAAAGTTTAGTCTTTCCGTGGAAAGGTTTCATTGTTTTACTCCTCATATCTCACTATTTATTGTTCTGTCCCCTTTATATAGACCCTAGAAAAATATTCCTGTCACTTGCCAACTGCGCTTCTGAGAAAGCAGTATTACATCTGCTCTCTGACAATCAGTTAGTGATCACTCACTTTGTAGCCCAATTTACACAGGCAGCCAAGAAGTTGCATTCTTGTTTTGTCAAGAATCATAATGCTGTACAGCTCCCACAAAACATTTGCATCAAGCTTGGTCATTTTGAAGGATGCTATGATCATCTGGATGACAAGCATCGTAATGAGCTATTATAATTACCTGTTTTAAACTGGAAAAAATATTTTACTTTTTTATGTACTGTACATTGTATACTGTATATTGTAAAGGCCTTTGGCCAGAACAATAAAGTACAGTATTTTGATTGATTAGGCATTCTTCAGTCTCAAGAGACTATGGTAACATGCTCTGAATGGAGGACTTGGAACAGCGTCTAGTGTGGCTGAGAAGGCCAATTCGAGAGAGACAATCTCTTCTACACTGAAGACAAATACAATCTGTCCTCTGTCCAGCTCCCTGATTTTGCTGGTTTTGGGACTGCCTCTTTGCCTCGGCCTGCTGAACAAGGATCTCTTGAAATTGGGAGAGGCCGTAATGCACCACCTGCCTCCAGGCTGAACGCTCAGATGTCAAGTTTTCCCATCTGTTGAGGTCCTCTCCTAAGGCCTTCAGATCCCGTTTGCAGATATCCTTGTATCGCAGCTGTGGTCTCCCTCTGGGGCGATTTCCCTGCACTAATTCTCCATACAGGAGATTTTTTGGAATCCAGCTGTCAGCCATTCTCACGACATGCCCGAGCCAACGTAGACATCGCTGTTTCAGTAATGTAAACATGCTAAAAATTCCAGCTTGATCTAGCACTACAGTGGTGTCCTGCATAACGAGCGATTCGTTTAACGACGAATCCACTTAGCAATGTGTTTTTTGCGATCCTTTTTGCTATCGCATAGCAATGTTTCTAATGGGAAAACATCACCTTGCGATGATAGGTAAGTGTTTCGCTTACCGATTTTCGCATACCGATGTTTTGGGAACAGCTGATCGGCGGTTCCAAAATGGCCGTCGGGTAATTAAAATGGCCGCCCGCAGCATTTTCACACCCTTTCCTCGCTTACCGGGCAGCGAAAATGGCGGCCACATGGAGGATTTCCGCATAGCGGTGCGTTTACAGCCCATAGGAATGCATTAAACGTGTTTTAATGCGTTCTATGGGCTTTTTTTGCCCCACATAGCAACAAATCCACATAGCGACAATTTTTTTGGAACGGATTATTGTCGCTACGTGGGGCACCACTGTACTCTGTTTGAAACTTTGTCCTACCAAGTGATACCAAAAATGCGTTGGAGACAACACATATGGAACTACAATTCCCAGTCAAATTGCTCAATCAACATGGCCACTCAGTGAGCTCTAATGAAGGTCACCAGATCTCAGGATGGCAACAGAAGGGAATCCAATGGCAAAAAGTCCCAATACCACTTTGAGGCCTCATTTGGCCCTGTCTGCTGTAGTGGCAGTGGAGCAGCTGACAACACTCATCTATAATATAGGAGACATCCTTGGGAACACTATGAAACAATCAGGAGCAGACAAGAAGCATAATAAACAAATGCAGATGTGACTAGTTTTAGCCGCGCACACCGATAACTGTGAAGATGAAGGATGATTTAAAATAGTTTAGGAAATAAAACTAGTAATAAAAAGAAAAAGAACTGGCATTGTCCCCACTCCACCCCCACCCCCAGTTTTGTTTGAATGTGTAACAGGAAATACTTGTACCTCACATTCCTTTATTTGAATGATGGTTTCCAAAATCCTCTCAGCATGGCCACTAAACATGCTGCAACAAGGTTTCTGGGAGCTGTAGTCCAAAAAGAGGGAAACTTTTCTGAGCTCCATCCTCCTAGCTCTGTGACAAGCATAAATCTGTTTTTCTGTACAGAAGACTGCCATATTCAGATTGCTTTCAAGTGAAGACTTTGTTTACCATATTACACAAGTCTGGGATCAGACTGCTTTATCCTGACTATCACTTTGTTCCTGCTCATAATTCAAGGTGCTGGACATAGTTCAAGTTACTGGGCATCATTCCAGGTACCTATAAAGCCCTGAATGGCTTGTAGCCAGTATATAAAAGACTCCTTCGACAGAATTTGCTTGTGGTTTCAGATTTCTGGGGAGGCTACATTCTACTACCTATTAGAATACACAATTGTGCAGCCCAGCATGTATATATGTGTATACTGTATGCATATATAAGAATAATGGAGGAGTGTTATGTACATAATAGAATATTATAAGCAATTAGATTCTGTCTGGTGTTATCCAATGAGTATTTGAAGGGATTGACTGCCAGATTGAAGACAGGATAGTTAGTATAAGACTTGTTCTGCTTTTTCTGTTAGCACAAGACTTTTCTGTTGAGAAGTAGCGTTTTTCAATTATACTGTGTGTTATTATTATGGTATAAACAAAAGCTGTTATGAAACTGTTAAGTCTGTTAAGCACAAATCTATACCAGGTAAAATGTTCAAGTAGTGTTTATTTATTTTTCAACATACTGTACTATAAACATTCGTGAAGTTTTACCATGACTAAATTAATATTATTTCAAATGGCAGTGCACACAAGTTCATATATGTATACTAAGGGAGAATCTCTTCATGTTCTGTGTGATTTTTTAATACTCACACATGATCTGCTGTGTTTGTGAACTCTCAGAAATTTCAACACTACCAAGAGAGGCTAGGTTCCTGGGAACAGTAGACAGGGCCCTTTCTGTAGCAGCCCCTTATCCTGGGATGGTTAACTTAAAGCATTTAGACTGGCCTCTCCATTCAGTATTGGGGAGGCTGAGAGAATATGTTTGTTGTGCATCGCTTTTTAGCCAAGCCCAGAAATTTTCCATGTTTTAAAATGACAGCTTCCAGAATCTTCCAGCCTGCATGGCTAATTACTATGCTTGCTTGGGAATTCTGAGATCTGTAATCCAATAAATAAATAAATAAATAAATAAATAAATAAATAAATAAATAAATAAATAAATAAATAAATAAATAAATAAATATTCCAGAGCTCTAATTTTCCACCTTTTTCATGCATTTGCATCTGCTTTCAAGATTTCTTCTGTTCATAATTGTGCTGTTTGTGACATTTCCAGGTTTTATAATAATAATAATAATATAATTTATTGTCATTGTAAGTATATACACAGTATATCATACAACGAAATTCACTTTTGCCATTGTTTTCAAATTTTCTAAGTCATCTTTAGGGACTTATTTGGCCTGAAAAGGCGCTCTTACATTTCCAAATAAAAATAATAAATAAAAGCTTCTTCGCAATAGCTAATCCCATACATTTCCTCAGCCCAGAAAAATATCAGCTGGGGGCAGGGAGAGGGGGAAAGAAAGAAAGAAAGAAAGAAAGAAAGAAAGAAAGAAAGAAAGAAAGAAAGAAAGAATCTAATAACTTATCTAGTTTAGCACTTCCATTTCTGCCTTTTTTGGGGGGGGACTTAACTTTTTGGAAAACAAAGAACAAAGAAAGTGAAAGATGAAAGATACATTTGGCCCACATATGTAAACAGACCACGTCAACACTTAGTAACCAAGGTATTAGTTATACAACTGTCCCAAACTATTACTAATCTAAGGAGACTTATGTAAGGGGTTGAAATAAAGTTAAGATGGTATCTCACATTGGACCAAATTCTGTGAAAAGGACTGTGCAGGCTTGCAAGCCTCGAAAAGGTAAAAGGAGAATAATGAATCTGGTTTGCATCTGTTCAGTCTTTGCCTTCATAAATAACATTTTAGTATTCAGGATTTTCATGGGAGACAATGAAGAACACAATCTGGGAACTCAGTCATCACTTTGCTATTTTCTGTAATTTCAGTTGTTTTAAGCACAACACTGGCTTTGACCTCAGATTTAACTTCTCAAAAATAACACAAAATATATCAACATGTGTGTGCGCACATGTGTGCATATGTGTGTGTTTATATGAGGAATCAGATGATACTGAATTCAGAGAGCAATTATACGTCTGTTTGTATGAAACTAAGCCCCTCCCCCTGGTTGCAACAGGTTTTATCATAGGTAAATTGGAATAAGACTGCTGCTTTCATTATAGACATTAAGAAGACCTCTATACTATTGGGGGTTTTTATGTCCATATAATCAGTGGGCATAGCTGGGATTTAAAGGCACAACAGTTGTCAATTCACTAGTTTTATGGGTGTGACCTTGGCTGATGCCACCATCCGCTTTTGCAGGCAACCATCTCAGTGGTATGTGCAGTCTCTCATATGCAGTCCATGATCACTGAATTGCCTCAACTGCTGCCTGGCTGGGGCATCTGAATGGATGTGAAATTGATGTGATGCTATCTGTTTCCCACTGAGACCAGAAGCAGTTACTTCCCAGTGCCTTGGAGTGCAGCCTTAGCCCGTTTTGGCAAAATGAGTGATGCTGCAGATGCTACCCCCATTGTTATTTAGGATGGGGAATTAAAACCAGAATTTATTTATCCCAGGAGATTCTTATTTTGAAAGTTTTTTTTTCTGGAGAGTAGAATATGTTCTTTGAACTCCTTTCATGTTGCACTTTTGGGAACCCTTGTACTTATTGCTATTTGTTGCTGATCTTGTAAAGAGTTCTTAACCCAGAGTTATTCTAAACAGGAAGATCGTTTTATGATTGCCTTGTGAAGAATTATTACCAAACAAATTATCCCTCCTTTGATGGTTAGGCTTCCAGATGTTTGGGACTTCAGTGCTCAGATGCCCAGCTCTGTCAATCATGGGAATTGTAGTCTAAAACATATGGGAGATGAACGGATCCCCACTTCTATTCCACTAACCCTTGAAATGTCTGTCCAGATATCTTTTCATTCCGAAGGCAGCGTCAGGTTGGCAGCATTTAGTTTGCTTTTATCATGGGAACTGGTTGATGATGCTACTGATAAGCAGGCATAAATGGCCTGTAGGCAGGGGCAGAGACTCATGCTGACATTTTTGGGTGAGGGGCCTCCTGCCTGGTCCATGAGCAACCCCTGTAAATAGGATGCTGAAAAATAACCACTGCAGAACTATAAAATAAAGAAACAGAACATGACTAGAAGACAGAATCTACCCATATTTGTCAGCAGAATTTATTGGATAAAGGTTTTGCTCATCCTGAAATTTGTTTAAAGTGTGGGGATTAAAAATAACCTTTAAATAAAATGGCAATTCTTACAAGTGTGGTGGTAATTTTGGATTCGGTTAAAAGCTCCTCTAGTGATCTGGGATCATACAAAGATATTTAAAACACAATCGACAGGGCTGTGGAAAGGATAAGACAACTGTGCAGGAACAGGCAACACCAACAATCCTTGGTGTACCAAAATAGATTAAACCCAAGAGACGGAGAGTTTGCACATTCAACTTTTTCATGCATTGGCAATGATAACAGGAAATCTCTGAGGAAAAGATGTCACACTTCATTAATAGGTGCAGAACTGACTAACAGGGATGAAAATGCTTTGTTTGAAATAAAGCAAAGAAAGCAATGGAAAAATACAGCATGTGTTTTCATGCTGTGACTGAGAAAGCAGGGAGAAAAGAAGCCAATCTGTTTTCTTAAGAGATGGTTTATTTGGATTAAATTTGGTTCATTTAATTAATATAAATACAGTTTTGCAGAGCTGCAGTCTCTTCAAGTACTTTGGAACCTCCAATTCTGTATTTTATTATGGCCATAACACCTCCAGGAAGCCTTAGCCAAAACGAGTTCCTTCAGCATCCTCTCTTCAATATGGAGATAATCATCAGAATGCCGTGAGGCTAACGGAACAGTTTCTTGTCAGTGGAACCAAAAGAGGGCAATTTCTTCTTTTCCTGGTCGCCCTCAAAAATCTGCTTTTGAGGTCTGGGAGACCATCTGGTCAATTTTTGGAGGCCACAGAGGCCTGCAGGAAGTAGTGGAGGGGAAGAAACTCATCCCATGATAGTGGTTGGTGACCAGTATGATGCTGGAATTATACTGATAATATTGAATTTACTTACAGGCTTGGGGTAAGATTAGGAAGTATTATTATCCAAGGATACCAAGTGTTGTGATAGAGTAACAGTCTAGGACTCAGAAATAGAGATGGGCAGAAACCGCTAGTTTGGCGGATCATGCTGGTTCGTTTATTGGTTGAACAGGTGTTTGGCGCTTCAAAGCTCTGACTCCTCCAGCAGGCAACCTCACAGAGGCAGTGCCCAGCTGAGATGGGGTACAGACACTAGGCCTAGTGGGTGCCCATTGGAAGAGATGGGACTTTGAAGTGCCAAAGACCTGTTCAACCAATACTGTAAATGAACTAGCATGATCCACCAAATTGGCAGCTTGTGCCCATCTGTACTCAGGAAGCCTAGACTCAAATCCCAGCTCAGCTCTGGAAGTTCACTGGGGGTGTGGAACTAGTAAAACCACTCCTTAAATATCTCACTTACTTTGAAAGCCCTATTAGGACCACTATAAATTGGTTCCAGCTTGACGGCACATAACATAATATAATTAGCCAATAAAATGTGTTTGTGTGTGTGCGCGCACACTTGTGTATGTGTGCAAATACATACACATTTTTTTCAGATTTGGGAAAAGTGGAGTAAAGGTCAAAACATTCTGACACTTTTTTGTGAGGCAAGTTTTCAAAATTATTTCTTTGGTGAGAATTTTACATAGCAAACTCTATACTGCTGTTTACAAATTGTATCAGTGTCAAGGCAGAAAGTTGTAATAAATATAGGAAAGGCACATTAATTTTGAAAAAAAGAGGATAATTTCAATAAACAAGCTAAGCACATGTTCAGACAGTGGTTTGATTAGAGAAATAAATTTCTATTGCAACTAAGCTTTCTGTAGATTTACCCATATGGTGTTGTTTTTTAAATCAGGAACATTTAATGATCATATGCAACATGTGTGTGACTGAACCACAGCAACACAGTGGATGATTCTAAGTGCTAATCTGCATGCTCTGTTTTTGCTTTATCTCACTGTGATCATGGTTAAAGTCCTTTACTCATTTCAATGCATTTGTCTGTAAAGGAGGCGATGGTAGCCCAAAATCTTCCAATAAAACAGGTTTATTGGACAGGTTTATCTAACAAATCAAACAGGTTCATATTATTTGGTTCTGGTTTAACAATAAGTCATACTTCTTCACTTCCATCAAACCAGGTAACTCTCCTCGCAACAAAAGAGGAGATGCTCTTAACTCTAGGTGTCCATTTCTGCCTAGTGCCCGAGGTGTCTGGCATATTGTCTGTTGGGGCTATGGTTGTGGATGGTATATCCAGCCCATCTGTGGTTCGCAGACTTTCTTCCCCTTGTTCTGTCTCAGTGGGGGTCTGAAAGGACTGAGCTCATGGGATCTCCCAGTTGGCGCCATACATCTCCTTTGTTCTTTGATTTGTTCTTCCCTTCTTACCCAAGCTTTATATTCTTTCTTCCTTTTCCTTTCTTCTGTCTCACCCCAATAGGGTGGTTTTTCTATAGGATAGTCTTTTCCATTCTTTCTTTGCATATTCTTTGGGTACTCAAAACTCTACCCATTCCCCTGTCCAGGGATCTTCCTGTACCAAATCAACTAAGTCTTATCTTTTCTCTGTAATATCCTCCTCAGCCCAACACACCTCTCTCTTTTCCTCTTTCAGATCGCTCTCCCCCTCCTTCTCCCCCTCTTTTCTATCCTCCCCTTTTCCCACCAAATTAGCTCTCCCTAGTGCTTCTGTACTTATTTCCAGTTGCTTTACCCTCTTTCAATGGTCTCTGTCTCTTCTTCTGCTCTGTTGATGTGGGAGTCGGACGGTACACTCTGGAGAGTATCCCTGGGGTTACTCTTATCCTCACACTCACCCAGATTCATAAATAGAACTGGGAAAGGCCATAGAAAATATTCATAAACATTTGTTTGGATGAAAGGCACACAGATGCTTCCAACCAAATACGTTTCCCACAAACATTTACAGCAAATGTTTATTCTTGATAAGACAATTCATATTGTCTTGTCTATATTGTCTTATCAGGAATAAAATGTATGTTTGCCATGGTGTTTCTGATGGAAGAATGCCAGTGTGCATCTTAAAATCTATACACCTGGAGGCATACTCAGTTTGTACATAATTAGTTGACCTGAGAGAATAGTGAACAGCAAGTTAAAAAAAAAACATTTGCCCCTCCTAGAATGGGAGAAAGGTGAGATATAAATAAAGTAAATAAAACAACAATTAATAAATACAATTGTTCGTTCGTTTAGTCATTTAGTCGTGTCCAACTCTTCGTGACCCCATGGACCAGAGCACGCCAGGCCCTCCTATCTTCCACTGCCTCCCAGAGTTGGGTCAGATTTATGTTGGTTGCTTCGGTGACACTGTCCAACCATCTCATCCTCTGTCGTCCCCTTCTCCTCTTGCCTTCACACTTTCCCAACATTAAGGTCTTTTCCAGGGAGTCCTCTCCCTGGAAATACAATACATAACATTGTATTTCCCGGGAAATACAATACATAACAAATATTCAAACTCTATGCCACAAACATTTATTTGATTTACATACCTTTTCTTTAGAGTGAGCACGACTCTGCACTTAAAACCCTCAAATAGCCCACATGGCAATGTATTTACAGTAATAATATGGCAATTCACAAGGATAGATCTCAAATTCATACAAAAAAGAAACAGAAATAAAAAGAAATAAAAATGGATATTAACGGCATCAAAAGGATCAGTTAAAGAAGGCAGCTTTGTATAGTTCTGTTTTCAGCAGTTTCCTTAACATCAGGAGGGAAGGAGCCTGAGGTATCCCAGTTGATAGCTTATTCCAAAGATTGGGGGCCACCATCAGATATGGAGGACGTTATGAGGCTAATTTTAATTATGGTTATTTACTGATGAGTTTGATGTTAAGCCTGACAGGCAGACCTATTAGATGACTGTCATTCAAGACCTATGCTATGAGAATCCCCCACTTGAGGGCCAGCAAGAATGCAGTAATCATAACAGAGAATGAAACTCTCTGTGAGTAGCACAGGCCACAAGATCCGTCCAAGGCACCCAGAAGAAATGACTACGTCTTCTTCCTTTCTATGCCCCGCTAAGATGCAAATGAGCATCTTAGATCAGCAGGTTACAAAGTCCATGGGGGAAATGCTTTTATCCCTTTGCCTCCCACTGTGAATTTGATTTTTGACAAATCCTGATGAAAATAGTTGGTGTTATTAAAAATGTAAGTGCAGTCTTTTTTAAAAATATATATATACAGTTGTGTGCTTCTTGGTAGCTATCATTGTGAATTTTCATTAGAGGGGAATTTGTGACTTTCCCAGGAAGGTTGGATAGCAACTCCCGTCAACTTTACATGATGTAGCAAATCACGAGGGATTATGAGATTGGTGTTGAATAACAGCTGGAGGGCCTTATGTTCCTTATCTACAAATTATACATTATCAATTAAATTTAGTACCAAGTACAGTAGACCCACTGAGACCTGAAGAGAAGAGAAAGTTACTGGCCCTAGTTCATAAAAGGTGTGCTAGACTTTTTATTAAAATGTATTTTAACTATGGACATCAGCACCAGTTAATGAAATCTTTCTATTTCTCCTTTTAACCTGGTATGAATGAAAGCTTAGTATTTCAAATGTAAATAAAGTCATTTCTGGAGAAGTGTTTCTAACACTGATATCCCCATATGAAATTAATTGAAAATTTATCTCCTTAAAAAAACATTTGTTCAAATACTTGACTATGGTTGGAATAAAAATATATAATATGTTTGGCTGTAGGCCTGACAGCAATTATGTGTGGTTAAGTTCCATGCTCACTTAACTATGCAGCCTTCATCAATTATAAGTGAAGCCATTTCCCCTTTTATGATATTCACAGTGAGTAGACTTCTAACTTTGTCAATTAAAGCATTTTTTAAAAAAAAGTAATTTCCTTTTCTAATTACATTATGTAGGGCGGTCTTCTAACATCGTGGTCCATGTATGAGGTAAAAACTGGAACTCCCAGCATATAACTTTTTTTGCATACAAATGGTAGGTAATTTCAGTCACACACTGAACAAAATACACCTAAACATTTAATGCATTTAAAGTAGTGCACAGTCACTGAGCATAGAAGGGAGAACTAGGAATATGCTATGGGGCGTAAGTCCACAGTTAGTCCTCAGTGGAACCCTTGTGATGCAAGCTGTTGCACCAACAATGACAGCATGGTTGCTGTTTGAGACTCCAGCCCTGTGGCACAGTTTTGCTTGACTCAGTGTTAGCTTCAAGTGGGCAAACATTTTAGTTTCTCGCAATACAAACAGCAGACAATACTGTGGCAACTTAAAGGCTAACAGATTTTATTTGGCATAAGCTTTCATGGATTGTACTCCTCAGCTGATGTATCTGAAAGCTTATGCCAAATAAAACTTGTTATTTTTTAAGATGTCACAACATTTCATTGTTTTTGACTACTAGCAAGCTGAACCAACTACTGAAAGCTTTCTGAGTACATGGCCAATGAGGACACCACAGTAGCCAAAGACTGTCTCATGCTTAAAATATTCTTATGTTCTGCTTTAGGTACCAGAATAGTACACTGTATTTGGCTTTGGATATCATGCACCTTGATTGGGATGGATGAGGTCCCCATTTGTTGTGGTGCTTCAGGTGGAAAATTTGAGAGCAGCCTAATCCAGACTTCAAATCCCCCATACTGTTTGGGGCAGGACGATGAAACTGTAATTTTAGAAGTGCTTCCTCTGATGATGTCTGTCACTGTATGTGATTTTTCTCACTTATGAATCTAGCATTTAATATGCTTCACTTTGTGATTGGTCATTGGAAAGTAAACACAGGATTAACTTTCATGCCTGATTATTGAGGTGCATATCTCTTAGGAAATCCCACCGTGGGAAGGAAAGCAGGTTATTTATGGGAAATACACTTTCCCATTAATGTCCAGCTTCACCCTCATTATGCAAAAGTGGGACTGATATTGCTCGTAGACAGTAGGAGGCAGTTAGTAGGGATAAGAAAGATTAAGAGACAGAAATGGCCCCCTGCATGGATGCTACTTGGGAGGACTAGCCTGTCTGGTGAAATAGCAGTAGATGGAAGAAAGGTCATGTGGTTTTGGAAGGGAATGGGGAAGATCAAAATGGCTGGCTAGCCCATACTGTGGGGCTACAGAGTCAACCTATTGGTCTATGTGGCACCTCTTGATTGTTGAATCACAAACCAAATACTGGTTGGTGCAACTCCTCCTTCCTTGTTGGAGTTGTATCTTGGGTTCAAACCAACAAGTTTTAGCATGTTATACATACTTAGTTACCAGGCTTCACTTTCTCTCCAAGACCCTGCATTCTTTACATCTTTGATTCAGAGGACCTCTCCATGTGACTGATGGCTATCTATTCCTGTGGCTCAATAGTTAGGAAAATTACCTGGAGAACAATCTCAGGAATGGCATCAGCAATTATGCTTCTGTTAAAATGAGAAAAGTGTTATATTTTAAAGGAGCATTTCCTTGACTGGAAGATCCATCTTTCTACAGATAGAAATAATACGGAGATGAATTTTGGCTTTCATTTGAATGCAGTTGGCTAAACCTAGTGAGTTAACCAAAATTTCACTCCAATTCCCAGATGCAGAACTCTGGGTTTTCTGTGTCGCCTTACTCCCTAGCCAAAGAAAAAACATGTCATTTCAAAGGAAGGCCCAACAGAAAGGTCTATGCATAAGCCTGCACCTCTTTGTTTGAAGAACTGAGGTGTGATATCCAATCCACAGCTTCCTCTATTGTAACTTTAAAATGGCAGCTCTAGTGCAGCCTTCTTTTTTTTTTCTGACATACTTTAAGAAAAAAATGCCTAGCAAAATCCATCTTACCATGAATTTTTGGACTTTATGCAAGCCTGATGAATTGGATGGTTTTGATCCATGAAAGCTAGGAGATTGTATTAAAACTTTTTAATGGTCTATAAAAGTATTGCCCACTCTTTGCATTTGTATGACAAGTTAAGAAAGGCTTTTTGTGACCGTTGTTCTAGCATTATTATACGAAGCCCTTGTAGAGCAAACTCCCTGTCTTCAGAGACCTAAAGGAGTAAACCTGTTTCACTTTGCCAAGTTTTATTGTGGAATATTGTGAACTTACATTGCTCCCACTTTGGGTTCTTATGAGAGACAAGTTTATATGATTTGGAAGGAGATCTACTGACAACTATATATACAAACACATACCAGGGGATTAATTGAGAGGTAGACTGGGTGGTCCATGTCTCCATTACAAAGAAAAAAACAATCATCTGGAGGTGAAGTATCTTCTAATATAAACCTTCCTGCAAAATGTTGCGAACCCATGCATTTTTCTTTCCTTTATCAAATCGACTTGCTTGAACTGAGCAATGACTTATTTTTATTCAGTAATATTTTATTGTTCTCAGCAGATAAAGGATGGCATTCCTTAGATATGAAAGAACAATGCTCCCCCAACTTGAAATTCCCAGTCTCTGGATTTCAAAAATATTCCCTTTGCTACCCTTTTCAACCACATTTTCATTGCACCTAAAGAAATCTATATAACTTCAGATTGTGATCATTTATGCAGTATTTGGATAATATATTCCACAGATGACACTGAAAATCTGGAAATGTTCTATACATGTACATTCCGTTACAGCTGACAAGAGATATTGCTGAATGCCTGGCCCTCCTATTATATAATTCCATTCACAGTATATGAATTGCTAAATTGAAGAGGTAGTTCACTTGAGGCGATCAGCTCAGCATAATGTAGCAATATTATGACTTTTCCAGACTTAAGCATGTAAGCAAAGGCCTAAACATAGAGAAAATCAACTACAGAATCTACTGCCCTGGAATTAAGACAGATTCAATTTAATCAGAATTGTTGTCTTCAGTGGTTTTGGGTCCAAGAGCTCATTGTTAGCATAAATGCAGGGTCATTTGGGGCCAGGAACAAACTTTTAACCCCTAACCTTAACAACATGGCCTTACATTCCATATATATTCTTAGGCATGAGTTTATCCTCATTTTTCCCCTCACAGTAATCAGGATTGGCCCCCAAGTGTACCCTCCATCTCCATTAAAACATCTTGAGAGATCCACTTAAGTATTTATTGAGATCTGTCTTAGGTCTGCTTGCAATCCTGTAGCTGGTCCTCCTGATTATTGTAGGGGAAATCATCACAAGGTGAACATGTTTAATATGGTATAGTGGACAGTGTGATGGTCTAAGTCAGATGTGATGTAGTGAACAGAGTGAATCACTGCTTGGCCTGCAAACTCATTGGTGTTTGTGGGGGGGTGATGGTGGTGGAACTGGTAAAGCCACTCTATTTTATTTTAGCTACCAATCTATTGATCTTCAGTATCATTGTGAGTCTGGCTTCCTTAAAATGTGCTTTGGGGTTGGACTATAAAGCTATTGAGTGAATGGCTTGATCACAAAACTGTCTATATCAGTAAATAATTAGGGATGAAGTATATTGAATTCTTCTCAATTCTAGGGTTTAGAAAAGAAACCCAGTAAGTCTACTGAATTTTTCTTTATGGGATTTAGTATTTTAGCAACAAAAATAACTCATACACCATATATATGATGAGATTGGTTTCTGTCAGCTCTGTGTAATAGAGTGTGATGGCACTCAGATTACAGGTTAATTTACCCAGGTTCCCTTCATGACCTTTTCCACAATCAGCTGGTCCAAAAGAAGCCCTGTTTCCTCCTAATGGTTGTCATCCCTACCTCTGTGACATCAGAAGGACACACCCTTGTGACCAGCAGTGAATCAATTCTCCTGTCATTTCAGGTGCGAGGAGAAGTACCAATCAGATGCTTCATGTACGTGTGTGTATCTGCCCTACCTTACCTCCATCTACTTCTTGTCACTATCAGCTTTGCTCTGATGGCATTTGGCTCTCTGCAAAATTGAACCAGGCACCAGGCATGCCTTTAATTTGGAGGGCGAATGCAAGCGTGCTGGGAGCAAGGAAGAACAGTGTTGGGAACAAGGAAGAATGGGAAACCAGAGGTTGGTGGCAAAGGCAGCACGAAGCATGGGGAGACAGAAAGGGAGAGAGACCACCTTGAGGTACTTTTTGGTGGAGGGAAGAACAGAACCATTCACCATGGATCCAATGCCTTCTAGCCACCCCAATAGTAGGGCAGAACTGCCTGTGACTTAGCAACGGCTCACTCCTTATACCATGCACCTGGCATATCTATGTACATTTTCTATACCTAAAGGCAAAACTTCAATACCATCCATGCTATACTAAGAAACAGTTTAATTTATTTTCAAGCATTTCACTGTGTAATTAAGTTCTTTTTGACTGTAAACCATTCTTTTGTGAACACAAGGACAAATACACCACTTGTGTTCACTATTGACCAGGGAAAAAAACATTCATTTGTGAAGATATATTTCACCCTCCCTCTTGCTCATCTGGGCTCCTAGCAAAGATGATCTCTCACTGTGAATATCAAGAAGGAAATCTGTTCCTCACAGCAGGATGCATTAGTAGGATATTATATGGTTCCTTTTAACTGTGAATATTAACCTTTGAGAACTTTGTCCTGATTCGGAGCGAGACCCAGCAGAAGAAAGAAGAATAAGGGAGAAAGCTGAGTTGAGATAATAGGAATGGTGGTGTATGTGGTACAAGACCTAGGGTTCTTCGGGAAATATTGAGATCTCTTTCTTCTGGAGGAAAGGGTAGGCACAAAATGGGACTCACGGTATATTAAAGTAGGTTCCCACTCGTTACCTTTTCTGCTCCTACCTCTGTACAAAAGTAAAACCTCCAATGCCGTGTTATTCGTTTGTCATATCCCAAGTAAGAAAGGCAGAAAGCTATACAGTAGTGTCCTTGTCATGTTATGCTTGGGGCCAATTTCTTAACTGAAGTGGGCCTCAGCAAACTGTATTCTATTAGGAGTCCTCCTCTGTTAATTGGTCCTGATGGACTCACTGGGTGGAAGCTGTGGGTGGCAGCAGCACTAATACAGAGTTGGACCTAGATGCCGTTTAAATTGCACATAATGCCTAGGGTGATGCCTATGTCCAGGGTAGCGTAGGAATTTAAAATAGCAACTAGGCCTCATCCCCTTTTGCTACTGGGAATGCAGAAATGGTGCTGGTGGGCATTTAAAAGAGCGAGCTCTCAGCTAGCTAGCTTTTGCAGAAGAATTTACTGGGGCCTCGTTGCTGCCAGAGGATGCTGACGCCAGTCCTGATTACATTACCAGAGAAAAAGAGGACAGAGCATGTAAGCACTCTAAACGGTATTTTGCTAGTGTGTCAGTGACTGTTTATATTCATAGGAAGAAATGGAAGAGGGGGAAGCAAAACAGGATACAAACTCAACTTTACAGTACTTGATCTCTACAGATCTAACAGTACAGTTCCTGAGCAGCATATTAAATGCAAGGAATGATTTTTCTGTTTTGTTTTGTTTTGTTTTTTTCTGCAGAGAAATGCACTTATCCTCAATATGCTCTTCTGAATGATGGGTCCAAATCCTTGTTTATTAAAGAAGCGTTGAATTTATGGTGTTCAGCTTATATAACACTGCAGCTGCAGAGTAACGAGTTCATTGTTTGTAGCTTCACAGAGAAGATTCTGGCAAGAGCAAAAAAATACTTTAAGCTATCCAAAAGAATTGTTCAGTATATTAATCAAAATAAATCAGAAAGGATGACCATTTTTGGAGAAAACAGGCAACCCTCCCCCCCTCCCCGCACACACACACAAAACGCACACTCAGAGTGTATGGGTATTAATTTGGGGCTTCAGTCCAAAGGACTGTCACTGGGGAGTAAAACCCAGTGAAGACAGTGGGATTCAATGCTCAATAAGGGTGTGATCCTAATTAGCCAAGATGGCTAAGGGCCAGCTGACTAGCCAACTGAAATTGTGCTGAATTTCTCTCAGAGTAGGTATGCTGGAAATAATTTGGGACTATCCTCAGTTTGGCCAAACTTGGCACAGTGTCTGTGTTCCCAAGCCGGAGAAGGTTCAGCTCTGGCAAACGCACCAGATGTTGCCGTTCACAGGCCTGAGGAGAGAGGGAGTGCAGCCAGTACATTGTTCATGGAGCCATGTTGCTCAAAGGGGGCCCATGGAGGGGAAAATTTAAAAAAATGTCCAAAACCAAATTTCTGAAAAGAGAAACAATACTGGATATTGTGATGAAGCAGTTATGTTTCATGTACTGTTTGATTTGTAATTTCCGTTTTACTTCCAAGGACCTGTGTTAGAGGTGCCCTGGCTGGGGGGGGGAGGAGGAGTGGCTGCCGGCCAATTGGCAGTCTCCAGCTCGAGATAAGGGGATGGGCGGAGCCTCTTGCTGTCTCCCTTGCCTGTGGGCTGTGCTGTTGGATGGGACAGCCACTCTGACGAGGCAGAGAGGCAGAGGCAGGAACCCAGAGATAAGTAGATCACATTAGAGTTTCTGTTTTCTTTGAGTCTGTATATTCCCAGGCTGGGTGGTTTTAATTTCATTACTTATTTATTTAAGTTTACAAATTTAGTTTCATTTTGTTTATCAATATATTTTATATTTCATTTCAGTTTAGGAATGGTTATGAAATGTCATCTCAAAAATCTGGAACTCAAAAACACACGGAAAAACAGAAATGTGATGACATTAATAAGAGAGATGACAAATGCTTTTTCAATTTGGCATTAAATGCAAAACAAGCGAAACGAACCAAACGAAACTTTAAATTCAGAACAATGTGAGGCAAGTGCAGAACTGAAACAAAGGTCAGAATCTCACGAGGCCAGTTTGGATTTTCAAGAAACATCAAATCAAGTAAATTCTCAGTTTAAAGATTTAGAGAAACAATTGAATGTTCGTGACGAGAGTACTTCACTGTCTACAGATTCTGGCCATGGAAGACATAGTGAAGAGAAGAGTAGGTCAAATACTGGAAATGATATTGGACTTTTTATAACAGAGGTGTCTTCTCAATTGGATATAGAAAACTATGTTATTAAAGCTCATACAATGGTACCTCGACTTAAGAACTTAATCCGTATTGGGGCTGCATTCTTAAGTCGAAAAGTTCTTAAGTCAAAGCACCATTTCCCATAGGAATGCACTGAAAACCGATCAATGCGTTCTGAGGGAAGAAAAAAGGCAAAAAGGCAGGGGTAAAGGGCTGGAAATTCGAATTTCCCACCCTTTCCCCCTGCCTTTTTGTCTCCGGAGGTCTCGAAGGGCTTTCCCCCCAACATCGGAGGAAGCCCTTTGAGACCTCCAGAGGCAAAAAGGCAGGGGGAAAGGGTGGGAATTTCAAATTTCCAGCCCTTTCCCACTACCTTTTTGCCTTTGGAGGTCTCTAAGGGCTTCCTCCGATGTCGGGGGGAAAGCCCTTGGAGACCTCCAAAGGTGCCAATCACTCCGCAAAAATTGGCATCGACTTGCGAACGGAGCCTCGACCTCCGAAGGCAAAAAGGCAGGGGAAAGGGGCGGAAAATTCGAATTTCCAGCTCTTTCCCCTGCCTTTCTTCGTTCATAGGTCGAGACTCTGTTCACAAGTCAATGCCAATTTTTACGAATGGAGCCATTCGTAAGTCGAAAGGTTCGTAGGTAGGTCCCACTGTACTGGCTTTCCTAAAACATTTCCCAAATATATAGATAATCTCATTTTTCCTGAAAGTATTCTGATATGTCAAAGCTTAAATGGTGAAAAACATGACCGAGATTGGCTTGTCTGGAGTGAAGTTAAACAAGCATTATTTTGCTTTCCTTGTCGATTATTTTGGAACAACATTTGTTGCAGCATTAGCTCAGCATCTACTGTAAGTCTATGCTTGCATCAACAAAAAGATGGTCAGCAGCCAAAATGTGGCAAAAACTATGTATTCGCATCCCAGAACGTGAGAGAAACAATAATAGGCAGTGCTATCTGGCTTGGAGAGAACTAGAAAGACGCCTGTCATCTGGCAAATCCATTTACAGTCTATTGGAGGCATCAATTGAAACAGAATCTGTCAAGTGATACAACATTGTGAAACAAATCATTGATGTTGTACTATTCCTTGGTGAACGGGGGCTTGCGTTGCATGGCAGTTCCCAGCGCATTGGTGAAAAAAGACAATGGAAATTTTCTGGGAGTCATAAAGTTATTGTCTCATTGGGATCCAATTTTAAAAGGACATGTTTTGCAATTTAGAGTGTCACAAGAAAAGGAAGAACGACTTCAAGTACATTACCTCAGTGCCAATTCCCAAAACAAGTTAATTGCTGAATGTTCCTTGTAGAGCAACACATGTTGGAGGACATGAAAACTGTAAATTACAGTGGTGCCTTGACTTATGAATGACTTGACCTATGAACATTTTGTGTTACAAAGAGCTCCGTTCACAAAATTTTGCTTCGACGTGCGAACAGAAAAAAAGGCAGGGGAAAAAGGCAGGACATTCAAATAGCTAACTGTAGGTGGCGATGAGGCTGCTTCTTTGTAGCTCTTTCACCCCCACAGTTAGAGAGTGTGCGATCTGAGGAAGCTGCCTGCTAAGGTAAGGTGCTGCTGTATACTGTTTAAAAACTGTTCTGGTTATTTTTGCAGCATGATTTTTGGCTGGGGGGGTTATGTTTCCATGTTGTGATGGGTCTTGAGGGGTTGTTTTTTGGTTCCCCCCCATTTCCGATGGGGGAGTTTGGTTCCTTTTTGGAGTGTTTTTCCCATTTCTGATGGGCCATGGGGAATTTGTTTGTTTTTGTCCCCCCCCCCATTTCCAATGGGTCTTGTGGGGTTTGGTTGCTTTGGGGGGTTCCCCCATTTTTGATGTGTCTTGCATGCTTTTTGCTTTGTTCTCTTTGCATTTCTAATCTGCTCCGTTTGTTTTTGCAATGGTTCATGCATGCTTCCCTTCTTTTTTTGCTTCATTCTCTTTGCATTTCTAATCTGCTCCGTTTGTTTTCTGTGTTTTTACAATGGTTCCTGCATGCTTCCCTTGCAAATCAGAAAAGGTTTTGCAAGGGTCTGTGCTGGCTTGGTTTAAAATGTACAGTGGTGCCTCGCTTAACGAGCGCCTCGCTGAGCGATGAAATTGCTTAACGAGGCGCTCTGGGCCATCGCTGGAGCATTCGCTCAGCGATGGCCCCTATGGCGATTTTTCGCTTTGCGATATTTGCTAAGCGATTCGCTTAGCGAATATCGCATAACGAAGCCGGGGAGAACAGCTGATCGGCGGTTCCAAAATGGCCGCCGGAAGGTCCGCGCCGCATTTTCGCGCCCTGCCCTCGCTTACCGAGGGCGCGAAAATGGCGGCGCTATGGAAGAAACTCGCACAGCGGTGAGTTTTCAAGCCATAGGAACGCATTGAACGAAGTTCAATGCGTTTCTATGGCTTTTTTATTCCCGCACAGCGATGTTTCGCTATAGCGAAGGTTAATCCGGAACGGATTAACCTCGCTATGCGAGGCACCACTGTATTGGTGTAAAATGTGTGGGTTTAAAATTCCTGGTCGGGTGGTAAAAGACTGTGCTGATCAGCTAGCCGGGATATGGACTGTAATTTTTAATAGATCCCTGACACTATGCGCAGTTCCCGTCTGTCTCAAGGCTTCCGTCATCGTTCCACTGCCTAAAAAGTTGCCTACAAACAGTCCGAATGACTACAGGCCGGTGGCACTAACTTCAATCTTAATGAAGTGCTTTGAGCAGTTAGTTCGGAAATATATTATCTCCTGCCTTCCTCATCCCTTTGATGGGCTTCAGTTTGCTTATAAAGAAAATAGATCAACCGAGGATGCGATCAATACTGTGCTTTATATGGCTTTATCCCACTTGGAAACACAAGGGAATTATGTAAGAATGTTGTTCGCGGACTTTAGCTCTGCTTTTAACACCATTATACCCCACAGATTAATAGACAAACTTAAAGATCTTGATTTTCCAGATTCTATCTGTCTGTGGATTTTGGATTTTTTAACAAATCGTCCACAAAGGGTTAAACTGAATGACTACATCTCTACTGACAAGATACTCAGCACTGGCACTCCACAAGGCTGTGTCCTTAGTCCACTACTGTTCTCCATTTATTCATCGGATTGCACCAATAACCATCCCAGTAATAGGATTATCAAATTTGCAGACGATACTACACTAGTAGGACTTATCTCTGGGGATGATGAGTCTGCGTATCGGGACGAGGTATTACAGCTATCCCGCTGGTGCAAAAAAAACAATCTTTTATTTAACATCCAAAAAACCAAGGAATTCATAGTGGACTATAGGAAAAAAAGAGCAGACATTCAGCCACTGTATATAGATGGAGTTTGTGTGGAACAGGTGGTTGAATGTAAGTTTCTTGGGACTATCATAACAAATGACCTGACTTGGAGTGCAAACACCGCTGCGTTAATCAGGAAGGCACAACAACGGTTGTATTTTCTAAGGATTCTTAGAAAGCAACAATTGACTGAGAGTTTGTTAATCACCTTCTATCGGAGTTCGATTGAGAGCATATTATCCTACTGTCTCTGTGTATGGTTCACGAGCTGCACAGTGGCAGAGAAAAAGGCAATTCAAAGGGTGATTAAGATGGCCCAAAACATCATTGGCTGTTCACTCCCCTCTTTGGAAGAATTGTATAAGAACAGATGTAAGAGGAAGATATCTAACATACTGAAAGACTCCTCTCATCCGGGATATCAGCTCTTTAAACTATTACCATCAGGAAGGAGATTCAGGGTATTGAAAGCAAGGACAAGCAGATTCAAGAACAGTTTTTACCCAAGTGCAGTATTGAGTTTAAATGTGGGGCCATAGGTTTTTGGTGGATTTCAATTGCTGAGAGAAAACGGGGTATCTATATTTGGATGGTGAAAGTTGTGTATATTTTAACTTTTTTTTGTAGTGTTGTCCAGTTTTACCTTGGGGAAGAGCACCTCATTTCGTTGCACCCACTTGTGAGCGCAATGACAAATAAATTTCTTATGTCTTATGTCTTATGTCTTATCTTCTCTCTCTCTGTCTCCCTCCTTTCCTGACCTTTTTTTAACCTAAGTCATCTTAGGTTAAAAAAAATTCTCCCCCTAGTGGTAGAGGACAGATTAACTGGTTTTGCATTCGTTCCTATGGGAACGAATGCTTTGACTTACAAACTGTGCCTTGACATAAGAACAAAAAACAGCCGGAATGAATTAATCAGGTTTCAGTGCATTCCTATGGGAAATGCTGCTTTGACTTACTAACATTTTGACTTATGAACACCGTTCCATTATGGATTAAGTTTGTAAGTCAAGGCACCACTGTACTTTGCTGCTATTGTTGATTTCACGTCAGATTCATCCCATGTTGAACAAACAATATTTCTTTTGCGTTATGTAATACCATATGAATACCACTATGAAACTGTAGAAAAATTTTTAGTTTGTTGACACAAACCATAAAACATGATATGACATAGTACAGATGATATTAGAAATATTGAAAGAACATGATCTACCATTCTCGGAATTTCATGCACAGGGCTATGACAATGCAGCCAACATGGCAGGAAAATATAAAGGTGCACAACCAAGAATACTTGAGCAATGTAAAGCAGCTTTATTTTCACCATGTGGATGCCACACACTTAATTTGTGTGGAAATGATGCCACAGAATGCATTCCTGAAGCCATAACATACTTTGGAACTGTATGTTTAGTTCTAGTCCACAGTGATTAGAAATCTTGCAGAAGTGTATTGGCTGTTTTCTTCACGGCATGTCTAACACACGATTGTCAGACCATGTCGATAGTATAAAGCCCTTTGTAGCCCACCTGCCAGGCATCAAATTAGCATTAGAAAACCTCTTGGCGTTGAATCTAACTGCTGAAACAAGAACAGAGATTAATGGAGCTTTGCCTTATGTCACATCCTTCATTTGTGTGATAATGTCTGTTGTATGGTACAGAGTATTAGTTCCAGTTGATATCTGTAACAAGGTTATTCAGTCCAGAAATGCAATGCTGGATGTTGAAGTGTCCAACTTAAAAAGCTTGATTTCAGAACTGACAAATCTTTGGAACAACTGGAAAAGTATGTGGAGTGAAGCTAAGCATGTTGCTTCTAATTTGTGCATAGAAGTGAAACTCTCTGGAACTCAGAGTCGGGGTGAAACAAAATGGAAAATGGATGAATCCTCTGAAGAAGCGTATTTCAGAAAGTCTGTCTTCTATGTAATATTGGATAACGTTATTGGTGGACTGACTGTTCGTTTCAATGCTGCAGTGAACATTTCTGAGAAGTTCAGCTTCCTCTGGAAGTACCTATCAATTCCTCAAGATGAACTTAAAGAAAAATCAAAAATTTTGGCAGATCAATATCCCACTGATATCAGTGAAGATCTTGTAATGGAGATAAGTCATTTGCCATCTCTTCATCAAGCAAATTCTGGTTCATTATTGTTTATATACTAATGGGTATTATTGTTTTTATTATTTTTTACAGAAGTACCTGTCCTCTTTTTAATATATTTGCAAGTTTGTTTGAATGTAATTAATAAATATACAATTATGACACTATTGATTTATGTGAGGGGACCCATATATTAGTCTTGCTCCAGCACTTAATAATCCTCTCGGTGACTCTGGCCGTTTACTCCATTTGTCTCTGTGTGGCTTTTAAATGTGAATCTTGCACATATACCACTAAATGAGGAGAATACGGTGAGGTACATAACCCCCTGAGAAAATCTGCTAGGGGTGGGTCCAAAAGCCCCGACCACCTTTGGTGGTGATATTTGTATTTGTCTCCCCTGGAAGACAAATACAAATACAGTGGTGCCTTGCTAGACAGTTACCTCTCATGACAGTTTTTTTTGCTAGACTTTGACTTTTTGTGATCGCTATAGCAATTCACAAAACAGTGATTCCTATGGGGGAATTTCACTGGACAATGTTTGGTCCCTGCTTCGCAAACCAATTTTCGCTAGACAACGATTTTGACAGCTCCCTCCGCACTCTCAAAATGGCTGTTTTTGGGACCTAAGCTTCGCAAGACAGCTATTTAAACAGCTGATCGGCGGTTCACAAAGTGGCTTTCCTATGGCCGATCTTCGCTAGACAAAGATGATTCTTCCCCATTGGAACGCATTAAACAGGTTTCAATGCATTCCAATGGGGAAATGCTTTTCGCTAGATGATTTCACTAAACAGCGATTTCAGTGGAACAGATTATCATCGTCTAGCGAGGCACCACTGTATCCCATCTCTAATAAACATCCATTTGCTTTGGTCTTAAACTTTCAAAATATCTCAGAACTATGGCTATCAGAAAAATAATTAATATACGATGTATGGCACCACTAATGGCTTCTCAATTCAGTCTTAACATATGTTACATTTTGCCAAAAACTCATAGAATTAGGAATGGTTTCAGAATTTATGGAGCAGAAGATTAACTGAAACTGTAATATTCAACTGAAAGACTGATTTCTCTGGATGTTTGTAGCACATCTGTAAAAATATCAGTTGTTAGTTTTAATGTATTATTTAAACATAATGGATTGTTTGTTTTAGAATTGTTTTGCATGCTGCTTAATTCTGTGAACTGGAAAACATCAGGCTCAAATTGTATTCCGGCCATTAACTCATTGAAATTGATTTGCTTAGCTTTCCAAGTTCCTCTAAGATCAGAACTTGGAAAAATTATTTTTAAGACCATAGCTCCCAAAGTACCCTAGCCCTGTTGACCATGGATGATCCAAAAAGCAACTTTTGGAAGCTGTTCTAGTATTTACCTATGAGCAAGCCACTATCAGTTCCAAAACTGCAGTCTGGTAATGATAATTTTGTACTGTAAGGTTGATATCCTGTGTGGTGTAGTAGACAGAACAACAGACGAGGACTCTGGAAAACCGGGTTCAAATCCCTGATCAGCCATAGAAAATTTACTGGGGGAGTGGAACTGGTAAAACAATTCCTTAAATATCTCACTTACTTTGAAAACCCTATTAGAATCGCCTTAAAGTTGTTTCTGACTTGACCACACATGACAACAATGGTTATAAGAATTACCTAAAGAATGTTGTGAGGATCAAGTAGGAAAATCCATTTATGTTGTTCTAAGGTTCTCAGAGGAAGAGTTTTTAAAAAACTAATTAAATATTTTATTTTTAATCAACAGGTATATAAAATATTACTGTTACACTAATCCACTGGAATGAAAATGGCTTTGGAAACCAACAGATTTGAATCTCAGTGATACTAGGGGCAAACCAATGCTAATTTCTACACAGTACTGTTAAGCATTGCATGCCAGTGATTCTTCACACTGGGAGGAAAGCCACGGTGGTTTCATCCTGAAATTCAACATGTCTGGGAACTTTGGAAATGAATTAGAAGGAAAATCTATCTTTACTGTTTTTATAACATTTGGCAAAATGAGAAGCTGGAGCATCTGTACTGCTTATATAAAGGTATGCCTTTCATTCCCAACTCTGCTATTAATGTGTGTGAGAAAGTGAGTGTGTGCATATTAATCTCTTCTTAAAGCTTCAAGTGAATAAACTGACAATATTTCCAGCCTTCCCCTATCTGGGCCCCTCCAGATGTTTTGATCTACAACTCTCTCTGAGGATATTTGCTATAGTTCTGGATGCAAAGTACTTACTTGAATGCCCACTGTGTTTCACAGGACTTAAAACACACGATATGCCTAATATGCAAATACAGTATATATAGGATTACCCAAGAGTAAGTTGTCCAGATTGGTCACTGTGTGAAAAAAATATTGGACTAAATAAGCCTTCAGTCTGATATATGCCCACATTTAGCCTAGGAGGCAGTCTTAGAATGGGATGTAATCTTCATATTTTTTATTTTTATTTATTTATTTATTGTATTTATACCCCGCCTATCTAGTCATTTCGACCACTCTAGGCGGCTTCATACATTGCATTAAGATGGTTGTGCAGGATACTCTGGCCCCATGAAAATTCCAACATATTGGCTGAAACCCTGTAGCTTAGTTTAGTAAGTTGTACTAGAGTGGGTCCATTGAATCAGTGGGAATTTGATAAGTCAATTCCTCCATAAATTCCATTGACCCAAATGGGTTTACTGTAGTTGAGACTCACTGCACTAAAGTAGTTGCAGCTAGAGTAGGTCCATTTGAATCAATGGAACATACAAGGGAGCTGACTCATCAAATGCACACTGACTCAACTACTATACCCTAATGTAGGGTAGCATTTACTATGCTAAGCAACAGGATTTGAGCCATTTATTGTTAGCTGTACACAGTTAGCACTGTGGGCTGAAGGTTAGGTTAGTTGAAATGTTTAATGTACACATCTTGTGTTTCCTGAAACCACAGTGAATTGTAATGGCTCCCTGGAATAGGGTCTACACATGGACTATCAAAGTATTTCACTTCTGCTTCCTACATCTGACAAACTGGCACAGGACTCAGACAAAAAAGTATTCCAGTAACCAATAGATATATTGGAACAATCTTTGTCCCAGCCTGTTTTTATCTGTAAAGAACAAAAAACTGTACTGTATGTGGTATACATGGTCTGAAGCTGAATATCAAAAAAACTAAGATCATGGCCACTGGTCCCATCATCTCCTGGCAAAAAGAAGGGGAAGATATGGGCTCCATGATCACTGCAGATGGTGACAGCAGCCATGAAATTGAAAGATGCCTGCTTCTTGGGAGGAAAGCAATGGCAAACCTAGACAGCATCTTAAAAAGAAGAGACATCTCCTTGCCTACAGAGGTCTGCGTAGTCAAAGCTATGGTTTTTAGCAGTAGTGATGTATGGAAGTGAGAGCTAGACCATTAGACCATAAAGAAGGTTGACCGCCGAAGAATTGATGCTTTTGAATTGTGGTGCAGGAGGAGACTTGAGTCCCCTGGACTGCAAAGAGAACAAACCTATTCATTTTGAAGGAAATCAACCCTGAGTGTTCACTGGAAGGACAGATCCTGAAGCTGAGGCTCCAATACTTTGGCCATCTCATGAGAAGAGAAGACTCCCTGGAAAAGACCCTGATGTTAGGAAAGTGTGAGGGCAAGAGGAGAAGGGGATGACAGAAGAAAAGATGGTTGGACAATGTTATCGAAGCTACCAACATGAATTTGACACAACTCCAGTGAGGCAGTGGAAGACAGGAGGGCCTGGCGTGCTCTGATCCATGGGGTCACGAAGAGTCGGAGTCGGACTAAATAACAACACCCTTATCAGGAAAAGCAACAAGTTACATATTAATTCATTACATTCAAACTCTGTGTCAACTTTCACAAGTCATACAACATAGGGAAAATTGCCTTTATTGCTATTGGTAGAAATATTTAAAAGTTTTAAAACAAGTTTTGCCCCCGCTTAAGATCTCGCTTTAAAAGAACCGGGATTCTTCTCTTTGCTTTTTTCCTCAGGAGATCACGTTGCAAGCTGTATCACAACCACGCTAAATATATCTAAGCATATTTTTTTTGGTCGCTCTTACACATTTCTCGCCCAGACACAGTGAAAGTGAACCAGGAAGTTCCCTCTCCGTTGAGCAGTGTTGTTCTCATATTTTTCACGTTTATGCCACTAGATCACCAAAGAGATAAAAATCAATCCGCTTTAGTTAGAGGTGCCCCGATTTGCGTTTTAAGGCGACTATTTCCTAGGCAGCGTTCTTGGGGAATTCTGGGGGCTGTAGTCCCATCCGCAACCTCATTTCGGCCAAACTATGAAGGGAAGACAGCGCATGCACTGGAAGCAGGAAGCATTTTCTGGTTTGGGCAAGGCTGCCGAGACCCGCATGCGCAGTGGTGCAGTATTGGATCCGAGAAAGATGGCGGCGCCTGAGTGAGTTTTGGGGAGAGTAAGAAGGTGGCGGGACCATCTGCGTCCATCCTGGGAGAGGGTGGCCTTCTGACGGGCTTCTGGGATAGAAGCGGGGGTCGGAGACTTGTAAGACTAAAGACGGTGTCTGGGCATACCCGGCGCTTCGTCACCAGAGGAAGAAAGTTGGAGTCTACGGGAGCTGGTGTGCTTTTCGAAGCCTTGGCAAGCATGTGTGTCCCGGGAGAACCGGAGGAAGGCGTGCGGAGAGAGGGGGGGGGCTCGGATATTGAGGGTTTAGACGGGGGAAAGTTGGTTTTTAAACTCCAGAATAGTTATGTTCGTCTGGTTTGTGCACCTTTCGGTAGGGAAAAATGGCGTACTTCTGGGAATCTGTTGTCAGTGTAGCTTTTCCAAACATCCAAAAAAGCCTCCGATCTTTATTTTTTGTATATTAGATACCTGAACAGGTGTGATTTTTTCCTAAACCATACTGGTTGGGTCTAAACTTAGTCACACCTCTTTGAATCCATTGTACGTAGTTAATTATAGCAAACTTCAGTCCCATGGATTTCAGTAGGATGTTAGCTAATGTGTACTCACTCTCTCTAGAATCAGGCTTGTCCAACCTTGGCCCTCCAGATGTTCTTGGACTTCAACTCCCAGAAATCCTGGCTAGCAGAGGTGGTGCTGAAGGCTTCTGGGAGCTGAAGTCCAAGAACACCTGGAGGGCCAAGGTTGGACAAGCCTGCTAGATAGATAGACAGACAGACAAACATATGGATACAGTAGATATAGATATAGTACACACACATATATATGTATTATATCTCTATCTATAGATAGATACATATCTATATACAGTGGGGTCTTGAGTTAAGAACATTTTGACTTAAGAACCACTCTCATAGGAAAATATTGACTTGACATACATACTTAGATTTGAGTTAAGAACTAAAAAAACCACGTGGGAGGCAGGGAAAGTGCAAAATTTGAACTTTCGGTTAACTGTTGGCCAGTGAAAAGGGTGCCTGTCTGCTTCCTCACTCCTCCCAGCGTTTAGAGAGTGGATTGGGAGACAGTCTTCGGACTGCCTGGTCCTGGACTGCCTGGACTGTATTTTCCCTGCCTTCCCTGAACCTTTCTTGACCTAAGAAAAAAAGAAACAAAATATCCCCCTCTAGTGGTCGAAGGCAGAATAGCAGCTTCCCATTAGTTTCTATGGACGGGAAAGAGCAGATACGGATCAAATGGTTCTCAATGCATTCCTATGGGAAATGCAGATTTGACTTGAGAACATTTTGACTTGAGAACTGCCTTCCAATACGGATTAAGTTCTCAAGTCACGACCCTACTGTAGCTATCTCTATATATATCTATATTATATCGAGAGAGAGAGATCTGGGTTCTAGTTGCATTTGTGTGAATTTATTTACTGTATTTAGTTAGTTTTTGATGGATTGGTATACATTACTGCTTTAATTGGATTTTTAGTACTGCTTGTGTTTTCCATTTTTGTATTTTCCATTTCTCAGGATGACATTTTTAAAAATAGTATTTTTCTTGGGTCTAACATTGTGTTTTTATTATGTAAGATGTCTTTTTACTCATTGTTCCTATCTTTAGTTATTATTTTTTAATGATGTTAATCGCCATTGTATACTCATTGTTTTCAATTTCAAATAGTCTTTCAATGTTGTGAGTTGCCTCATGTCCCTTTCAAGGAAAAAGGCAAGATAAAAATAAATAAGTTCTGGCTTGACCATGGAAACATACTTGGCATATAAAATGGTAAACTATTTTGTGAATATCTCACTTATCACAAAAACCCTATTCAGGTCTCTGTAAGTCAGAAGCAACTAGATGAGACGTAATAACAGCACATAAAATTTGTTTTAGCTTTACATCTAAGCTTTTCCTCTGTATTTAGACCACAAAGGAAGATACCTTTGGTGCCTGAAAATTTACTGAAGAAAAGGAAGGCCTATCAGGCAATCAAGGCTACCCAAGCAAAGCAGGCGCTGCTCGATAAGAGAAAGGTAGGAGAGTCATAACGTTTGGCAGGGCATCGCACTGTTTAATTACATTTAAATTATGAAGTGTGAGAGTTCTGTTATGAGTACCCTTAAGCAGGACAGCTGTGTCCAGTAGGCTAAAGGAAAACAAATATATATGAAAAATAAAACTAGAATGAACTTGGCATTAGAAGCTGAAAATAGTTCACAAAGAAATATGATATTTTACATTAGGCATTGATATTTTACTGAGGTATTTATTATTTAAGATTATGAAAAGTTCTGTTGTATCTGATAACCCCTCTTCACCCCTTGTGTTTTTGAGATTAAAAGCTGCTCCTACTGTCATATTTCAGTCCCCTTTACATTGCATTTCTTTAGTTCATCAAAACCCTTTGTAATACAGTTAGAGAGCCATTGTAAAAGTCTGTGTCCTTTTTTAAAAACAAAGTATTGTCTGAGCCGTCTTCATGCGAAGCATGGCTTTTTTAATCAATTAACAAAATTAGAATAATATGGCTGAGATTCTGGAGCCTGAAGGTGAAAAATCAAACCATCATCTTGGTCTCTTTCATCTTCTAAAACTCCTTTGTCACATTCAGAATCAATCTCTTGTCCTCCTTCTCTCCAGTATTATCAGCTATATGTTGTAATTCCCTCAGATTGGGACTGTACCATTCATTTTGTAGTTTTTAACATCGTGATGTACAGATGTTTAATACTAGTATGCATTGAAGTGTTTTGCACATTAATTAAAAGAACTAGGTAATGTATGGTATAATAACAATTCAGTGACTAAAGTCAAGGTATTTTACTGCTTTTATCTTAGTACCAAAAAGGAAAACAGATATCATTCAAACGCCTTGAGTCATTTTTGCGGGACTCGCATCGGAAAAACAGAGATGATGTCCGCCTGCGTCGCATGGAACAGAAGCCTGGAGCACTTCTTATGCCTGAGGGACACAAATTGGCATTTGTTGTACGGATAGCAGAGTAAGATAGTGGTGGATTTACTTAGTAATCTGGCTTGCTTTGGTTTGCTTGTACATTCTTACTTGTGTTGATGGGGAGAGGGTAACTACAGTGGTGCCTCGCTAGACAGTTACCCCGCATGACAGTTTTTTCACTAGACACTGACTTTTTGCGACCACTATAGCGATTCGCAAAACAGTGATTCCTATGGGGGAATTTCGCTGGACAATGTTTGGTCCCTGCTTCACAAACCGATTTTCGCTAGACAATGATTTTGACAGCTCTCTCCACGCTCACAAAACAGGTGTTTTCGGGACCTAAGCTTCGCAACGCAGTGATTTAAACAGCTGATCAGCGCTTCGTAAAGTGGCTTTCCTATGGCCCATCTTCGCTAGACAATGATGATTCTTATTGGAACGCATTAAACAGGTTTCAATGCATTCCAATGGGGAAATGCTTTTCGCTAGACAGTGATTTCGCTAAACAGCGATTTCAGTGGAACGGATTATCGTCTAGTGAGGCACCACTGTATTTGAAGTAACCATGGCCATACTCTTCAAAATCACTTCACAGTACTGTTGAATTATGGAAACACTGAGGACTGCTGAACTGAGCACTGAATGGAAATGGCCATCTGCCTTTTAAAAGCAAGAATATAATACCTCAGTGTTAAATAAGCAACATGTGGTTTCCAGTTTTGTTTTTCAGCACAGTCCCCTAAGTGAGGTCATTATAAACCTGGAAGATGGCCCTTAGTTATGGCCTTGGCTCGGGCTGCTACTAGATTAACTTATAACTTAGACATGCAACTTCTGAGAAAATACAGAGTAAATTGTTTTTAAATATGTGTTGTTTATAAAGTGAAACTTTAGTTACTGACATGTTTTTCATTTTAATTTAGTATTAGAGGAGTGAGCCCGCAAGTGCGGCATGTGATTGAGAACCTTCGTCTTAGAAAAATTTACAGTGGCACTTTTGTTAAGTTGTCACCAGGAACCCTAAAATTGCTGCGAACGGTGGAGCCCTATGTGGCATGGGGGTTAGTACATCTTTCATTTTTATTGTTAGGGGTTGAGAGTGAGGGGTTTAATTGAGTAAAGGTAATGAGAGGAATATATCCAGGTACCTCATGACTCCTTTTTTGTATTCCAGAACTGTTTCTCTTGACTCTTACTCTGCTCTTCTATATGTGATTTAGTTAAGGAGGAAAAACAG
The DNA here is from genome assembly GCF_051106095.1 of Pogona vitticeps. Lineage (NCBI taxonomy): Eukaryota > Metazoa > Chordata > Lepidosauria > Squamata > Agamidae > Pogona > Pogona vitticeps. The sequence goes on from NC_135787.1 coordinate 30,200,024, forward strand.
GTGCTACCTGTGTTGCTGCTACCTTAGGAAAAGTATGTTCATTCAAAGGCTACTGTGAAAAATTATTTAGCAAAGTGTGGAGTCCGGTTCAAATTACATTCCTTATTGAGTCAGGTGGCCTCTCATTTTGTGAAGCAGTGTAAAGCTGTTAGAAATTGGGATAGTTCACAGCGGTGCAGTGTTTAAACTGATCTGTGTTGTCATAAATCATTATAATTAGACTTCTCTAATGAAATCATACCCATCACCAGCTAATAATCCAGAAACAACCTTTTTCCTTTAGATTGTGCTCACTGTTTCAATCTTCTTCAGAGTTCTAAAACTATTTAGGAAAATTTGGTCAGTGATAGAATGGGAGACAGTTCAGCTTAATAGTAGTACACGTTCAGAGGTTTAGGAGGTTAGAACATGTTTGTGTTCTGTGGGTCAGAAAGTCTTAAAATCAAATCAGTTTACAGATGTGTAAGTGGTGTGGAACTTTTAAACTGATGGGAGTGCATCCTTAGGTGACTTAGAGATAAGATTTGTAGTCAATTTCTTGGATGATTTTGATGGATTTTATTTGCTTGTTGGAATGGTTTAAGGAATGAATATGCTAAAGTTGTCCATGCCCTAAGTGCAGTGTAGGAGATAATGTGATATTTTCGTTAATCAAAGTTAGCTTGTAAGTATAGGGAGGTTCTGATGCGTTCTTGGGATTGCTTTCATAATGGGGAAAGTCATTGGAAGCTGCAGGATTGGGGGGGCCACTTTCATTTCCAGAAATTGTAGACATCTTTGTGCCTTGCATGGCATATAATTTTAGGACAGGATTTCAGCTAATGTCTTAGATCCAGAGGTTGGAAAAGTTACTGTTTGGGGTCCGACTTTCAAAATCCCCTGGCCAATATGGCCATTAATTATTCTGATTGACTGAATCTGGGAGTTGTAATCCAAACGAAATAATTTCTCCATATAGCTTTAAATAGTAACTTGCAAAAATCATTATTAATTGGTGTATCTTCTATGCCAGTGGAGACTGATTCTTGGGCATGGAAGAATGAAAGCTCAAAATATTTAGCACTGTGCTTCCTTTTTGGGGAACTAACAATATAAAAAATATGGTTTACCGTTAAATTCAGAGGGAAAAATGCAGTGTACTGTATGTAGTTTTGTACCATTTTAAACATTTCCCCCAGTCATACCACTTTATGTATATTTGCACAGGTATCCTAACCTGAAATCTATTCGAGAATTGATCCTGAAACGAGGGCATGCAAAGCTCAAAAATAAAAAGGTTGCTCTCACGGACAACATCCTGATAGAGGAGCATCTGGGTAAGAAATTAAATGGAGGGGAACTTTAATGTTTGGGGCAGTTTGTGCTTCATAATATAAGGGGAAGATCAAATACTATCACTTTTTAAAACTCTCTCTCTCTGTCTTCCAATTAGGAAAGTATGGTATCATTTGTCTGGAAGATCTTATTCATGAAATTTATTCAGCTGGGAAACATTTTCAAGAAATCAACAACTTTCTATGGCCATTCCACCTTTCAGTAGCTCGCCACGCTGCTCGTAACAAAGTGGGATTCCACAAAGAGATTGGTGATACTGGATTTCGAGGCAATGGGATCAATGAGCTAATTCGTCATTTGAACTAGTCCCAGGTGTGTGCTTTGATGCCAATTTCTGGGAATTTTAGTCTGTGCGATTTTTAAGGGTTCTCTATGCATTCCTTTTGAAGGATTGCTGTAACTGAGAAAACTGAAGAGCTCAGTGACTTGGGTATCTGGCTGCAGAGCCAGAGTTTGGGTGTTCAGTTTCCCACTGTGGCTGCTGGGAAAAGAGCCAGCCTCTGTAGCCTTGGTTCAGCTGCACAGTCCTAGAGTTCCTCCAGAAGAAGGGAATAGTAAACCACTTCTTAGTAGAGTATGCCTAGAAATATCTGAAAAGAGTTGCCATAAGCCAGGAACAGCTTGATGGTCGTAATTATTATTTATGTGACTAAATTGTAGGTTGAGAAGGAAGCAAAATTACCTAATTAGCACCCAGGCAGAAAGCATCTTTCTTTAGACTAGTTCTCTCTGTATTCTTTGGACTGCAGTAGCTGAGGCTGGTGGGAGTTCAAATCCACAAACATTTGAGGGGTACAGGTTTGCAGTAAGTGCATGGTGCTCTAGTTGAATGTAGAGCACCTGCAAAAGGTCAAAGGTTAATCTTTAGTATCTTCAGTTTAATATACTGGATAGCAGGGATGGGAACAATCTATCTGAAATCCTGAGTCTCCTAATATGAATAAAAGAAGACTATACATAGCTTATATGGACCACTGGTTAGACCCAGTGTAAGGTAGGTTCATCATTTAGGACTTCAGGAAAACTCCAATAAGCTATCAATAGAAAGAGAAGTAAAGATTTATTTTGTGGTGGAATATACATAGTATAAATCCAGATGATTTGTGTGTAGCAGATATGAGGAAAAATCCATTCCATTTCAGAAGATAGTTTATTGGTCCCAAATATAGTGATCAATATGAAGTTTTACATATCAAGAGGAAAATTAACAGTGCATAAACCCCATTTATTTAAAGTGAACTTAGTTTCAAGCAGTGTGTTTAGCATTGCAGCATTTGATGGATTTTTAATGAAATCCCTTTTAAATGTTATCATATTTTCAGGACATCCTAATGCATGAATGGTCAATTGTCTGCTGTACAGTAGTGAATTTAATTCCTATTAGTCATTTCGCTTCATACTTCTGTCCAGTTCACTCATAACATTGTATTATTTGCTGCTTATATTTTCATCTCCAGCTTTCTCAGAGCTAATCATTATGTATATTGCTAACAGTTCCCTTTTATTTAAAGAAATCTGTATATTCTTTCTTTCAGATTGATCTTTATGCACATTTGGAGGATGTTCTGGATGATACTTATTTGTACTCTGTGAGGTACATCTGTTCTTTAGAGACTCCTGTAACTATGCATTGTATCTGCTGTCTTCAGAATGAAATGATGGAGCAACTATTCCTTGTAAATCAAAAGATACTCAAGATATAACTTAAATATTCTGACCAAATTGTGACTCTATATTCAATGCATCATTCAACCTTTATTTGCGTTCTCCGACCCACTAATGTGACTCTGTATTGAATGGAAGAACTGTACAAAGGACTCCTAAAATGTTAAGAGTGTAACTTTAGCATCCTCTTTCTGGAAGTAATATATACAGTGGTGCACCGCAAGACGATGTTAATCGGTTCCATTGAAATCGCTGTTTAGCAAAAACATCGTCTTGCGAAAAGTGTTTCCACATTGGAATGCATTGAATCCGTTTAATGCATTCCAATGGGGAAAATAGTTGTTTTGTAAAAATCGGCCATAGGGAAGCTATTTTGCAAAGCACTGATCAGCTGTTTAAATTGCTGTCTTGCGAAGCATTGGTCCCGAAAACACCCGTTTTGCGAAGATCGCCCATAGGGAAGCCATTTTGCAAAGCCGCCAATCAGCTCTTAAAATCGTCATCTTGCGAAGCATTGGTCCCGAAAGAAAACCCGTCTTGCAAAGCACACACCGAAACATTGTCCAGCGAAAATTACCCATAGGATACACTGTTTTGCAAAGTGCAATGGAGATTGCAAAACCTCATCGTCATGCGGATTCGTCATTTTGCGGGGTAATTGTCTTGTGAGGTACCACTGTACGTGGAAAGACAATGTGAAACTCTAGTAGTTTGTTTTGTGTGGATTTTCAGTATCTACCTCTCAACTACAAAAGTGGAAATATTTAGCATCTTAGTTAATTTGTTTCTGTAGTGTACACTCTAGATAAAGAACATGGGAGCAGAGGTCATCCTTTGAAAGGTTTGAGCACCTATCGTCTGATCACAACAGGATCTCTCACCTCTCCCTTACCCTGTCTTTTTCCAGTTGATGCCTTAATGTTTCCTGTCAGATTCACGGATTGCTCTTCTCTAAATGCCCATTTCAGTGTCAACCTTCCGCTTTGTTAGATGAAAGTCAAATAAAATGTATTATTTTGTGCTTATTTTGGGATGTCTGTTCTGACGTGTGCAAGTTGGGGAATGGGGTTAACAATTTTTTCTTGTCTATTGCCTTTTAACACTAAGCTAGAAGCATCACTAGTGGTGTGTTACTTTATTTGAGTGAGTGGGATATAAACAAGATAAACTACAACCCTAGAAATGAAAAAGTATTCCTAAGTAGCCTGCAGATGCATAAATACAAATTATTTAAAGGGAAAGTATGTACTACAATTTTCTAATTATTACATGCTTGTGTTCCCATGAATTCTTATTTCTAATTGAAGTTTGTGGTTTCATCACGGTTCTGCTCGGTGTTTGTTTTGGAATTGCCTGTGGATGTAGTTACATATTTGGTTTTTTTCATTTTGGGAAAGAGAGCTTCCAGCTTAGTAAAACTATAACTCACTATGACAGAAATCTTTACTGTTTAGCTAGATAGATGGTGAAAGGTTGCAGTAAGTTCAGTTGTCTGTTGATCAAACCAAGCATGAGCCTTACTCCCTTATATGTACAGTGGACCCTTGACTTATGGAATTATTCCGTATTAGAACAGTGGCCGCAGGTCGAAAAGTCCGTAGGTCGAAGGTCCATTTCCCATAGGAATGCATTGAAAACCAGCCAAAGGGTGGGAAATTCTGGGCTTCCAAAGCTGCACCTACTGCCCTCTGCCTTCTGTCCCCGCTGCTCCCGGGGACGGGAGGCAGAGGGCACGGAGGACAGGAGACAGAGGGCAGCGAGTGCAGCTTTGGAAGCCTGGCAAGCGGAAAGCTGCTCCATGCCCGCTGCCGGGTTTCGGCTTCCTGGCTTCCAAACCCCCTCTGCTGCCCTCTGTCTCTTGTTCCCAGTGCCCTCTGCCTCTGTGGGGACAGGAAACAGAGGGCAGTGGCGGGCAGAGGACAGCGGAGGAGGTTTGAAAGCTGGCAGCGGGCGCGGAGTGGCTTTCGGCTTGCCGGGCTTCCAAAGCTGCACCCGCTGCACTCTACCATGGGGACAGGAGGCAGAGGGCAACAGAGACAGGAGACGGAGGGCAGCGGGTGCAGCTTTGGAAGCCCGGCAGGCGGAAAGCTGCTCCATGCCTGCTGCAGGCTTTCGGCTTTCTGGGCTTCCAAACCCCCTCTGCTGCCCTCTGTCTCCCATCCCCAGTGCCCTCTGCCTCCTGTCCCTGGTGCCCTCTGTATCCTGTCCCTGTGGGTACAGGAGGCAGAGGGCAACAGGGACAGGAGAGAAGAGGGCAGCAGAGGGGCTTTGGAAGCCTGGGAAGCTGGCCGTGGGCACAGAGGTAGGACGGTTTTGGCTTCCCAGGCTTCCAAATCTGCCCCCAATGCCAGTGGGGATGGCTTTGAATTTCCCGCCCTTTCCCCCTGCCTTTCCTAGGACGAAGCTCCAGCCACAGGTTGAACCAAAATTTGGCGGCCAGAGCTTTTCATACCTTGAAATTTTCATAAGTAGGGACCTTCATAAGTCGAGGGTCCACTGTATCCAGTCACTGTTGAGCTAGGCACACAGGAATTGTTGAAGGTGAAAAGCTAGAAGTCTATAGACATGCCCTTCCTGAGTTTGTAGAAAGAGTGGCATCTAGTGGCAAAATCAAGAATTAGCCAATGTGAATTATTTGGGGGTAGATGCAAGTATAGCAGCTCTAGGAAAAATTAGCATCTCTTTACTTGGGAAGACTGATGGAAATAGACAAAATGCCAATAAAGGTTTAGTGTGGGGATGGATGCTGCACCTTGTCTAATTTGCAGATACGAATTTAAATACGAATTTCAGTTTATCTCATGCTTGATTTGATTTTCCCAGGCATTCTTTGCTGACACTGTTTACCAAGTACTTGTCCTAATTAGAATCATAGTTGATGTAAAAATATATGCGATCTTTTACTGAGACTAAGCAACCTTGATCTGGCAGTGCCTAGGTGGGAGACCACCTGGGAGCCTGAAAGCTGGAGTTTTAGAAGAGGTAGTGGTTAGTCTTTGCAAGCACTTCAAATTTCACAATAAAAGTTTCATGTGTGGCTTTAAGACAGTGGTGTATGGTTGCATTTCACATGTGTAATAATTTATGACCTGTTTCACAAGAGACAAAACAAGGGAAAAAAGGGGGAGAACAGAGTTGTGGCAAAACCAACCATAAGTAGTAACATTATTAAAAGAGATGGAGGAACTATGTGTGTTAATATACAGAATATTAGCAATTTTTATCTGAGCCTTGTGAAAGATGGGTCTGATAGTTGTGAAGGAAAGTAACAGTAGATAATAGCATAGTGTGAGGGTTCGGCTTTAGGCTCGTCTTTTGGTTCAAAGAAATCAGATTTTTGTTGCTTCAAAACAGGAGAAAGATTTACTGGTGCATTTAACAATAAACAAGTGTCTGTGACATGATTGAGTCTTTTCTCCTGCCAACGGGTCCGGAAGGGGTCTCCAGTCTTCTAAGAGGAACAGGTGGGTTTGGCTTTAGGCTCATCTTTTGGTTCAAAGAAATCAGATTTTTGTTGCTTCAAAACAGGTGAAAGATTTATTGGTGCATTTAACAATAAACAAGTGTCTGTGACATGATTATGAGTCTTTTCTCCTGCCAACAGGTCCGGAAGGGGTCTCTAGTCTTCTAAGAGGAACAGGTTGCCATAACTATTGTTCCATGGTCCCAGTAAATCAGCAGGGACCCAGTCTTTCACTTCCAGCAAGGGCAGTCTCGTCCTCCCGATCGCCATTCCACAGGGTTCATCCCTCGGGGTCTCAATCCTCCCAGGGTCCTCCCTGTAGTTCTTCCTCATATCTCTTATTCTCCATTCTAGTCTCTCTCTCTACTCTTAACCCCCTCCTCCGTTCTCTTGCCTTGGCTTCTCCCCAATAAGAGGGTCTGGGAGGAATCTCCCTTTTGTAATCCGCCTCCTCTTTAGGCACTCAGCCTCTCCCATAATACTGTCCAGGGATCCTCCATCCACACCCCTTCCCAGCCTGGCAGCAACTGACTCTCTTTTACCTCCTGTTCCTGCCTCAAAAGCCACCCTCTTCTTTTCCTGCCTTTTCTTCCTGGACTTTTGTCACACCCTGCAAGTTCTCAGTCAACTCTATGTCCCTTGCTGAGCTTCTGCCACAGGTTCTGGTGCTGGCTAGGGACTCTGCTCCGTATTCTTGTGGGAGAGGGAGAGCTCTCGAGTGGGGCATCCCTCTCACCTTCTGTCTCACAGAGTTACATTTGGTAGAGGATATTCAGATTATCAGGAAACAGGTGACTGCATTAGACACAGGAACACTGAAAAGCTGGATAAGTACCTTGTGTGCGCTTTCCACAAAACCATTGCTGGATACAACACTTCCTATTATGTGTATAGTGTATACGGACACAGGTAAGCAAACTTTAGAGACAGTACACAATCACTTCAGATAAGTAGGTAGAAGGAAGAGTAATATATTCATTGGACCACTAAAATGTAAACAATAAGTGGGTGTTTTGAGTCCAGCAAGGCTTTGCTTCAGATTAGGCATTGCAGAGCTCGAGATGGGAAAACGAATAGGAAAATCCAAATTTTATCCTGACCACCTGTTGTGTCAGGATCTGCATTAAAGGGATGTCTCAAGATGTAGAGGCCAGGTGTGTTGCATCAGCTTAAGGCATCTGACCTCTTGTGACTTTCTCTTCCTATCTCTTTGGGAAATGAAGGCTTAAGTCATCTAGTACATTCTCAACTAGGTGACTGACCAAAATTCAATTCAACAAGTTTAGACACTCTGTCTTGGGATGTGACTGTCATAGATCCTGACACTACAAAATCTGGAGGGCTATTCCCTTCCCAAGCTCCACAATATTCACCTTAAAAAGAGCTCTGAACTCAAATCTCACCTGGGTTTAGTGTTTCAATGGCTCAACAATTTTACCCACCCATGTTTTGGGATTTTGCACAAGGACCACAAGGCTTTCTACTTTCTCCACTAGTTACAAAGACCAACACATTTTTATGTACACTACATATTTAAATCTTTATTATATAAAATACCAGGATCTAAAAAAGCATTTGACACATACTCATGTTATAGCATATGTAGATTGGAACAGAATTTTGAGATTCTTAGCAGTACATCCACAGTATCATTTCAAGATCATGCTTTTAATGAAGTAACCTACCTGATATTCTGAAAACAAAATTATGTGTTGGTCTTAAGAAGTTTCTTTGCTTACCTAATCTTTATAAAGATGCTTCTCCCCCCCACCCCCAGATGTAATTTGGCTTTACGTATAAGGTATCTTGGGATAAAAAGGCTCTTCCGTTTGAGGTTGCACCTTGATTACAAAATATAAAGTATGTACAAAGCACTTCTTTGCTGCTTGCATTCAGCTTACTTAGAACATAACATGAATGTCCAATGGTATTTGGTGAGTCAGGGAAAATTGTCCTTTTTGTAGGCCACCATACTGTTGACCTTGTGTATTGTAGTTGTGAAGGATCGAAGACGGACCTCTTCAGAGTTAGCAATAAACTGTGGACCTGACTCCTCCCATTTTTCTGGAACTTCTAAGTCTTTGTCTGTGAAAATTAGCAAGTCAAAAGCACCTATAAAAAAACAAACAAACAAACTGATATCACTGTATATTGGTGGTAAATACATTTTAGATAATTTTGCTTACACTAGTACCTGATATTTTGGGGTCTCAGCAATTGAGACATTTGTGCAATTTAACCAACTTTAGTGGTAGAATATTAACTATCATAACTTGAGAAAGATACTGTGATTAAACCTCAGCATCAGGCACAACCAGGTAGATTGAGTTTGAAGATGCAGATGGTAAGACTTCACTCATTACTTGGTTCTGAAGATTCTACCTGAAGGGAATGTACACATGAGCTCCATTTCTACTGATTTTTCTACAGACTAGTATTAAAACTAACAGAAACACTGAGTTTGAGTTATGTCAGCTCTTTTATTTTATTTTATAGTAGGTGGAGGGATATAGCACTATAAGTGGGGTCCAACCAGCCAAGCAATGATCTTGCTTTATTGGGTGGCAGAGTCAATAGTATTCTGCTCATGTTTAAGTGAATACAAGTAGAACAGTCCACAAAATGGGACCCAGCTTTCAATAAAATATGAGCAGAACATCCTTTCAGAGTCTATTGCTTGATGTGACATGGTTGGGACAGAGGATGGAGACCAGCAACCTGAAAGGAGGAACACATCTCTCTCTGCCCACTTGTAGGTCCTGTGCCTTCAGGGAGAGACCTTAACAGGGACATTACCTCTTTTCTAGTAGTGGCTATAAATCAGACATACATCACGAATCTTCAGTTTGAATTGTGCCCCCATAATTAATTTCCTATATGACTGCAATATTGTAGGTTGTTGTTGTTTAGTTGTTAAGTCGTGCCCAACTCTGTGACCCCATGGACCAGAGCATGCCAGGCCCTTGTGTCTTCCACTGCCTCCCGGAGTTGGGTCAAATTCATGTTGGTAGTTTCGATGACACTGTCCAACTATCTCGTCCTGTTGTCCCCTTCTCCTCTTGCCTTCCCTTTTCCCAACATCAGGGTCTTTTCCAGGGAGTCTTCTCTTCCCATGAGATGGCCAAATTATTGGAGCCTCAGCTTCAGGATCTGTCCTTCCAGTGAGCATTCAGGTTTGATTTCCTTCAGAATAGATAGGTTTGTTTTCCTTACAGTCCAGGGGACTCTCAAGAGTCTCCTCCAGCACCATAATTCATACTGATTTAATATGAAGGATTGTTATAAGGATTACAGATAATGAATGTGAGGCACCTTCAAAATCCAAGACGTCCTGTACAGTTGTTAAATGTGGTTGTTGCTTTCTACAGAAAAGTTGTTTCTGATTGTTAGTGACTAAATAGTTTGTAAGGTGAGTTATTCACTATTGCTATCCCTGTATCCAGAAGTACAAGCTGGATTCCGAAGAGGCAGAGGAACTAGAGACCAAATTGCTAACTTGCGCGGGATTATGGAGAAAGCCAGAGAGTTCCAGAAAAATATCTACTTCTGCTTCATTGACTATGCAAAAGCCTTTGACTGTGTGGACCACAGCAAACTATGGCAAGTTCTTAAAGAAATGGGAGTGCCTGACCACTTTATCTGTCTCCTGAGAAACCTATATGTGGGACAGGAAGCAACAGTTAGAACTGGTCATGGAACAACTGAGTGGTTCAAAATTGGGAAAGGAGTACGGCAAGGCTGTATATTGTCCCCCAGCTTATTTAACTTATATGCAGAATACATCATGCGGAAGGCTGGACTGGAAGAAACCCAAGCCGGAATTAAGATTGCCGGAAGAAATATCAACAACCTCCGATATGCAGATGATACCACTCTGATGGCAGAAAGTGAGGAGGAATTAAAGAACCTTGTAATGAGAGTGAAAGAGGAGAGTGCAAAAAACGGTCTGAAACTCAACATCAAAAAAACTAAGATCATGGCCACTGGTCCCATCACCTCCTGGGAAATAGAAGGGGAAGACATGGAGGCAGTGACAGATTTTATTTTCCTGGGCTCCATGATCACTGCAGATGGAGACAGCAGCCCCGAAATTAAAAGATGCCTTCTTCTTGGGAGGAAAGCGATAACAAATCTTGACAGCATCTTGAAAAGCAGAGACATCACATTGCCAACAAAAGTCCGAATAGTCAAAGCTATGGTTTTTCCTGTTGTGATGTATGGAAGTGAGAGCTGGACCATAAAGAAAGCAGACCGCCGAAGAACTGATGCCTTTGAATTGTGGTGCTGGAGGAGGCTCTTGAGAATCCCCTGCACTGCAAGGAGAACAAACCTATCAGTTCTAAAGGAAATCAACCCCGAGTGCTCACTGGAAGGACAGATCCTGAAGCTGAGGCTCCAATACTTTGGCCATCTCATGAGAAGAAAAGAGTCCTTGGAAAAAACCTTGATGTTAGGAAGGTGTGACGGCAAGAGGAGAAGGGGACAACTGAGGATGAGATGGCTGGACAGTGTCTGCGAAGCAACCAACATGAATTTGACACAACTCCGGGAGGCAGTGGAAGATAGGAGGGCCTGTCGTGGTCTGGTCCATGGGGTCACGAAGAGTTGGACACGACTAAACACACACACATCCCTGTATCCATGAGTGAATTTCCATGGCCAAATGGGCATTTGAACCCAGATTTCTTGAACTTTGTCTGATACTTTATCAGACTAAATAATCAGCTTCTCCTCCTCTGAAAAAGGGAGTAATTTAGACATTTCTTTGTAAGTAACATACTGTATTATTGCCTTATTTTAGCTGCTCCTTCTGTGATTTAAGTCATGATCTACCTACTTTAAAAAATTTAAGCACAACTATATCTTAATCTCTAACCAACCCATTTCAGAAATCACAGAGCCATTCATCAATAGCTCAGATTTTGCAAAATAGAGATATGGTATTATCTGAAAGCTGGCATCTCTCTCTTCTTGTTTTTCACCTATAACTTTAAATAGTTAATCAAAATGTTAAATATAACTGGTCCCAAGCTAATGCAGTCTTCCTTCTAGAGATTACAGGTTGCAAAAATTTGCAAGTTATTTTAAAAGATATAGAAACTTAAAGTGCTCTGGTTCTTTACTATGTAAGATAAGCTTATAACATATACAAGTATAAACTGTTTTCTATAGCCCTCATAACAATCCTCTATGTTCTATTTGCAGCATCAAACAATATTACTTACAGGTAGTTTCTAATAAAGGAAGAAATGTCACGGTGGCTGTTATCTGTCTGATAACAGATTTAATTTCATCCTGTATTGCTTTCTGAGATTTCTGTCTTGGCATGCTAAAAAAACCCACAGTAAAAATTAGTGATTATCCAAGAAATTTGGCAACATACATTGAAAACATTATTTCATTCTACAAAATCAGTAATTCTTCTAACTGGATTAACTTATTGATATGTTTTGACTAAAATAATTCCCCAGCCAATCCTGCTGATATGTAGGACATGAGAATCAACAAACTGATATGACATATAAATTGAAAAACATGGGAAGCATACAAACATAGGTTATTAGGAAGGCCTACTTTTTGGTGGCAATAGTAGAAGATACTGAACTTTAGAACTGCATTATCTGCATAATATTGTACAAAAACCCTTTGTGCAAGATTAAAAGCCTATTACACCCTGTTGGTACTAACAAGGAGATATAACACTCATCAGTCCATTCTGATGTGTTTGTGATGCATTCTGCAAATAAAAACACCCCATTTTGGATTCTGTGCTAAGCTTCAGTCCTATACAGGTACTAGCCGTGAGTTCAGCCCATCACATTTGCTTGAGTTCCAATTACTTTCATTTGATCCAACTGACTTGCAAGCTAAACCTTTAGTAGTAGTAGCTGGTTTTAACCTGATGTACAGGCTGTTTGGGCTGGAAAAGGCAAAGGTCAAGTCCTCCCTGGAGCAGTCATTCTTTGGAGAAGCCAGCTGTACAATCTTTAATAGAAAAAAAGCCAGTGTGGGAGGTTCCTGGGCTTCAATAATTATCTACTAGTCAGTCTGCATTTGCCCATGTCAAGTGACCATGCAACTATAGCAAATTCCGGTTTAAACTAACTTAGATGTATTTATTTATTTATTGTATTTATACCCCGCCTATCTAGTCATTTCGACCACTCTAGATGTCTATTGTCTAGCTTTTGGAAAGTACATTGTTTATGCTAGTAGATGACCTAAGAGAGAACAGTACATTTAAGTTGTTTCACTTCTTTTCTATAATCATGTATGGTGCTGAAAGTCTTGAATGCGACTGAACCCAACAGTGATAGGATCATAAATAAACATGAACCTCAGTCCAGATAAAATGGTAGTGTTATTAAGTGCTGACTGATCTGGGAGTCTGCAGTTTTCCAATGGTTAACAGGATTGGTGGGGCTACTGTGAGATACAGAAGCTGGACTAGATGTAATTCCTTCCTTAGAGATATCTGAAAGGTTTACTACCTTTATAACAAACAGTCTTATACCAGAAGGCAATAAGGATATAAATTGAAATTGCTGTGGTGATGACTCAAACTTATCTATTTTTCAGAGAAAGATTAATTTATTTTAAGCTATTTAGATTATGTTTGTATAGTTGGATTTTGTGTTTTATTCAACTAGTTTGTATTAACCAATGTAAGGGAAATGGCATGCATTCTACATTTGCCATTGTTTGAAACAAGATTTGATGATACTTACTTTTCATCCTTTGCAGTTTTGTCACACTCAATGTCAAACTGCCATCTTTCTAGAATTTCACTAGTTTCCTTACTGGAGATCACCACCACTAGCCGCTGCACTAGGCACTCACAGAGCCACTCTGAGAAGTTAGAAGGAAAACAAGGCTTTGCTATAATAATGTAAATGTTCACAGGTAAGGAAGTGGTATCTTTTTTATGTAATCATTGCTAATTGTTTCATGCAATCATTGCTAATAAGTGTGCCATAACAAATCTATTAGGCCAGCAACTGCACATTCTTCTTATATATATTAACATGAACTCATACGGGGAAAAAAAATCCAGACTTCAACTCATGATGCACTACATGTTTGGCATTTCAGTTTCCATTCACATTATAAATGAAACTGGTAGCTGAACCATGTCAACTGTTTACCAGTAGTTTACTCTCCAATAAGAAAGTGTGCTTGAGTTGTGCATTTTCTTGTGTTCTCCTTATCATGTGTATTTTTGAGGTTTGTAGGAAACTGACCATATGCCTTCTCAAACACCTAGGAAATTTATTAATAATAGTACCTTTTAATTGCCCCACTACATTATTCAGGTAGTTCTTTAATTCAGGATCTGCTGTTACAAGCATAGTAAGTCCATATTTCTGAACATGTGTGAAGGTTTCAGCAGGATAGATCCCACGTTGGTATAATATACTATTGATGCCATATGCTGAAAGAAGAAAATATTAATGTTACAATCCAAAGTGATCATACTGGTTTTTTCTATCCCATTAACAACTTCAAACCATACACCTGTTTTTAGTGGCAATACATATTTGTATTAAACTATTCTTCCCCTTGAACTGAAAAAAAAAACAGTTCAAGGGGAAGAGTCTCTAGATTGTCTCCCAAAGCAAATTTAAAAGAAATATGAATATAGCAGTCTATTATCATTTTCTTCTAGCTACAGCCTAATTACGGGGTGTTCATATTAAGAGTAATAGTACAGAACATGTCATCAAGTTGAATCCAACTTACAGTGACTCATACCAGAGTTTTCAGGGTAAAAAGTACTCAAAAGACGTTTACAGCCCTTTTTGGGTATTCTGGGGCTGTACTGTTTGCCCAAGACCAAAAAGGCTGGACAGGTACCCAATTCAGTGAGCTATCCAGCCAGCATCTCAACAGTAAGAATACCAACATCTGAAGTTTCACTAATGAAACTCCATACTTTATGGAGCTGTATGGTTCAGTTACATAAATGACTGTCAAAACGATTGTATCACAATGCAAAATATTCATGCACAAAATCCCAATCTGGTGAGTTCATATTTTTGTAATATTCCAATCAGTGTCTACACAGGTTTTCTGATGAGAGGTAGTAACTTCAGGGAATTGAAAGCCACAGATGTAAAAGAGATAACACACATATTTTGCATTCCATCTAGAAATTACTAGTTGCCTTTCCAAAGGAAGCATATCAGGCAAAATCCAAAGCAAAACTACCACACGAAAAAACAGTGACAAAAACCTGGTTTAAAAAAAAAACATTAAAAAACACATTAAAATATAATGGTTAGTCTTTAAGGTGCCACATGATTTTGTCTTTTGTTTTGTTTCTTTTGATTTTTGCCGGATAAGCTTGCAGACTGACAGGGCTACCCTTCTAAAATTACTTGCTAAAGGAAGTTAGAGGTTAAACCCATGTGTTAGTTTAAAGTTACTAAATGAATGGGACTGAACCTTGCCTGAAGTTTCATTCATGTCATACGACATAGGCCTACTCTAGTTGCGATTGATAACCCTGAATCTGTATAATTCATAATTCTGCCTCCAGCATGGATAAAATAGACATGCCTAGAGTGGAATAGTCACCCATAATAATCAGAGACTGTTTCTCAGCGAGGATCTTTCTATTGTTATGCAGGCAAGAACGACTTAACTATTATATTGGGAGAATTACTAGAGCCACGATGCCTATTTAGAACATCCTTCATTCACAGCACCATCCTTTACTCAGAAATAAATCCCACGAAATGCATCTTAACCCTTTCATTTTATAAGGCCATCCTGCCTGTGGCAAGCAGCCATTCATCTTCTTAAGCATCCTATGAATCGGGTTTGCCTCCTTGTCCTTACTTTGGGAAATCATAACTGCTTAGGGCCATTAATTTTTAAAATTTTTTTTATTAATTAAGGCAAAGGCTTAAGAAGCGAGAGAAGATGACAGAGCCAATAAAGGACAGGAGACGATTACAAACCCAGGTCCTGTCCGTCAAGGAGAAGGTTCCCCTCAGCGGAGGCGCCATTTTCCCCTCGTAACACTCCCCCCTCCACTCCGTCTTAGGCACTTCTACTCGGAAGTAAATACCACTGAGTCCGATAGGATTTACTCTCAAGGAAGTGACTTGCCTGGAAGCAAGCCCCCGCGCTGGGCTTACTGCCGAGTAAGCCCATCAAGGTTCGCTGCCTTCCAAGGAGATCCACCCACTTCCGTTACTCACAGAAAAACTCGGCGACAATCTCGGCGCTGCCTCGCAAAGTGATCCCTTGCTCCCGGCTCTGCTGCTTCGCCATTAGGGAAAGGAGGAAAGGAAGCGAGCTGGGCTCCGAGGCGAACGAGAAACGGTCGCGCAAACGACCACCCCCGCGGGGGAAAAAAAAATCCCCTCAGGACCGTCTTTCTCCCCTCCCCTCAAAGCAAGGCCGTGGAAGCGGAACCTTTTCCCGCCACGTTATTCAAACTTTGGCTCCGCCTCCATGAGCATCACGACGCAAGCTCGGGGGGGGGGAATAAGAACTCTCGCTTCGCGCAGGCGCACAGTGGAGATGGTCCACAGCGGGTTTTTCGGAGGCAGACCGATTCGGTGTTTTCTGCCGCCACGTTCGCTTATAAATCCGCGCGCGCGCGCGCGCGCGCGCGCGCGCGTGTGTGTGTGTGTGTGTGTGGTTTTGGTGATTTTCGTTAGAACATGAGTTGGTGGAGGAGAGTAAGAAACGGTGTTATTTTGTCTGTTTCATAAAGTGCAGTGAAGCAGATCTTGTGACAGTAAAGCAAGTCTTGTGACATCTTCTGTTGCCTGGATTTCTTCTCCTGCTTTACTTTGAATGGTCAGCTGTAACATAATCTACTTTTCATTTGTCATTTAGTGGGACCCAAATATTTTAGCTTTCCGCATTTTATGATTCCATAGTCATTATTCATACATCTTGGTATTTCAGTGCTGAGCCTCTTGTTCCAAGGAATTCTTATAATCTGGGATAAACTCACATTTCGGTTTACGAACGCCTCAGTTAACTTAATTTTCAGTTTATGAAAGAAAGTCCATTGAAAATAATGCCTCAGTTTACAATTTTGTTTCACAATACGAAGCAAGTTTCCCTAGGATGCATTGGACCTGGGAGGTTTATAGTGCCACTGCGGTGCATGAGTTCTTATGGGAAACTGAGTTTCAGTTTTTGAATTTTTTGCAATACGAAACGTCCCGGAGAACACATTAAATTTGTAAATCGAGGTACGGCTGTACTTGTATCCTTATTATAACAATGTGTGTTAAAGGTCTAGAATCAGTGTAATACAGTATAACCTTTCACAGCACTGTACAATGTGCATTATCAAATTAAATTTTAAACTTTGGTTGCATATTACATTCTTCATAGTAAAAAGGCTTATCTGTCCTGATTTTTATTGCATAATCATTTTGTCATTCTTCATTTGCCCTTGGGGAAGATTGTTCATCGTTCATGATTATATGTGGATCCACTTAAAAGGACGCTACTGGCTGCTGAATATTTTTGTTGTGTAAATTAGTAAGGGATTTTCCTACTGTTTTGCACTTATATTACCACAAGATGGCAGTGTTTATTTAAGAATTGATCTCCCCACATTTTATTAAGATATTTTTGAGAAGACACACACATTCTCTAATGTAAGATTTCTAAGTAGTCTGTCGTGATGTGAATGTTTTGAGATTTTGATGCTTTAGCAAAATTTGTATTTCCTTATATAAATGGAAATCATAATGTCATGTCACAGTACCATTTATGTGTTGCTTCTGCATAGGACATGGAAATATTCTGTCTTGCAGGGACAACTCTCATTTACTATCAGCCAAGACGGAAGCAGTACACAAATTATCTTGGTTTTGCTAATTTTTCTGATGCAGAATCGGTCACTTTTCTGTTCCACCACTCACCCTGCACCATGCAGTGGAGGCGTATGATCTTCTCAGATATATTTTGGAGCACCTCTTTTACCTCAGTTGTCGAGTGTCACATGTCTACACAACTTACTATGTAAGAAGAGCCCCTTTTGCTCATACTAAAGATTTATACAGTCCAGTATTTTGTCTTGGTAGTGGCTGACCAGATACTGTATATACTGTATCAGAAGCAGATAAACAGACAATGAACATGGAATTACTGTACCTTCTTCTTTACTTTCCCTAGCAACTGGTTGAAAAAGACATATGTAGTGATCCTGATACTGGAGATACTATACAGCCATCATAGCAAGTAGGCATTACAGAGATTAATCATTGCTATCTTACTCATGTGTAATCCCTGTTGGTGGTCATTACTACACAATAAAAGCATACCTGGGAGACCATAGACTGTAAGGGAATTTTGACATGCCCCTCAAATAGCAGGAGTAGCCTGTGCTTTTTTGTAATGTGTGTGTAATGTAGATTTAGAACTTCTAGATTCACAGCAGAATCATGTCGTGTTGTTACAAGACAGAGTGTGGGAAGCTATCAGACTATGCTTTATCATGTTTCTCTGTGAACAAGTGGACTTCTGGTAAGACAGATGCTAGATTCTGGATCAGAGAAATCAATGTATCTTGGTCAATATGTTCCAGCATGAATCGGATCACAGTATTTCCTTGTGAGGGTGTGGCATTTACAATATGGTAAAAATCAGGAGCAAATAACACAGTGGTCTGTACCTACTTACTTTTTGGTGTAACAAGGGAGTAATTTGTTATATATTAAAAGTAATGTACGGAATAATTACAAAGGTATTTTAGAGTAATTAGCATTTTTAGTTACTTTCAGAAGTTGCTTATAAGGCATTTTACATAATATTTATTTAAATTACTTCTATGCTTTCTCCCAGTATTAGGGACAAAAGATGATTCATGAGCAATTAAAAACAAGTGCAGTAAACATAAAAACAGTACATTAAAAATATTCAGAGGGCCATAAAAATGGCTGTGTGAGATTTCATGATTCTCACCCATGGGTTTTGTGTACTGGTCTAGATGCACATATCTTAGGCATATACAGAATACAGTATCAAATAATGAACTGCTAATTCATTTATTTTAAGGAAAGTTGGCTCAGGATTTTTTTTCAGAAGAATTCATCACTTCATTCATTTATGGAAACAGTGTGGTATTCCATTAATTTTCTGTCTGATTTTCAGATCACTGAATTGATATAGTAAAATATTATTGACTATCAAGTCTTCGGTACCTAGTATTCTGTTAAATGATATTATCACTCCAGCTATATTTTGTTGCAATCAGTTATTGAATATACAGTATTGTAAATTTAAGCCCAACGTTGTCCTCCATCCACCCCACCCCTTAGAAGCCAGAATATGGTAATACTGTAACCTGATCAGGTAATACATTCATAGTGACTGAAATTCAAGAATCACATGTTTGAATGTGTACAAATTGCTTACTTTGTTTAATTGCATGCTTCCTGTAAAAATGATTCCAAATCCAGGCATCCCTACTATTTATTGGCACTTTGCCTGTTAGCAATGTCGGCTCTTTACCCTAATAAGCAGCAGCTGATTTTCCCCAGATATTTTTGAGCCACCTGTTTGGGCCCATGGAGAATGTTGCTAATAAACACCTTCTTCAAAGTGACTTTTCCAACTAACACAGAGTGATTCCAGTCACTCTTTTGATTATATTTTAACTTAATATGTGTTGGTTAAATTGAATAAGTTTTAGACTCTTTCTCTGGATAACATCAAGAACCTTTTCATGCAAAATGGTCGAGCCACAGAAGCTGTTCTTTATAATTAATTATTACCACTATGTTTTCAAACGAATAGTAGGTTGTGGTGCAGAGTTCATTACAAACAAAGCACAGAAGTACTAGAAAATAGGAATATCTTTTGTTTGAGACATTACTTTAAGGAAGCTGAACTAGGCAAATTGTATTCAGATGGCCAAAACAGAGTCAACAACAACGTGTAGGAGTCTAAAGCACTGGTTCTTAACCTTGGGTTACTCAGGAGTTTTGGACTGCAGCTCCCAGAAGCCTTCACCACCAACTGCTGGCTGGGGTTTCTGGGAGTTGCAGTTCAAAAACATCCGAGTAACAAAGGTTAAGAACCACTGGTCCAAAGTATGAAAATCTGTAAAGGAGCCTCTGTGGTGCAGTCCAGTCCAGGCTTAAAAGGATATCTCAACTGAGATTGATTTTAACTCTCATTGAATGATTCTTCTGTCGACACTGGAGATCGTGCTAAGGGTTCTCTTCTCCCATGTTACAGGTCCATACAGAGCGAGGTCCTTTCTTCCAACGACAGTGGATGCCATTCTGTCCCTTCAGCGCTGTCTGGAGGCTGTACTGCAATGGATGCAGGAGAATGGACTGAGGCTGAACCCGGACAAGATGGAGGTCCTGAGGATGGGTGGCCCCACTATCGGTGGTTTGGGAAACTCCCTCTCTTTTGGGGGAGTGACTCTCACTGCAAAGAGTGAGATTTGCAGCTTGGGGTCCATCTGTATCTGACGCTCACCATGGAAACCCAGGTAGCGTAAGTGGTCCGCCCGCCTATTTCCATCTCTGGCCGATTGCCCAGCTGCATCCCTATCTTGATGTTGGGGTGCTCACCACTCTGGTCCATGTGCTTGTAATCTCAAAATTAAACTACTGTAATGCACTATATGTGGGGCTACCTTTGAGATTGATGCAGAAACTCCAAATGGTGCAGAATGCGGCAGCCAGACTTCATACTTGGGTGAGAAAATACCAGCATATTTCCCCCACTCTGGCTGCCCTGCATTGGCTGCCTGTTCATTTCCACATTGATTTCAAAGTGTTAATGATGACATATAAAACCTTAAATGGTTTAGGACCTTGATATCTAGGGGAGCGCCTCCTCCCACCTTGGTCTACCCAAACCACTCATTCTAGCCAGGAAAGACGGCTGAGGGCCTAACGCCAAGGGAGGCCTGAAGAGATAGAACAAGAAACGGCCTTCTTGGCAGTGGCCCCTCACCTATAGAACAGTCTGCCCACAGAGATCTGTCTGGCTCCTTTGCTGGGTGTTTTTAAGAGCAGACTTAAGACCTGGCTCTTTAGTCAGGCTTGCCCTCCTGTCATCACCTAATTACTTTTGCCATCTTGAATTATATTATTACAGTTGTCTTTATTTTATTATATTGTTTTATGTATTATTGTTAGCCACTCAGAGTACAATTTGGTCTAGATAGGCAAGGTATGTATGTATGAATGAATGAATGAATGAATGAATGAATGAATGAATATAAATTAAATAAATAAATAAATAAATAAATATAAATAGTTTACTCACGAGTAAGGAGGTAGCAGCAACAGTGGCCAAGGCCAACTGCAGTGTGAAGGAGAAATGTTGGGGTGAAGATTGGGGAGATGGAAGGCAGATAAACCACCTGTGAGGAGGAACTACTGAGAGTGTCTGGACCTAGAAGTGAGCAGAAAAGTTTGGCACATTCTTTACTTTGTTGCCCTCAATGGTGCTAGTTATGACCTTAGGAGGAGAAGACAGGACATTTGAAATAAAATAGAGCAGGAATATGGAGGCGGGAAAGGAGCAGCCAGTAGTAGAGGGTTTCTTGACAACAGAAGAAGGGTAGATTGGGAAGGAGATATAAAAGAAAAGAAGGAAAGTTGGGGATCATCAGAGTGGGAAGAGCCAGACCTGGAAGAGGTGTCTGGGAAGCTGCCCCCCTGAGGTACCAAGGGGCCTCAGTATTTTCTGTTCCCATAAAACTAGATGTGGAGGGTGAGCTGCAAAGATGGAATCCTAAAGCAAGAGAGTGTTATTACCCTCCTTTAGCTTACCCTAAAGTAAGTGGCATTGAAACAGTAATGCATCAGCCTAGCATGGTATTAGAATTTTGCTGTGTCCGTTAGGGAAATTGTAAAAAGACAAAAATAGAGGAGGAGGTTTCTCTGCCTTTCCTTTTAATGTCACAACCAACTTAATATGTAATAGGGTTGTGTCCTCAGTTAACACCACTCATAGTTCCATTTGGGTGCAGGATAACCGTCCCCATAGGCTACACAATGAGCTCAGTAAGATCACACTGAATTATACCAAAAATAATAAATGCCCTACTGTTGTGTGTGACAAGTCTCAGAGGGGCAGGATGATTGATCTAAGTGAAAACACATGTGAACCCCATCTTTAGCAGAGCTTACTGTGCTAATAGGCTTTTAGCTGTTGTCCCTCTGTCTTGGATTCTTATGAAAATCCAAGTACATTTACTATGAGTTGCACTTCAAAGAGACCATGACTTTTTCAACATTGTACCTATCTCTGAATTTTTCTAAACAAATTTTCATACATGCAGAACTTTGTTTCTTTTTCATGGTCCCTGTGGGTCACACATATGGGTCCTCTGCACCTGAACAGATAATCTTCAGAACATTCCAGAGCTTACAAACCTTTACTCCATCCCTCTGTAATGTACATGCATCAATGTTCAATGGCTTCTCTTCCAACTGCCACCTTAGCAGCACCTTGAGAGTGTTCTGAAGCTTCATTTGAGATTTTTGTAAAATAGTTCTTGTGAATAGTTCATCTTTTTCATCCTTCCACTCCATCTCTTCTCTTTCTCATTATTGGTGGTGGTGGTTTTTTCATTTTGAGTACGTCTTTTATGGTCTTGGCAGTAAGTAAGGCCTGCATTCAAATTATAGAATTTAGTTTAAAGATAGGACAAATCGTAAGTAAACTGATGGTTTCAATTTCTAGCAAGCTGGTAATGTTATTTCCATTGTAACTTGTTGCCTAAAACATATGTTTCCTTTTATGCTCCCCTCTCCCTTCTATGCAAATGAAATTTGCTCCTGCCTGTGAACTTCTTTGAAGGGATACTGGCCATCTTCACATGAAATTCTAGCCAGGTGCAAATGTGCAGACAGTTCTCTCTCCTCCTTGGACAACACATAGAACTCAGTGGGTTTTGAGTGTTTTAAAAAGAACAGATATGGTATAAACATTAATAAAATCAAGATATATTCAATAATAAAACAAAATTTCTGCTATGAGACAACATAAAGATATTCCTACCAGGGTAGGTTGTGCCAGCTGAGTAGCACTGAGTAGGAAGAAGGTATTCAGATGCATTGATGCTGAGGCTTTTTGACCTACCCAGTTTGTCAAGGGAAAAATCAGAATTCAAAGGCCTGCCATGTTTGGCTATGATTGTGTATAGTTTTGGCCTACAGGCCGCAGTTCATGGGCAGATTTGAATTAGACTTACTTTCTCCAGTTTTCCACCTTGGATTGTGTCCATGTCAATAGGTGATACACAGATTCCTTTCCCCCTTGCTCTTCTTTCATCTAGAACCAAGGCATAGAGGCATCACTACTGGTCAGGAGAGGTGGAATAATTTTTTGCTGATGAACTACATATGCATGGACATTTTTAGTTGTCTACAGTGACCTCAAGGTGATGCCATTGTAGGTGTTTCGTGAGATACTTCACTATCACAAATTCTGGTACTTTGGATTGAACAAGGATTTGTTTGTTTGTTTGTTTGTTTGTTTGTTTTAAAGTGAATGAAAAGCTAAAAACAAGGTCTCAGAGCAATCAAACAGCTCATGTCACTAGAGAAAGATGCAAAAATTGCACAGTCTCCAACCCATAGAATAGCTATGGAGAGTAGTTGGATGCTTCCTGACAAATTCTCTTATCCTGGTAAGATAACTAGCATTTGGATTCAGTTACCTATAATTATTGAAACATTATGTCTGAACCTTCCCCTTTGGACTACTAGACTATTTCATGTTTGTACAGTTGCCATACATTTGTGATCTTTATTAATCCCATCTCTGGTGTATATGTTTCCTTTTGTTCATCTTCCTAGATACAAATAACTGTGTTCAGTATTATGAATATGAATCACAGTGAATCTTAAGATAACTTTAAAGAGTTGGAAGAGATCCCAAAGATTATACAGCCCAAGGGTCGTGCCAATATCAGTATTTTTTTCCTGCAGTACCAAGATCTTCAGATTCCATCTGTTTAATAACTTAATGTGAATTTTCAGAATGATACTTAATCAGATTTTTTAATATGCTGTTTTTCTTGAACAACCTTTGATTGGTGTTCATTTAAAGAAGACAAATAAGCAATTACACTCTTACAACAGCTTTTCCACTGAACTCTTATTGTTTATGAACTATTTGTATACTTCTTGACAGTTGGCAAAGTTGAATCCTAAAACAAAAAGTGAGAGTGAAATCTTGGCAGATTGTTATTGTACTCACACCAGATTCGTGACAGGTTGTGCCAGAACTGTTGTGTTTCTGTGATCAGGGTGCAAGGGTAGACACAATTATTAGTTAAAAAAATAAGTATATCCACACAACACATAAGCAGAAAATTGTATTTTTTAGTGAAGAGGAATCTTTATTGGCATCTGAAAAGAAACATATAATACAACAGGCAACAGTCCTCACCCAGATGAGAAGTGTGTGCCCAATAAGAAAGGAAACAAGCAGGACAAGTGGCATAAATACTGATGAAACATAGCAAAACGAACATAATTCATTTGAAAGAATGGCTAGACATCAGCAGTGAGGCTTTGGCAAACCTGGGAAGTTGTTGATTACATCCCATGAGAGCAGAACCAAGAAGTCTGTTGGAAATTGT
Source organism: Pogona vitticeps (assembly GCF_051106095.1). Lineage (NCBI taxonomy): Eukaryota > Metazoa > Chordata > Lepidosauria > Squamata > Agamidae > Pogona > Pogona vitticeps. The sequence continues at coordinate 30,224,083 of NC_135787.1, forward strand.
GACCTGCGTTGCTGTATTAATAGATTGATATGTTTGGCCATCTGCCTGTTACAGATTTTGTTCTCTCCTAGCAGGAGAGTGTACAGAATTACCTCCTCTGATCGACCAGGTAAACTAGCAAGGTATTTTTTTAGTGGAAACAGAGAACTGGGAGAGATACTTTGTTTTAAGAACTAATGTTTATTTATGTTTATGAATAAGAAAGCAAATATGTATGTACAACTTCCTTCTACTTTCAACTGAACTAACTTCTCAGATTTCCCTTCTTCTGCTTTGCAGAGCCTGCTGATTAATTGCATGATTAGCAATTATTATTTTGCAAAGACATTTAAGCCTTTAATCTTTTCACTTAGAGATAGGGATGAATTTTTAAAAATGAATTGCAATATTTTTTAAAAATTGCTGATTCATTTAATATTCATCCCTTTGTATTTGTCAGTTCCTCAACGGATATGAAGGGCAGAATATTTCTCCATTTTATTCATCGCCCATAGGCAGAGAGGGAAGGCTAGCTTTCTCTTTCTGCCTGTGGCCTTCCCACTCTGCCTATGGGCCTGCCAAACAGCTGATTGGCTAATCCCATAGGCAGACAGCCTCACAGCCCACTGCCACCCCTTCCCTTCCCTCCCTTGGCTGCCACTGCTGTCTGCCACAGCCTCTGCAGCCATCTAAACTAAGTGCCATAAGGGGAACAGGGCCATCCTTTGCAAAGATGGCGGCTGCCACTTCCCTTAGGGCAGGCGTGCTGCTCTAAGAGAATCCAGGCCACTCTGTGCGAAGACAGTGGCTGCAGCTTTCCTGCCCTAAGGGAAGCTACCGCTGCCCTCTTTGCAAAGGGTGGCTTGGATTCCCTTGGGGAAGATAAGGGAATAATTTTGCAATAGTGGCAACCCCGGGTAGGTGGGGCTCGTCAGCCATGGAAGGCAGCCCATCTAGGAGAAGGAAAACTCCGATTTCAAACCTCCACTGCCTTGTGGCTATATCCACTCATGGAAAAGGCTCCAGGAGTTAACCTTGAGGCAAAATCCGGAGCTGGAGTCCCGAAGGCAGCATGTGTCGTTCTGCCAACTCCTGCGACATTGCTGGAACCAGTTGTATTGGCTCTTGCCTTTCCATTGGATCATTTCAGCAATGTGGAGAGGGGGGATCTGCTGCTTGGGTAACAGCCTATCCTCCACATTACCTTACCCGGGCTTCATGTTCTGGAGAGGACACTCCTCGATTCAGAGCATGTTACCATAGTCTCTTGAGACTGAAGGATGCCTATGAGTGGCAGCTGCAGCTTCCCTTAGTGCAGGGAAGCCGCAGCTGCCGTCTTTGCAAAGGGTGGCTTGTTTTCCCTTATGGTGGGCTCTGCTTTGCTCAGATGGCAGTGGAGGCCATGGTGGACAGTAGTGGTGGTGTGGGCAGCAGGCGTGGATGGCGGCAGCCAAGGGGGGGAGGCGACGGGGCAGTGGGAATTGGATAGGGGCTCAGCTTTTTGTAAAAGACAGCCTCAGGCTGTCAACCCCCACCCCTCCCATGAACTGATGAACTACTTTGTGGATCATTGGTCCAAAGGCAAGAAATTCATGGTTTGTGGTTTGTCAACCAGGATGATGTGCCGTTTTGTAGCTTCGCCCCCATCTCTATTCTCAATTCATATACTTATGTCTTCCCATAAGAGAAAAGCCTTTGGTTTCAGCTAAAATTTAAGTTGAATCTGTAACCCAGAAATAAAGCCAGAGCAACCTCTTTTCTTTACTCAAAACATCTGTGTATTGCTGTATCATTCTTATTACTTCCATCCCAACAAAATACATGAGGTAAACTTCATTCTTTGATTTTTCTAAAGAGGCAAAAAGCAAACTCTGTGTGCTTAGGACCAAGCCCACTGAACACAACAAGACTTTCTTCCTTCAAATATGGATCGACTGGACTGGACTAGTATGGATTATGTACTTCTGGAAAGGACTGTACTGCAAATCTGCTGTTTATAGGTAAAGATTATCAAAACCTGTGTTTCTTGTCATCTATTTCATATCACTATTGATGTGCTGTATAGGGAGTGAAGTGATTAATGGGTTGTATTTAGTTGGAGTGGAAGTTAAGGCACGAAAATGGTAGATCAGTGTTCCAATTTTGTGAATGAGAAATAAGAGTTGATCTATGATCTGAATGTTCTTACTCACGTGGTTCAGCTTCAACATAACTTTTCGCGCTTTTGTTGGGGGAAAATATTCCTGCTTTTTAAACTATTTGAAGATAGAGACATCAAAGTTAGGAAAAGATAGTCTGTAGCAGAGGTCCCCAACTCCCAGTCCGCAGCCTGGTGTCGGTCCATGGCCTGAGCCAGACTGGGCCGCGGAGACCTCCCCCCCTGCATGCACTCCACCACCACAGCTTGTTTGCACCTGCATGCGAGCATGCACGCATCTGCACGAGCGCTGTGCCACCCTTTGCGCATGCGCACAAGCACCCACCTGCCTGCGTGAGTGCTGCACCACCCTTTGCGCATGCGCACAAGTGCCCACCTGCACGAGCGCTGCACCGCCCTTCGTGCATGGGCACAATTACACACACACATGCCTTTGCGCATGCACACGAGCGCAGGGGAAGTGCCCTGCCTTCCCCAGCTGGTCCATGGGGCTAAAAAGGTGAGGGCCGCTGGTCTATAGAACCACTTGTAAAGGGTCTGTCTTAAAAGCACTGTGTAAATAAAGCAAACAGTCAACAGCTAGAAAGCACTGTAGACTCACCAACTTTTCCCAAATGGTTTAGTTTCCAAGGAAACCATATACATTCACAGAGGAAAGGGAGCTACAATATAAGCCTGTTTCCTGAAGGGACAGGTTCTGTTACTCATAAACCTGATACCCTCCCATGGCCAGCTGCTATATGGCTCAAAGTTTTTCCTCAAGATGAAAGGCATACTCCTCAGCACACAAAATTTTGATAATTTATTTCAGTATTCAATGAGTGGGTTGAGATGCATTTAGGAACATGATCTGAAAGTGCTGTTCTTCCAGAACTTTGAAACTCATTATGGCAATGAAAACATTCAAGGGGTTGGGGACACTATTATCAATATATTGTACATATGTTATTTCACCTAGTTAAATTAGGATATATTACTACAAACATTTCAGGCTTGTTTTTGAGGAGATGTGGGAACCTAGAAATATTTTTCTGTGGCTGAACTCCTGGTGGTGTAACTAAGCCTGAGGAAGAGTGCTGGCTTCACCAGCTGTGGAGTGGGAGAGAGATTTTCAGTAATTAAAGATTTCTCTCCTGCAGCTTTTCTGATTGTGTGAGAACTGTGGGAGGAGTGGGACATAAACAGGAAGTCTTTCATCACTGAAAATCTCCCTCTGCTCGTAATGCTATCACCCTTCCACAAGCATAGTTACACCAGCAGGTGTTTGGCTTGTTATATAGTATGACAATTTGACTGTATTACATTTCTGGGTGAGGTTCCAAGATGAGTTTATGGCAATGATCAATCAATTAATGCTGTTAAATCTAACATTAGTACTACTAAATACATTGGCAGATAACAATGTTCTCTCTTCTATAAACAAGTAATAGAGTTTTGTATGTGACTTAGCTTACTTAGGTATGCAACTATAGTTCTAAGGAAGAGAAGCCATACACCAGTTGTTTACAGAAAAGTGTACTCACAGCTTTATCAAATAAAGCTGAATAATGGTGGTACAGACTGGCGAACTGATTCCAAGTATCTGGCAACCTGACAGCTGAGAGGGTGCAGCACTTAGCAGTAAGCTGCCGGATACTTTCATTCAGTTCCTCATGCTGCATTGTGCTCTGCTAACAAAAGGACCCAGTGTGGTATAGTGCAGTGGTCCCCAGCCTTGGGCCTCCAAATGTTCTTGGACTACAACTCCCAGAAGCCTTCACCATCATCTCTGCTGGCCAGGATTTCTGGGAGTTGAAGTCCAAGAACATCTGGGTCCCAAGGTTGGGGACCACAGGTATAGTGGATAGAGTGAGTGACAAGAATTTACAGGACCTGGGTTTGAGTCCCTGCTTGGAAATGGAAGCTCACCAGGATAGGTGGATCAATGGATAGGACTGGTAAAACCACGCCTTAAATACTGTACAGGATCTCACTTACGGTACCTTGAAAGTCCTATTAGAGTCTAACTAATGCAAGTTAGTTCTGACTTGACAGTAAGTAAAATAACACCATAAGGAATAACAAAATTACTAGTATAAAATCCTTTTACCAAAATCCCCCAATAGTCAAATTGGCTAGAGATCAAAGAGATGCAAATAAGTTTGAATTTTACTTAAAGGTGTTCTCTTCCATGTTTTTGGACTGCAACCCCCGGGTAGAATTCTGGGAGCTGCAGCCCATAAACACAAACCAGCATACTTCTACATTTTGCCTTCCTAGAAAAGAGAATTTACCTTCAACACTGCCATGGTATAACCTGCTGTTAAAGAAAGCTGCCACAGTGCTTCTTGGGAATTGTTGTTCTCAGGAGATGCCCTCTTCAGAACCTTCAGGTGTCCTTTGTGCCCTGCTGGTCACTCAACAGTCCTCACCATCATGTGACCAACCAGAGAGGCCCTGGGCCAGGAAAACATCATTTTGCAGTCACTAAGCTCTAGAGATGGTACTTCCCAAGCAACAACTCCTCTCAGGAAACAATTCAGCAGCTTTCTTTAATTTTTTTAACAACAGGTGGGATTGCAGCAGCATTTCTGGGAGTTGCAGTCAAAAACCATGAAAGAGCACACCCCTAGTTTGTAATTTTTGGAGAACTAGTCATATTAGTCTGTGCAAGCATATCACACAACGACAGACATAAACACTGTGGCACTTTAAAGACTAACTGCTATATTTTAATGTGAGCCTTTGTGGATCAAGTGGAGAGGGATTGTCACACTCATAAAGCTTTGCATACCCATTTCTTCTACCTTCTTCACAGAATAAAAATTGCTGCTGGAGTCTGAATTGCTCAGGTGTAAGAAAATGAGAACACCTGTTAAGATCTTGTTTACTTGATTAAATGCCCCTCCCCCAAGTCTGGCTTGAGGGATTTCTGCAGACATCTGGGGGCTGTAGTTCACAAATTCCAAAAATTCTCAACCCTTCAGGATCTAATGCCCTTTTGACATTGGATCCTGAAAGTTCCTGAATTCTGTGGTTACAGCACATCACCGTGTAAATACATTGATTTTAGTCAGCACTAGAACAGCATCCTGCCTCCTTGAACACTGGTTGTATTCTGCATTGTTCTTTGTCCGTAAATACTGTAAGTCACTAGTTTGAAGATTACCTCACCAAGTGAGACATTTCAGTGTATTCATTCTATTCCACATGGCTTTACTGTCATACCTTCTGATTATGTATTTACTTTCAGATATTAATTAGAAGTGCCTATTTCTTTTGCAGTTGCTCTTTATAATTCATGTGTTTCTGTTGCATCTAAATTCCAATTGCCTTAATTTGTACTAGTAACTTAACCTCTAACAACTTAGACCTCCAGGTTTCTCATAAATACAGTACCTATTCTTGGACTTATTTCATATGTTTGCTTCCAATTTTATTCCTTGTTAATAAATTAGTTGAATGCTGACCTTTGCCAGACCTTCCATTTTGATTTATTGAATTCCTTTTTTCATCCCTAGAGTACACCTTTGCCCCCCCCCAAACTCCCAAGACCTTTCATCTAATTTATTCAAATATTCTTACTACATTTTGCCTGAAGAACCTTGTTTGCCCTGAAGGGGGAAAAAGTCTGGAATACTTTGATTTATTTTCACTCATTTACCTAGCATAATGTTTAAGACTCTTTTCTGAATACAAGGGTGTTCAGAATAATTAGTTTAAAAATAAAATCTGTTCAGTGTACTCATCGGCAAGATTATTCCCAGTGAGTGATTATTTTTCTCATTACAAATAAACTTTAAAAGAAGCAAAATTTGAAATATTAGTATTATGCCATATAAGGCCATTTTTGTTTACATATAATCAACAAAACTTACTTCATTGTAATGCAGCCTACCAGCAGGAGCTCTCCAGCATTTCAGATATAAATCTTTCTAAACCTGCCTTAGGTATGTGAAGGAATTAACTTGGGGAATTTTGAATGTAAAATATATTTTTTTTTCTGACTCAGCTATGCCCCCAGAGCTATTTGCTCCCAAAACAGACTGCTTATACATGATAATACAAGGCAGCTGTTCCTTGTATTATCTTTAATATCTTTACTGTATTATCATAATATGTAGTGATAATAATCATGGTAAAAGGTTTTTGAAATATTCTGGGCATTATGTATCCATTATCTACGTATCCTCAGAAATTAATGCCATTGTTTACCATGGTACACACACGGATTTGTGTGGAAGAGAAGGGGAAGTGAATCTTTCTACAAGTAATGTCCAAGAGATTCCTGTTGTGAAGAAGAGACGTACATATAAGTCTGGAGACAGCTTATTTATTTTATTTTATTTTATTTTATTTTATTTTTATTTTATTTTATTTATATCCCGCCTATCTAGTCGATAGACCACTCTAGGCGGCTTGGAGGTGGAGTTTGAAAGAATCCCATTTGAGACCTCCGGCAATTTTTTTACCCATTTATTATGAGAAAATTAGTTGTATTCTCATGTTTCGTTTTGTTTATATTTTAATTTCAAGTTATATTTACACATTTGTATCTTGCTTTATAGCCCAGAAATGCTCACAAGCCAAAGTATAAATAAATGTCATACTGAAATTTATTTATTTTAAAGCATGTTTATCCTGCTGTTCAACCTTAAAGGCTCCCAGAATAGCTTATGTATCATCAAGAAAATACTAGACAGCTGATGCCTGCAGGCTTACAACCTAACAAGACACAAAAAGAAAAGAGGATGAGAAGGAAAGGCCAGGGAGAAAACTGCAGTGCTAGTTCGTAAATCGTAAAAGCAACCCTTATAGTGATCATCTAAATAGTTGAAGAGGAGCTGATTTTACTGCAGAGCTGATAGAATGACATGCTTCCCATCATTCTTTACTGCAAACTAACAATTGTAAATGCAAGTAGATAAATAGGTACCATCTCGGTGGAAAGGTAAAATGGCGTTCCCTAGTCACGCTGGCCATGTGACAACAGAAAACTATTTTCGGACAGGCGCTGGCTCTACGGCTTGAAAAGCGGGATGACACCGCCCCCTAAAGTCGGACACGACTGGACTGAAAATGTTAAGGGGAACTTTTACCTTTACCTTTAACAATTGGTGAAAAATCTGATGGACCATGTTTTATCACAGTGGCTTCGGGCTGGACCTTTGGCTATAGGAGTGTTCCTTGAGCAAACAGCTCAGTCAGGAGCTGGATCAGGCCCTCTGTGTTCCCCAGCAGAGCTGTAAATCATTCCTTCACCCTGATATATAGTAGTAAGTCATGAACATTACACCATCAGACAAATCTGCTTTCTGTTAAACTCCAAGCAATATGTTGTAGGTGGAGAGCCCATTTATAATCCAGCTGAGGGGCCTATCGGGCTTGATCCAGCTTCTGGTTGAGCTGGTGGCTCAGAGAGCACTCTTGTAGCCAGAGAATCGGTTTGGAACCATTATCCTCCTCTGATTTCCTCAGGTAAAGGATTGCAGGCCCAGTGGCCCTTTCCCATTTTATTCAAAAAGGAACAAACAAAAAGGTTCACACACTGAAGTGCTTTTCAGGCAGGCTTTGCTTGAGGAAAGTTGGCTTTTGTATGCTTGTTTCTGATTGTATTTATAACAAATCAGTGAGGGCCTGAATAAATAAATTTACCTGAACTACGAGAGTGGGGGCAGCACTTGCCTTTAGCCAGTGTAAATAGACCTCTCAGCCCTAAAATCTGTTTACAGTGTTGGAATTTTGACATATATGAAGCATATTTTTAAATGGCCTTATAATTCCTTGTTTCAGTGGGCCTAGCTCCTTACATACCAATTGAAGGTACTGTATCTCCACTTCCTCCCTATGAGTTCATGAAGGATATTTGTCAGCTATCCAACAACAGATTATATATAAACAATGCCTAATAATGTATATACAGCAGGATTCCCCCCCCCCCTTCTATATTGTTCGAAGAGGCCTTCAGAAACATCTTACTCCTTTGACAGATGGACAGGATAGAAATGTAACTAATAAAATAAACATATGACTAAACTATTTGAAAAACAAAACATGTATGAACAGAATTGATCATCAGAGTAAAGGAAGTGAGAAATGTAACAACAGAGACTTGAAGGAGAATCTAAGCGTGGTAATAAGGAACCTCACACAGCCTTTAATTTAGACCTCATTAGGTCCTTTTTTGGGCAGTTGTTAATGATGGCATTAAGAAAGACAGGAAAAAAAAATAAGTAATTTAATCCTCTCCTAGTTCTCTTGGTGTAATCTCAGACAGGATGAAGAACTGGCTGCAAGCTGGCTTTTTATGGCTGATCTGAGGAAATTACACAGGATTTCTGAATACATGTCCAGGCATCAGAGATTATAGAGGAGATGGTGCTGAGAAAAAATCCAGATTGTTAGGGATTTTGATTGCATAAGGTCCCTTTTCTCAAGAGAGTTTTAAAGAAGGCCCACTAAGCTTCAGCTCATTTTACCTCAGGAAAGAATTATATATATATAATATACGTACACACATATATATACCTAGTTATTTCTCTTATTCTGATGATGGTTTGTGCTTTAAAGGTTTCGCGTTTCCCTGTAATATCTTTTCTAGCTGTATTGAGGAACCTGTTTTTGAATTAAAAAGAAAAAAAGTTTCTGGTAACATTATACGTATACTATCAGGTCACTTCTGGGTTATGGCAACCCTGTGAACTAATCCCTCCACCACAAAAAGTTCCTATCATTAACAGTCCCTCTCAGCTGTTCCAAAATCAAGGTTGTGAGTTCCTTTATTGAGTCAGTCCATCTCATCCGGTCTTCATCTTGCCTTAACTTTTTCCAGCATTATTGTCCTTTCCAGTGTGATAGAGTATGATAGCCTCCATTTTGTCATTTTTGCTTTTAGAGAAAGTTTTGGTATGAATTTAAGCTAAAGCACTCTTATTTTGAATTCAATAGAATTTTTAAAAATATGAATCCAGAAAGTGTAGTTAGTTTTAGAAGTGGCATGGGAACCTGTAATTGCACAGGTGTAGTAATCACTCATGTTTACAATTTAGTTCAAGGCCAGCTGCAGCTGCTTAGGCATATTGACTGAAACCTGTATCTTTATCAGTTAAAACCAGTAGTTTTCTTGCCACGATCAGACTGAAATGCTTGATTTACAATTTAAGTAACTCTAAGTCTTAAGGCAAAGTCCTAGGCAGGATATATGTGACTCAATGTTTAGCATTTTTAGGAGAGGTAGCCTGTTAGTCTGTGCTAGCATATCAGGCAAAAACAAAAGACAAATAAAAAATAAAGAAGACAAAAATGTTGACTCACCTTAAAGACTAACTCCTGTATTTTAATGTGATCATGGACAAGTCCACTTCCTCAATGTTTAGTATTGTTTTCTATGAAGTTTGTGCAAGATCACACATATGAAATAGGGAGCGATAGGAAGTGTTAGTTTATACAGGTGACAATACGCTTTTATATTTTATGTGTGTGACAATGTGTATGTATTTGATGTTATGGGCAGAATGAGTTAGGCTGCAGTCCAGTGCATAATTACCTGGGAATAAATCTCGTTAAACTCAAAAAGGTTACAAATTGGATAGACGTTGATGAGATTGTACTGTTAACGGTCTCTATTTTGTTGCTTCTTACAAGACAGATGGATTTGACAGGAAAGTAAGGGAACTAAGAGTTGAAAAACAGCCAACAGTGTACTGATGACACCCAGCTCCATCTGGTTTTTAAAATCTTCTAGGAGGCCCTTCTCTCAGGCTCTTGCCCAATCATAATTTATAGTTTTGAGGTAAGTTTGGTGGTAGATGCATGCCTCCAGTAGTAAAGATCCTTGGGCAGGCTTCTTTGCAAGAAATGTGGTCTCCTTTTCAACTGAAATAGAACTTACAGAATATTTAGCTGATAGAACAGACTTAATTGAACTAATCCATAAATGTTACTGACTTGTTGATTCATCGAAGGCTGTGCTTTTTCTATGTTCTTTCCTGCAACTATAGCCTAGGAGATGGCAACTGGCAGTGATAACAGTGCCTTGTGGATTGATTGCAGTTCGATTCCATGCTCTGAAGTGGAGCAGCTAATGCCAAGCCAAAATCTAGTGACAGAACAGTCACGGGCCACTTCTTCCTCCCTCAGTGCTTCAGAATGGCCATTGAAACGTTATGGCAGATTCATGCCTGGAGGACTGGGCCCTACCTCAGGTTCCTGGAAGGTAAGCTTAGTTTACAGAGCCTTGAGGAAGCTGGCAATGGGGCATTGAATTGCCACAAGATTTGTCTTATCCAAGAAGTAAACTTGCTTGCATAAGAGTTCTTCAAAGCTCAGTATTAGAGATAGGGTATTCGTATTCATATACGAATATGAATATCCCCACATGGGTGGCATTAACGAGATCCTCACCGAGCCGACGCGGACATGGATGGCGTGATTTTACCAATTGCTCTGTAGCATGTGATCCACTCACCACTCCTGGCAGGAGGCGGGAGGACAAGCGTTGTTAGGTTGAAGAGTGGCGAGCGGATAGTGCACTGCAGAGCCATTGGTAGAATCGCGCCATCCGCATCCGTGGTGGATCGGTGAGTGGACCATCCAACCCAATGGAGCTGGACCCTCATTAATACCATCTGTGTGGTGATATTCGTATACGAATACCCCCATCTCTACTCAGGATAAAACTGATTTTATTTTAAAATTCAGTCCTCCCTCCCAATTGTCATCTTTCTATAATAATATATGCTGTCAAGCCAATTCCAATTTGTGGTGAGCCTTCCCATGGTTTTCTAGTTAGAAAATACACAAAAGTAGCTTACCATTCTTTTCTTCTGAGCGCACCCTGGGACTCTGAAGCTTATCAAATTGTACACAGGCTGGCTGTTTTCCTAGGAGACACCTAAAGCACTGAGCTATCCAGCTAGCTGTCCTTCATGCAGGGAGAAGATTAAAATAAACTATTTGGTTTAAATCTCTCCTGCTTATGTTCAATAGTTACAGTCTGAATCATGAGTTATAAGTCATTATTTAAGTGCAGAAACAAAACTCATCTAAACACCACAAAGTGGCCACAGTCCTACAGTATAAGCACTGTGATGTACATTGCAACACCTAATGGATGCTAATTAATGAATTACCACTTGTATGCCTTATCACTCACCAGGTCATGCAATTAGTATGTGACAGGTTACAAAAGGAGTGGCTCAAGTGGTAATTCACTGCTACAGTTTATACTTACCAACATAAACAACTAACAGGATTCTGGCCTATGGGTAGGATGTCACTCATGATCTGGGCTGTGGAACACGCATGAGTTTCTTTAAACATGTGTTCAGTTTTTGAACAGTGCAAGGCTATTTTTACTGTTTGCCTATAGCAGATGTAAATAGTTGTAATAACTGAATAGGAGAAGGGCTGCATAACATTCCTTTCTTACCCATAATAAGGAATGCAGTTGTTATGGACAATATCTCATTGAATACTACACATGTAGAACTCCACCTGTCGAAGCTGCCATGGTGATCTGATGAGCTGCTGGGCACATCCATTCATGTCCTGATTGCATGGCTGATTTATGCCATTATGGCATACAGATTATGCAAGAAACAATTACTGACTTATTCCATCATGGCAGTTTTCACAAAGTTCCATGGGCAGAAATATTTAACAGGGCACTGGCCTACAATTATAATAGGCATCAACAAACTGTACTTTTTTATATATTCATTACTGAGTTTTAATGAAAGATGATTATGGATTTGCCATCTGTAAAGTTTTTTTTATATATTATTGCTATAATATATTATTGCTATAATATTCCTTAAATGGATTTCTCTCTCTCTTTTAATTACAAAAAAAGGTTTTGGAGTCAGATAAAGAATCTGGCTTTCTTGTTCTCACCATAGTTATTTCAGGCCATTTCTTCATTTCCAGAGGAAAGGAAGTGCTGGTATGTGTTCATTTTCATACATTTTATGTGTTTTGAACAATACTATCTCTCTATCTCTCTTTATAAATTTGGTCTTGTTTACTGAAAAAAATGATAAAGTGATTATCTAGGTACTGCTTAAATTTATAGTGGTTCATAAGGAATGTGGTAGACATTTTTCAGTTTGTGCAGTTAAACAATCCATCAGTCAGCTGCCAGTGGGCTATAAGATGTTGAGGAATTGCTGTTGTGCTGTCAGGGGAACACCTAACACCCTGTGGAGGAGATCCAAGTAGGTTAGTTAAAAGCAGGTGTACCAACAGCCTCAGTAGGGGGTGAAAAGGGGCCTTCTGGGGATAGGTTGGGGATGTCTTGCATTCACTAGGGGGGGAAAAACTACCCTAGCCCAGAAACTGGCAGAGTGATTTTCTATCCCATTGACAGCAATGTGATACAGCAATGCAGATAAACGTAAAACAGAATTGGTGCAGGGGTAACACATTTACTAGGCCCTGCTGCTTCGTGCCAGCCACAGAAGAAGCTGAGGCTCTCTTCCTTCCTGCTATTAAGTTTTACAAGGCATGTTTATCCTTATATTGAACCTGTGGAATGGAAAAACACTATGTGAGCTCCAGGGTTCCTTTACCCCACCCTGCCCCTTTGGGGAAATGTGTATGCTTTGGGTGCCCCTTCCCCAACCCCCAAGACACTACCAGCACACTAATGCTGGGAACATTTCCTGTGAGTATACTGGGAGCTTCTCTCAAAGCATAAATGCCACTCCACTGGGAGAATTTGGAAAGTTACTTTCAAAAAGAATGAGTGTAATTAGATGATGAAAGTATACATTATTCAGTAGCAGTAGCACTAGCATGTCATAATATGCTCACCATGTCATAACGTTTTTTTCTCATGAAAAGTAACTTTCCAAGGTCCCTCTAGGAGTAGACTTCCTTTCTGCTAGCAGAGAGGCACTTCAGCAGCATCCTGTAATCTGTCAGCAGCCAGCCTAAACATCAGAATGCAGCAATGAATAATCTTCAATATAAACTTCTAATACTCATCATTGTTCAGGCCACATGGCTTTTATTATGAACTCTTATATATTGTTTCAACATTGTTATTGTTACTGTTCCTATGTATAATTTACCAAATATGATATGTCTTATTTCCATAGGGAAATGAAATAAAGATTCTCCAGTTTTGGCAATTCAGATCTAGTTCTCAGTTAGCAAGCAATTTTTTAAGAATCCAGTTTGTTAGCAAGCATATATCTGAGCTTTTTTATACCAAAGTATTATATAAAATATTCTATGAATCAGTACCAGTTATGAAGTGTATATAAGAAATAGAAGAGTTAACTATTTAGGACAGTCATTTGCTTATTTTACATTTGCAGTCACAATTTTTTAAATGGTCAATATATATAATAAATAATGTTACTGGAACTTTAAAAACTATAAATACAAAAATACTTTCAAATCACTCAAATGACCTCCAAGGACAACAAATCCATGGAACTTGGGCAGTTGACTCACTAAATCCTCATTGATTCAGTGGGTCTGCTATAATGCAACTTCCTACATCAAACAACAGGATTCCAGCCACTGTAGTTTTACCTAGTGATATGGCAGTGAAGTGAATTAAGAGGATTCAAATTTTTGTGTTGTATTATTTTTTCTGAGGTTCACTTAAATTATGTATGCTCTACTTCACAGATTTTTCAGTAGATACATTAAACAGTGTTTTTGCCTTTGTTTCAGGAAGGTTTTTCGTTAATTGATGCTTCTCAGTGGTTGAAGATAGTAAGAAATGCAGATAGTATGCTATTCGGTTCAAAGGCAAAGGTATGCTGTTTCAACAACAAATACTTTTCTGCAAGCATACTTTTCTTTATATTTCTGTTTGCAGACTTACTAAAACAGGTGACCAGATGGATTTTTCTACTTCATTTTGCCCTTGAATTCTTTTCGTACACTAAACCATGGGTAGTTCAAGGCATGCATGTGCCTTTCCTATATCTAGAAGGTCTAAATATCTGGTATAGAGTGCAAATGAAAGAAATAATTTCAGTCTGTTTCCTCTTATGAAAATATAGAGCAGTACTTTCTCACCACTCATAATACTTGGCAAGTTGTACACATATCAGGGAACTAATGTTGTATACTTGGATTAACAAAACCACGTTTCTCAAAAATTCTACATATCTTGCTGAATATATCTTGAGGAAATACAGGTAGATGACATGCAGAATGTTGTTTTTGTTCGTAAGTTTTTAGAAGTCTCTAATTTTTAATTTTGCATTGCTGTTTCTATAACTCTTATCTCACTGGAAAAAAGTTTAAAACAAATATGGAAATAATCATGATATACCTTGCAACAGGAGTTAGTTAACAAGCTTATGTTGCTTTTGAGGTGGCAAATTACAAGTGAAATGGTATTTTAATACAGTGGCTAATTTAATACACTGTAGGTTACTTAAATGTCCACAAGTCGACTTGCAAACACTGCCATGCCTGACTAGGTGCTGGGCTCAAACAATTAATTTTTCTTGGACATTGTAAACATCCAACAGGATTCTGGTCACTCTTTTGCAGCTTGCCAAAGAGTTCATATCTGTCATCTGGTGATTATGTGCATTTTTACTCAGTAATATGCATTTTCAAGGAGAAAGGTGGGGTAAAAATATTTTAAATAAATAAATATATAATAAATAAATTTCTCAAATTTTAAAATATTTACTGAGACCCTTATTTCCATGTATTTAAAGGACTCACTGAGAAAGCATACTAGCTGCAAGAATTATAGGACAAAGTTTGGTAATTTAGCATTGTAAAATGCACTAGAGTAGGCCCATTGAATCAAGGAGGACTTGGTGAGTCAACTCCTTCATGTTCCATTAATTCAAATAGGCATACTCTCACTGCAACTTAGTAAGCTTCAGTTAGATTGGGCCTATTTGAATAAATGGAATTTACAGAGGAGTTGATTTGTTAAATCCCCATTGATTTGCTATGCTAGGCAACAGGATTTTGGCCAGCAACTCATACCATATTTTTGTTCATATACTTGCATAGTAAGGAATATTCTCTCTGACAAAATGAACATGTCAGCCAAATCAGCCCAAAATGTCTAACAATGGTCTTAAAAGCTACATTGATATGAAGGGGAAGAGCAGCTCCTTTCCTATGTCTCAGACAGTCTCACGGTTAGATCTGAAAGACATTAATCACAGTTTAATCTCTAAAAAATGAATGTGAAATATTAATCACCCTGCCTTACACAAATATATGATCTCAGTTCTCTGGAAAACCAAATGATTTACAGATATTTTGAAAAGGGGGTATGCATATGCTGAGAAACACCACATTTTACAGAAGTACAAAACACTTTAGGAAGATAACTGAAGTGGGAAGGATACATAAAGCAGAACAGTGTGCATACTTGGTGATCACAGAATTCCAAGGAGAGGGTCAGGAAATATTGGAAGAGACAGAATGGAGTATGTTGGAGAAGGTTCTAGCTAACTAGAACAATGAAGAGGAACGTCCAGGACTACATCGTTTTGTTGCAACTCTCATTTGCTATTAATTTATCACATATTTATTACAGTGGGATCTAAGTATCACTAACTTTTTCTGCATCTAATCCATTATTATTTGTTACAATTTCTCATCTGTACCTTATTGCCAATGATCCAGAGTGATCATCTGGATCTCTTGTGAAACAGAGTGGTCAGTAGAACTCTTGTGAAAATTCTACAGCAGGCCAAGGTGATCCTATAACACCAGAATGTATATGTAAATGTGCATTACATTATCTGGCTTTCTGGGGAATGCATTTAATCTATTGAAAAAAGAATTTGCATAAAAAGTGAGCGTAACAAGTATTAGACATGCAAGTTATTTCTAGCATCTGTTCAGAATCTGTTAGAAAAGATAGCTGCATAATATCACAGCTGTTGAAATATATGCGGGGTAACAATTTTTAAAACGTACAGTATGTGTGATATATAAGTGTGACTTTAAAAAGGCATGTAAAATAAACATGGAACATTTAGCATAAATCAAACTAAATGAAAGTTAAATATCATTTTTTGTTTGTGGTTTTGAAACAGGACAAACACCGTATGTTTCGTGTTCAGTTTATGGGAGACTCCAAATCACAGGCAGAGGAGCACTGCCATAACTGTGTGCAGAAGCTTGCTGATTATGTTCCTGTTCAAGTAATAGATCCAGCAAGACAGGAGCCATCTCAGAGTCACCGCCTACTTCCTGATGATGAAGCACAGATGCCAGATGCTGAGCAAAATACAGCAATGCCACATACTGTAAGCTGATGTCATATTAGAGGGTACATTGTCAAGGAAGAGGGAAGAGTAATGCTCCAACATTGATTCACAGTTATAAAATAAGATTCAGCTGTTGGTCCAATAGGCTTCTATTTGCAGACTCAGCAGGAAGAACCATCTTTTGCTTTGCCTCAGGAAACAAAATATCTAGGTTTTGATCTGACCTGAATGCAGTAACATTTCATTTTCACGTCATCACCCTTGCATGTATAATTTTATAAAAAATGTTCAAATATTAGTCAGTGCTAACATTCATATATTTGGACTGACAGTTCTACACAGAGTTTATGCTTAGCAGCATTCAATGCCATAAATACATGCTTACTAGATATATATGGGTAAATACTAATAGCTTCATTTTGTTGTCCATCAGCATTCACTAGTGTACTTCTGAAATTCAGGATATTTGCTAAAGCATGTTTGGAATTAGCTTTCATATCCATATCAACATTTATCAACCATAATATGTAACTTGCCTAAGCTTATTGCATATACTATATCTGGGTGAATGGAAAAGTCTTTTCAGATCATCACTTAGGATACACTCCATATTTAGACAGCCTAGTTGGAGTAATATACATTCTTCATGGTCTCTGTGAATCACACAGGCAAAGGCAGGAAAGAGCCACTCTGATAATATCATTTGAGGAGAATCTTCCCTTTATCTGTCCTTTTCCGCTCTTGCTGTTCCTCCATTATGACTGAGTATACTAGTGATTCTTACACATGTACACACAAGCTGACACTTCTATTTCCAAGCCATAGAACAAGAGATATTGTTTTAGATGACGACACTTTGGAGCAGTGGTGTCGAACTGTGGCCCTCCAGATGTTCTTGGCCTTCAACTCCCAGAAATCCTGGCCAGCAGAGGTGGTGGTGAAGGCTTCTGGGAGTTGAAGTCCAAGAACATCTGGAGGGCCACAGTTCGACACCACTGCTTTGGAGCATTCAAGCAGAGAAAAATAATCCTTTCAATTCATACTTTGCATTCGTTGTATTGTCTTGGCTTTTTAAAAAGAATTTATATTTATATCTTACAGGTTACAGTTCTTCCACCACCACAAGGAAGAGTATCTGTGGCAAAGCTAGCACAGGTAAATAGCTAGCATGAGGGAGTTTATGTGTGTGGAACAGAAAGTTTGGCATGTTCTGTATAAAAGTAGTATTTTTAAGAAACAATACACTTTTTTTACTCTCAAGGTATTATTGGTGCATTAAGTGATGAACTTAGATCTGTGAAGTGTAATTGAAGCAATATTTCCGAATAACAAACATAGAGCCAAACACATTCCTTTTCTAAACACATTGGTTCCCATGTACTGTTCTTTTGCCATGTCAGCTCAATGTCACTTTCCAAATAGCTACTTTAAGGTCCATAACAAGGTCCTTTGGTAGGTTGGCTATTGTAGAAGGAAGAAGGAGTTACATAGGAAGATAGCAGAAACTGGCTATATAAATAAGTTCCAGTGTATATCTAAGACCTTCAGTAGAGCTCTAGACTTCTTATACTAATAATCATGTACTGTCAAGTCAATTCTGACATGGCAACCATTTTCAGGGTTTTCCAGGTAGAGAATACACAGAAGTGGTTTACCATTCCCTTCTTCTGGAGGTGCCCTGGGACTGTGCAGCTTGCCCAAGGCACACAGGCTGACTGTACTTGCAGGAGGCAAAGTCAATCAAACTCCCAACCTCTGACTCCACAGCCTAAACCACTGAACCATCCAGCCTGCTAGACCTAGCACATTATGTATAATAACAACTCAGCTTTCTGTAACATCTTGTGAATATAAAGTAGTTATATTCCTTGACTCTGACCTCTGTCCCTTAAAAACATCATAACATTCTTTTGATAGTCAAGTCTGTCTATCACCTGAGCTAGAACATGCTAGTTAACAACTTGATAATAATATGCTAATGAAGTATTGTCAGTTTGGCTGTGACTACATGGACAAATACCATGGGATTTGCTCCACTTACAAAATAGCTGAATTCAAAATATTTTTTTACTGACTACATAATGCAATGGCTGATTTGAATTGATCCAGCCCTTTTTGCTCCCAAAGTGGCTTCCCCCTCCCTCTGTTGCTGGGTGGTTTCTACTTTTTCAAGCCAGACCAATTCATAAGAGCTTTTCCCTGTGTAAAGATGGGAGGATGTGTCTATAAGTAGTGTTACTTACATATGTGAGATTAGTGCTAGATCACCCTATCATCTTACCTCTGGGTCATAATTTACACCCTATAAAATAATGCAGAGGTGAGATCAGAGGAAGGAAGGGAAGAAGCTGGTCTCTGGATTGGAATGTGAATTGCATCACATCCAGTATGAATGCTGAACTGCTAAATCAGTCTACAGCTCCTGTGTGAGCACTGATTTCAAATGTATTATAGGCTGTAAATCAAATTGCATTCAGAAATTAAATTTCCAGTGTAGCCACACCCCAAGTCTGTTATTTGCAATCCCAGCTAGCTATGAATCAAATAGCCATGGGATTAAATACAGATGACATGTATTTGGATTCTATGTTTGAAGAGTTAGTTTTGATCCACAAAAGCTCACACTTCAATAAAACTGTTGGCTTTTAAAGTGTTACAATATTTTCCCTTTCCCCCCGTTTTCTTTTGCCAACATGTTGAGACAGACTAGCACAGCTACTTCTTTGGATTCTAAAAATATTAGTCTGTTAAATATGCCATGACGTCTAGAAAGAAACTGACCTACCTGTTTACTCCTGCAGTATGTATTGACATCAAATATTGAACTTCCTCTTGCATATGGACACTCTGGGTGGAATGCTGAAGATTTAAGCAGTTTCATTCGCTTGTGTCTGTTGGATCAAAGCTTTCCAGCTTTTGTCGGAGAAGTAGAGAAGCAGCTGAAAAAAATTGCAGATAGTTAGGAAGCAAAGTATTAAAATGGAAATAATAGTATTACAAATAAATAATTTCAGTATAGATCATTGAAAACAGAGTCCCCAAATCATTATTTTTCTTAAAGATGAATCTGCCTTTTATATATTGTCATGCTTACAAAAGTATATACAAATTAATGTATACAGAGAAAGAACTCATATAATGTGTGATAAATCTAGTGTTAGTTCCAGCTAGCAGGCCCACTGAAATAAATGGGATTTGCTTAAGTCCTTTTGCTTTCAGTGGATCTATTTCAACATTGGACTAACATTGGAGTGATACATTTTTCTTTACATCTACATGAAAAACAAAATCAATTGCATACAATAATATGCTGCAGTATTGAAATAATTCAGAAGAAGAAAGTAGATAGTAGAATTTTGACTGATGTGAATGTACAAAAATGAGCACATGAGAAGACAATTTTGGAAACCTATGAGTTAACCAAGAAATCAACATTTTTAATTTTAATATTTATATAAATATTTATAAAACTACACATTTTACTGCAGTTCCTTATCATAAATCAAAATCATACCAACTGTAAAGTGAAAATATTTGAGGTGAAAGAGTGTGCCTGCCTGAAAATAATGCATCTTAGGACTTTTTGCTGAAGCAGGAATTAGGCTTGCTTTATAAATGACAAAACAGAGAATTTGGGATGAAGAATAAATATAAAGATGGTCCAGTATGATAAAAATATAAACAACTGATAAATAGAACTATTGCTGCAATTCCCTTGCCTCATCACTTGTCCTTCCTGTCTCCTGCAATTGTCCACTTTAATTTATTTTCCTCTCTCATGTGTGTGGGTTCCTTCCTGTGCCCTGGTAACCAGCCAGACTCATTCTACTCTGTTCTACCTGATCATTTGCATGTGAGGCTAATGATGAGGAGAAGGAGCTAGTGATGAGGAGAAATACAGGAGATGAGAAAGAGAAGTAGAAATCCATGGCTTTGAAAGCTAGAGAAGAACAATTGAGAATAAAATATTGGTTCTTTTATTTATTTATTTTATTGGATTTCTACCCTGCCCATCTAGACCAAAGGTCTACTCTGGGCGGCATTACAAATTTAAAAACAGTTAAACCAATAAACATGCACTATAAATCCAAGATGGTAAGGTGTAAATTTAAGATACAGTGGGAGGGAAAGCCTGTCCAAATAGCCAGGTCTTCAGTTTGCTTCTGAAGACACCCAGAGAGGGAGCCAGGTGGATTCCATGGGCAAGTTGTTCCAGAGGTAAGGGGCCACTGCCGAGAAGGCCCGGTTCCTTGTTCTTTCTTTGTGGACCTCCCTCGGTGTTAGGCCCCTCAGCCGCGTGGCCTGGCTGGAATGAGTGACTCTGGCGGAACTGGGTGGGAGAAGGAGCTCTGCCAGATATCGAGGTCCTAAACCATTTAGGGCTTTATATGTAATCGTACGAACTTTGAAATCAACGCAGAAATGAATGGGCGGCCAATGGAAGGTGGCCAGCATGCGGAAAATGTGTTGGTAACCTTTCACCCCTGTAAGAAGTCTAGCCACCGCATTTTGTACCATCTGAAGTTTCCGCGTCAGTCTCAAAGGCAGCCCCACGTAGAGTGCATTACAGTAGTCTAATCTTGAGGCTACGAACACATGGACCAAAGTGGTGAGCGTCCCCACATCAAGATATGGAGCTGGGCAATCCGCAGGTGGAAATGTGCAGAATGGACAACTGACAACACCTGGGTCTCCATCGTGAGCACCAGGTCCAGATGTACATCCAAGCTGCAACTTCACTCATGGTGGTAAGAGTCACCCTCCCTCCTAAGGAGAGGGAGTTTCTCAGACCACTGATGTCTGGGACACCCACCCGAAGGACCTCTGTCTTGCCCAGATTCAGCCTCATTCCGTTCACCTGCATCCATTGCTGAACAGCCCCAGGCAGTGCTCAAGGGACAAAACAGCATCCACTGTTGTTGGAAAAAAGGAGATGTAGAGCTGAGTATCATCAGCGTACTGATGACACAAAGCCCCTCAACCCCTGATGACCCCTCCTAGCAGCCTCATATACATATTAAATAGCATTGGAGAGATAATCGAGTCCTGTGGAACCCCACAATTGAGGTTCCATGGGGCTGAGAAACTCTCTGCAATCTGCACTCTCTGGGGACGGTCCTCCAAGAAGGAACAGAGCCAGGCTAGAGCCAGGCCACCGATTCCCAACTCAGAGAGCCTCCCCAGGAGAATAACGTGGTCAACAGTATCAAAGGCAGCTGAGATATCAAGGAGGACCAGCAGAGACATTTTGCCCCTGTTGCCTACATCAGCAAGTCATCAAACAGGGTGACCTATGCTGTTTCCGTGCCGTGGTGTGGCCTGAAGCACGACTGGAGTGGATCCAGGGCATTGATTTCATCCAGAAGAGCCTGCAGCTGATCGGCCACCACCTTCTCGACTACCTTGCTGAGGAAAAACATTGGCAACGGGCCTATAATTACCAATATCATCTGCCGCCAAGCTCAGTTTCTTCCTAATGGGCCTAATAAGTGTCTTCTTGAGGGCAAGGGGAACCTTGCTCTCCTGGAGAGACCCATTAATTATTTCTGCAGCCCATTCAGATGTTATAGGCCTGGCTGCTTTGATTAGCCAGACTGGGCAAGGGTCAAGGGAGGAGGTGGTGGCACGACAGCGGTCAAGCACTTTGTCCACCATGTCTGATGTCACAGCCTGAAAGTGGTTAAGTCTCATTGGGCAAGACGGGGAGCTGGACGTCTCAGCCCAATCCACTGTTTTCAAAGAGAAGGCAAGATCCCAGTAGATGGCCTCCACTTCTGATTTATAAAAGGTTGCAAATAGGTCAGGTGAGATGCTAGTAAGAGGCCAGTCACTATGACCAACTCTGGCTAGATCGCAAACTATATGGAAACGATGGTTGTTGTGGGTTTTTCAGGCTCTTTGGCCATGTTCTGAAGGTTGTTCTTCCTAACATTTCGCCAGTCTCTGTGGCTGGCATCTTCAGAGGCTGGTTGGAGGCTTCGCTTATCCAGACAGCAAAGTAAGATCGACTAGCAGCCTTCACCTTAGATTAGTAGAGGTTAGTCACGATCCTGACACCTATTTGATAATTTTTGTCGGGTTCCGCCTCCATATGTGCTCTAGCCTTCTTCTATTATGCTTCATTGATCACAGCTCTGGATTAAACCAGGGCGAAGGGCAATCTCTGCGCCGGAGAGGGCATTTAGGTTCGATCGTGTCAACAGCCCTGGTGGCGGCCGCCAGCCACCTATCAACCAGAGCATTGACAGGAGCGCCAGTCAAATCGGCCGGAATCCCTCTCATGTTGTCCTGCAATCCTATAGGATCCAGTAACCTTCGAGGGTGAGCCATTAAAACAGGTCGGTGCAGGGGAGGAGGGCCACTGCAAGGTTGCATTTAATTAGGCAATGATCCGACCATGACAAGGGGACAGTCACTAGGTCAGTCACCATCGGAACACACTCACTCTGCTCAGTGGAAAACACCAGGTCCAGTGTGTGGCCACCCATGTGGGTAGGGCCTTGACATGTTGGGACATGTCCAAGGGGGCCATGGCCTCCAAGAACTCAAGAGCTAGACCAGAAACTTCCGCCTCTGCATGCACGTTGAACTCGCCCAAGACCAAAAGCCTTGGGGACCCCAACAGTGCCATGGAGACAAAGTCTACCAGCTCTGGTAATGAAATGGCTGGGTTGTGGGGAACGTGTTAACCCAGCAACATCCCTATACCATTCCTGGCCCCAAGTGACACGTGGAGGGCCTCTAGACCCGGCATCACCAGAGAGAGCACCTAGCAACCTGAAGGGTGTTTTTGTAGACAGTGGCTACTCCTCCACCCCGCCTCTGCAGTCTACCCTGA
Organism: Pogona vitticeps; assembly: GCF_051106095.1. Lineage (NCBI taxonomy): Eukaryota > Metazoa > Chordata > Lepidosauria > Squamata > Agamidae > Pogona > Pogona vitticeps. The sequence goes on from NC_135787.1 coordinate 30,247,250, forward strand.
TGTTGGACTGCATAACCGGGAGGGCGGGCAAGAGTCAGGAGAATGCCCCCTTCCCTGCCCATCCATGTTTTGGTAATGCATGCCAGATCTGCATCCTCCTCCAGAATCAGATCTTGTATAATCTGAGACTTATTTGATACAACAACACCAGGTTTAGAGCCCTGGTCCCAGTGTTGATAATGAATTCGGAGCCAGCTAAAGCAGAGCAAAGTAACCATGATGGGTCCGGCAATGACAATGTACAAGATCTGCAACAACGAAGCCCTGAATGCTTCAGCCTGGTCTCAGTGTCAGCAAACACTGCACAGAGCAGGGGTGTGTGGAAACAAGCAGCAAGGCAGAAAAGACTCCAAAAACATGGGGAAGCTCCAACAAGAAGGACACTGGGCGGCTCCAGTGGGAAGCAACGGCCAGGCAAGTAAGCAGAGCCAGTTAGACAGAAAAGTACAAAAAGCTCACTATATTCCAGCCTGACTGCCCGTTTTCCTCAAGGGCAACAGCTGCAACGACATTGTTATTCTTTTCTCCAATGTTGTTGTTCTTTCTTGCTGGTGATAGCAGCTGTGTCAAGGAGGGAGGCAAGTAACAAAGAAAAAACAAAGCAAAAGACAAGAGACCAAAAAGAAAAGGGAAAAGCCAACGCAGCAGGAGGAAAAAAACACACTTGCTATCCGGTCGCCATCTTGGATTCCCATTCCAATTTTCATCCCTGCCTCTCTCTGAGAAGCTGGAAGTGTACCTAAAGGATTCTGTTTTTTAAAAACAACTCTTCTAGTTTGTGTAATCTGCTAACATTAAGCATTATGCATTCCAGATAAAACATACCACACATCAGAACACAGTGCTGTAGTATAGATTGGGTAGAAACCTAGGTTAAATTTGAGCCAGGCTCACCAAAACATATTTTTGGAATGTGTGCCTGTGCAATAGTTCATCTCCAAAATGTGAAAATAACATGGACGTATTTGTAGAGTATCTGCAGAGTGTCATTCTCATCACTACTCACAGCTAGCTGCCACACATCTAGAGTTGGTGGAGATGAGCACAGTCTGCCAGAACACATGCTCCAACTGGAACCTATCATTAGAAATTAAAAATAGCCAGTAGCATTTATTTATTTATTTATTTATTTATTTATTTATTTATTTATTTATTTATTTATTTATTTATTTATTTATTTATTTGATTTATATCCCTCCCATCTGGTCTATTCGACCACTCTCCAAGGTGGGTGAAATGCTTGAGTGCCAGTCTGCAAAATCAACCCTTTTAAGAATAGAAAACATGCTAACATGCTTATGAAATGTAATATTTGCAGGTTGCCTTACAACTTACAAAGTTAAGAAGAGAGTTTGATTAGAACACCAGCTGTTTCAACTACTGTATTTGGAAACCATTCATTCATTTGCTTTAAGCTGTTTCCAAAAGATACAACTAATATCCAGGGTCATGTTCTCATTCATAAGAAATCTTCCCAAATCATAGTATGATCATTAGCAGGGATCTCAAATCATCTGGACACTCATATACTTATCTGCCATTCCTGTCTTGCTCTGTCTTTACCCAGTCCCAACAGTCGGTGCTTTTAGTTGTCAAATATTCTTTGAGCATTTGAGGTGTGATTTGTAACAGACAGGCTGCTGTATCTTGAAAGTCTCTTTCTGAAAAAAGAGATTGTGTCCTTTACATGAAACAGAACGTGCTTCAACTAGAACTCTTGAAGAAACACTCCAGATGAACTTCCATAAGAGAGCTAAATTCCAGGCTTTCTTGGTGGAGTGATTTGCCTGGCTTAGGTAGTTCTAAAATATACCACAAGAGGATTTTTAAGAGATCTGTGAGAGATGGTTTATCTGTGTTCTGACAGTTTCAGGCATGTATATTCATCATTTGAGGACTGCAGTATATCATGAAGTCATGACCTGCATCTGTGAAACAACTAGATGAGATCAAATGTTGTGGACCAAGCTTTCAAATCACCTGACATCACCTCAAACACAATCATTTTCAATAGAGGAAGTTTGCATATATAGCTGTGAATTGCCAAGTGATGAGAGATCAAGTGATGTATGTCAATGTATGAATCTCCCTAAGCTCTGGAATTTGGGCTTGAACTCTTTTCATTTCCATAATTCTGATGTGTTTTGGTCTCTCTGTTCATGGGCCCAGCCTCTCTGATTTAAAAACAGCTTATCTGCCTGAACTGCCAGCTAGCCTGCTTGTAGAGACTTTACATCCCCAGAAGCATTTTATATGTCCGGCATTCAAAATCTCTAAGCCAAGTGCTTGAATCATTGTTTGCTTTATGTTGCGAAAACTGATATTTCTTACAATTTCCTCCTTGGGGTGGATTCCAACTTTCAACTCTCTGACCAGTCATTTGTCTTTCTAAAAATATATATAACAATATCATTATTTAATTCTAGCTAAAGGGCAGTTTTCTATTTTAGATGCCATCTATATCTTACCCAAAATATTTTTTTGCCAATAGAAATTGCATTCCAAATGTTATTCAATCCACTAAGAGTAAATAATGAAAAAGGAAAGGATAAGAAGTTGCATTTTAAAAAAATCAAATCTCCATCTGATTAAAGATAAAATGGCTTCTGTATTGACAATCACCAGTGCAGGTTAGAATTTATATACAGTGGTGCCTTGCAAGACAAATGTAATTCATTCTGCGAGAAGCGCTGTCTTGCAAAAAAATCGTCTTGCGAGGTTCCCATAGGGAACCTTGCAAGACAAATGAGATTTATTTGTCTTGCAAGGCATCGGTCCCGGGGGGGGGGGACTGTCTTGCGAAGCATGGCCATAGAAGAAACTGTCTTGCGAGGCACCATAGCGATCGGAAAAACCAATTGTCTTGCAGGGTTTTTGTCCCGCGTGGCATTCGTCTTGCGAGGCACCACTGTATATTGATTCACATACATTGAAATTGTGAAAATATCTAAACTATTGGTCTTCTGTTGTTTTTAAACATACCCTAATGGGCTGTAGTAACTCTGCAGCAAAGAAATCAGAAGACTGATGTGTGGAAGGGCAGCTATGAAAGAACGACAAAATATCAATAAGGATAAGAAGGCATCATGGGCGCCATGGCCCAGAACATTCTGTTTAAGATGGGGGAAAAATAGTCTCTGCCTTGAAGAGAGTTATAATCAAAAAGACAGATGTAGGAAAAGCAGGAAACACATTCTGCCAAGGGATGCCAAAGCAGTGGATTCTGTATGTACTTGGAAGATATATTTAGAATTTCTATTTTTAGAATAAATTATAAATATGTTCTTGATCACTGCTCCCAAAAGTGCTGAAAGGTTAAACTTTCAAGCCAATCTAGTGTAAATGTTCTTCTTTTCCTTCCAGTTTGCCGATAGAGAGTTTAATGAGATTTGTCTATGGGGACAGTTAGGGAACCTGGGTAGAATTAGATCAATGGAAACTATTAAATTTAAGTAAACAAAAAAATACAGTCTTTGGAAATACAGGCTAGTCCTTCATCCAGGATTGTCTTCAAATATATTTGGGTATTATTTTAGCAGCATAAAACTTGAAACTTGATTGCACTAGGGCATTGTATTTTAATTTGTATATTTATTTAATAAATACTTCCACATTATGTCTGGATGAATTTCAGATTGTTTTATTGCACCTATGGAACTGACAAACAACTTTGTAATTTCCACAAAGTACAAGTATTAGTTTTCTTTTTCCTTACATGAGGTGTATGTGTGAGAGAGGCTCCATTGATCTATTGGATATAATAGAGATTTACTTTTGGGTGATAACAGCTCCAGTTTCTGGTATAGAATTAAAAAGGTGGAGAATATTGCTAATAAGAGGTACACATATATTTAATTCATCATACAATACATGGAAGAGTTATAGCTGCTTTATAATTTTATGAGGGGAAATGAATTTAGTATTGAAATTGTGAAGTGAATGAAGTTGTATGTTGTGGCCTACATCCAACATTGTATGAATGGAAACCTGCTAGTATGCCAAAATTTTGTATTCATCTCTTCTCTACCTCCCTGCAGCCCTCCATAATCCTAAAATCCTGCTCTGAAGGGTTTCCCAGAAGGGTATATGGAGGGCATACGGAGTGCCGCAAGAGAAGGAAACTTGACAAAAACAGATCTTTCAGTGGATCAACCACTTGATATCCCACCCTGTCGATAAAACTTAAAATTATACTTCAATGTGTCTTCTTGCAACATACAAAAATACTTTTGCTGGTAAGACAAGTATTTTATTTATTTATTTATTTATTTATTTATTTATTTATTTATTTATTTATTTATTTATTTATTTATTTATTTATTTATTTATTTATTTAATTTTTATACCTGCCATATGGAAAAATCCACTCCGGGCGGTTTAAAATCATATGCATCAGAGCCAGGATATGGCATAGTAGCCACAACCTTTCACCTTTAATGTTTGCAAACCATCAGAACAGATCCTGGAACTGTACTTACAACCATGTAGCAGAATTCTTCAGGCAACTATACAGTATAATAAATTTGTGAGGGATATATAAATGTGTGTCTGATATGTCTACTATAATGCATAATTTTTTCAAAGCAGTGAGCAGATAACAAGTATACACATCAATAATACCACACCTCAAAAACATTACTTATCAATCAGTAATAAATCAGTGCAATAAAAAGAATAAAAAAATTAAAATCAAATGATCTCTATAAAATGAACAAACCACAGAACATACAATGGCCTCTTAATCTTTTTTGCTTTTGCTTTTTATTATAAACTCACGATTTTAAATTTTATATTTTAAGTGCTTCATGCATGATCAGTAATAAATAATAATAATAGTAATAATAACAACAATAACAATCAAATAACAAGTTATAGATTTGCTTTAATGTGCCCATTATGCAACTAATCCTACACACACAATGTGGTGATGAGAATTACTGATTTAAACAGAGAATGTTAGCAAACCAGTGCGCTTCATTGAAGCTTGAGTCAAATTTGATACATAAAAGTTTGGTTGGGTTACCTGTGTTTATTCAGTGCGAAAGCTGAAAAAACAAATGGCAGTAACATGTTCTGAAAACACGAAACAAGTGTTTTTGCAAATAATTTTAAGCCTGTTTTCATAGATCTAGATTGGAAATTTAAAAGAAATGAGAGATATGTAAGTACATGCTGATGTGTTCTCTTGAAATCGGAGGGACTTAGAAATACTTAACTTTGGCTTCATCATACCTAATAATTTTTAAATGAGACTTTCAGTATTATATGGCAATCTTTTTTAAAACACTTTTTAATATAATGTGCTTGAAGATGTGTTGGGTTTAACAGGCATAATAAAATACGTTTTATTCTACATTAATCATATTGAAAGGAAACTTGAGATGGTGCACTATGAAATCAATAGTTTTTTAAAAATTGCACATTAGAAGAAGAAAAAAAGCTGTTAGGGCTAGATTTTAATTTTCATTATTTTTCACAGCTTCAATATATTTTTCATACAAACTTCTGTTACTTAAAATTGGCTTATATTCTTTTGCCATTAATTTCTGAAACTAGAAATTATTTTCAGTGTAGTAGAGTGCATTAACTTTACAAACCTTTGCAAAAATTATTGCATGTTACAGGGATTATCCAATTATTGACTGTAGGTAGGTCTAATGCAATAAACATTATTCTCCAAGAAGCCACTAATCAGCAAACCATACAGGTTTGGCTGTTATTTATGACTCATGTCCTGCAATTTTATGGTAATAGGCTGCAGGAAGCAATCATTTTATTATTCTTGTCCCCAAATAATACTTCACATATTATTTATAACTGTCATCCTGTATATAGAAGAGTGTATAATGTAACAAGAAAGAAAGAAAGAAAGAAAGAAAGATCAACTATGCTAGTCTTGGGAAATTATTGCAAATACATATTTTTGTGTGAATAGGTAATAAAGATATTTCATAGATCATCTTCTCCCATCTCAGCCTGCTTCTGCATTAATGTAATCAGAGGAAACTCTTCTCTAAGAGAACTGTAGCTATCAGCTACAAAAGAGGGTGAATTTTCTGTAGTGATACCTTAATTCAAATGCTCAAGTTCAAACTTTTATTTGTACAGACAATTTTTAAAAATCATCAGTTGAGATCCTGTTGCTTAGTATAGTAAGCACTAGAGTAGGTCCACTGGATCTGTAGGGAATTGATGAATCAACTGCTCCACAAGTTCCATTTACTGAAATCCATTTTGCACAACTGTGCTGTGTAAATGGTGATGATGCCATCACTAAGCTCAATTAATCTTTATTTTAATTTACTTTAAAACTTCCCACCCCTCTCCTTTCAGGTTTCAAGATTCCCTAGTGATCCCTTTTGCCCTAGTTAAGTGTTTGAGGGTTTTTGGGATGGGAAAGAGCCTTTAAAATTGGAAAATTGCATCTGGATCACTAGTAGTGGTGCCAGTTGGCCAGCAGGACACCACTGCTGGTGATTTTTTCCAATTTTAAAGGGATCCCCCTGTCCCAAGGCTCCAAAAGGCTTCCCCAGGGCAAAAAAGATCTTTAGGGAGTCTTGAAAACTGAAGGATGCATGGAAAGTTGTAAGGTAAATTGCAATAAAGATTGGTGCTGGATGATTATAAAATCACCATTTATGTGATATAGTTGTGCCAGTTGGATTTCAGCCACTGATTTAAATGGTCTTGCTTACACCAAGATAAGTCACAGCTAGAGTAGGCCCATTTGAATCAATGAAACTTACTGAAGAATTGATTCACCAAATCCCCACTGATTCAATGGACCTTTTCTAGTGCAACTTACTACATTAAGCAGCAGGATTTCAGCCACTAATTTATATTTTAAAAGGCTAAATCCGTATGCTAAAGTAAATCTGATTTAAAAGTGTATAATGCCTCTTTTATTTACTGTTTTATGTTTTATTGTTACTGTTTTATGTTTATGTTTATTTATTTATTTAACTTATATGCCGCCCACCCTACCCAAAGGTCCATTGAAAGCTGCACTTTCCCCTCTGATATGCCTAATATGATTCATCTATTTATTATAAATATGTGCTGCATCTTCATCTCACTGAGAATATCATGGTGACATTCCTAAAAATTAAACATTCAATACAATTAAAGCAGTCCACACTACCCAAAAGTCCTTTGGGTAGTGTGGGATGTTTTAATTGTATTGAATGTTTAATTTTAAGAGTGCCACCATGAAACTCTCAGTGAGATGAAAATGCAGCATTTATTTATAATAAATAGATGGATCATATTAGGCATATCAGAGGGGAAAGTGCAGCTTTCAGTTCTCCAAGGGAGATCCCCTTGGATTTATACCAGGGAAAGAAAGGCAACAGAACAGGAAGGCAACAGTCCAGGACTGAAAGAAAGAAGGTGCCTCAGGGCTGAACTATTAAGATCCAGTGTTTTTGATGCTTAAAGCCCTTTCTTCAAAGTCCATGAAGTTGCACTATTAATCCATTTAACATGAAACATCTACTCAAACTGGCAGTGATCTTAGGCAGAATTGAGCAAAAGTGAAAATTTTCCCATCTTTCATCTCACTGTTCATTTTGGATATGTAAGGGATCTCTTAATCTTCCAATTGAGTAATCCTGAAATAATGGTGTTCACACTGTCCCTCTGCTAACTGGGTTGAGTGTGTTTGGTAAGAGTGTTCTTGTGAGCGTCTCATGAGAAAAGGCATTCCCCTCAAACTGAGAGGGTTACTGGTTCTTACTCTACTCCTTTTTCCTTAGCATGTAGCAGTGTCTAACTTGTACGACATAGGTAAAAGTAAAGGTTCCCCTTGACAGTTTGTCCAGTCGTGTCCAACTCTAGGGGGTGGTGCTCATCTCCGTTTCCAACCCATAGAGCTAGTGTTTGTCTGAAGACAATCTTCCGTGGTCACATGGCCAGCGGGACTAGACACAGAATGCTGTTACCTTCCCACTGTGGTGGTACCTATTTATCTATTTGCATTTTGCATTTTGCATGCTTTCAAACCGCTAGGTTGGCGGGAGCTGGGACAAGCACGTGGATTCAATCTTACGACTGCAGGTCTTCTGACCTTGCAGCACAGAGGCTTCTGCGGTTTAACCTGCAGCGCCACCACGTCCCTGTACCCAACTCATTTTCATTATAAAATATGTTTTCGACATTTAAAAAAATGGGGATTTCATTTTTTATGGTTGCCATTTTAAAAAGGCTATTTTGGTTTACTGTTCAAGGTTTCTGTACATTTTAATTCTCCTGTCAATACTTGACTTTATTTTTACTATAATTTTCTGTTTTTCCATCTTGAGCACTACTAACCATTACTAATTACTGTTGTTTATAATTGTTTTAATTGTTTTTAGCTGTTTTAGCTTATAATGTTTGATGGAACCCTCCCGGAGAAGACTTTGTCTAAAAGGGTGGGATAGAAATCAATCAATCAAATAACCAACCAAACAAAAACACCAAAACCCTTGCAAATGTGCACTTTTCTGAAGCAAATTTCACTTTGCATCACAGTGAGCCCTGGGAAGTGTGATATGGATATATCCATTAGAGAATCCTGATTCCAATTCAATTATTTTGCAGTCCCATATAATTAAATAGCTAAATATATTTTCTTAGAACTGAGACAGTTTTAATGATCACTAAGAATGAGAAAACAATGTGACCTGTGGGGAAACTCAGAAGAGTTTAAAGTTTGTATGTTGGGACATTAATTATTTATATTATATTGAGAGATTTCAGGGCATGGTGCAGGCAATAGAATGGCTTGAAGATTATTTTTAAAACCAAAATAATTCCACAATGTAAACAACCTAGGGAAATCCCCAGTCTAGGTGCCAACGTCAGGTCACTAGATCCAAAAAGCTTGGGTGAAGAGCAAAGTTGTAACTCCCCACGAAAAGAAAAGTAGTGTTGGGTGCCAGCTGGGCTTCAAAAGGGAGGGGTTTTTGTAACTTCAGAGCTACAGAAAAGGAAGCCCTTGCAGGGTTTTCGTTTTGCTTATAAATATTTTACTTATTTAGGATATTTATTTGTAGCCAGGAATATAACGTTTTTGCTTTAACAATAGGAATGCAGGAATTTCAGTCGTGACTATTTTTAAAAGTATTTCAGTATTTGAGCTAATAATAAGTGTGGGTTACTAATTACAAAGCAAGACTCCACTTCTATGAAAAGAAACCAGAAAGCTATTTTTAAAAGGTGTACCTTAATAATTGTTCAGCAGATGGCACTAGTGCACTACACTACAGAGTATTTGTAATAACCTTGGATTTTGAAGAAGTTGGTAAAGCTTAGCAAATGAGATTAGAATGTACCAATGTAAGTGAGAATATGAAGTTCCAGAAATATTTGTTTTACACTTTGCAGCGATAGAAAATTTTAATGGACTCTCAGTTCATTCTGTACTGTTGAAAAATACAGTGAATGGCTTGGGGGGGAAAAGTACGATCATGTAGGTGGTGAATGTTAAATATGTACTAGTGAAGCTACCTTTCCTTATACTAGCTATTTGCTTCTAATTCAATATAAAAACAAAAACATAAACTGTTGTACAGAGTTATATTTTCTAATACATTGCCCTATAACTTTCTCTCACTTTCTATAAACTATTGGTTGAGAGACTGAGCTATGGATGATGAAAATGCTGTTTCAGTCTTATTTTCATCATGAACTCAATAGATGACCTTGTCCCTCCATCAGAGGCTCATCAACATCTGGGCTTGGTAAATTTGCTTTTTTGCACTGCAACTCCTAGAATCAAATTTAGTTCCCTTTAAAACTGGGAATCAGATTAGCTTTACTAATTTTAGTGTATGGAATGTTACAACAGCGTCCATAGCTATCAATCTGTTTCTGGGCACAATTCAAAGTGCTGGTTTTAACTCATGAAACCCTAAACAACTTGGGTCAAGATTATTTGCAGGACTGCATCTCTCCACACCAGCCTCCATAGGCTTTAAGATCTTCGGGGGAGGTTTGTTTCTGAGTCCCACCAACCCCAAAGGTATGCTTTGCCAGACACAGGAGAGGGTATTTTCAGAGTTTCCTTGGCTATGAAACTCTTTTCCACCAGAGACCAGGCTAACCCCTTTCTTTCTCTTCTGCTGGAAGGCAAAGACTTTTCTCTTCAGGCAGGCTTTTAATATGTGAACTGCTGCTGAGGAATGGATTTTAAGGGAAGAATTGTTCTTTCATCTGTTTAAAATGTGTTTTTCTTAACTTTTTTAAATAATATGATTTTTATATTTGTAACTGATTTAATTTTTGTTTTTTAAAACCATTTCTCAGCTGCCTTGAGTCCCTTTACAGAAGATGAGGGTAGAAAAGAAGGGGAGGAGTATAACACTAAATATGTATAGGAGAGAATGAACTCCATATCTTGTCAGTTTAAGCTCTGATTACATTTGATAGATGATACCCAAAGACTATGATCTGTATTTTGATATAAATGACATTTTTTTCTGCTCACAAAACACCCTCAATAAATGATTATATCTAATTTTATTCTAGGCTACACAAACCATTATAATCTAAACCAAATCCCTTATGAATACACGGTGGAAGTGAAGAACAGTTTTAAGGAATTAGATTTGTGGGACAGAGTGCATGAAGAACTACAGTATGGATGGAGGCTCGTAACATTGTACGGAAGGCAGCAACAAAAACCATCCCAAAGAAAAGGAAATGCAAGAAAGCAACGTGGCAGTCCAACGAGGCTTTACAAATAGCAAAGAAGAGAAACAAAATGCAAGGGAGATAGGGAAAATTACAGAAAATTGAGTACAGACTTCCAAAGAATAGCAAGAGGGCCTTCTTAAATGAACAATGCAAAGAAATAGAGGAAAATAATAGAGATCTGTTCAAGAAAACTGGAGATATTAAATGAATCTTTTGTGCAAAGATAGACATGATAAAGGACAAAAATGGGAGGGACCTCACAGAAGCATAAGACATCAAGAAGAGGTGGCAAGAATACACAGAGGAATTATACCAGAAATACCTGGATGTCCTGGACAACCCAGATAGTGTGGTTGCTGACCTTGAGCCAGACATCCTGGAGAGTGAAGTCAAGTGGGCCTTAAAAAGCCTGACTAACAACAAGGCCAGTGGAGGTGATGGCATTCTAGTTAAACTATTTAAAATCTTAAAAGATGACACTGTTAAGGTGCTACACTCAATGTGCCAGCAAGTTTGGAAAACTCAGCAGTGGAAAAGATCAGTCTACATCCCAATCCAAAAGAAGGGCAGTGCCCAAGAATGCTCCAACTGCCATACAATTGCACTCATTTCACATGCTAGCAAGGTTATGCTCAAAATCCTCCAAGGTAGGCTTCAGCAGTATGTGGACTGAGAATACCCAGAAGTACAAGCTGGATTTCGAAGGGGCAGAGGAACTAGAGACCAGATTGCTAACAATGGGCTGGATTATGGAGAAAGCCAGAGAGTTCCAGAAAAACATCTACTACTGCTTCATTGACTACGCAAAAGCCTTTGTCTATGTGGACCACAACAAACCATGGCAAGTTCTTAAGTATGAGTGCCTGATCACCTTATCCATCTCCTGAGAAATCTATATGTGGGACAGGAAGCAACAGTTAGAACTGGATATGGAACAACTGATTGGTTCAAAATTGGGAAAGGAGTACGACAAGGCTGTATATTGTCTCCCTGTGCAGAATACATCATACGAAAGACTGGACTGGATGAATCCCAAACCAGAATTAAGATTGCCGGAAGAAATATCAACCTCAGATATGCAGATGATACCACTCTGATGGCAGAAAGTGAGGAGGAATTAAAGAACCTCTTAATGAGGGTGAAAGAGGAGAGCACAAAAATGGTCTGAAGCTCAACATCAAAAAAACTAAGATTTTTAAAATATTTGTTATGTTTTATGTTGTAAGCCGCCTAGAGTGGTCAAAATGACCAGATAGGCAGGGTATAAATAAAATAAATAAATAAAATAAAAATAAGATCATGGCCACTGGTCTCATCACCTCCTGGCAAATAGAAGGGGAAGATATAGAGGCAGTGACAGATTTTACTTTCTTGGGCTCCATGATCATTGCAGATGGAGACAGCAGCCACAGAATTAAAAGACGCCTGCTTCTTGGGAGGAAAGTGATGACAAACCTCGACAGCATAGACATCAGCTTGCCGACAAAAGTCCACATAGTCAAAGCTATGGCTTTTCCAGTAGCGATGTATGGAAGTGAGAGCTGGACCATAAAGAAGGCTAATCGCTGAAGAATTGATGCTTTTGGTGCTGGAGGCAACTCTTGAGAGTCCCCTGGACTGCAAAGAGAACAAACCTATCCATTCTGAAGCAAATCAACCCTGAGTGGTCACTTGAAGGACAAATCCTGAATCTGAGGCTCCAGTACTTTGGCCATTTCATGAGAAGAGAAGACTCCCTGGAAAAGACCTTGATGTTCGGAAAGTGTGAGGGCAAGAGGAGAAGGGGACAACAGAGGAGGAGATGGTTGGACAGTGTCATCGAAGCGACCAACATGAATTTGACCCAACTCCGGGAGGCGGTGGAAGACAGGAGGGCCTGGCATGCTCTGGTCCATGATGTCATGAAGAGTTGGACACAACTTAACAGCTAAACAACAACACACAAGAACCATATAATCTTTTTTCTCTTTTTATATAGCAAATATGTGAAAGCTTGGTTGTGCCAGAACCAAGTTTTTCTGTAGAAAAGCATTCAAAGACTTGAGTTGGGATATCTCCTCCTTTGTAATGCATGTGCTCCTTTGGTTTCTATTCTGATGTCTGTTCTTTTGTAGCCAGAAAGAACTTTGCCATTACAGTTTCCAAGCTATTTTCAATTCTACTATGAAACCCCATGCCAAAAGGATTAAAGACAACTGTGAAGCCAATCCAGAAAAGAACAAATAACAGCTTGCTCTGTTGTCCAAATAAATGAGATCAGCACAGCCTGCATGTGAGGATGTAAACATTTAGTTTACCTCACTTGTCCTGTGATGCTCATCCCAGATGAAGAGGATTGAGAGAGACTGTCCTCACTAGATCAACCTCATGGTTAATGCATGTTGATTTTTCAGCAGTGTTTGTGATTAGTGTTTAGATAACCTTGGTTTTTGTGAATAGCGATACAAACTTATTTTCCAAAAATAGTTGGATACTGAATTGAGTTGTGTTATTTTAAGACCTGAACTGGGAAAAGAGCACTTTTTTCATTAAACTTTTTTTTTTGCATCCCCTGCCCCTATGCTTGCTCCCCAGAGCCATGGCCAGAGAGACTGATTGGATTGATTGATTACATTTCTGTCCCTTCCCTTTTCCAAGAAAACCTGATGCTCCACTGAGCTAAGTAACATAGTGAAAAACAAGTTCAAAACATATGAAATGCAAATTAGAAACAATTATGACAGTGGCCAGAGGTCTGTTGCTTATGCAACTGCACACAGGCAGTTCTGCAAGTGGCATGAGCAGTTTTGCAGACCAGTTGCCATGCACCCAGCTGCTGTCTGGTTGCACAATCAATTGCATGTCAAACAGCCCAATAAATATGATAGTCTCTTGTAAGAATGCCTTTATGCATGTAGAAAACCTCAATAGGACTCTGGCCTAGAAAACAGTAAAATTGTTGCATCATAATTAATAATCAAAATAGTTTAAAAGCCAGTTTGAAGAGATGTGGAGAAAGTGCATTCCATAGTCTGGGAACAACAAAAGCAAAAAGCCTCTTCCATATATTCATCAAGCAGTTTCCACGGGCAAGAGAATGCTTAAAAAGATCTTAGCATTCATACAGGTTAATAAAGAGATAACCTCACCAGCCTTCCAAAAATTGCTGTCATGGCTCTTGTACTATTCTCATGATCATGACATAGAATATTGGCTTGTTTCTTTTCTTGTGTCAGTGGTTTACCTTAGAGATAGCAAGGGTCTGTTACTGCCAGATGCCCAAATACAGTATTTTTGGTTTAACATTCCAAGAATCCTTGGCTGTTGACTGTGCTGATTGGGGCTACTGTGAGTTTCAAGTCCAGCAATACCTGGACAACTAAGTTAGAGAAATAGTGGCCTAGATAAGGCAAATTATGTACAGTTAGGTATTGATAACTACTCTGTATGTTCTATTTTGAGAGTTAAGCTACATTCTGCTACAAGCACACATGCCTGTTGTGTTCTAATCACTTTATTAATCTGGTATAGGAGTGGGTTGGGAAACCCTGTGGGGGTTAAGGGTAGACTGCAATCCTCCGTACTCCAACTAGGTTCCCAATCCAGATCAGGATTCAGGACTAGAGATGGGCATGAAGTACTTCTTGCCTTTTTGTAATAAGTCATCTATGTGGCAGCACAGCTCCAGTGTGTTCCCTTCCCCTAACTCCCTTGTCGGCACCTCCGCTCACCAGCTGGGTGTGCCTTTCTCCTTCCCTCCCCATTGCATGATCTTCCATTCTGGGCAGGAGTCTGGACTTCCCTTCTCCACCTCTTCCAGCAGCTGGCCACTCAAAGGCAGTGCTGCAAGAATCCCTGCCCCACCTCCTCGTTTGAGTGGCCAGCTGATGGAGAGGATGGGAAAAGGAAGTCCAGACTCCTGCCCAGACTGAAGATTCTGCAATGGGAAGGGAAGGCACAGCATCGGTGAATGGAGGTGCCGACGAGGGCAGTTGGGGAAGGAAATGGACAGCAGTTGTGCTGCTGCACAGACGACATGATGAAGAAACATGAAGTACAGTACTTCATACCCATCTCTATTCAAAATTATTGCATTTATGTATTACCATTTGTAATATATGTCCCAGTCCCAGTATTTGTAATGGGAGGAATGGCTAAGTAGCAGTGCACATGTTGCCTATGCAGAGTTATCTCAGGTTCAATTCTGGACTGACGTCTCCAGTTAAAAATATCAAGTCACAAGCAATAAGAATGTCTACTAGTTAGAGGAGACAATTCTGGGCTGTGTGGAGAAACAGAATAACTAGATTAGAGAGGTTTTTTACTTATTCATTTTCGTATAAGATACTTGTAATCCTTGATCATGAAAGGAAAGTGGACCACACAATGCTAATTTATTCATAATAGTTCTGATCCTACTGGATAGAACCCTTTCTATGCCAACATTACAGAACTGCTAAACCGACAGCTTCCCATTCCTGCCTCATATACATTAGTCATTCTTTACCTGCAGGCCTTTAAAAATATGTATGCAAGATTTTAGGTCAGTTTTACTTCTAATGAGGAATAACTTTGTACAACCTGTCAACACAGTGGCTAATTAGCATCAATCTTATTAGCACTTTTCTGACTTTTCCCCTTTCTGACAAGGGGACAGTTTAGTTTTTACTTTTTTCCCCAAGCCTCATAGAATGGCCAGGAGTGGTCTATTGAGAGTCATTGGGGTATGTTACATTTTGCAAAATCACTGCAGACATGGTGGCCATACTCTTGATTGGAAGTAGGGGAAGGATTAAAAATAACTCTACCCTCCCTTGTTATGGTCCAAATTGAGAATGGCGTGGAGTCCTTACAATTTCTTGAAAGGAACGAAAGAAGAGAAGAACTGCTAGCTGTGTCTTTTAAAAAGTTTCAGTTTTGGCTCTAGGTCAACCAACAATGAATGTATCAAAATGAAGCAGGTGATAGGATAAAGCACATGAAACATCATCAGAATTACGCCTGCAGCTGGTAACTCACACCAGAATAAAAAGATTATAAGATACTAAGAGACAAACATGGCACCAGTAGTTTCTTCTCATTAAATGTAAACAGCAGAAATCTTAACATTATTGGTCTAAATCTAGTTGCTACTTTACCTACTGTGTGATCTAGCAAAAGACTCAGCTGGACCAGACCCACTGAATCAATGGAGTTACATAAATGTTAACTTACCATTCAATAATTGTGTCAGTGGATCTACTGTTAAGTCAGATGTAAACTGTTTAAACTCCCAGACTTGGGCTTAGTCTCTAATCTAGATAGGCATTTGGAGAAAAAATGAAGAAAAATGCAGCCACTAACAACAATTTTAAAGTTACATCTGGTTTGGCCTTCTGGCTGCAGTTCTCTCTAGCAAGGGTGGCTGTTGTTTTTAATAGATGGCAAGTGCTGGAGTTGGGTTGTCTAAGCCACCCTTTTTCCAAGTATGAGAGGTCAGCACAGTATGTGGGTCCAGCTAAATCTGTCAGCAACAACACGGAGCAGGCAAAGGCACAGTCAGGCAGTTCGAGTTGTCAGAGGTTCCAGAAATCCTGATAGGCAGTGCAGGTAGTAGGCAACAGCTGAATTTCCATCTAAGCAAAGGCTTAGCTGTCAATATGGCATGCTTGCTATAGCTTCTTAAAAATGCTGGTAGCTGGAGCACTGGATTCTTGTTCTACACCAGCCTTCTCTAGCACACGATCTTCTTCCCACTTTGAAGATGACTCCTCATGTTGAGGCATAATAATAACCGATTTTGATAGGCTTTTGAGGCCACATGAGGTATCAGGTATGCAGCTGACTGAGGGCATACATAAGAATATAAAAACATAAACAGATCTTGCAGCTCGACTGTCCTTAAGGCACATGGGGGTGTTTCTTCTCATATATCCTCTTTTCCCCATGCTCTAGGATGTTTAGGAGATGATAATTCAGCTGCGCTCAGAGGCAGTGTAGGAATGGCTCTCCTTGCCTGCCTTGTGTAATGATGGGAGCAAGGTTGTGTAGAAATGTATTAGTGCCCCAGGGGCAATTTTGGGTGGTCACAAGAAATATCTTGGGGTATGCATGTGTCCTCAAAACCCTGTGTTGGCACAAGCTCTTGCTTGAGAAAAGCACTCAGTGGAGCTTTCTTCTGAGTAGAGATGCATAGGATTGGACTGAAGCAGCAGCTGTATCGCATGTATATGTCATGGACTGAATCCCAAAGAAACAAGGCAAAGCAAAGCAAAGCGTGCTGCTTATATACTGCCCCATAGTGCTTCAAGCACTCTCTGGGCGGTTTACAAGTTAATTATACAGGGTACACATTGCCTCCCCCCCCCCAGCAACCTGGGTACTCATTTTACTGACCTTGGAAGGAAAGAAGACTGAGTCAACCTTGAGCCGGCTACCTGGGATTTGAACCCCAGGTCGTGAGCACAGTTTTGGCTGCAGTACAGCGGTTTTAGCACTGCTCCACGAGGCTCTTTATCACTCAAGTATCACCTCACTGCAAGCCTCATAACCTCTGTGGAAATACTTTAAAGCCGTGAGTTATCAAGAGTTGTGTGACAGAGTGGTGTATTCATGTGTGAACTGGCATAAACCTAGATGATCACATGAAAAATTAATCTGCAGCTTTTACATACTCATGCCTCTTTTGTACATCTTTTCATTATGCAGATGGCAGCAGCTGTCAGTCAGTAAGGAAGTCAAATGTAATAAGGTTGTTACACTTGTACTGTATATGTATAGGCCTCTAGTTATGGTTGCTTTAATCTAGCTGGTATTGGGGCTGGGGCTGAGTGAGTTTTGTATTATTCCACTTCAAGCTGAAAGAGATGTTTAATAACATATTTTAGCTGTTAAAAGCATTGTTCCCCAGTGGAATGCATGCAGAGTCCTCTGCAGGGGGCCATGGAGATAAATCAATACAGCAAGATGGGAAACAGAATGTCACTGGTTATGATTCAATTGTAGCAGTGCCTGAGGCTGTTTCACTTTATAGTGTTTGTGGAGCGATGATCAGAAATTGCACATGAAGTGAAACTTCACTTACTTAATGCAGTTTTATTTATCTCTTGGAGGCTGAGAAAATGGGGAGGGGGTTTAAACTTAAAGGGGTGTTAATTTCTTAGCCAGGGATGGTTGCCATTTTACCAGAAGCCCATGTGTAGGAGATTATCTCCTCTCTAAGCACATCACATGGATCAAGGAGGGATCTGGACTGATTTTCTAAGTAACAGGACTAAAACCTTTTTATGTTTCTCCTTTGCAAATGGAATATTATTAACAGAATCAACAATATTACATTATACAAAATTATATATAGTGTGCTGTACATGATTATAAGAAATAAGAACATTGTTATCATGTGGGCTATTGGTTTTAGCTTATTCTTGCCAGATCACTTCCATTTTATCTTTGTTTTCTCTTGTTCCAGATGGCAAGTAGTTCCATCTGTCAGTCTGTGTTCTTGTCGAGTGGAAGCCCTACTTCAGCCTGGAGGTGTCTGCTATCCTGAATCTTTGTGCTACCGATGACCTGCAGAAGCCATCAAAAGTCTGATCTCCTCATTTTGGGGTAATCCACTGATGAGGATTCATCTCCCCTTATCTGTTCATCTCAACAGGTTAAAGATAGCCAATAACTCTCTTCCTCTTCCTCCATTCTTTCTTCTGGCTTATCCTAACTACCACCAGCACTAAATCATTAGCCCACCTTCCTTTTCTTTGGGTTAGCCTTCCAACTTTGTTTGTACAACCTAAGGTCAAATTGATACCTGTGTTATCTTTTTTAAACTTATTTTTATTTTTCATCTTTCCACAGTCAGTCTGTAATAAAACTTCAAATAAAACTTCTGATTAAGACCTGACATGTCAATTCTCTTTTTTTCCTTCTTGGAAACTTTATGCTGATGCTACAGTAGATTCTAGACCAAAGCTCCTAAATTACCCATGCTGTGCTCCTTTTAATTTGGAAAATGTGTTGGTATCTGACCCAGCTCTGGTGGGTTGACAGTAGTTTGTTTAATGGGGCGAATGCAGTCAGTGACTAAAGGAAGAAGAGGTTCCCTAGCACCAAACTAAAGAAGCCCACTCATAAATTGTCGTAGTGAGATTAAAGATGGGTGAGAGATTTATTTTTGTTTGGTTTTGATAAAAATATTACGATTTACAAAATTCTTTTTCTTTCTAATGGGAAGAACTTACCGGAGACCAGCTATTTAACATCTAGTACATGAGGCCGCTGGGTGGGGTCATCAGGAGGTGTGGAGCTCGGTGTCATCAGTACGCTGATGATACTCAGCTCTACATCTCCTTTCCACCTTCTGCAGGAGATGCCGTTCTGTCCCTTCAGTGCTGCCTGGGGACCGTACTGAAATGGATGCAGGAGAACGGGCTGAGGCTGAACCCGGACAAGACGGAGGTACTGAGGGTGGGCCCTCCCACAGTTGGGGATTTGGGAAACTCCCTCTTTTTTGAGGGAGTGACCCTGCCTGCCAAGGACGGGGTTCGCAGCTTGGGGATCCATCTGGACCCGGCGCTCACCATGGAATCACAGGTGGCGTCGGTAGTCCATTCCGCCGTTTTTCACCTTAGGCGGATAGCCCAGCTGCGGCCCTACCTTGATTTGGGGGCGCTCACCATCTTGGTACATGCGCTCGTAATCTCAAGATTAGACCACTGTAATGCGCTCTACGTGGGGCTTCCTTTGAGGCTGCTGCGGAAACTACAGGTGGTGCAGAATGCGGCAGCCAGATTACTTAGTGGAGTGAGGAAATTCCAACATATCTCACCCACTCTGGCCGCATTGCATTGGCTGCCCATACGATTCCGCATCGACTTCAAAGTGCTGTCGCTTACGTACAAAGCCCTAAACGGTTTAGGGCCTCGATATCTGGCGGAACGCCTACTCCCACCAAGTTCTACCCGTGTCACTCGTGCAAGTCAGGAGGTGAGGTTGAGGAGCCTAACGCCGAGGGAGGTCCGGAAGGAGAAGACAAGAAATCGGGCCTTCTCGGCGGTGGCTCCTCGCCTCTGGAACAATGTCCCTCCTGAGATCCGCGGGTCTCCCTCGCTGGGTATCTTTAAGAAACAATTGAAGACATGGATGTTTGGGCAGGCCTTTCCATCATATTCCTCTTGACCTCCTTCTTCCCTCTTTACTGTTTCTGTTTTGTACTCTATGTAATGTATTGTAGCATTTTTACTAATTAGAATTGCTTATTTATATTGTTATTGTATTTTATTGTTGTTAGCCGCCTAGAGTGGTCCTCACCGACCAGATAGGCGGGGTATAAATTAAATAAATAAATAAATAAATAAAATAAACTGCATGAAAAAAAATATTCACGGGACCGATTCATTACTCCAGGGGTTTGAATAATTAGCTCTAAAACTTCTAGGCTTGAATCCCTGTGTGTTCAACTATGCCAGTGTGGTATTTATTGGAATATCTGGTCAATTCTTTTATAGTATAATAGAGTATCAGATACAAACAGCAACTCCATAGAGAAAGCATGAGAGTTTTAGTCTCAGTAGTCCATCCCTTGTCACAGTGGCTAAAATCATTCTGGAAACATTTTAAGTGAAAAAAGAGGTACCTTTATTTACAGTTCTGACTGTAGTTACAGTCAGTAGAAAAATAGGAAAAACTCAGTCTCCATACATGGGAGAGACGTCTTCCATGTCTGGTACATGGTAGAAGGTCAAAGGAATAGAGAGAGTAACAAAGGAAGTAAAGCAAACAAGTAGGAGGAGGGAAGGAGCAAACCTGAGGCAGGAAAAACTTTAGTAATAGGTTAAAGTGGACAATTACCTTAGGTTGTGAAAAGCCTTCTACCACGGTTACCCAGTGTTCGTGCATACAAGATTGCTACTATCTCAACAGTATTGGTGCTGTGTGATATGTCTTGTCAAGTCAGAAGTGACTTATAGTGACCCTAATAGGGTCGACAGAGAAGGGGACGACAGAGGATGAGATGGTTGGACACTGTCATCAAAGCAACCAACATAAATTTGACACAACAGTGTCAAATAGTGGAAGATAGGAGGGCCTGGCATGCTCTGGTCCATGGGGTCACGAAGAGTCGGACACAACTAAACGACTAGACGATGAATAGGGTTTTCACATAAGTGGAATATTTAAAGAGTGGTTTTACTAGTTCTACATCCCCAATGAATTTCCATGGCTGAGTGGGGATTCATATCTCCTAGTCTATCTAGCCACTATGCCATACTGAGTATCTGTATTAGGATTATCACTTTTCTTCTTGGAAAAGACTCCTAACCTTTAACGTTTGTGTGGCAGCAGGCACAACAACCTCCTCAACATTTTAAAAATAGCTGCGCCTGTTTAATTTTGCCAGTGCAAATAGCTAAAACTTTATTTCAGTTCGACTGGCAACAAAAATTTATCAAGATCTGCATTTTTTAAAAAATTTGAACTTAACGAATGAATCTCTTGGAGGCTTTCACAGCTAGGATCAGATGCTTGTTGTGGGTTTTTCAACCAAACAGCCCCAAAAAACCCACACCAACCATTAATGAATGAAATTTAGATTTTAAAAAATGTGCAAGTGGCAGATTCATCATTCTCCCCACCCCACCCCCTTGTGGAGCTTGCAACTTGAACATACAGGTAGGGCTAATCATTTGTTATCAACAGCAAGTATGATACCAATTTGCATAAAATAGCAGCCATTATAAGGCCTACTACCTGTCAGAATTGAAGCATGCTCTGCCCTGTTCTTCCTGTGAAGAGGAACATCTTCAAAAGGCTGGCTGCATGAGCAGCTCATATATACCTGTTCTTTTGCACAAGCCCATACTCAGCACATTGATACTAAGAGGCAGTACAGGCCAACACTGGGTGAATTTCTGTTGCTTGGCACAGTAAGTTGCAACTGGAGTAGACCCACTTAATCGGGAGATTTGGCAAATCAACTTCTCTGTAAGTTTCACTGGTTCCATGAGCCTACTCTAGTTGCAGCTTACTATGCTAAGCAACATAATTTCAGCCCCTTGAAATCCTTCCTTTCATCAGACAAAAACACTTCACATGAATAATACATGAAGACTTCATATCTTTTGACGAAAAGTTGTTTGCAAACAACAACAGATTTAAGGAGTTCTTTTCTTTTCAGTCACGTAGTCCCTCTTTATAGCCTTTACATTATTTCTGCATAATTTAAATGTAGTCAAGGCAAATATTACAAATGCCCTGGATAGTTTAGGATCCTTATCATCCAGATGTGGAATAATTTTTGTGGAACAGTCTGCCACAAACAAAATCAGCCTTTCTAAACATTGTCGGTTTTGTCTTATATCTATAATGTTAATGTTCAGCCTCCAACTTTAAAGAGAATCACACAAAAATATCATTTGAGTTCACTTTCTTTTGTCTCATTTTCCCACTTTTCATTGGCAGTTGCTGGATGGTTTGAAGATAATATGTTTTGGGTTTAGTGAATAGCGATACAGAGGCTTTTTGGCTGGGCTTGGGTTTTCTGCAATTCCAGACAGACAGACGGACGGACGGACGGACGGACGGACGGACGGACGGACGGACGGACGGACGGACGGATAGATAGATAGATAGATAGATAGATAGATAGATAGATAGATAGATAGATAGATAGATAGATAGATAGATAGATAGATAGATAGATAGATAGATAGATAGATAGATAGGACACACTGTCTCCCATTGCCTGTTTTGTCCAATTATGAAATATATTTTACAGGCAAAAGCATTTGTTGCGAGCAGGTTTTCTTCTTATGAACGCTTTTCTCTATTTGCTCCCATTGTGCCTCTCTCCGTCTGCACCAAGAATACAGAACACTCTGCCACATACCCACATTAAGATATCTGACACACATGTTTCACATTTTTCCTTACCAGTAGTGAAGGAATGGCATATCAAAATAGAATGTGAAAATGACCTAGTTTTAACCTAGTTTTGTAAAATGACTTCCATGTATTTCCAAGTAATGGTTTAGAGTTACACGTGCTAAAATACATTTTTCTTTGTCTGTGCATAGAGAGAGAAAAAAGTTGATCAGTGTAGTTAAAAAGCTTTGAAAAGAACATTAGCAATCATTCCAAATTCAGAGATGCTGACAGTAACTTTATTATGTAACCACATATCACAATCTGTACTAACTCCTGGGTGTAAGCTATACCAAACACTATTGAGCTGACTTCTGAGTAGACATAGTTAGGCCATGACTGCTAGATCTCATGTAAGGGAATTAGCTTCCACAACAAGCCAGTTCAATTATTCTTAAAGTGTGTTTCCCACACGTGATGAGTGGATCACAGACCTTGCCCCACTCTGTTGTAACTTTCGACACAGAAATGTGAGAGTCTGAAGGAAAGGAGGCCATTTTGCCTATGCAGTTATCCACATGATTTTTTTGCAGAGAGAACAGCTTTCCCCTGTTGGGGACTGTTGCTTTTGCATGTTGAAAGCAGCAACAGCAGAGGAAGTCAAAGATTAACCCCTCCCATTATATGTAGCAGTTTGTAGGGTTTAAGTAGACCCCATACAGCAACTGATTTCTATGCATATTACAGTTTCTCTTTTATGTTAACAAAATCATTTATCATTTTGGCACATTATGTCAGTCTGTATACAGAGTATTACAATTATTATCTGTTGGGAATCTTTTAATTGATCAATTTCTGTGTAGCAGGGTGAAATTATTGACTTATGCAGTTCTTCCATTTCATGTTAGTTAAAATTGTCCGGGTGCTGCCAACAAACTCGGTCAGTAAACAGCACACATGTTCCATCTCTGATTATTGCTGTGCACACTTCTTATTATGCACAGCTGATCAATACATTGCAAGAGCTATAGAGTAATATTTCCCACTAACTGTGTCTACATCACTCAAGGGAGTTTTTTCACTGAAAATACTGTAGCCAAGTCCGATTTTCTTGCCTTAATTTTTCTTAGAGATCTTTGCTTGTTTATTTAAGAAGCAGAGAAACTGGAATGATTTGGAATATAAAGTAGTTTTAAAATGTAAAATAAATATGGCAGATTGTAAGAAGTATTAGAAGTTTGGGGGCTCCTTTAGCAGATATTCCTTCACAGATGATGTCTGCATTATTCATGCTCACACTAACGTCACAGGAACGAGTGTCCCATCATCATGGCCAAAGAGAGGTCAGTGGAGCTTGACTTTGCTAGGGGCAACTGGAAAGAAACAGAATGAGTTTTAATGTGGCACTAAATTAGTGGCCTTAGGGCTTCTCGGTTGTTATATTTTAATTTGTAACCTCTGGATAGATGGAACTGTTCCTGTACATATAAATCTTCCTGCTGCTCAAACAGCCATACATTGTCAGCTACATTTAGACTAATTGCTTAAGTAGATTCTGATAACTAGTTCTTTAATAGGAGTTTGGGATGCCTTTGAGATTGTGTTGATGTGGGAAAATCAATTGAGTTCTTTGTCACAAGTACAGAAAAGGACCTAAGAAGATAATATGTTTTCAGATACAACATTATGTCACTGCTGAGCTCAACTGAGTGCTTATGGCACTGGAACCTTGGGTGGTCGGTGGTTTTTCCCCCCCTGATATAAAAATGAAACTTTAATTGCATGAATAATAAATTCAGCAGAGAAAGAAAATCTAAAAGGAAAAAGGACAACCTATTCAGCATGACTACAAAAAAAAATACTTTTGACTTATTAAGTTTTGCTTGATGTGATAGACATTTGATCAGCTCAGAGAGGACAACCCTTACCTTATGTTGTTGCCCATATTTTTTCTAATGTTTAAGAACAAAATTGTTAGTGGAAGATTTCTTAAAATGGTACGTACCGTAAGACGCAGAAAAGTAATACATGGGCTGAAATTGAAGTAACAGTGGACTAAATCCAAATGTTGTTCCTAAATTAAGTAGGCCCATTTAATGAGTGGAATTTACATAGCTATAGATTTAACAAGTCCCATTCATTTAGATGAGTCTGCTTTAGTTGGAGTTAGGAATTGGATTTAGCCCAATACTTCTATCATTTTGACATGTGTAATGGTTCACATGTTTACTTCATGATGCCTTGTTTATCTGAATACTAGAGGAAATGAAGTAAAATATTCAGATGTCTAACATCAGCTAAAAACAGAACAATTATATAGTAAACACTATATTGGTAGCATTTGCCGTCCTAACAGACTAAACATTGGGAGTTGTGTAGTCTTTCCTATCAGAAATAAGAAATGTTGGGACATAAGATAGTGGAGGGAGGGGTGGGATCTCTTAATTCTGTTAAAAGCAAATACTTTAAAGATTTTGTCGATGGCCTGTAGAAAAGAATCTCTTTGAAAATATAAGCTAGACTAAAGTCTGACTATAGACAAAGAACTAGCAACATGTGTGGGCTCTTTGTGTCAAATTTCCTACTAACCTTTCTTTCCGCTAGAAGCAACCTACTGGATAGCCAGAATCTTGCCTTTGAGTGTAATGACTCTTGCCATTCAAGAATACTGTGCTGCAGGAAACTAATTGACTTTGTCTTTGCTACCTCTAGTCCCAGTGGGATCAAGCTAGCGACAATTCTTCGACTGATTTGTTTAGAGCAATTAAAAAAACAAATCTTTCCTTAACAGCTGGTAATTTGGTTCCATTACCATGTTAGACACTGAATCAGTAATTTGCTATCCAGCTGGTGGGAGTGAGTGAATGTGATGAATATTACCTCAGTTCATGATACAAAGCAGGGAAGCTTACCTCATCATTACTGTCAGGATTAATTTTCATACTCTTACCATCACTGTGCAAACTGACTGTTGTTGGCAAACTCTCTGCAACTTCAAATGCCAATTGTATTTATCATTGCCAATGATAGCTGAATCTTATAAAGTGTTTACATTTGTTAACAGTAGTTGGCTAATGCCACTTAACCGCACCCGTTTGACTGCTTCCTTGCAAAAGACATGAGACTTTAAACCTTCAGGGCATGACCCGATCATTGGGTCACCTGTACTAGGCAAAGAATGTCACTCTCAATTAATCAGATTTGCTGGTAGTCACAAACTGTCTTTTGTTCATGTGCTTGAAGAGGTTTGGAGCAGAGTGTTACTTAGAGACACTGGAACTTGTTATCTGGCATTCCATTGGTATCACTTTAGACCTAGATAATCAGTAGATAAACTCTGACACAACCCTGTGGAGGTATTAATAGGATCGTCCGCTTAGGTGGAGTAAGGCAGATAAAGAGCTTTTCATTCTGTCCATATGTAAAAGGACAAAGTTTTTTTCTGTGATGTATCCTTGGCCTAAGGCAAGAATTAGTTCTATGAACTAAATATTTATTTATTTATTTATTTAATTTATACCCCACCTATCTGGCCCACCGGACCACTCCAATAGCATGGTCACATTTCATAGACATTTCTGTAAACTTCAAAATAAGAGTTGTGCACAACTTCACTGTTCATTATTTGTCAAAAGAATAATCTACATCAGTAAATGTACATCAAAGGAATAATCTACATCAGTAGCAGAGCCTCCAACTGGTGCACAACTGTGAAGAATTCTGGAAGACTTTATTACAACTCCTATGAATCCCATATACATGAAGGCATGCACACAGAGTATTCAGGAAGAGATTAGATTAGAGAAATTACTTTCTCTGGTGTGGAATGAGCAGAATTACATTGGCAAAAAGGTTACACATATTGTTTTAAAAAATTACATTTCAATTTCAGTAATTTCACTCCAGAAATTACATTTCACATTTCTGGAGTGTCCCAGATGACATGGACAGTGGTGATTTAACCCCCAATTTTACTGTTTAAAATAGCATGAAGAATAATGTTTTCAACCTCTGCTTGTAGTCCAGTACATACATTTTATTTTGATTACTTACAACAAACCAGTGTTCACCATACTAGGTTTTGTTGCTAAATTCTCTTGCTTAATCATGCAGAAGATGAACTATTGCTTAATGACACAAAACCCAGAAAGTGCAACTACTGTTATTTGTAGTATGTGTGACATACTCAATAGTTAATACAAAGCGCCAACTCTGAATTGTCAAGCATTTTTTTAATGTTTGCATCATCTACTTTATTTAGCATTAACATAATCTTGGGAATCAGATGTAAAGCCACACTACTTTTTTTAATGGCTTCAGCATCATGAGTGGATCCTTCAAGTACTGTATCTGCAGGCCTTAATAACACACTGGTGAGAGATTGTTTTTCCCACCAGGCTTTAGATATTCAGTTTCCCCCCTTTTGTGTGTAGATGTGCACAAATAGAGGTACACTTATATATTCACACCACCAGATGTTTAAAAAAACTGCTGCGTTCAGAAGGTTTATTTGGCAGGTTTGGTTGTAGTAGATTTTTTATTTTTGAATGGTTCAGCTGACACACTGTCTCATTCTCAATCATTTTGGATGAAGTTCCTGGATGACATTACAACATCCTGTTATTAGCTGGGATTGAAGTGCCCTTAAAAATAAATAATATAATTGAACCAAAAAAATTACAATAGTAAATCAGTCACTCACATCAAATTCCATGACTTTTTCCTTTATTCTGCACTTTTAAAACCTATCTAGAGAATGTATATGTTGTATAAGCCAAATGCATTGCTATTATTTGTTTGCTCTCAAGAGGAACTGACATTTTCAGCCTATATAATTTAACCAAAGTGTTGCAAAGCTTTTCATATTTTTAGCACTGTGCTCTTTGTTGCTCTGCTGTATCTACTATGGGTTAATTCAAGCTAGGATTCACTTCTGTATGGCATATGATTAATTTAAAAATTGACATAAATTAGTCCTGTTGATCAGAGACAGCCTACTTCTGTGTTAATTCTCACACACTAGGACACATGAGGATTTTATAGTCCCATTTTTCTATAGAATCCATACAGTGTGGGCATTCTATAACATTGTCATCTGAAAAATTTAAATGAAGTTCCACCTACTTGCCATGCAGCCTTATTTCCTACAAAATTATCCCAACAAATCTATTGATTTTTGCTATTGAAATTATTTTTGGTTCAAGTCAATATAACTTATGGGGGAAGGATTCCATGCTATCTTTCTGGAGGACTATGATCTGGCAAAGCAGATGTGATATGCTCTGGTGCTCTGTAGGTACCTGTGATTAATCTGGCCACTGCATTTTAAATCTTTTAAAGATATATACCAATGGTTGTGGGTTTTTCGGGCTCTTTGGCCATGTTCTGAAGGTTGTTCTTCCTGATGTTTCGCCAGTCTCTGTGGCCGGCGTCTTCAGAGGACTGGAGTAGGAACTCAGTCCATGCTCTGAGTTCCTACTCCAGTCCTCTGAAGATGCTGGCCACAGAGACTAGCAAAACATCAGGAAGAACAACCTTGAGAGCCCGAAAAACCCAAACCATCAGATCCCAGCCGTGAAAACCTTCGAGAATACATTCTATACCAACTTCAAGGGCAGCCCTATATACAGTGTATTACAGTAGTCTGTTTTAGAGATTACCAACACATGAACCACTGTCATTAAGCATTTCTTCTCCAGGTAGCGATCACAAAACAATGGTTCATATGGGTTTTTTTCACTTTACATTGATTAGGTGCCTGCTTCGCGAACCGTTTGTTCGCAAAACGATGTTTTTTCCAGAATTGCAAAATGGCTTCCCTTCGCAAAATGGCTTCCCTCCCTTCGCAAAATGGCTGTTTTCCGGACAGAAGCTTTGGAAGTCAGCGATTTTAAACAGCTGAATGGTGGTGCCCTATGGGCGATCTTTGCTGGACAATGAGGTATTTCCCCATTGGAACGCATTAACAGATTTTCAATGCATTCCAATGGTTTTTCCCCCGCTTGACGACGATTTCGCTTAACAGCGATTTTCCTGGAACGGATTATAGTCGTCAAGCGGGGCACCACTGTACAGTGGTTTATCATCAAGACAACTTACTCTCAAAGTATCATTGCTGAGAACTGTTTGGCATTCTAAGCACTGAAGCAGATACATCTTGTTCTTTTCAATCACAGCGAAGCCATATCTAATGTAGTCTTCAACATACTACCTTTTCTTAATTGTGACCTTACTGAATGCACAAATAGATTTAATGATAAATGTTCTCAGCTATTATGAATGTTTATTTACTACTGCTAGTGTGTGTTTCCTTATAGACATCACACCACCAGCATGCCACCACTATTGGGACTAATTCTGATTCCCCAATAGTGCAAGCATTTGAATTCTCTGGACCTCCCACTCAGCCATGGTGGCAAAATAAAATAAGACAAAACATTCTGGAATTATAATTATCTCTGAAGGTGTTGGCCCCATGAATGTTGGACCTTGGCTTATTCTTAGGGAGAAACATGGCTGGTTTTGTTTTTATTAGGACTAAGTCAGATGACTCAAAAGAATAAAGACTCTTCCAAGTAGTCAGGAGGAGGTGGTAATAATGCAGTTGTTTCCCAAGGTCTAGACTTTATAACAGTTCCTGAAGTGATTAACATTAAAATGGATGGTTTTCTATTTTAAAAAAATAAAACAAACCACAAAGATATTGGAATCCCAGTTGTGGGTCTCCACCCCAGCTGCTAGTAATGTTTTTCCGACTCCTGGAAGAAGACAAAACACAATAAACATCTTTTCTGTGCTTACAAGCTGTGCTCAGATGTTCGGTCACAGTAACCTTTAGCAAAAAGCACTAAAAGTAACATTTTGTATGGGGCACATTGCTTAAAATGTCTTTTATCTATTTAACAGGGATAGTTGCTATACAGTTTGAGGCTACAGGGGAAATTCTAGAAAAGGGAGGCCTAAAATACTGCTGAAGTTGTGCATGAATAATGTCGAATTAACAAACTACACAAGCCTGAGCTGTAACATTTTGAATCAAGTTCTATTTGACATCATTTGCAGTAGTAAATGGCTAAAACTTTTCTGCTTTACCTATCATTTGTTATATGCACCAGTGTAGTTGCTGAAATCCACCAGATATAGTATAGAGTAGGCAAGTAAGTTTTTGCTTATTTTTTTTTCACAAATGACAACAATTTAAAAAATAGTTGTTGTGGGTTTTTCAGGCTCTTTGGCCGTGTTCTGAAGGTTGTTCTTCCTAACGTTTTGCCAGTCTCTGTGGCCGGCATCTTCAGAGGACAGCACTCTGTGCTCTGGTGACAGCACTCTGTGCTCAGAGAATACAGAGTGCTGTCCTCTGAAGATGCTGGCCACAGAGACTGGTGAAACGTCAGGAAGAACAATCTTCAGAACATGGCCAAAGAGCCCGAAAAACCCACAACGACCATTAAATCCCGGCTGTGAAAGCCTTTGTGAATAAATTTTTAAAAATACTTCCTGCTGGGCAAGATTCTGAGGGATTTTGTGTTTCAGAAAGTTTTTGTGCAAACAAATCACGTGAATGGATTTTATGTAAAACACACACCTCCAATATGATATTGATGATGGGAGGAAATCTGGTCTTTTCAATCAGACACAAGAGCAGAAGATCTGGTGGTAATTGCTAATTTTTTTTCCAGTGAGATGCCTAACTGTATCAAGACAACTTTTTCCCTGCATGATGCAATTGTTTGTTACAAAAATTGCCAGTGGTGGATAGGCAATTTCTTCAGCATTTGGGCATATTACTGATTTCTATATTCCTGACAAAGACCAGGTCCCTGTTTTGGAAGTACACTGTTCAGGACCATCTGCAAAGGAAATATTTTTGAACTTCAGGTGAATATTATACAGTTTATGCAATGCATGTGGTCAGATCTATTGAAATACATTGCCATCGAGAGTGGTTTAGTGAAACCAAGGTTTCCAGGGCCAAAGACTCCTTGAAAATGCTGACAGTATATGGATAGGGATGGACACAAAACACCAGTTCAGCATTCTATGCCTGTGTGCCGGACACACCTTGTTGTAAATTACCAGATATCCAACCTATCCATAGCCTCGCATTGCGACGTTAATTCGTTCCAGCAAAATCGCTGTAGAACAATAATGTCATAATGCAAAAATAAAAAGCCCATTGAAACGGATTGAAACCCCTTCAATGTGTTCCAATGGGCTGGAAACTCACCGTCCAGCGAAGATCCTCCTTAGGGCAGCTATTTTCGGTGGCTGTCTTCCGAGGAATCCATCCTTAAACACAGCGGGGAGCCATTTTATTTATCCGGTGGCCATTTTGAAACCTCCGATCAGCTGGAGGAAAATTGTTGTTTTGCGAAGAATCGGTTCCTGAAGCAAGGAACTGATCATCGCAAAGCAAAAAAACCCCATTCGAACCATCATTTTGCGATCGCAATTGCGATCGCAAAAGATCATTGTAATGCAGTTTTGTCGTAATGCGGGGCAATCGTAAAGTGAGGCACCACTGTAAATGTTCTCTTATTTTTGAACTGAAAATCCTAACACATTAGAAAACTCATGTCTTAGTAGTCAGTGGAAACATTTAGGTATGTCAGGAAGCACATCCTATTAATTCAACATTATTTGAGTTATGAGACAAGTAGTTCATGAAGAAACATTGCATAACTGGTGCTGCAATGTTAAACTCAGCTACTAGGGTTAAATTCCACTCAACGAGACATAATTCCCAGTTATTTGCATAGGATAGTTATGCAGTTTAACACAAAGTGAAAAAAGGAAAGAGTTGGGTTTCATGGATCAGTTAACAATTAAACAAGATCACATAAAGATGGGGAATGAATGATTATTTTCGCACTTTAAGGAATAAGCATACAAATAGCTGAAGCATTTGTACTACCGGAATCAATATATTCAGTACGGTCTGGGAAAAGTCTAAGGAGGTAAACAATGAAACAATGTCATTTGCACATACTTATTCAAGACGGGAAATGCAAAGCAGCCTCTTGAGAGCTATAGAAATCACATAAAACTAGATGACTGAGCAATAAAATGATGGATGAAATTCAATGTTGACAAGCGCAAAGTAATGCATATTGGAAAAAGAATGAAACTTTACTATATTCAAACAATGGTTAAATTAACTGCTGCCACTGATGAAAGAGCTTGAAGTCATTTTGCATACTGTTAGCTCCATGTAGTTCAATAGAATGAAAAATAATATTCAAAAGAGTATTCCACAATAGAGAAAGGAACAAAAAGAAGTTATTTATGCAATCTCTCTTTAAAACGCATTGACTGAAATCATGTTGCTTAGCATAGTAAGGCTCAACTAGAGGAGGCCCACTAACTCAGTGGAACTTACAGAGGAGTTCACTCACCAAATCCTCATTGATCCACTGAGCCTACATTCATTGCAACTTACTGTGATTTCAGCCAATGTGTTGCATAATGTGTATGAATTCCACTGGAGAAAATGTACAAAGCTCCATGCACATATAGCAATGATATTTCATGTTTTTACCATACCTTGAGTTGCTGAAGTGTTGTAAACATATTGCAACTTCCTTTAAAAAAAGTACTGGTTGGGAATTTGTGCAGTGTTGACAAAATGCACATCTTCTTCCCTTGTTTTTTTGTTTTGGTAATCATAGTCTCTATTTGTTGTTTATTATTTATTTTTGTTTATTAAAAGTGGTTGAAATCCTACCAGTTTTCATTGGAAGGTTTCTGTAACTTGCAGCACATTGATAAAATGGTGAGGTGTATCTTAGCTGCACAATCAGGCACATGACCAGACACACAACTGAGACATGTCTGTGACCCACTCAATTAGCTATGGCAAGTCTTACGAAATTTATAGGAACACCAGTAAGCTATAACTTACCATTTTGAGCACTGAGGGTTCTGAAATCAGTGCAGAACCACAGAAAAATAAAACATTCCAACCTCCTCGGGGGAAAAAAACCTCAGAGACTGAACAATTTAAAAACCAATTTAAAAAAAGAAATGCTTACATCAGGCAACACATTGACTATCACTTTTCAAGTGCATCTCCACAATCCTTGTGCTGAAATACTGTAATTGGGAGGTAATTAAGGCATGAATTACTGTAGCCAAATCAGTCTTCCCTTGGAAAGCATGCAGCTGGTGAAGGAGCTGATGCACAAAGGTATTCCTGACCACTGCAGCTTGATACTATTACCTATCTTTAAAATGGCAGGTTTAGTACAGAAGGCCTGGCTTGTGATCATGCTAACAGTGTGTTCTTTCATATGCAGATTTGGGAAAAGTTACCTTGTTTTGGACTACAACTCCCATGGGAAATTCTAGGAGCTCTAGTCTGAAAAAATCTTTTCCTAATTCCTCTCTCCTGCGCTTAACAACTATAAATTCAAACACCTGGCTTCAGCCATTTCTGCATGTTTGACCAGCAATATTGATATTAAAAAATGTGAGCTTTCTTTCTGAATGTCCCTTAAAGTAAATTTCACACATGAAAGATCTATTTCTGGCCTTATTTGCACTTATTTGCTGTATACATATATTTGGAAATCTATCAAATTTTGTGTCCCCCAGAGCATGAAATAACAGAGATCGGGATATTGAATGTTCCTGAGTCTGACACAAGTCCAGATGTTTTAACAAGGGGAAAATATCCTGTGAATAGGGTTTTTTTAATGGGCAAAATACATGGCCCATAAAGCAAAGGAAAATTTCATGAATGGCAACATCTTTTAAGGATACCTGTGTACCTTTGGCTTGACTGTGGAATATGTTCGAAGGTGTTCCAGATGAGCACGTACCCGAAGGTGCTATATAACACCAAAGACCTTCCCCAATCCTTTCTGAAGAGGCTTAAACCTAAACATGTTGTGCATATATTGCATTACTGTAAGGAGAGGAAGCTCTAGATTTGTTAAATTACAAAGACTTCATACATCAGGTATCTCCTTTAGAAACTTTTAATTGCATGCTGTCAGGTCAATTCTGACTCACCACTAACCTGGGGCTGTGCTTGATGAGGGCCATAAAGGCTCGGAAGCATTCTGAGGAATCAAACTCCCAGGCTGTGGCTCCATAGCCAGATACTTAACTCACAGAGCTATTTATCCAGTCTTAGGTACTTTTATTTTTCCTTAAAATGCTTTAGAAATAAATATATTATTGTGTGTTACCTGTGAAATGTCAGCATGTGGAAATTCAATTCATTGCATGTATCCAAGATGTGAGTTTGTATGCTGGACTGGCAAGGTGTATGCAGATTAAATTGAGGACAAGGATAGAAAGGAGAGGAACAGAAGAAGGCAGGTATCAGAATTCTTTGTGACAAGAATGTGTGTGTCGAGATGAAAGTGATTCTTGTATTTTGTATTAATCTTTCCTCTTCAAGGATAATATTGTAGCTGGCTTTTAATCAGAAAGAAGTATGTTCAGAAAAACACATGACCAACTAAATTGCCCACCAAAATTCACTAAATATCATTGGAATAGGGACTTTGGGAAGTGGAGAGAAGAATGAGTCAATTGCTCCAAGCATGAGAAGTAATCAAGAGAGGATACAAGTCCTTGAAGGAAGGTTTGAACTAGATACTAAGAGACTATCTTCAAGGGCAGAACTCAATCCCTGATCTCTCCAGGCAGGTCTGTGAAAGAATCTTACTTGAAACCTTGCAGCTCCAATGCCAATCAGTGGAAACACTGATTATATTAAACTAAATGGTTTGAGGGTCTGATTCAGTGTAAGACAGCCATCCTCCTATATTGGGAAAAACACATGGGCCAAAAATCTAGTAAAAATTGGTAGCAAAAACTAGAGCAGTCCCAATGAATTGGATGTACATAAGTGTTGACTCACTATTCAGCAAATTAATTCATTGAGTCTACTCTGGTTGGGATTTAGCAATCGAATTCAGGCCGGGGTTTCCACCAAAAGCTGATGCTTTGTGGTGAGTTGTTTAACTGGCTGGATGACAGTCCTGAACATTTTGTAATGGATGGAATCCTGTTCTGCAGCTCTGCCTGTGCAACAGGAATGATGTCGTTGGCACTTGGCAGATCGCCACTGATTCCTTTTGCATTTCCAGGGTGGGCAGAGCACGCATGCAATGCAATGAAGTCCTTTGTACTCCAAAATCGCAGAAAGAAGGCTTTAATGTGCAGTTCATGACATCACTGCTGCAGGCAGACCCCCAACTGGATATCAGCTAACACCGCCTGCAAAAATGAGATAAATTTTAAAATGTACAAAATAAAAAAATAGCCAGGCATATTGTTTTGCAAAATGGATGGAAAAAGTAGCTTTTACTTTCTAATTAAAAGTGTTACAGAGAAGCTGTGGGTAATTTTGCTGGAAGGGCTGTTAATGAGGATGCACAAGGCTGGCAGCCAAGGTCTATTCATCCTGCCAACTGAAGACTTCACTGTATACAGAACAACTACATATTTTATTCGAATAACAGTTATACTAACTATGCCAAAAAATAAACACAACACAAACTGGTTAATTGGAACCTGCCAAACAATTGCGTACTATAGTTAGATTATGCCTCTAGGAAAATATATTGGGGGAAAACTCTATTTATTTCCAGTGAACTAGTATCAAAGCTTGAGTTCTTTAATGGCATATTAGATTTTTAATGTATGAAATTACTGAACATTTGATTCTCTTTCAATACATCTGAACAGCAATCAGCATAAATGCCGCACGATATCCTTTCATGTTTGTATAAAACCTTACAGTAGATTGGAGAATAATGATTGCAGGTCGCACGGGGTTAGTGAAACAAGAAACTAGAATTAGTTGAAGAGTTTGTTTTACCTTCCTTTAATAAATTTATAAGGAACAGAAACATCTAATGCCTGGTTTATATTAGTATTTACATTTCTATTCTCATTATTCTGTGCTAATCTTAATAGTGATTTTGAAACAAAACAACAAAAGTATTTGGAACAACAGACAAGAAAACTAGGAAATGTGCAACTGTCCAAACAACCCTCACATGGCAGTAAGGTAAAGGTAAAGTTTCCCCTTGACAATTTTTGTCCATTCGTGTTCGACTCTAGGGGGTGGTGCTCATCCCCATTTCCAAGCCATAGAGCCAGCGATTTGTCTGAGGACAATCTTCCATGGTCACATGGCCAGTGCGACTTAGACACAGAACGCTGTTACCTTCCCACCGAGGTGGTCCCTATTTATCTACCTGCATTTGCATGCTTCGAACCACTAGGTTGGCTGGGGCTGGGACAAAGTGACGGGTGCTCACTCCGTTGCGTGGATTCGATCTTACCACTGCTTGGTCTTCTGACCCTGCAGCACAGGCTTCTGCGATTTAGCCTGCAGCGCCACCACGTCCCTCGCAGCGCCACCACGTCCCTCGCAGTGCCACCATGTCCCTCACATGGCAGTAGCCATTTTCAAAGTGCAACTGGATGATTTTGCATAATATATTTATACTTTGGTGATTGACCTCTAGGCTTCACAGAGTTGGTGATATTGTAGGTAAAGGGTAGAAATGAAGGAGGGGTAAGCCATACATCATCTGTTCCAGTTCCACCACTCTCTGTTTAGAAGGGCTATAGCTGATCTGCAGTGCCTTCTCTATTCCTGGGGGCCTTCCACATGAATTGGAACCATGATTTTCATGGCGAGGTGCTACATACAGCGAAGGCTCTCAGTGTGAGCCTGTTGCCTTCCATATGGGTTGGAGGTACTGCGAGAGGGAGCAGAATTAGCGTAATGACCCTCCTTGTGTGTTCAGTGGAACAGCATTTACTATGACAGAATCTTTTTATAGCAGAATGGGATGAGGTTAGATCTAGACGGGCATAACAATAGACCCATAAAACAAAATCAAACGATAGTATTTTGACATAGTCTGTTATTTCAATTTAAAAAGCTTACACAGGGATAATTGTGTTCAGGAGGAGGGTATTTATTACACTGGGTTGTCAAGCCATAACCAAGAGAATTATCCTTTTTCTTTACTCTTAACCCCTCCACACCATAATATATTTCTAACTTTAAGTCTCTCTGCTCCATCAACTAGGAAAAACAGGAAAACGTACTGTAAGTCTGGAGTACAAGAAAATTGTATTCCATCCTTTACACAGCTGAAACTTAGAGGGTAAAAAGAGACTGAAGTATTTTTACTATGAGTAAAGGGGATGCCTTATCTTGCTATGAGGGGCACTGAGGTACCCTTGCTTCAATCACAGGCCCTCCCTTTGTGTGCAAGCCTGCTCAGAGAAACTGGATCTTCTTTGGATCCAGAACATGACTGATTTCTATGGTCATCAAAGCAAATCTATCAGTTTCTACAGGTGTCTTAAGCCATGAAAAGTAATCACACATTTAAGAGAAAAAAGATTTTGTAATTTCCAGTATGTGAAATGGCTAAAAAAAAGTCTTAGTGGGATACTAAGTGGTTAAGCATTATTTGGGGCTAAAGCTGAAATTCTTATCTCAGATTCACACTTCAACCCTCCCCCCCCCCCTTCTTTCTAAAGTTTATTTCACTTTATGGAACATGAGAATAATGTTATTCATCTTTTCCAGTTTAAATGCTGGTTATGTTAAGTCAGAGATGGGGACCTTTGACCCACAGGTCAAAATAAGTGTTTGAAAGCATGTCAGGAACAAAATTGCTTTGACCCCATTCACTCAATCATATGCACACAAACACAACCAAACTCCTTATATAGCTGGTTTTTTTTTTAAAGCCTCCATTGATTCCAATTGCATTTTTTTTTAAAAAAAGAAACTGAACTGGAGAAAAGGTGGAGTGATATTTCTGGGGGAGAACCTGTTACCATTGGTTAGTTTATCTTCTTCCAAGCAGTGCCACCACCCTGGAAAATTTTCCCCTGTACTGCAGCTAGGCTTTTTAAAGCCTCCACTGGAGGCTATAAAACCTCATGGCAGCATGAAAGAGTGGAGGTTTCAGAAGTCTTTAATCTCTGATCAGGGATTGGAGAAAAAGGGTTTTCTCAGTAGCTGGTATGTTTGTATTTATTTATTACATTTTTATCCCACCCATCTAGTAACAGAGCACTACTCTGGGGGGCTAACATGAATAAAGAGAATAAGAATAATAACCCACCCACAACATAAACCCACAATTCATAAAAACTAACAAAAAAGGAAACTTCTAAGGCAACGGCAAATGAAGTCAAATTAGAACACATGGGTCCATGAGAGTATCAAAGGGAGAGGATGTTACCAAAGGCCTCTTTGAAAAGTGTCCAGAAGGTCAGAAATGAAGGAGTCTGGCATACATCAACAAGTAATATGTTCCACCACTGAGAAAGCCTATTTCCTGGTTGTAGTTTTCCAGGCCTCACAACTGCAGAACCCGTATAGACTGGATGGCTTGGGTAGATGATCTTAAGCAGAGAAAGTCTTCAACAGGTAGTGAGGCCCCTAATGCCATGGTAACGTTTCCCTGAAAACAAGACCTAACCTGAAAATAAAGCCCCAGTATGATTTTTTCAGGATGCTCATCATATAGGCCCTACCCCAAAAATAAGCTCCAGTTAAGTGAAACCCTGCCCTCCACCATTGTGCAGCAACCATTAGAATATGACATGACCGTATTTGAATAAATGTAGATTGTCATACATGAACAAAAAAATCCCCTGATATAAAATATAAATAATAAAATATAAAATAAGCCCTAATGCATTTTTGGAGCAAAAATTAATATAAGACCCTGTCTTATTTTTGGGGAAACACGGTAGCTAGCCTCTTACAGGCGGTGGAGTTTCCCTATCTCTTTGTTCAATAGTGTTTTTTATGAAGTTTTGCAAAGTTATCCCAGTTTATAATAAATGTTTTTGTCTACCACATCTACTCTCCATATTTCAAGAATTCTGTGTCAGCCTAAAATAACTGATTTTGACCTTTATTATTCCCCCTCCCCCAAAAAATCAGTATTTCTCATTTGTTCAGTTTTATTAATGGTCAGCTTAACATCTGTTAAAGCAAGGATGCACAAAGTACAGCCTGCTTTAATAGCTGAATTTTCTGAGGGGCTGTAGAAAATAACAGATTGATTATTTGTGACACAGAAATTAGTGGAAAGCATTGTTGTGATGTAAAATTATTAAGCATGCAGAAGACAGTGATCAGAGCACTGAGAACGAACATGGCTTCTACAAAGTATTTTTGCACATCATGAGAAATCAAGATTCACTGGAAAAGACAATAATACTGGGAAAAGTTGAAGGCAGCAGGGAAAGAGGAAGACCAAATATGGGTCAGCTTGACTCCATAAAGGAACCCACAACCTTGAATTTACAAGAGGTGGGCAAGGCTGTTGAAAACAGGACATTTTGAAGGTCACTCATTCATAAAGTCATCATAAGTTGAAGGCAACTTGAGGACATATAATTAAGTCAAATTGCAGTAACCTTTTAAAATATGTTAAGTATCAAGAAGCATGTGTAGAGTTTTGAGAAGTTTTTTTTTAACCACAGCTCTCAGATTCACTCAGCCAGCCAAGACTATGTTGGGATGGCAAGGGGAGGCAGGGAGTACCAGGACATTTGGTCCAAAAATGTAGCTTTTCCAAGTTCTGCACATACAGCAAGGGCAACTGCATGCCAAACTATTCCACTGGCAGATTCTCATAGTTCCTGTGCATTGCTATAACTAAAGCAATAATTAAGCCTATGTATATAACTGAAACAGCTGCATATTGTTTCTTTCCTTTCTGATTTTTAGATTGTAGGCTTCTCAGGGCAGGGAACTTCCCTGTTATATTTTGGAAAGCGTTGATGATTCTATTCAAGGGAACAAATACAAACAAACAAACAAACAAACAACCCACAAGGCTTTTCTTGTGCTTATTTTTTCCACAGTACGGGCAATTCCCTATGATAACAACAGCAAATCTTGAAAAACTTGCATTGATGTTGACAGTGGATGAGTTTTATAAACATTTCTGTTCCACTCTCATTTTCTTGAATGTTTCCCCTTGAGCAGCAGTTCTATTGTTTACGCCACCTTCAAGTTAGATGAACATGAACAGCAGCTTTTGTTTAGTGTAGACAGACAAGAGGACAGCTGATTTTATGGATTTTGGAGCTCACTGAACAACAAAAAAACGTATTTTTTCTTCTTTTGGCATCTTCTTCCAGCCATCTACATGTAGTCAACTAGTTGTCTTCTTATTGTTTTCTCAGCTTGCATAGCAGGGAAGATTGACCTTCCTTTAATTACATGTTGCATCTTTGTGTGTGGGGATTGTATCCATCAGAAATTTTCTTTGCCCATCTGTGTTCTAATAATAGAACAAATGGTATTTTCCATAATACAAGTAAGCCACAAAATGTAGCATTTAGTCATTATATTAAAAACCTAGTGCTGTCTTCACAACTCAGTGAAGAACTGCACAAACTGATTTATTGGTCTGATAATAGAATTGAATAGCTGAGTAACTCAATAAGCTTGTCACAATAAAGATTTTGCCGTTGGTGACTTCTTCTCCTTCTTTCAATTGAATTGAATTGTTGAGCAATTGTTGTTAACTCTCCCAAGCAAAGATTTGTGCCATTGAGAAAATTAAATGAAGGCACCTATTAGGAGTTTGCTAATATTTGATTTTTTTGAGGAGAACTTATGTGTACGAGGACTATTGGTAAAGAACTGATTTTTTCAATCCAATAAGTATAATTTTAGCTCCAAAGAGAGAAATGGAGAGATGCTACCCTTATACAGGTTTCCAGCTTGAAACTCTATAGAGTGGAAAGGGTGGTGTGTATGGAGAAGGCACACGTAAAACCAAACCTCTACATCTGTACCCAGTTGAAGTTATGCACACCTTCGCGTATTCAGCATGAAGATTTGCATAGACATTTGTAGGTGCATTCAGCTGAATGTGTCTACAAATGTTAGTCTTTGTGAACACACAAAGTCTACATGACTTCCAGATGGTGTTTAAAAATGGGGAGGCAGGTTTTACCTGCATTCCCCTATCCTCACCATCTTTGGATTCCTACACACTTTCAGTTCAATGCCTGAATAGTGTTGCTATCTACTGTAATTAGAAGAGAATTTTTCTCTTTCCTAAATATGGGCTTTTGCATATCTTTACAATGCAGCAATTGCACTTTTGAGTAAAACTTGTACT
Source organism: Pogona vitticeps (assembly GCF_051106095.1). Lineage (NCBI taxonomy): Eukaryota > Metazoa > Chordata > Lepidosauria > Squamata > Agamidae > Pogona > Pogona vitticeps. Next base: position 30,287,890 of record NC_135787.1, read on the forward strand.
TAGCTCCAGATGACTATCACACAAAAAAAGCAAATTTGTCATTTGCGAAGCAGAGAAACTGTTAAAGGGCCTCCCCCTTTAGTGATTTGCTGACTCTACCGTCTATTTCTCTGCTCAGTATCTACTATGAAATTTATATTTACTGAGAAATAAGTCATGTAACTGCTTAATTTGCTAAACAAATGCACCTTTGAATGATGTGACTAATAAACCAACTTCATACTCGAGCAGCATCTGCTACACTTATGTATTTTCACTGCATTCTTTGGTTTAATTTTCACAGTGTGATGAAGGTGTAATAGACCTAATTAGAGCAGCCACCATGGAAGCCTTTGTATTAAGCTTTGGTGCTGTGGTATTAAAAAGAAAATAAAAGACACACAAAAAACGTCACAGAGACCTTTTTTTAAAGGAAAATGCCTAAACATTTTTTTGTGAAACTGAAGTATCTTTTCCATATTAGGGGCAGGTGGCATGCATAACTGTGACTATTTGGAAAATTTAATGGTAGCTCTGAACAAAAAGTATGGTTTCACAGAAGGTTAATATACCACAGAAGCATGGTTACAGATTTGTTTCCTTCACAAAAATCTCAGCTTGGGTCAGGCTGTAGGTAAGTATAGAAAGAGGTATTCAAACAGAGCTCACTACAAGAGCCAGGTGTCTCTAATCTCCTAATACCAGATATGTGTTTTTCAGAGGGCCCATTGAAGAGGAAACTGCTAGAATTTTCTCCTCTCTTCTTGCCTCAGTTCTTTCTGAAGGCAAAAAGAAGAGAGAGGCAATTGCAAAACCAGTGCTAGCCGATCAGGTGTTGACCTACCTCACAGAAGAAACCTCCCATTTGGATTGGCAGCTGTGTTTACCAATTGATGATCTTGTTTCTGGAACAGTACTTCCTTTCACCTATCGAACTATGCTGGCCTTCAGATGGCCACACTCAGCACTGAATCAAATGTGTTGCTTCAGTATGTATATTTTTGTTCTCCGTCTGTGGGAGATGTAGGCAAGCTGTCAAGGGTTCTTTACTTTCTTGGAAGTTCTGATGGCGGTGGGTGGGACTAGTGTCTAATTTTTATTTATTTTTATTATTTATTTTGTATTTCTTTTCATTCAAAGAGAAACTTTTAAAATTCCAAACCCCCTCTTAATGTTATGCCCATATTAGTTGACCAAACTGAAAGATTCAAAAGTGCAAGCAAGCTTTCAAGACCTCCAGGTCTTCTCATCAGGGACCTCCAGGTCTTCTCATCACTTTAATTTATGTCAGATTTAACACTCAGGACTCGGATCCATCCTTTTGAGTATTCTAAATGTTCTAATCCCAAAAGCTCAAAATAGCAGCTGGTGTGTGAAAAGGTGCATCATGACATACTCAAACATTAGGTTATAGCATTAACTTAGAGAGGCAACCAGCCTTCCACTACAGTTTCTCATTGTATGATGCTCCATATTGAATATGGAACTACACAGCCCTTAAAATAAGCTTCATGCTTATCAATATTTTCACTCGGTGGAGGAAAGATCTGCATGTGACCACTGGGAAAGAGGACAGGGAAGAAGGAACACACAGAATCTCTGAGTATGATTACATGTAGAAATTGCACTTTGGACTGCTTGTGGAATGGTCTGGAGTGATTTATTTTGTGGCAATCAAATAAGACACAAGGAATTGCACTCCCAATCTCAATTCATGTCCAAGCTGGATTTCTTTGGTCAAATTGTAGGGCTACTACATTTTGAGACTGGCCTGGGGAGGTTCCCTGACAGACAGAAGAGTCACTTTAAGGGAGATTATTCGCTGCATAGTGACCCCTTCTGGTGTGATTGGATGTGTGCCTTTCCAGTCATCTGATCACACCCTTTGTGTCAAGGGTATGCCCTATTTAAGTGTCAAATAAAATGTAGTTCCCTCCCATTGTTGTGTCTGATCAATCAAAATGCAAACTAAGTCAACTACTGATGACCAGTTCCAGAACAAAGCAAGGTAATTTGCAAGCCATGTAAAATCAGAAAGACTCACAGAGTTACAATCACGGCTTTTAACTCTTGGAAAAGTGCCACTTTCTCTATAATGTCTGGTTCAGCTTTGAACCTATGTTGACTCTTCTCATATGGTAGCATCACAGGGGGAAAAGAAGGCTTTTCTCCCTGTGATCTCATTCTCTCTGAAGCAATTAAGAGTGAAAAATTTACAGTGCCTTGTGTGCTACCTCATCAAGCCACTTGTTCGGCCAACAAAATTAATACCATAGGTGGCCCAAGGTTAGACCTGGGCCGCAGCTCACCCCAAAAAGTGCTAATTGAACCCTCCAAATATTTTCCTGCAAGAGTAAGAGAAATCTTCTCTTGCACACTCCAGCACTTTTATGCATGACAGAACCTTTATAAAATTTCTCTCTATATAGAAAAATACTGTAGGTAGAAGCCTGCTTATACTAATTGGCCTACCATAGATCGAGTTGATAGCTGGGAATCCAATAATTGATCAAGCAACTTTTGTTGGTGAAATAATTACGGCATGAGCTGATGTTGGAACTCTCCCATGAGCTGTTTATCATGAGCAAATTGCAATATATATCTGAAAGGGGAAAAAAATTGGCTCCATTCTCATATACTATACTGACCTTGATCTATAATATTTTCTTTGGAAAACATATGTCAGTTTAAGCAATTCTAAAATTTGGAAGCAAATCTGAGAAAGATGCATGCTTTTGAGCTTTGTAAAATATTGTCCCTTCCTTATGAAGTATGTTTTTCTTTCATGTCCCCTGAGACCAAGGATTGTTCCTTCCCTGGAATGAGTAAAGGCATCACAGCGTAGAGCCACATTTTAAAAAGTGTGGGCTGTCTCAGGAAAAGTCAAGTAAACATCTAAAGGCTGCAAATGAAAACCACATTTTAAGTGGGTAAGGGGTGGGGGAGAGAACCTGTAAAATAATATTTTTTTAGATAAAAGTGTGCCACAGGATCAAATAAGGGTGTGAAGTAGTTTTAATTTCCATCCTTTACCTGAAGAGTTCTGGTACAGACCGCTTTTGTTAGTTTAGTAACGAGGGTGGGAGTCGGGAGGGGAGGAAAAGCTGAACATAGAGATTAATTTACAAACTAGCTAGAAAGAATTAGTCACAGGAGACCAACCTCTGGGTGTCTGGCAGCCATCAACATTCTGTTTCATTGTGACCGAAATATTTCACAGGAATCTATTAAATTCTCTCTCTACCCCCCTCTTTCCTTGGCTTGTCTTTTTAAGTTTCACAGTTTAACCCCGCAGTGGGTCAGAATTAATTGATGTAATTTCCTTTTTAATGACTTCAAATACATTAGCTTTACAGGCCAGTAAAGATATCTATCTTTAAAAGGTAGAAAGCATGATAATTGTTCTTGTATTTTAATAATGCCGGATTTTTTTTTAAAGCTTTTAAAAACATGACTCTAACGAAACTATTTTGAAGCATATTTGGAAATATCCAGATACAGTATCTTCTTCATGGATTGCTGCCTTGTCGTGGCGAAGGGGCTTGAGTAACTCAGAGAAACTATGGGCTATGCCGTGCAGGGACACCCAAGACGGACAGGACATAGTGGAGAGTTCCGACTAAACGCAATCCACCTGGAGTAGGAAATGGCAAGCCACTCCAGTATCTTTGCCAAGAACGCCCCATGATCAGAAACAAAAGGCTAAAAGATATGACGCTGGAAGATGGGCCCCTCAGGTCGGAAGGCGTCCAACATGCTACTGAGGAAGAGCGGAGGACAAGTACAAGTAGCTCCAGAGCTAATGAAGTGGTTGGGCCAAAGCCGAAAGGACGCTCAGCTGTGGACGTGCCTGGAAGTGAAAGGAAAATCCAATGCTGCAAAGAAAAATACTGCATAGGAACCTGGAATGTAAGATCTATGAACATTGGGAAGCTGGAGGTGGTCAAACAGGAGATGGCAAGAATAAACATCGACATCCTGGGCATCAGTGAACTAAAATGGACAGGAATGGGCGAATTCAGCTCAGATGATTATCATATCTACTATTGTGGACAAGAATCCCGTAGAAGGAATGGAGTAGCCCTCATAGTCAACAAAAGAGTGGGAAAAGCTGTAATGGGATACAATCTCAAAAATGATAGAATGATGTCAATACGAATCCAAGGCAGACCATTCAACATCACAATAATCCAAGTTTATGCACCAACCAGCATTGCTGAGGAGACTGAAATTGAACAATTCTATGAAGATTTACAACACCTTCTAGAACTGACACCAAAGAAAGATGTTCTTCTCATTCTAGGGGACTGGAATGCTAAAGTAGGGAGCCAAGAGATAAAAGGAACAACAGGGAAGTTTGGCCTTGGAGTTCAGAACGAAGCAGGACAAAGGCTAATAGAGTTTTGCCAAGAGAATAAGCTGGTCATCACAAACACTCTTTTCCAACAACACAAGAGGCGACTCTATACATGGAAATCACCAGATGGGCAATATCGAAATCAGATTGATTATATTCTCTGCAGCCAAAGATGGAGAAGCTCTATACAGTCAGCAAAAACAAGACCTGGAGCTGACTGCGGTTCTGATCATCAGCTTCTCATAGCAAAATTCAAGCTTAGACTGAAGAGATTAGGAAAAACCACTGGGCCACTCAGGTATAATCTAAACCAAATCCCTTATGAATACACAGTGGAAGTAAAGAACAGATTTAAGGAACTAGATTTGGTGGACAGAGTGCCTGAAGAACTTTGGATAGAGGCTCGTAACATTGTCCAGGAGGCAGCAACGAAAACCATCCCAAAGAAAAGGAAATGCAAGAAAGCAAAGTGGCTGTCCAACGAGGCCTTAGAAATAGCAGAGAGGAGAAGGGAAGCAAAATGCAAGGGAGACAGGGAAAGTTACAGAAACTTGAATTCAGACTTCCAAAGAATAGCAAGGAGAGACAAGAGGGCCTTCTTAAATGAACAATGCAAAGAAATAGAGGAAGATAACAGAAAAGGAAAGACCAGAGATCTGTTCAGGAAAATTGGACATATTAGAGGAACATTCTGCGCAAAGATGAACATGATAAAAGACAAAAATGGGAGGGACCTAACAGAAGCAGAAGACGTCAAGAAGAGGTGGCAAGAATACACAGAGGAATTATATCAGAAAGATGTGGATATCCCGGACAACCCAGACAATGTAGTTGCTGACCTTGAGCCAGACATCCTGGAGAGCGAAGTCAAGTGGGCCTTAGAAAGCCTGGCTAACAACAAGGCCAGTGGAGGTGATGGCATTCCAGTTGAACTATTTAAAATCTTGAAAGATGATGCTGTTAAGGTGCTACATTCAATATGCCAGCAAGTTTGGAAAACTCAACAGTGGCCAGAGGATTGGAAAAGATCAGTCTACATCCCAATCCCAAAGAAAGGCAGTGCCAAAGAATGCTCCAACTACCGTACAATTGCACTCATTTCGCACGCTAGCAAGGTTATGCTCAAAATCCTACAAGGTAGGCTTCAGCAGTATGTGGACCGAGAACTCCCAGAAGTACAAGCTGGATTCCGAAGAGGCAGAGGAACTCGAGACCAAATTGCTAACTTGCGCTGGATTATGGAGAAAGCCAGAGAGTTCCAGAAAAATATCTACTTCTGCTTCATTGACTATGCAAAAGCCTTTGACTGTGTGGACCACAGCAAACTATGGCAAGTTCTTAAAGAAATGGGAGTGCCTGACCACTTTATCTGTCTCCTGAGAAACCTATATGTGGGACAGGAAGCAACAGTTAGAACTGGTCATGGAACAACTGAGTGGTTCAAAATTGGGAAAGGAGTACGGCAAGGCTGTATATTGTCCCCCAGCTTATTTAACTTATATGCAGAATACATCATGCGGAAGGCTGGACTGGAAGAAACCCAAGCCGGAATTAAGATTGCCGGAAGAAATATCAACAACCTCCGATATGCAGATGATACCACTCTGATGGCAGAAAGTGAGGAGGAATTAAAAAACCTTGTAATGAGAGTGAAAGAGGAGAGTGCAAAAAACGGTCTGAAACTCAACATCAAAAAAACTAAGATCATGGCCACTGGTCCCATCACCTCCTGGGAAACAGAAGGGGAAGATATGGAGGCAGTGTCAAATTTTATCTTCCTGGGCTCCATGATCACTGCAGATGGAGACAGCAGCCCCGAAATTAAAAGGCGCCTTCTTCTTGGGAGGAAAGCGATGACAAATCTTGACAGCATCTTGAAAAGCAGAGACATCACCTTGCCAACAAAAGTCCGAATAGTCAAAGCTATGGTTTTTCCTGTCGTGATGTACGGAAGTGAGAGCTGGACCATAAAGAAAGCAGACCGCCGAAGAATTGATGCCTTTGAATTGTGGTGCTGGAGGAGGCTCTTGAGAATCCCCTGGACTGCAAGGAGAACAAACCTATCAGTTCTAAAGGAAATCAACCCTGAGTGCTCACTGGAAGGACAGATCCTGAAGCTGAGGCTCCAGTACTTTGGCCATCTAATGAGAAGAAAAGACTCCCTGGAAAAGACCCTGATGTTGGGAAAGTGTGATGGCAAGAGGAGAAGGGGACGACCGAGGATGAGATGGCTGGACAGTGTCTGCGAAGCAACCAACATGAACCTGACACAACTCCGGGAGGCAGTAGAAGACAGGAGGGCCTGGCGTGCTCTGGTCCATGGGGTCACGAAGAGTCGGACACGACTAAACGACTAAACACACACACACAGATACAGTATATCTGTCATATTTGTTCTGAATATTGATGGAAAAAGAAATATACACAATGGGCCTTCTACAGTTTGGAAAGGAGAAATCCAGGCTTTAGATGTGTGCAAACCTCAACCTGTTGTCCATACATCCAATATGGATACATTAAACACCAGAGGGCTGTCTTTCTATACAGCTTGGAAATGACCTTTCGTTCAAAACACAAATTGCTAAAGTGTAGACAGTGAATATGGCTTGAGCAAATGTTATATAACCTATATAGCATGCAAATAATGCCATGCCAAAGAGCATTTCTGTGTCCCTCTGAGTCTTCCAGAAGCTCTTTCGAGCCCTGTTCTCACTGCCAAAAATTAAAATAAAATAAAATAAAATGCTGGAGGATGCCTCTTTTGGAGTGGTGATCTCCCTGTCTAGAACAAGGGTCTTTCAAGTGGAGGTAGTGGGGCATTTCTAGCATTTTCTCAAAATCAGAGATGATTGGCAGGGGAGATGAACAATTTTATTAGGGATAAGCTCAGAAAAGTCTCCAGAAATGGCAAAACTGGGACCCAGATCAAAGGACCTTGCCCATGCAGACTAGTATATTCCATTTTCAAACAACTACACAGGCCTACATGTGTTTCTGTTGAAAGCTCTGAGTGTTTGGAAGCTGATGTGTGGGAAACTTCTGCTTAAAGGTTGTAGCAGCATTCTGTTCTAGTGACATGCATACACTCCTGGCAGGAAGTGGCAGCTGCAAGCAGGCAGGGTAGCCCCTTATTCTGCCCTTCTGCTTAGAGGTAGAGCATAAGATCAAAGGGTTATTTTAGCCAATCCTAGTTACAATTAGGTAACTAGTATCCTATCTGTCTCTCTCACAACATACTATGCTAAGTAAATAAAAGAGCTCTCAGGGCGTTGTCAGTAGGCTCCGTTGGCTCGGACATCTGCTGTCGACTCCTTTGTTCTCTCTCTAAGGCAATTAGCCTTCCTTTGTTCCGTGATCACCCACATGATGACCTTAAGAACCAGATCCTCCTGTGTTCCTCTAAAGCACTGAGATTGTCCACACAGGTCTTTCTTTTGGCTCACTCTGATATTTGAGGTGAAGACCGTACAGCATTGCTTTTTAGTATTGGCATTCCATTTTTAAAACTCCCTTCCCCCGAAGGGATGCCTAGTGCCAAGTTCGTTTCTTTATTGAACTCTATAAAATATTTTAATTGTGACCTAGCTCTGTAAGACAGTCATTTCATCCATTTGCTAAATAACTGTTTCCTTGTTTTATGTTTGATTATCTATTTTCATTATTATTTTAATTCTTTTTTAAAGAGTTTTGTCAGATGAACAACCAAATATTAAACATATAATTAAATACATAATATGTTGCAGCTATCCAAGTAACATAGGATTGTACTACAGCTAAAAATATATATCCGATATTTCTGATAACATTGGGTTCTTGGGGAACGCTCTTTTCTCCAGGAAGTGGCCCAGGGGGTAGAAATTATCTGTCATATAAGTGGACAGCTGAGCTGTACAATATTGCTGGTGCCAAATAACAGAATAATGAGGTGTGTAACCCTATATATGCTTTGGCTCTGTACTGAAGACTGACTGAATGAATGAATGTATGTGTAGAGACTAATGGCAGAGGCCTGACTACAGCAATAAGTAGAGTTAAATGCCCTCAGGCTTGATCTCCCTCTGTGCATTTACCTAGAATGTCATCTGAATACAAGCATTGTCATGATATATACATACACAAATACATGTAAGTTGAAGATAGAAAATTTAGATAAAATATAAAATCACATTATGTTTAAGTAATTGATCATACCTTATTTTCCAAAGAAGTCTGTGACGCATGTATTTTTGACAGTTTAAGGTTGCAATCTTATACACACTGTACAACTGGATGGCTGAAAGTGCATTGCTGAGTATAGTAAGTCACAAATGGAGCAGGCCCACTGAATTAATGGAATTTATGGAAGAGTGGATTCACCAAATCCGCACATTCTGGTTCCACTTACTACACTAAGCAACAAGATTTCATCCAGTGTATCTAAGTAGATGTATACATGCTGAGTGTTGCAATGGCAAATTTTCAAGTCCAGAACTGATGGGAAAGAGTACAGAGGGTGATGCTTGTCTTCCTAGAATCCCCTAAATGTATGTATTAATTTATGCATAAAGATAGATTGTGCTGTAGTGTTATGATCCATGCAGGTACATTGTGCCAACATACCGTGATGGAGTTTTGTCCCCAAAAGAAAAATTACTGCAGATAACCCGTGCATAGGATGCCTCCAAGGCATGTCTAAGAACATAAACCAGTTCTAGCAGTTTCAGTCTTATCAAGAAGAAGGTCTTCTGTGAAACTGAAGGGTCTTAATTGCCTAGTCAGGACCAAACCGCTTCTTGATATTTTGCCTTACAACAGAAACAGCTCACAACATTTTATAATATAACAATATTTTGTTATTTTTGAGAAGATTCACCCTCCCCAACATCTGTGAGGATTGCAGCTAAATTCAGAAGGATCAGGAAAGCCCAAGGTTGGTGGTGGCAGATGTGACCATTGCTGCAGATTATCCAAAAGTACTATCATTTGGCTTTCACCAGCTTTACTCACCAATGACAGGATTATGCAATACATATCATGCATGGAACAAGACATACTTTCACATTCGTATTTTTTTTCAGTTTTCCAAAATGTTATTATCTTTATCATACTTTCAACCATATTTTCATCAATATAGTGGGAGTGGCGTAACGAGCAATGGAAGATTGTTCCAATTAAAGTTCTCCTACTATGATTTCAGGTTGCACACAAGGAGACAAAGTCATAAACAACCTGAAATCATACTAGGAATCCTTAATTACTGGCAATTGCTGATAGTGGTGACATAATTCCTGCTGAAGCGGTGGAGCGAAAAAATGGGACATTGGTGATAAAGTTTGATCCTGCTCTCTCCCAATGGTATGCACACATCACGAAGGGTTACAGCCTTGTTTGATCTGAAGCCAGCAAAGGATTAGAATTAAAGCAGATCTGAACAATTTTCAAATTCTCCCCCAAGATTTTGTTACCTGAAAATTATAGATCTGTTGATTTATAAGCACTTTACTTTCTGATTTTTATACAAGATTAGTACAAAGAATTGTTATGCAGTCTTCATTTTTGTCTGTTTTAGCATACATCTCGTCAAACTTCTGTTTTGTGTCTACAGCATTTTGTGAGTTTGGGTTGTGTGAGGATTTTTTTTTTGGCATGTGCATAAAGCTTCATTTTTTATTTTTTTTATTTACTTTTTTTGTATATGCAGAAAGCTCTGATGGCTCTTGCTGTAACGATACCTCTTTTATGATACTCCCAAACTTAATTTGCACAACAAAATATCTTTTTATGTGTTGGCACATATTATGTTGAGCATTATGAAAATGAAGAACCCAAAAAGAAGGAGGTGCAATCATGCTTGGTTTTCTTTTTAGTGACTTTAAAAGTCAGTCAATCATCTGTCTGGAAGAACTGCTGGTTTGTTTTCCCTTAGTTTTTTTTCTATACTCAATATAGCAGAATAGGCCAATTCATGCTTTCACTTTTCCCTTTGCAAAGACCCCATGTTGGGACGTCTTGCTTAAAGGAGAAAGTCTGTAATCTGGCAAAGCATTTGTGCAACACCTGTGGAAGAAAACAATGTCAAAACAAGATCACAATTTGGTTATTTTCTTTCTTTTTTTACTTCAAAGTGTCTCCTTTAGAAGATCCCTTATTACAGTGATAAGGAAAGCAGTGGGGAAAAGAGTGGTAACCTTCATGGAGGTTAGCTAATTAGTTTAATTGTTCAGATTGGGGGCAGAAACTATGTACTATTGATAGCTCCTGATTAGTGCTGAAAGCACTTTATTATTGAAGAGATATGCTTCAGGTAGTCTTTCCTTGAATCCCATCTCTATGCAACATAATGAAGAACATGGACAACCACCTCCAAGCTCACATGTCACTTCTGTCACTTATATTTTTGTTTTCTTGTTTGTCACTTATTCTTATTATAATTTTGTTTAATATTTGTAAAAGATATATAATACTGCATTTTTAAAAACACATAATGTTCTATTAATTTTCTTAAAAAAATAGAATCTGAAATAGAATAGAGTCTCAAACTTCAGTTGTGAAAACTGTTTTCAAATCAGAGAAAGCTAATTTGCAAATATTTGCAGGTAGGCAAAGCTCCTGTTGTATGCATAGATGCTTTCAGCAGTTAGGGAATTCCTTCTTCTCAATGCAGGCTGTCTATAATATCTGTTTCTGCCCTTGCATTACTCAACCGCTAAGCAGAGACTGGTCATAATATTATTTTAGTTTATTTTTTTAAACGAATATGCCAAAATTAACAGTTTTCCTGATGTTCAGGATGCAAAAAAAGTACTGAGTATGTTTATGTGTGTATCTTTTTAGTGAATGTGGAAAAACCTGAAACCAGTAGATCTGTCCATTCTGACCCAGGGCTCCGAGTACTTAGTTCTTAAATGTCTGCATTGAATATCCATGTATTTCCACGCTTTAGTAAAGAATAACTGCATCCACCTTTTCATGTTTTTCCCTGTGAGAGGCTCCTTTTAAGTCCTACATGACAGGTAAGCATAACATTGTCATTTTCATTCTAGGATGGTCCAGTGATGGAAACATTTCATTTCCACTGAACTCTGCAGTATTACCAACTAATACTAACAGTTAAAAGCATAAGTACAGTACTTGTTGGATCCAGCGGCAAGCTTATCAATTCACATTTTCTGCTTCAAGCCATGGCCACATGATTTTATAAACTAACAATGGGGGGGGGGGGAAGTACCAGTAAATAAATACAAAATATAATCCAAAATGGAGTCAACCAATGTTTATTAAAGAATCCTCAGAAATTTTGTGTCACATTTGCTTCTCCAGGGTGGGTGCAGGATGGGTGGTTTATGGACTGAGCTGGGGTGTGTATGTTACCTCCACAGTTAGGTGCAGGTCTCCTCTGTTCTGGTTGCAGGTCACCTCTATTTTGGAACTCGCTGACAAACAAGTAGTGATCCAAGGCCCATCATGTATTAATAGCATGTTTCTGATCCAGTCTGTTCCAAAATTAAATATAAGCCTTGTCATAGAAAATGCTCCCTAAACTTGTGTGTCTACACAAGAAGGATCCTTGTTAGTGTCGGTAGGATTGGAGCCTTAAAATAGTACTGATTTAGTCAAATTTAATGTCAAACAAACTTTAAAATACTGTAAGAGCACATTCCATAAAGAAGATCTCAAAAGTACTCAATGTATCAATTTAGAAAAGGAGTGAGCACAATGCAAACCGTAAACAGCACAAGACTCCAGAAAAAGTCCTTAATGGACCCTCACATTCCTCCTCCAAATCTTTAATTTTTTGAAAAATGGAAATTTTCTTTAAAAGTCAAGGTATATGGGATGGTTTTGCCATGTACAGTATTGATAACCCCCCAGCCCAACTTTAGAGCATAGTTGAAACTCAAATATAGTAAACAAAGCCCAACGTGAGGCAACAGTTTGTATGTTAGATATTTGTGATCCATTGAATGAGTATGTGACTTGTTAAATATATTAAATTGAAGCTGCACTATTTTAATTATTGTGCAGTGGCTTTCTCTTTGAAGGAAAGAAAAGGAAAGAAAGGGATTTTGAACAGACAAATATAGAGTGATATATGAAAGGGCCAAAGGTGAATATATACAAAGCAGGCAGGCTGCATGTTTATCTGGAAAGTACACAATAACAGCATTAATAGGCTGGATGGGCTTCAGAGCTACAGAACAAAGGCTGCAACTAATTTTAAAGTGATGTAAAAGAAAATATGACAGTGCCATATTATTTTTAATATATAATTGGGGCTGCAAAACCTAATAAAAAAGATGTGATGGGATGCGGGTGCGGAAAGGAACCCTTCTTGACTTAACCAAGAATTTTTCAAGTCTTGAAAACTTTCACGAAGTGTCAAGGCATATGATCACATCTTGTGCATTCAAGGATTTCACTTCATATAGAATTATGAAAAGCTTCCAGATAATGCAAAGACATGAAGTATAAACAAATGGAAGCCAAACTGGGTTAAGCGCTGTGTATACACACACATACACTTTATACTGAATTCATCTTAGCACTGTTGTCATCTTCTTAGAGGATTTTAATATAAATCCTTTAGCTTATCATACAAAGTGAAAAGAATATAAAAAGACTTTTTCCCAAGCTTCTCTTTGTAACAATCACCTGCTACTGCCTATTAACATTATTATTGTTCCAGAAACAACTTTGAATGTAATTGTGCCCTTCTGCAGAACTTGCTGAACTGCAGTTCTTAAACCTTGATGTATTCTTAAGTACTGTATTCATATGTTTTGTGGATCCTAGCAATTTAAAATACTGGCTTTTCAACAGAACCCTAGTCAGAGATTGATCCTCCCTGCTTGATGAATATTTCCAATTTCAGTTTAATTTTATATATAAAATTAAAAAGCAAAGCATGCTGCTTATATATGCACCATAGCACTTAAAGCACTCTCTTGGTGGTTTACAAGTTAATTATGCAGGCTACACATTTCTCCCCCCAGCGAGGTAGGTACTCATTTACCAATCTCAGAAGGATAGAAGGCTGAGTCAATCTTGAGCCAGCTACTTGGGACAGAACCCCAGTTCGTGAGCACAGTTTTGGTTACAGTACAGCAGTTTGACCACCACAGGTAAAGGTAAAGGTAAAGGTAAAGGTTCCCCTTGACAATTTTTGTCCAGTCGTGTTCGACTCTAGGGGGCGGTGCTCATCCCTGTTTCCAAGCCATAGAGTCAGTGTTTGTCCGAAGACAATCTTCCGTGGTCACATGGCCAGTGCGACTTAGACACGGAACGCTGTTACCTTCCCACCGAGGTGGTCCCTATTGATCTACTTGCATTTGCATGCTTTTGAACCGCTAGGTTGGCGGGAGCTGGGACAAGCGATGGGCGCTCACTCCGTCGTGTGGATTTGATCTTACGACTGCTTGGTCTTGGTTTAGCCCGCAGCGCCACCACGTCCCTTTTGACCACCACAGGACTTTATTTAAAGTATTTTTAGGCTGCTTTTAAGGATGGAAGTCTACTCAGGTCAGTTGGCTGCCAAGATAAAATGGACAATAGAATGTACACTAAATTTTAAAGTAATGAATGTCAAAGGGAAAATATTAAATATCCATCCCCTAAAAATACTTATATCCAGCTCAAGCTTGCAGGTAAAATCATGAATAATCTTATTAAATACAACTAAAGAAAAACCTATAGGATATGTGTGTATCTGTATCTCAGACAAACACCTGTTTTTTATTTTGTTTTGCAGGGAGTGACCTTCCCCTCAATGTCCCATCTATTGGTTTTAGGTCGTCTAGTGCAGTTAATGAACGACACCTAAAAATTGGCAACTTGAAGGGAATCATTATGAGAGTCCCATACCTGTCTCACTCAGTTTGGTGATTACAAATCCATGTCAGAATCAAGTGGACCAAATTCTGGTCATCTTGCTCTCAGGCCAGTGGTGGGAGAGTGACCACTGTCCCAAGACAAGTTGAGCAACAGCACAGTTTGGGCAGAGTTTTCCTGGGAGCTTTGGTTCTTGTTCTGCATTGCTGCACAGTAACCCAAACCTGGCAGATTCAAGAGCACCAAGCTGATTCCAAAGTATCTCTCACAAGCATCAAGTCAGAAGATGGAGATTGATTAACGTACAATGCTTGATAGCTGTGTCAAGTGACTTCCACTCTTGCAACAAACTGTCTTCTTCCTCTCCCCTATTTGTCCCTAACACTTCCCCATCTGACCTGGAGAACTGCCTGACCCTGAAAAACAGAAGTAAAAAGCATGTGAGGGGCAGATTTGCTGTTCTGCGTCTAGCATCTGTTGCATTGCTGGCTGAATAGCATTAGATACAATCCAAAGACTAAACCAAGAAACCTTAATGTGAATGATAGCTATTGTGAACTTTCCATTCCCATGACCCTTCGCTGTGGTGTTGTACATAATGTCCGAAGAGCTTTAATAGCAGCTATAAATTTAAATGTTGGCGGTTTCTTCAAAAATAACAATTTTTGTCCCTTATCTGGAAAGTGTTTGAGATTTTTGTGCTAAGTATTGTTTAATGTCAGGATCCCCCTTTGCTATGGATCTTGAAGCCTTAATGTTGGTGGTAAGTCTGTTTCAAACAGTCTCAGTCTTATAATATAGTACTTGTTGGTCCAGATAGGCGGGATATAAATCAAACAAATAAATAAACAAACAAACAAACAAACAAACAAACAAACAAATAAATAAATAAATAAATAAATAAATAAATAAATAAAATTTTAATTTTGAAAGGGAAAATTGACCTTTTGGAAGATCAATACATCAGTCCCTGCAGCCCAGATTCTTTCCAAATTTTTTTTAAAAAGCAGATGGCACTAACAATTCTTAGGTTAATCTTAAAATTGCAGAGCTGGATAGAACCCTATGGATCATCAGGTTTAGCCTGTGTCAAAGAGGCAAAGTGGGGAATCAAACTGGCTCCACAGCCAGTTACCTAAATAACATCTCTTTCAATTTGTATGAGCTATTTTAAATAATGCAATGGGTGACATTTAATCATCATCATCATCATAGAATTGCAAGAAAACTGCTTGTTTTGGCAGGTGGGGGAACAATTTTATGTTAAAAAAAAAACATAACTCAAAAACCCATTTCCCAAACTCCCCAAATTTGGCACTGAACAAGGGCAGATGGTCTTCTACAACTGTTCCAGATTTGGTGCTGATTAAAAAACCGGTTTCAGTGTTATAATTTTTTTGTCTGGGCTGCTTTCATTTTTAGAGTTGCCTTGTAAAAAGTTGATTTGCTCTGCTGCACAGCTATTGTACTGCTATCAATAAGCAACAGTCACCAGCTATTACCACATACCCATCCTTTTGGGGGAAAGTATCCTTAGTGTAATGATGGACAGCTACAATCCTAGGTGAAAATATTTCTTGTTAATGAAAATGTGAGGCCGAAAGCTTTTAAATTAAAAGGTATTTTAAAAAAAAGACCAATGATTACAAAGCAAAATTTAAATGTGAGATCCCGTGAGGAAAAAATGATCAGCATGAGAGCAAAGATCATGACAGAAATTCAGTACAAAAGATGAAAAATATGCAGACACATTTCATCTTGACACTTGAACATTCTACAGTTTAATCTCCATCAAAATAATCATAGCCTGTACTGAAAGAAGTCAGAACAGAACACTGCAGATATTTGATCATAGTCATTCATCATTAGGACCAAGGAGACTTTTCCAGCTCAAGTAAGATAAAAAAGTGGGGGATGTGGTAAAACTTCCTATAAGCAATACTCTGTTGGTTACCAGTTTAATACACACGTTCCTCTCCAAAATAAAACATTATTGATGAGATCTAAGTCTTCCTCTTCGTTATTTCATCAGTTTGAAATGGGCAGCCTAGCATAATTCACTACTACATGGTCAATTAGATAAACCTATATGCACCCTGAGTCAATAGGTCTGCCGGGAATTTTTTTAAAAAAGGAGGCTGTGAAAAGGGCAGGATGAACTGGCAATGATTTATAATACTGTA
Source organism: Pogona vitticeps (assembly GCF_051106095.1). Taxonomy (NCBI): domain Eukaryota; kingdom Metazoa; phylum Chordata; class Lepidosauria; order Squamata; family Agamidae; genus Pogona; species Pogona vitticeps. The sequence continues at coordinate 30,304,216 of NC_135787.1, forward strand.
TTACAAAAATAAATGCCTTGATGATACATCTCAACTTGCCAGTAAATGAAGAACAGAGATCCGGCAGTGCCACATTAGATACTTTGCAAACTATGAAACTTGCTTCACAATCCAGTCTCTTTCCCCCTATAAATTCCCATAAAATGTTTTACAGATGGGCACTGAAACAACAGGAAAATAATTCCGTGTCATCATATCACTACAGCTCCATGATGTGTCTCTGAGCATTTTCTTTTTCCAGAAATGAAGTTCCTCTCTATCCTAATGCAGTTTCATCTTCTCTTCCAAATTGTGAGGAAGATGTTTTATTGGTCTACCTGGGATGAAATAGGGCTAAAGAGATGGACACCAAGAGATGGAGATGGACAAATTAAGCTTAAATCACATTTGATATGACTTTCTAGCCAGCTCAATGGCTTCGGTGAACAAATCATCCTCCCTCTGTGTATATGTGTGTCTGAGCCTGCTGAGCATCTATTGTTCCATTATGTACTGGCAAGTCATATCTGACTTATGATTACCCTCATTGCAGTGTCCAGGTATTTGAGATATTTAAGGAGTGATTTTAGCACTGCAACCCTTCAGTGACTTTTCATGGCCAAATAGGATTCAAACCCAGAGTCCTAATCCATTGCCCCATCCACTACACCACAGGGATTCTCACTATGTATATGTTAATAATTTATTGTTTGGTCAAAGTTGTTTAAAGAATGGATATAAAGGCTTATATGGGAAACAAAGTCACACTACGTTGTATTTCAGAATCATGAAGCGGTTCATGATATTGACTCTGCTCCACTTCCTGCATTTATCAAGCAATCAAAGAGAACTAAAATTACACTGCTGGCCCCACCCCTATACTTCTGTGACTTCAACCAACCCAGCACATTAGATGTGGGCAACTGCAGGGAGAGCCTCTGCACATAAATGTCTGTGTTTGAGCCCTGAGTGAGCAAGCATTGGATTTAAAGTACGGGAGGGTAAGGGAGCTTCCAGGTGATGTCCACCCTTCTGCCATTAGCCAATCAATAGTGTGTTGGTTCAGAGAGGATGGATTTGTGTCAGGTGGGACTGACATCTAAACTAGGTTATTGGGCTTGTATTATCCAAGTGAGCGTTGCACATTTGCAGTATCCCAGTGGGATTTTGGCCACCGTCACAGAATTTGCTGCCAAATTTCAGCATGTGTGGACCCCTCCCACGGACATTTGCATTGAGAACCTTGAGGGGTTATCAGGTTAATGGTGTGCTCTCCATTTCTTAAATAGAACTGTATTGTTGTTCAATGCTGCTGCACTCCTGCAGCGGCATTTCAAGTGGCAATGAGGGAAAGGAAGTGCGAGATTGGGCAGGCCCCTCTAACTTCACCAAAAAAGGAGAACATAATAGCCAAAAAGGAATACAAAGAGGACACAGATTTGCATAACATTACATATGCGGATTTGTATGTAGAGATGCAAAACTGGAAGTGGATTTACACAGGATTTGAGAATTTGTAATCCACACAGGGTAGAATGACAGGAGAGTTGCATGCCTGCTTGGTCTACGATTCATGTGCTCATAGTGGACTTCAAGGTTTGTGATTTCCTTGTTACAATTCTTCATGTTTAAAGAAGGCACCCATTCAAATGGAGGAAAACAAGGCAGTCCTCCATACAGAGGACTGTCTCTGCAAAGAATCCATAGCCACCCTATCTGGGAGGGGCAGCAACATGAAGTGGGGGGCCACAGGTGGCTTGCAGGTTGCCCAATGCCCACTTCTGCTTCTAAACAGGAAAGCTTAATTGATATCCTTTAATCTCTCATAGCTCTGATTTTCTGTAATTACACACACTCTGGTGATGTAGGAACATCCCTTGGAATAACTCAATAAGCCATGGTATTCTGTGTTTTGATAATGGGTGAAAACAGGACAGAGGGAACTATACTAGCAAAAGAGGATGCCATGCTTAACATTTTTCTCCATGGGGAGTATCTAAATATCACTGTAGGTGAAAGCATCCACAACAGCATTAAATAATAGCAGAAGTTGTTTTTCTAATATTACATGGTTCGGGAAGCTGCTGCATAAATTCCCTGTCCAGCCCACATAGTCCCCTGAGAAATCAGCTTTCATGTTACACTTGATAGATGATGATCTACCTGGGGATTATTCACTATATCCTGCAGGATATAGTTTTTGTACTCTTTCCGTTTTTGTACTGTTCTTTCAGATGATTGAAAGGTACATACATTTTTAAATGAAGAAATATCTCTATGTGCTCAACTAGGTCCAGATGTTATTATGGTACATATGACTTTTGCCATTCCATATGCCTTCCTCAAATTTCTCTACGAAAAGACGGTATGTGTCATTATATTCTCATGCCCTGTGGTCCATAAAGAGTAGCCAATGAGGCTGAATGTGGAAAGGAAAATCCTGAGCCCTTCCTTCACCAGAAATGATCAGAGAGACACAGGAGTCACAAATCAGCAGCATCCATGTGTCTGTCATGATCTGTATTTTTGCCCCAGGGTTTAGAATTAGGTCAGCATTTCACAGACTTCTATACTTTATACTGTATCATGATTGAAAAGCTGGCCTTTATGTGAACATTATTTTTGAATAAACAGCTCCGTGTGTCCTAAGCAATGTCAACTGTTCTGCCATTATATCCTTCAATCAATTTTTTAATGAAAGTAAGAATTACCTTGAACAATTTCTGAGAGGTACCTGAGAAAATGACTTGGCTGTTATTGCACCTAGAAGTAAAGGGTTGAGTGGCAGGTGCATTGTGACAGGAAAGCAATACTTGGATCAAAGAGGAACAACATTTTTTTTGGAGTGCCCCAGGAATTATTCTCAAGGTAAACACGTTCAGCCTTCTCCCTTCACATGTACACTACCTTCACATGCATAGAGACATGCAGTCTTCCCCCATCCACAGATAACAAAGATACAGATGCATACACATCCCTTCCCTACATGCAGGAGACATGCTTTACAGCCTAAAATATTCAATCTTTCCCCAATCCCCAGGCAAAGCAACGGCAAATTTAATTACAGCAGTGATACTGCAGAGAACATGTGGAAGCCTTTCTCCATCAGGCATTGTTTTGCTATGAAGTTACACACATTCCAGCCACTTTCTCACCTATGGAGGAAAAAAATCCTGTGGAATTTGGATGAGCACATTGTGAGCTAGAGCTGTGGACCCATAAAGCATTAATGCATGTGTTACAAGAGTACACTTGGTAAAACCAGCAATACTTGGTGTCTTGTAGAGACCATTTTTAGCATATGTTAGAGGTCTCAAATACTTAAAAACAAGCAAGGGAATGCATATCCAAACACTATGTTGCTGAAAATCAGTTCAGTCTTAAACACAGTGGCTAAAGAGAGTAACGTTTACTTATGCAGGATTCACGGTTAATATTCGAAGCATGTACAGTTAGACACATTGAACTCACAGTGTGCTTTTGTGTAGAGGCCAGTTTTTGTCTAGGAGATTTCAATGCAATAATTCAGTCACAATATTCTGAAGACCAGTTAACACTCATTTAAAAAAAAACCCTGCAGATTCCAAGTGTGTTTCTCCATTACCAGTGTTTTGCTCTTTTCCTTCCTTTCTTATGCAAAGAATTTATTACAATAAATTTTAGGGTGCTGCTTAATAAAACATATCTTTCACAGGTAAATGATATCAAATTTTAGTTTTCAATTTAAATACATTGTAAATAATATTTAAAATGGCAACTGTAGTAAGCAATCTTGAACCCAAGGGACCATTTGCTAAATGCAAAATAATAATAATAATAATAATAATAATAATAATAATAATAATAATAATAATAATAATAATAATAATAATAATAATAATAATAATAATAATAATAATAATAATAATAATAATCCTGAACCCAAAGGATTGTTTGCTGAGTACATTTAGATAAATGTGCAATAACAGCTAAGTTTGTATTCCCTAGGTAAAAGGCCACACATGCTCTATATCACTTTGATCACAATCCAGAAGTTCCCGTTTCTTTGTACCTCTAGAACTTGTGCAGCCTTGCCTGATGCCAGGGATCCCCTATAGGGAAAGGTATCAGAACCACAGTGACTCCATTCTCGGAGAGAGAAAGAAGCAGTGGAAAACAGTAGCTCTGATTTTATGGGGACAGTAAATGGGATTTCTTGGTTTTATTTGGGGGGTGAGATCCAGCCCTCTGGGTAGCTCCTGTGATGTTTGGACTAGAACCCAGAGCAGATTCACCATCCCTGTGAAATCAGAGTCACCCGCTCCCATTCAGAGAAAAAGAAAGAGAGAAATTGCACAAGAAATGGGTTTTTTTTTTGCATTTTTTGAACTACCAATACCACAAGTCTCCTTTCCCACATGGAAGACCCAGTCCTTATAGACACCTAAACAGGGTGGATAAAAATCAATGTTTTTAAAAAATCAATTTGAATCACAACTTTTTTTAAAAAAATCAAATTTTGTATTTGAAATGGTCAAAAATCCTTTAAAAAAAATAAAATCCACGCTGCACAATTGCACTGGAGAGAAAGCCCAGCTGCCAGGCTTTATGTCTTGAATAGGCCTAACCGTGTTTGAAAAAGAAGCTTCACAGCAACCATTGAGGCAGCTTCTTTTTAAACAGGAAGTTAGGCCTATCTAAGGCATGAAAGCTGCCAGTTGGATCTTCTTTCTAGGTGAGCACAATTTCAGTCTCTATAAAATCTAGGTCCTGCAGGTAGGACTCCCGGAAAGGATAATCATGGGGTTTTTAGTCCAGAAAAATCAGAAATGAATGTTCCTAGTTGTAAAAGTCTGCGTATACCATTAATACATTCAAATATTTGTGTATGCAGTAACCTATGAACATACTGTTTTTTTCCATGTATAAGACACTACTTTTTCCTAATATCATTACACTAAAAATTGAGGGGTGTCTTATACATGGAAGTAAGCTGAGAACACGGAGAGTACAAAATGGCCCGCACCTTGCTCTGTAAACAGAATTCCTTCAATCACAAGGCTTAGCTCCCTACAGTCAGGAGACTTAACTTCCTCCTGTCACGAGCCTTATGGAACTGACATCAGCTGATGCTGAACAAACCAGTTGGAACACACCTCTTTGGAGATGGAGCCTGTAGGCTCAGATGCAACAGGGACTTGTAATGTCAGAGCGTTCTGAGCCCAGAGGCTGAATACTCAAAGCTAAGGTTTCTTAATTTTGGGGTTAGAAAAGTGGGGGAGGTCATCTTATAATCAGGGGCATCTTATAAATGGAAAAATATGGTACTTAGTCACCTGGAAACAAGAAGTATTACCTAGCCATCTCTAAGTCATCAAAATTAACAGTTGTCTATAAAAGGCATATTAGGCACCTATGAATAGATTATTTAAAATACGGCTAAATGAGTCAAGGTTTCTCTTCCTCCTTGCTCAGTTAAAATTCTCACACAATTTATCATTCAAAGTGAAAGTAACTGTTTATATATTACTCAGGTATGTCTGAGGAGAACATTTGAACAGGAGCACTAAAGCTGCAGTACTATTTCAGCTTTGGTAGAAAGAACTTTTACTGCTCTGGGTTTTTTATAGTTATTTTACCACATAAAGCAGGGAAGGTGGTAAAATGAAATGCAGCTCCTTTCAGCCATAGCACCCAAACTAATTATGAGGAATGTTGGCTGTGGCAGTCTGACAAGATTTCAAGAACCATCCTCTGCTCAAGAGAAACCAGACCTCATAAAAATTTTTATGAGAAAAATGCAAGATTTCCAAGACAAAATAGATATATAAGCTTCTTCCAAACTTAAGCAAAAGGTACAGTATCTACATCTTAGAATATAAGCAGACTGAGAGACAAGATAAAATTTCCATAATCAGTTCTGGGTTTTGTCACCTGCTGAAGTACAATTAGAGGAGGTTTTAATGAACTATCCTGTCAATCATTACTAGAGGTGGTGCTGTGGCCATGCTTTTGTACAATATTTGCTTCCGAACCACAGAGATGCATCTGTTTTTTATATTTAGGTACTATTCTTGCTTCTTTTCTTTCTTCACATTTTCTTGTTTGTAGCCTGAGGGTTATTTGAGCAAGATGAGCATTTTCACCTTGAAGACCATAAAATGGAGTGAAAATAACAAGGGGCTATGAAGTGTTACTGTGAGACCTGATGAAGTGTAGTTACTGGCACCCTGCAAAATTGTTTGAACACCAAGTGATACAGACAAAATCCATGTGCCACCCAGTTTTGGAGAACATGAAGACTGAAAGCCATTCCCAATGGTTCATCAGTTTATCTCTGTGAGGAAGAAAGGTAGAAGCTTACACTATAGGATAGTCACAAAAACCTATCCTACAGCATATTTCTACAGTATATGAATATGTATGCTCAGAAGAAAGTCCTAGTGATTTCAAACTCCTGGATAAGTAGGTGTAGGGTTTCAGCCTTGTAATTGTTTAATTGTTTTGAACTGCCAAACCTGAAACTCCTGTTGGAAACTTACACTGCAGTATTTGCATTCTGCCAACACACACTGATCTTTGCAAAGCCAAGTGCTTTGATGTGATTTGCTGTATGTGAGAAGCAAATGTACATACTGTACATATTTAGCATAAAACCTGTACTGTTGCATAGCATATTCAGATTTCTTAGCAGTAAGGGTGGGGAAAAATTGAGAAAAAAAAATCTAAACACCCTATTTTTAAGAAAATGTTGCATTAATTTGGACCCATTTATTGTTTTCTGCTAAATAAATCACACAAATTTGGATTAATATGTATCTGGACCAATCTAAACATGAAATATCCATGAGCTGTGTGTTTCACAAAGTTTATTTAAAACTACAGCAGCTACCAGTGCAAATGGGGTCGCACTAGATTTAAATCCTTTCTCCCATTTTCATATGGGACGAAATGGCAGGGTATTGCATATAAAACTCCTTTATTCTAGTTCTTCCACCATAAAAAATAAGGTGATTGTATCATTTGTAGACTTCTGTTTATTATTTATTTATTTGCTTAAAATATTTTTATCCCACCTTTTTCCTTAAAGGACCCAAGGAAACTTATAGCAATTGAAAGACAATATTAAAAAGCTAAAAACAGTGCATATACCAATGCAAAAAACGGATTAAACAAGTATTGTATTAAAAATGGTCAATCTGGAAAGTTTTCCAGTCACTTTGGGCTACATTAAGTTACATTCTTTAATCTTACTGAAATGGTTTTCTGACCCCTTCAACTGTAAAAGTGAAAGATCATCTAACAAGAAGGGGTGAGAGCCATCTCATCCAATCCCATGCTTGTCTTTCATCTCTTAAACAAGGAAACAGAATATGATGTGCCTTCAGCTCAGTAACAGAGCAGATGCAACATACTCAATAAGTAGTGCACAAAAAAATGTACTGCCATATTCCATCTCCCTTACTCAGAAGGTCAAACTACGTACATAATGAGCTTCTCCCATTTTTGGAGATGTGCCCCTACAAGTTGAAATCTGAAATCTGCTTATCATAGCAAATGATTTTCCTCTTTTATCTTATATTTCATTATATGTAAGTTTCTACATATATGTTTATTATATGTATATTTTGTACAGACACATATATACATACTCATAGATATGTATGTCCAATGCTTAATTAAGCTTCCATTATTTTTTCTGATGATCTTGTCCTGCAAATAACCTTCCCTTCCCTAATTTTTTCAGGATCAGTTTTTGATAAATATATTTGTGTTTTGGAGGGAAGAGTAATCTGTAAAATGGCAACAGAGACAATTGAATATTGTTCTTCTTTTAAAAAAAGCTTCATTTCCTTTCTTACAATAGCTGCAGTAGTTTAATATGTACAGTTAAAACAACAGATGCTTCCTTGACATTTTCATGGAGAGGACAGGAAAATAGATAGCAAACTGAATGGCAAATTTACAAAAAAAACCCTCTACTGTTGTTCTGCTTCCTAAAACATACACATGAAGCATCCAATTTTTAAAAACCTATATCATACGTCTGCCATTCTCCACACAAAGAGTTTCATAATACATACAGTATGTGTATCAAGGCACTTCTGTTTTTGAGCCCTCTCTTCTCTCAGAGGGTAGTCTAGAGCAGCAAATTCCCCATATAAATGTACTGTAGAATTATTGTTTGTGCATCAGTTTTAAAGAATTAATGCCAAAGAGCACAGAGTGAGGTGAAATGTCTACAAGCACATTCTGAACACACACCTCTGTGGTAAACAGATATGTGTGGCACTATGTCCTTGTTACTTTCTCCTATAGTTTAGGAGACCAGTGTAGATGCCACAATCATTTATGAATACCATGTATCTAGAGGCCTGGCATTTAGCTGACTTTTATGTTCTGAGTAGTGCAATGGTCATGTAACTGTGCAGCAAGAACTAGACCTCTCTCTCTCTCTCTCTCTCTCTCTCTCATTCTCTCTCTCTCTCTCTCATTCTCTGTCTCTCTGTCTCTGTCTCTGTCTCTCTCTCTGTCTCTGTCTCTCTCTCTCTCTCTCTCTCTCTCTCTGTCTCTCTCTGTGTGTGTGTGTGTGTGTGTGTGTGTGTGTGTGTGTGTGTGTGTGTGTGAGAGAGAGAGAGAGAGAGAGAGAGAGAGAGAGAGAGAGAGAGAGAGAGAGAGCAATAATCTGAAAAAGTTAGGCTCCTTTCCAATTACATATAGAATCTACGTATATGCTCATTTCCTTATCCAGTGAGGTTAAACCTGATTCTGAATAAGGCTAAAATCAAAATAAGGGAATACTTTTCAGTCTGATTAGGCCCTGTTTACATGAGATAAATGTTCTCTAGTTATCCACCAGTTATATAATTGTTGTTGTTGTTTTCTGGTCACATGACATACAGTCAAGATGGAAACATTTTCCTTGCCAGGTGTATAACTGTGGTTTATTTTCCACTCCCTGAGAGGCTTGTGTTATTTTGTATTTCTGTTGTACCAGTGCAGTACTGGGTTTGCCAGTGTGCATGACCCACTCTGCTTCTTGCTTCCCCCCCATCCTGACCAGTACATCAATATGTTGCTAAAAGTACATTACAGATGAGAAAATTTTAAAAATGCATATTAACCCTACATCAAGGTGGTCTTCATTATCGGCCACGAGGGAAGAAAAATGTTTCTTTCTAACTGCCTGCGTGTTCACATGTGTAGGCAGAGCCTGCCATCCTTACTGCAGAGAGTGTGCCTTTTTTGTATTCGTGGCTGCATAAATTGATAATTGGGTGAACTTATGCCTAGGTTTTTAGATAGACAATACCAGCACCGCTTGACTTCTATGTGTACTGTATATATAATGATTGCATTCCAATATAACAGATATGGAGAGTATGAGAAGAACTACAGAACATTTCCCTCGTGTAATCAGGGCCTTCGTCCGTTTCTCTCCATGACAGATTTTCCTTACAGATACATGTTGCAGCTATTGGGTTTGTGAATTAAGGCCATGTCTACCTTTCTAATCAGATCACTTGTATTAAATAAAAGATATGGAGATGGGGCAAGAGGCATTTTTCACCACTTGTGGGACTATCTCTGTAAAGCATGTCAGAATTGTTTACACTTATCCTGTACTCAGGATGAAGAGTTACGGGAACAAACAACTGCTTCCTCATGAGATATTTATGGTGTTATTGACCTAGATTTATGCAGATTACATCTGTTGTGCAAGCTGTGCAAAACTACAAAAGCCGCTGCCTTGTTGCATAAAGAAACAACTAACAATGAGAGGCATCGAATGGTTTGTCTGCATCTTTTTAAATCATCAGCCAGACTTTCTGTGCTTCCTTTCTCTTTGTGTATGTACATTTTGTTTCTTAAAGGAAAAGAACACTAGTTTTGTACAGAGCACTGCAGAGACATTATCCACAAATTGCAAAATTATTATTTAAAATGGTAAATACATCTGTTACAGATGTTCACAAGATGCTTCTTCTCACTTTTGGAGGTAACAAATCTTGCAAAATTCTCTTTGAGTTGTTGTGTCATGTCAAATAGGTCAAAACTAATATTCACAATGCATATTATTCACGTCTGAATGTATCTGCAAGTATTCACATCTATAGTTGACAAAGACTGGCAGGAGACATCCAGGATCTCAATATTTATCAGCACTGTTGGAAGTGCTAGGAACTGAGGCTGGGACTTGTACTGGTACTACATGTGTTCTGCCTGTACCTAAATTATATACATGAAAGTGGCCAAACAAAGGGCATTCCTTTATCTTAATCTAGATAAAGTTTGCCAAGACTGAATTCAACTGAAACCAATAGGTCCAGTTAGCCTTGATTGACCCACAACGGTTTACTTTTACTAGAACTTGGCCACAGCTGAACTACTTGGATCAAAGCTCTTGTACAGCATGCTTCCTTTGTCTTTTCTATCCCCAGAGAGAAATGATTTGTGCACTCAGTTTCAAAACAGCTTGGGTAAAAGGACCATATGCTTCCTAAATGCCTTTTCTTTTCCTGCAGGGCAAGAAAGAATCATCCTGAATAATGAGCCCACGTTATTGCCCCTACCTATATTCATTCTGATTATTTTAAATCACCTCTTTTCTCTCCTTGGTATTTAAAAGTTCACTGCTTTGAGCTCTTGTTGGAGACTTTAAAGTCAAACAACGATCAACTGGAGATTCATGTTATTGCTTTATTAGTTGGAACTAATCTCTAACAGGTATAGGTAATTATGTGCTACATGCAGGGGTCCGTTAAGACCTTCTGCTTGATTAAATTTCCCTGCAGGGAAGATAATTGCTACAAAGTTATAAAAGCTGTGAAAAAAGCACATCTTTCCAGGAAGACCTGAAGCAATGCTGATAAATCCCTCCCAGTCCCTCTGGCTTGGCAGAACAAGAAGCTTTGGTACAATATTTAACATTGGCTTAGCCTCACCTAATGCATTCTGTAGGGGACCAAAAGGTGGAATCTTGCCTCTTGCATACCAATTCATATTAAACATACAAATATAGGTCATTTGCTCCAGCAAAGTTGGTCGCTACTAAAACAATTCTTGTTCCCTCTCCTATCACAGAAAATTCAGTAAGGTCAGTGGCTCTAAAGTACTACCAGTAAGAAGATAATCCACTTTAGAAAGTTAGAAGTGTACCTGCATTTGCTCTCAATGAGATTGCTTTGGATAAAGCACTAATGAATTTTTAGTTATAAAACACTCAACATGTTTCAGCCCAATGGATATTCTGTAGCTTTCCATGGGGTTTCTTTGAACAGTTTGCAGAAAATAAATATATTTCATTCTTGGCCTACATGCACACACTGCTGGACACATTGCTCTTAACAATCACCATTGTGTCGAATATGAGATATACTTATGAGAATATTTTCTGCAAACTATTCTGATAGCCCTGCAGAAAATATATACTGTATTGATGATACATTGGGCTGGAGCACACTGAGTGTCTTACCAATAAATACTTTGATCATAGCATCTCCTCTATTATTTGCAAGAGGGTTTTTTTAAATTCTTCCTTTTAAAATAAAACAGTTCTTTTAAAAACTAGAACTGTCTAGTAATCATCACTTCATGATCTTTCTCTTTAAAAACCTTTTGGCATTCTGGAAATAGTCTGTGCTGAGATAAACAAAAGGCATGTCTGAAGTCTGTGCTGGAAAAAATAAAATCAGCAAGCAACGAAGAATTTTAGTGCCAAACTATAAACATATTTATACAATGCTGTAAACAAATGGCAACAAGGAAGTTCGGCCACTCATGTAGATTCTAGTGCTCACATACCGTATTTTTCCGTGTATAAGATGATACTTTTATCTAAAATCTTTAGACTAAAAATTGAGGATCCTCTTATACATGGAAGTAAGCTGAGGAGAGAACAAAAACAAGTGGAGGGGGGAAGGGATCAAAGCGATCCTGCCGTGCTTTGATCACTGCTTTCCACCTCCACTTGCTAAGCCCCACGGGACTTAGCAAAAGGAGGGGGAAAGCAGCGAGCAACAGACTGCAGGATCCCTTTGCTCGCTGCTTACGAAGTGGCAGGAAAAGCAGTGAGGAAAGGGGTCCTGCAGCCCTCTGCTCGCTGCTTTCCCCCTCATTTTCTGTTTGGATTACCTGTATACCCGATGGACATGCTGGCCAGGAGATTCTAAGAGTCCACAATATTTATTTGTTTCCCCAGGCTTTGTTGCATTCCTTATTTCAGAACATACAGCATCAGTTGTACATGCATAGTGACCCTAATCCTGAAAATCTTATTGCCCTTTTCTGTGCATAGAATGTTCTACTACACAATTGATGAGGCTTTTCAGAGCTTGCAAAAGGGGGTATTCAGTACACACATAAGCTTTGCTGGAAATTACAGAGGAGGAGCTTTAGCTTGCATTAGGGCAGTCCATAACGCACTGTGAGCAGAGCATTAAACATGTACTAGATGTCAACAGGATAGTGGCCACAGAATTCTATTTGTGCATCGCAGCACCACTGGATTTCACATGATAGAGTTAGAGTTATTGCGTTGGAAGTCACCATCAGATCATTGAGTCAAACCCCTGATGATAATAGGTTCAAAGCCAGTATGTGGCAAGCAAGCAAGCAAATAATATCCTTTATTTAAAATGTTATTATCTCAGTAAAAACAACCACCACCACACCCTTCTTTTACTTGCTTTTTTCACCATTTGAAAATTGGTTGAGATTCTGAGAATAAAGTTTGGAAATGTACCTTTGGAAAAGGCTGCTATTAAAAATGGAATTTTCAACTGAAAAGGCTGCAAAATATATCTATTCAAGCTATGTAGCAAACCTTCCTATGCAGTGGTGCTTACCCATGAAAATGCCATACATTTTTTATTGGTGGGAAGGTTATTATCATATCTTCTAGGCTATTTTTAAAACATTCAGAAAACAGAAGTACAGGCACTTAAATGGAAGTAAATATCAGAACAGGGCAGCTAGAGATGTGACCCAGGGCGCCAAGATATAGAGAGTGTCAAAATCTAGGGAAAGAAACAGCAGTGCCTCTTGGCCCTATTTACTTTTATTTTCTTTGAAAGCAAAAACAGTTTCTTTATCTTGGTGGGGGTTCATGCCCATATCTCAGCACAGAGTTCAGTGAAAGGGGACAGAAGAACGAAAAGGAACGGAAGTCAGATAAACCGCCCCAAGCCTCAACTGAATTTTATCGTCAAATTGGTCTTATGAAGTTCTCGGACAATGCAGACCTCCCCTGCGAGGTCCTCCAGACCCTTAGAGGTCACTGTGTGAGTTACTGCCATGACGTACTGACTCCAGCCTCCTCTGAACCTGAACTAATAGAACTCTAATACAGTGGTGCCTCGACTTACGAATGCCCCGACTTACAACCATTTTGAGTTACATCCAGCTCCGGCCGCAAAATTTTGCTTTGACTTGCGGCTGGAGCTTTGAGTTGCAATCAGAAAAAGGCAGGGAAAAAAGGTGGGGAATTCAAACAGCTTCTTTGTAGCTGTTTTGCCCCACGATTAGAGTGAGTGCATTGGAGGAGGCTTGGGACTTTCTGGTAAGGTAAGGTGCTGCTTTCTGCTTTTTAAAAACTGTTCTGGGTGGGTTTTGCAGGGGGGGTTAGGTTGGGGGGTTATGTTTCTGTGCTGTGTTATTGTTTTGTTTTTTTGGTGATTTTTTCTTGCAGCCCCAGGGCCTTCCGATGGGGCTTGCTCCATTGTTTATTTTTAGCTTTGTTTTTTTTTTAGTCCCAGTGCCTTCGGGGCTTGCTCTGTTGTTGTTTTTGTTGTTTTTGCAACCCCAGTGCCTTCCGATCGGGCTTGCTCCATTGTTTATTTTTGGTTTGTTTGTTTTTTAAAGCCCCAGTGCCTTCGAGGCTTGCTCCTTTGTTTATTTTTGGGAGTTTGTTTTGCAGCCCTCGCGCATTCCTATGGGGCTTGCAGTGTTTTATTTTTATTTTATTTGGGAGGGGTATTTTTTCCTTCTGGAATGGATTAATCGTGTTCCAATGCATTTCAATGGGAAATGGTGCTTTGACTTATGACCATTTCGAGTTATGTCCATCTGCTGGAACGGATTATGGTTGTAAGTCGAGGCACCACTGTAGTGTCAAACCTAGCACATGGGGTAAAATATGTCATTCCTGGCATCCCTGCAGGTCAGAACATAGGAGGTTGTTAGATCAGTGGTTTGTGGGACATAACATCTAGAGCAAGAAAACATTTGATGGAGAAATTATTGTTTCACAGTACAGTATAACTATTTGCTTTGGAGCCTAATTGGCATTGAAGTTTGCCTTGTGTCAGCACCATATTAAAATATGGCTTTTCAACAAGAGTGACCAAAGTATGACTCTGTGCCATAAATTGTGGATTTTCATCTCTTCCTTTACCCTGTTGTATTGTTTTCCATTGTTTTATAACTGTTTTATTATCTGTGTTTATCCCTGAGATCTCCAGATATAGGTCAGGAAGGATGTAAATATTTTGATAAAGAAACAAACAAAACTGACTCCTTTCCCAGCTATTATCCTAACCATTGATGTTATGCCCATGTAATTTCTCCCTAACTCCTCCTCCTTCTCCAGCTCACTCCTGTCTCTTTCCCACTCATCCTCTAACCATAAATCTCAAATGAATCTCCCACCTTGACTCTCATTGTATTTTTACTAACCTGCCTGCATTCATTTCTCCACATTTTGTTCTGTTACAGGGGGGTCAGGCTGAACCACCATAGCTTTCTAAAGTCATCTACTGAGTACAGATTAAAATCCGAGTCTTCCATTTTTAGCTCTGATTACTACAAAACACTAGCTTTGTTCCAAATAACCAGAATGTTTTACATCATACTAATTGGGAGAAAACAGAAATTGTTCTCAGAAGGAATCTAAAGATTCAGCAGGGCCTTAACGACTTTTAAAAGACATTGACAGCTTGTCATGGAACATCACAATTCAAGCTCCTGCAGGTGATAGCTGACAGTGAACGAACCATTGTCATTAATTTAAAAAATCATCTTGACAATTTTGAACGAAGTATATTCTTCCCTTGGGATCCAAATGTTCTTCACATCACAAGCAAAATGATCCTAGAATGCTGGCAGGATTTTATTAATATAACTTACATGGTTAGCACAATGCAACCCAAATCTCAACATGCCTTTGTTAGACTTAAAGAGTTACGCCTATAAGGACAACAGTGTAAATTACTCTTCTCTGAGTTGATGTCATTCAACTGGCTGGATTAGAACTCCAAATATCTACATTGGCTCTGTCTGTGTTTGTGTCTCTTGGTAAAGATAAAAGATGTACATGGCAAATGGGTGAAATATTGAGAAATCATTTACAGCTCTTCAGATGACCATGCCATCGAGTACTTATCTTATATGTCTTTTTCTGTGTATTCTGTAGGAAAATATGACTGTGAAATGCCCTATCTTGAAGTAAGAGAATTATTCAAGCAGATGTTAAAGAGAGTATATTGGCATCAAACCCCATCATAAAAGTAGGACATTATATGGGTTATGCAAATAACATTTAATCTGTATCTTTGGCTATATCATTCTATAATGGCCTACTAACTTACCCAGCGCAGCAGTCTCTGTCATCTGTCATAAACCTTTGTGTACTTATGTTGCCTACTAAATATTTGTGCATTTAAATCTAATGGATAAGTTTTGCTTCGCACAAATTCCACAAGCTCCAGACAAGATGCTCTGTTGATGAAGACGGGGACTTGGTATTCCATAGCAGAGACAGATAAGTCTTAGTCTTGCTTCTTGAGATATTTATTTTTGAAACAGAATCTCAAATCTTTTTATTTCAAAATCTATGAAATTTGTAATAGCCAGAATCCTGCTTTCATAAATCAAATGGCTTAAATTTGAACAGTAAATTGCCATTGGTTAAGAAGTTGATTCTTGTGTTTCTCATCACACACCAATTGCATGGAGTATTGGCCACTAAATGAAATTGTCAGCTGCCTGTTCTGCCTAAACTATATATATTATTCCCCAAATATTATATTTCACCTCCCATGTAACTATGAAAGTTGAGACTCTTAGGAAGAAAAATGGTGGCAATTCTTAATTCACAGCTGCCAACATGGCTGGGTATGCAAGAATTCAAACTCAGATTTTTATGCGGTAGTTTTCATCAACTATCAGACACATTCAGGTTCTCTTACACTTTAAAATCTTATCTTCCTACTGAAAAATTACACAAATTTTAGGATACTTAATAAAAGAAACCCAACAAACCACATGAAATTATCATTACTCCTACTTTAGAAGCCTGACACCTTCTTAGCTCACCAAATATTCCTTTGTTTACTGTCAGTTTTCAAAAATCTGTAAGATATGGCACAGGTAAGATACGGTAGCAGTGGGAAGTTTCTTTATCTTTGCCTGACTAATCTTCCTTCCTTTCACTCAACAATTTTTCCATTAGTATAAAACACAACAGAAGTGCCTTGAATCATGGATCTTTATATCCTTAGTTTACATGTGCCTTTCTTTTGTCCACTAAAAAAAAAAAATCACAGCTGCAGGCTATCATTCCTCAGCTTGGCCTACAACAACTCATGCCTCAGTTCAGTAAACGTTTGATTCAAGGCCAAACTAATTGTAACCAGTTATTTCCTTTTAGTCCTAGAAGAAACAGGGAAACAGCTATGTCTTTCTCAGCTCCAATTTTCCTCTCCCAAGGGGTAGATCTGCGTTTTGAATAAGTTTAAAAAGTAGTTTCAGGGATGTAATGGTTGTTGTGGGTTTTTCGGGTTTCTTGGCCGTGTTCTGAAATTTCAGGGATGCTTTGGACAGAGGTCGTACACGGCATTTCGCTTCTGAGAAGAAGCAAAGCTGGAAGAAGTTACCTTTTGGACAACGTCCCCCACAGTCCTTTAGGCATTTCAGCTTTCAGATACTGGAATCTACTAACCAGTGTGACCAATTGGTAGATTCTGGCTGGAAACTCTTAAGATGGAGGATGTGATTCAATGTACATTAATGCGCACATATTAATGCCTGTATCTGCAACTGGAGAGAACTGGTTTCGTGCTGTTTTAAGTCGGGAATGTTGAACGCAGAATAACAATCGGGCAATTCCTTCTTAGGGCAGCTTGTGGACTGCAGCAGAGGAAGCTTCACCCCAAAATTGGGAGGAGGGGCTCACTGCTTCAGTCATGAGCCACCTATGCATATCACAAAGCTGACTTTGAATGGAAGAGAACAATGACTTCACAGTTCCTTCTTCTTCCCAAATATTCCCCAGAACAGGGACATCTGGAAGAAAATAATTGTGAAGCAATAATCTTTGCCTAGTTTTTCTCTATGATAATTTGGGGGGAAAATGCTTAGAAAAATTGATTATGGATAGGTAAACCATCACCTTATGTTTCTAAATATTAAGTACTTCCCATGCTACATAGTAAGGTTAAGAATGTTGAAATTCTTCTCCATATACACTGGCCAAATTCATATGTTACAGTGATTTCCATCACTGGTGGGACTGTGTTGTGCATTCCTGCTAAACTGACTATAAAGAGCCACTCAGAAAATAAAGCTACCAAGGGGTAGATCTGCATTTTGAATAGGGTTAATGAATGAATGTAGATGTATACACAAAGATTTATCACAGAATATTAACATACAGTTTGAATGAACAAAACACAGTTTTGAGTTTTTAAAGTCTCTCCTCCTTTTTATCCAGAGTACAAAGACATTTGCAAATGTCAGTGTTTTTTTAATCAAAAACAAATGCAAACAAATTTCTTTAACAACTGACTTTCCCTTGTGGTTATAATTTGTACTGTCTTGCAAACTACTCTGTGCTAGTTAGTATGGCACCTCCTGCCCTGGAGGTGTGGCAGGCAAGGACTGCTATTATTGAGCAAGGAAAAAAGTCAAGGATCAAAAAAGGCCAAAGGTTGAACACCTTTGGTGAAGACTAATTGCCTGAACTTTATGTCTGGCCTGTGTTACTCATTTGGAAGCTGCCATATTCCACACACAGTGTCTTAATACATTGTAAATTTTTTCAGTGCAATCAAAAACCAATCACTATCATTAATGCTTCATGTGCTTTAATTAAGGCATTCTTGCTTCATTAATCAGGCCAGAAAAGAGTTGGTACTCGTTGGAACAGAATTTGTTTTTATTGTTTATTAAATGGCTGTAATTCAAGCAAATTGCCCATATGTCCTGAAAGCAAAGGATAGACAAGGCCATTTCTCTGGTTACACGCTGCACTTACAAATGGGAAATAAATGAATAGTGTTATGAAGGCGGCTTCCTTCTGAAGGCTGCTTGTAGTTCTCTTAAACAAGCACTAGCATGAGCTAGACTTTAAAATGCTCCATATTTTATCTTCATTGTAGATGGACATCATTCTGAGCATATGCTGACAAAGCAAAACAGATGATTGCAACCAATACTTGAGTGTACAGTATTTTCCCAGAATTGCTCAAAAAATCTTTTACAAATGCCACCCCCCTTTTTGAAACTGAGATGTTAAGCCTAATTTACTATAATTGAGAGCACAGTGCCTGGATCCAGGAATACAAACAAGGCTGAAAAGTATTTTCCCTGTCCCTTGACCTATGAGGAGCAGGGATGAGCCTCCATTATATACAGGATGATTTCACATTACAAGGAATAAGAGGTCAATGTGCCTTTTCCACTTAAATTTATTTATTTATTTAAAATATTTTTTTACCCTGACTTTCTTCTGAAAAGCACCCCTAGCAGCTGTAATTAAGATACAGTATTTGTGACTATAATTTGCTTTAAATATCTTTGTAATTTGCTTTAAAAAATCTTTTAGCAAATCCAAATCTGCTTTTTCTTCTGCATATATATATATATTTCCATTAATGATTGCATGCCTTTTAAAAGAGACTTTAAAGTAGTTGTCCTAATTTAGCACAGCCCATATAGATGCTCACTCACTCCTTTTCACTCTCTTGCTCTTTCTTTCAAGACTTCTCAATAGTAGTTGTATAGTATTTCATTTAAGAGTACACTGTGTAGCTAAAGATCTGGACTTGGCCTTATGAAAGTTATGGTTTTAACATGAACGATTCAGTTCATTTAAAGTGAAAACTGTTTTGTTTGCATTTTCCTAAAGCTTAGTTAAATACTGGAATTAAATATAGAAGGGGAAAAAACCCATTGATGTGTTAATTTGCATATTTAAAACACTGAAAGATAAGGTATCAATAATAATCTTTTCAGATTTACAGCTTTGAATGTAGGTTGGCCAAAAAGAGGCAGAAAACTGTAGCTGTTAAATCAAGCAAATACTGTATTTAGAAAATTAACAAATAAATGATTTAAACATTGATTAAAGCAATTCAAGAAAGGGAGTTTAAAATCCTAAACTACTCTAGCATCTCCATGTCTATTTCATTTTTTATGTTACTCTGTTTCCCTGAAAATAACACCTAACCTGAAAATAAGCCCTAGTACGATTTTTCAGGATGCTCGTATTATAAGCCCTATTCCAAAAATAAGCCCCAGTTAAGTGAAACCCTGCTCTCCACCATTGTGCAGCAACTAGAAGATAGCATGACTGTATTTGAATAAAAGTTGTACATGGAAAAAAAATCCCCTGAAAATAAGCCCTAGTGCATTTTTGGAGCAAAAATTAATATCAGACCCTGTCTTATTTTCGGGGAAACATGGCAATTCAGTATGTATTTAAAACTGTACTGTACATTGATCTCAACACTGATTGCTTATTAATTTTCATTCTTTCCCATTAGTGTTCTCTGATCATCAGGGTGTAATTTAGACATGGTGAGACAATGAGACAATGGCTGGGGGCTGGGAAAGGACAAATGTCTGCAAAGATGAATAAGCTTCCAAAAAACCCCCCACAAAATACGGAAGTGTGTTTAAAGACAGTATGTTTTATCTAGACAGACCATGTCTATTCAGTGTATGTCTATGGACATCAGAGCGACCATTTCATTTTATGAAAAACTCTTCGTAGTTCATACACTGAAAGGCTATTTGCATGCCATACTTTCTCACGGCCTCTTCCTCTTGAAAGCCATAATTACATTACTCCTCCTAGAATCATATAGCCTAGGAATATCCATCCATTGTTTCAATTAAGGGAGCATTGTCTGTACTTCCCATTGAAAATCTGGAAGCAAGACAGAGGGCTAATCTGTTCTTGTCAGTTAAATGTGCCTCATTTATAAAGGCATGCTTTATGCATAGTTTAGCAAGCAACAGAAGAGCAAGGCGTTTAGTACAACTTTGTGACATTGGGTGGATTGTGACAGGGGAGAGGAGAAGATATTCTAGAATCTAATACCTTGATTTAAATCACCAGTGCTTAGGATAATATGTTTTAGAAAAGAGCCAAGTTAATGTTATTAAAATCTAATTACTTTTTAAAAGGTAAGTTATGGTCCATAGAGAAGGACTTATTTCTAAGTTTCTAACTTTCTGCCATTATACCGTATTTTTGCCATTTTCATAAATTTTTCACAAATAGATCCCCAAATGCAAAAAAAAAAAAAAAAAAAAAAAAAATTCTGGTAATCTTGCTCAGCAGGGAAGAAATTTTGAATATATTTGTTCTCACCTGCACTAATGAAATAAGTAAATATTTACATCCATAGTAAAGAAAAGGGCAACCAAGTTGTCCTTTAAAGGTGTCTGGCAATCAAGCTCTGGAACTATTAGGGGAGCTGGGTATGCTCGCCTTCATAAAAAACTGAGAAGTATACAATTGCTATTTTTCATAGTTTGAAGACTGGTTATGCAGGAGATGGGGGAAGCTTGTTTTTTGGTGACTCCAGGAGGAAGCAGGAGTCAAAACAATTACAAGAAAGGCATCTTTGGCTAAACATTTGGGAGAATTTCCTGACAGTAAGAGCTATTTGGAAACGGAATGGACTATGTTGGAAAGTATGTTCTACATTTTTTTTTTTTTTTTTGCATTTGGGGACCTATTTGTGAACATTTTATGAAAATGGATTTATTGCACAAAACCTTTCATTTTGTGCAAAACAGTAGAATTTTTCCCAATAAGTTGCTTATTTGCACAGAATACAAGGTGTTTTTGTTTTTTTTTAGCAAAATGCAAGGTTCTTTGCTAACATTACTGGAAAAAAGGTGCTTTTATGTAGGAGTGAACAGTCTCATAGTTGACAGTCTATGTCTTGATGTGTTGAGACAAACTTTTTCTTCAAGGATCAAAAAAAAATTCCAAATATTGATTACATCTTTACATCTTATTGGAATACTCCAGTTTCTAGATGCAGTTTATCCGGCTCTAAAGATGTGAATTCATTTAAAGTACCTAGTGTTCCCACAGTACCTATGTATCTATCTTGACCAGCAACATCCTTACTTCTTCATTTATTCTACCAGAGCTTGGTTGAGCAGTGCTTTCTTACTGGGAGGAGACAAAGGCAGAGTAGGTGTTGAACAATCTCACCTTCTTTCTGTTTCCCATTAGCATTTTTTCTATGCTTTCCTCTTGGTGGACTTAATGATTCCTTATTTTTCCTCTTGCTCCAAGCATAACTGAATCCCAACCAACCAACCATTTTTGTTATTTTTTACTTCTCTTGCAGATTTTGAGTTTATTCTGAGCTTCAGTTCTCCTAGCCTTCTCCTTAAGAGTTCTGACTACTCACATGTACTCTACCTTGGTGATTTGTTCTTTTTCCCCATTTCCTATAAACATCCCATTTAAATCTTGGTTCATCCAAAAGCTCCTTCAGGAACCACACCAATTTCTTTAGCTTTCTCCTTTTTTTCCTCCCTTTTTCACAGGAATTATTTATGATTGTGCGTTCAATGTCTCATCTTCAAGAAATTTCCATCCCTCAGAAATTCCTTTCTGTTTGAATAATTATCATCAAGGGATCTCACATAGTATTGTTTTAAGCTTTCTGAAATCAGCTTTCTGAAAGTACTGGATTTTTCCCACTGAGGATGTGAAATTTGATTTTTTCAGGTACATAACTAATTTGGGTTTTGGGGATCATATACACTTTGACTTGAGGAAAGGGATATTTGCTGCTCTGCCTCAAGCAGCAACACACGTTGGGCCAGCCTGATGATTCCCAAAGAATGAATAACATTAAATAATTAAGGTACAAGTTCCCTCAATGCAATGTTTGGGAATCATTCCTAGGCAGTTTTTGACCAAAACAAAGGGGGAGTCTGCTTCTGTTATTTTAAAAAGAAATAACAGATCCTGTTATTTTAAAAAGAAAAGAAATGTCAATGATAATGATTTTTAATTTTTTTAAAGAGAGGTTATTTCAGAAATATGGCATGTCTGAAAAGATGTTCCCAAATACAAAGTTTTGGTTGTTTCAAGTGCTGTTTTGTTTTAAAATTACAATGCCACAGTTCATTGTGAAATTTCTATCCAAAATTTCTGACCATTTCATGCTGTTTACCCATTCTTGTGATTCATCTAGATTTTTCATATACCACAAATAAACCGTCTCACATATTTAGTGGGAACTGTGGTTTTTTTTGGGCTAGCCTAAAAGAACATGAATTGATTGAACATAAGTACATATAGACTACATAAACATAGAATTCACGTCTGGAGTTAGGAAAAATTATTTTGAAGCATGAGTCATGTATTTTTTAAAAACCTCAAGATTCTTCATTTAACTTACTTTAATTTCATTTACTCACATCTTGTGGGACAATAAAAGATTTCAGCTAAACCTTTGGAAGAACGTCTTGACACCAAGAGCTGTTTGATAATACAATGGACTGCCTCAGAGGCAGTGAACTTCATTCAAAATTTTTAAAACATAGATTAGATGGCTCTATGATTCTCTCCTGTGGGGAGAGTGACAAGAGGTAAGATCAACCGAGCCCAACTGCTTTTCTCTTAACCTGGTGAGGAGAAAGAATAATTTAACATGAAGAGAAATCTGGCATAAATATGAACTTGACATAAATCTTCATCTTTCTGATTCTCAAACTCAAGTACAAGAAACTACAAAAATATTCTCATTTCCTTGTCAGAGGCTGAGGTATTTTGTAAAGTTTTTAGTAAGAGAAGAGAATCATTGTATTTTTCCCCCCAAAACTTTAGCAAAAATTGTGTATTTTTGCAAAAAATTAGCAGCTTTAGCAAAATTGCAGAGATAATATGAATATTGACCAGAATCCTACTGGTGTTCGTAATATGACACAGTCAATTGAAGCTAATGAAGAGGTGGTGGGTATGTCTTGGTTGCATGCCTGGTCACATGCTAAACTGTATAACTGAGATTAGCCTCAACAAATCCTCAGTTATCTGCAGTTACCTGTGAAAGGTTACACAAACTTTGCATGAATACCAGTAGGATCTTGGGGAATTTGTGCAAATTCCAGAGACCTTGAAGAAAAAGATCTTTTGCCTGATGGCTAGGAAACTTGTGGAGTTTGAAAATATCTCACCAAGGTGCCTCATCAAACTGTGACTAATCAATAAGAACAAAGAGATATTCTTTATATACTAGAAGAGGTGACTACAGGTGAAGACTGAAGATCCTTCTGGCTTTGTGTACTGAGAGGGCCCATCTTTCTTCACACCTTTGGAGATTATCAGTAAGCCTGGAAAGGATTCAGAACCTTTACTGTGTCAAGACTTCTTTTAGGACTTCTGATACACATTCCTGGCCATCTTTAATCTTTTCCAAGCAAACACTAGAAAATCATATTTGGTATGAAAACAAAGATGTTGCTTTGAATCCAGAAGAAGTGGGACCTCGTCCCTCAAAATTTAGAGAAAATAATGGTTATTGATGTGCTTGCAAATTGCGCAGTGCTATAAAAAGAAGGTTAAATAGCAGGTCTTGCATTCCTTCTTCTGCAAAAAAGCAGCATGTTTTTCTCACATTGGGTGGCCACTTATACATCCTGCCAAAAAGAAGATAAATGAGGACTCTGATTTGTGTGAAATCTGCACATATTTAAGGCGATAGACCACTAATCCATTTTGCTCTGTGCGCATATGTTTAATTTCATCCTTGTTGCAGTTTCTGAAAGCAGTGTGGCATAGTGGTGAGGATGCTAGATTGCAACAGGAAAATCCAGATTCCAGTTCCCACTACCCATGAGACTCATGTAGACGAGCCACTTTTTTCCTCAGCTTAAGCCACCTCACAAGGGTAGTGAGGGTCAAAAAAATGTGTAGTCATGTATGCCAACTTGAGCACATCGATCAACAGGCAGAATATAAATGAGAAATGAAAACAGTATTTGAACAAATGGAAATTTAGAAATAATAATTATTATTATTTTGGTACAAAAGCAATTATGTAAATGACTTCCTATAAAATATGGGAGCTAAGTGCACAGTTCTCCATGAATTTTTCTTGCATATCCCATGAGAATCACTCTATAAGAATGTGTGTGTTTTTCAAGCTTTAATCATTTCACTGGAGCCTTTTGCAGCGGTTGTTTTCTTAATATGTGTAACTTGGCCCAGTTCTTATCTATCTGGGTATAATATAAATGATATCAATATACGTCTTGCAGACCCAGAATTTTTATTTCCATTGGAAAATATTATTTACGATGGCACAGCTCAAAATTCCTCTCTAACTGAGAAAATTAAATGTCAGATGAGATGACATGGAGAGCCAGGATTTAAAGCAGATTAAGGTGCGGTTAGTCTTAGAATGTATAGGTTCCAGTTTAAATACAGGCCACTGAAATCTAACCACGCCTGAGTGGTAGCAATTAGTACAGCTGCTACTCCTTTTTAAGAAATTCAAAGTATGTGTTTTAACAAAAATAAAATGACATGCAGGGAGAGTATGTATTTTAAAGAATAGCTAAATTTAGCAATGCCAGCTTGTTCTATACTGTACTTTAAAACAAAATTTTATTCTGAAAGACATTTTATGAGACTTGTGCAAAAACAAAGCATCCATGTTCATATTCTTTTATGTTATGGGTACATTTATGTACACAGCTGAGAATTGTAAATATGCAAAATTCTTGCTCATAAACTGTATTTATTTTCTTTGGGTTGCCTTTGTCAGAATACCAATTTGTTATGTATCTATTGCTGTATTTAATATGACTGTTGATTTTTAAGAAATATCTTTTTTGTTGTTATTTTGATTTTATGTACTTCTCATTAGGTTGGGTTGCTAGCTGTGGAGCTAGGAGTTGAGAGTTCTAGTTCTGGGAGAAGAGCTGGCTGCGTGTGGTCTTGGGCAAGCTACAGAGTTCCAGAGCATCTCCCCCTCACAGAAGAAGAGACTGGTAAACTGCCTCTGAGTACTCTTTGCAACATTTTACCCCCAGAGAGGCATCCTTTGCTACTAATATGCACACTAGTGGCTCATAGACCCAGATAGTCGCAGGTACCTCTTGGGCACCTTTTACCACCATACCATACTGACATAAGTGAAGTTGGGTATGCGGTTAGTGAGCCCAACTAGCCCCATAGTACAATTCACCTTTGAATTCCCTGTTCCGGACCCAATAACTTTCCTTTGTTTGAACAGTTGATTTCATAGACGGCGCTGGTGCTAGATTTCAGGGTCTGTAAAATAAAAGTTAAAATAATTGGTATATAAACCCAAGTTTACATATATATAAACTTGGGTTTTTTCCCAATGACTTTCTATATATAGAGTCATTGGGAAAAAACCCAAGTTGAGTCCAATATATATATTGGACTCTACTTGTTTTTTTTCCCCCAATGACTCACACTTGACTTATTACTTGGAACCATGGAAGCAGCAGGAACAGGTAGGCAGTGGGGGGGGCAGGAGCCAGGCCCACTGTTTTTGAGCATGCACAGAGGCAAGGGGCTGCTCTGGGAAGTCAGGCGCATGCACATGTCCCATCCCAGATTCTGTCCGAGACTTGGGATTGGGTACCAAACATGAGTGCTCACTGGAAGGACAGATCCTGAAGCTGAGGCTCCAGTACTTTGGCCATCTCATGAGAAGAGAAGACTCCCTGGAAAAGACCTTGATGTTGGGAAAGTGTGAGGGCAAGAGGAGAAGGGGATGACAGAGGATGAGACGGTTGGACAGTGTCATCGAAGCAACCAACATGAATTTGACACAACTCCGGGAGGCAGTGGAAGATAGGAGGGCCTGGCGTGCTCTGGTCCATGGGGTCACGAAAAATTGGACACGACTAAATGACTAAACAACAACGATGACCAAAGACTCAGACCCGGACTTGGAACTTGAAAGATTTAGCAACATCATTGCCAATTTACAGATAGTTTTTGATTATCTACCTTTGAATGTATTTTAAAGTACTTCAAAGTGGCCTTGGTTTTGCTGGTGGTATAATATAGGAACTATTTCCTTTGTTCTAAAGTAGCTGAAAACCAAAAGTCTTGGCCTTTCTTGTTCTAAACTATGGGTTTTAAATATGAGTATGACAAACAACATACTGAACAAATTAATTATATAATAGAAGGCATGTTAGAATGTGTTTTTCCTTTAACAAAAGGTTTTTTTTAACCTTTAGTCTTTATTCAAAAACACAGAAGTGGTATTGTTAAGGAAGTCAGTGTCATATTAAAAACTGGCAGTCATTGAACTCAACTAATTATTACAAGTTTCGCTTTATAGTTTTTTGGGTAAAAAGTCTTCCAACTTTTTCAAACCAGGGAAATGTTTATTATGACTTTAAAATGACTAGAGGGGATTTAGCACAGGGAAACATCTTCATAAGGATAAACCATTGAATGACCACACATAAATGCTCAGTAGTCTCTCTCAAAGTGTTTCATTTTATTACTGAGAGTTAAATGTTTTGAATTATGCTACTAATAATTGACCTGTGGCTTTCCAGAATCTGACATTTCCCCCCTCATTCATTCATTAGAAATGTAGTCGTAAGCTGTAAAAGAATCAACTGCTTTTCCTTTTTAAAAACAGAGATAGCTGACCCAATGTATTTTCCTGTTTATGCAAAGAATAATATACCTTTGCCCAAGTGGAATGTTGTTGTTTAGTTGTTTAGTCGTGTCCGACCCTTCGTGACCCCATGGACCAGAGCACGCCAGGCCCTCCTGTCTTCCACTGCCTCCCGGAGTTGGGTCAAATTCATGTTGGTAGCTTCGGTGACACTGTCCAACCATCTCCTCCTCTGTCGTCCCCTTCTCGTGGAGAGGCCCAAGTGGAATACCATTACAGAAAATAAGACAGAATCCTTCTATTCTATTGCACACACTGATTTTGGAAGCTTGGCCTAGCTAGTACTTGAAAGGTAAAGTTGAGGGACAACAAAGGATCTCCAGCTAGGTTCAGGAAAGGATATAGTCCAAAACCCAGGGCAGCCATTCCTGCCAGTCAGGTTGACAGTACTGGGATAGTGATCTCAGCATGTGATCTGACTCAGCATCAAACAGCTTCCTATATCCCACCACACTCATAGGCAACAGCAATAACTGTTTTGGCAGGCAGGGCATTGTGTGTAACACACATCCCTGTATCCTCCAAGGGAAGATACTAGCCAGGGAGCTCAAGAAGGAATGTTCAGGGGCTGTCTTAACATTTGCTGCCATAAGGTCACCTAATGGGCATCATTCGGGCAGCAAATGGCAATAACTATATAGTCCTCAAGCAAGTTAAATTCTCCATACAGTGGGAACAGGGAAGCAAATGCTTTCAGTAACATGTTAGTCTAAAAACATAACCCTGCATAAATATGTTCATAGTAAAATCTACATATTATACAGTGAATATATTAAAATTATATTTTAATATACAGTATGTACCACCATAGACACCTGCGATAGTAAATACTGTACTTATGTGTCAAAATAAATAAATATTGAGATCTGTGCTCAGTCATGAGTCTGTGGGTAATCTTAAGCCAGGCACACTCTTTCAGTTTAGCCTACCTCTCAGGATTTAAATGGGGAGCAGAAGAGATGATGTATGTCCACCTGTAAAGGAACTCCTTGCAGGAAGGGTGGCTGTAAATGCAATAAATGAAAAACAAGAAAAGTTTGGACACCTATGAATTCACTTCCTCTATTAAAGAATACAACACAATTATCAGAAGCAGGAGTAACTAACGAGCTGGTGCAATAACAAAGACCTCAGTGCCTCCATATCTACACTTCTGTTTCCAGTGCAGTAATTTACAGGCTGATGGCTCTTCCTCCATGTCTTGGACTATGTTCTCTTGTTACTGTTTTATCATCCTGTAGCTTCAAGGGCAGTTGTTTTAAAGACCAAAATGGGTACCTATCAACAGGGCCCCTAATAGAGCACAGAAAAATGAATTATGGTTGTTGTAGGGTTTTTGGGCTGTTTGGTCATGTTCCAGAACATGGCCAAACAGCCTGAAAAACCTACAACAACCAAAGATGAACTACTTTGGAAATATCTACCAGTCTAGTAGAAACCAAGAATTAGAACTTGGAAAATGCCTGAAGCATTCTAGGATAGCAGGAGAAGGGACAAACATCTGCAGTGTGAAAAATTACAAGAAAACTTGTTGAGTTCAACCTCAAATTTTCCGTTTCCTTGTCTGAAAAGAACTCATGAATGGGGGAACTTGGCCATAAATAACTGGGCTAGATTTGCTTATATGACTCAATTCAGCCTTACATCTGGTTCTAATATATTTTCAGAACAAGCTTTGCTAGTGGTGGTGAAGGTAAATTGGGCGTTCCAAATAGTCTTCCCTAAAAATTTCCTTCAGGATCTTTCCTCTTTTACTGCTTTGCATGAAGATGTATTTCTAACACAGAAAGTCTTATCTGATGTTTTGGAAAAATTCTTTCCTATTTAAAATATATGCAATTTATGAATGTAATCCTGTTTCCTGCAAAACTGAGGCATAGTGTTAAAGGATTCACTTGAAATTAAATAATAATCTCTGTGTTTTTAAAATAGAGCTGAGCCAAAATAGGCATCCTTACTTTACCATTTTATTCCTGGACTGCAAAGGCATCTCTTTTTTATATATTTAGACTTAGAGCTTGTCCACACTGGCATGTAGTTGTGACATATAGTGCCCTGATGGCACCGTTCGCCACAGGGGAAAAAGACCTTGTCTACTTGTGTTGTACTTAAAATGATCCATCCTTCTCCTTTAAGAGCTGGCCATATCTTTCTGGCACATGGCCAGGACATTCCATTTTGGGATGATTTGTTGAGATGCAAAATAGCTCTTTGTTCTGATTTCGGGGAGGGGAATCTGAGTTAAAATCGTTGTTGTTTAGTCGTTAAGTATTTACGTCGTGTACGACTCTTCGTGACCGCATGGACCAGAGCATGCCAGGCCCTCCTGTCTTCCACTGCCTCCCGGAGTTTGGTTTAAATCGGTTGCACTAAAAATAAGTACCTTTTAAGCACCAGCCATATTGCACCAAATTTCCCAGTGTGGACAGGCCCTAAGTGACAATTCAAAATGGCCTGGTAAATTGGTAGCAGAATAATATAGTAAATCCAAATAAAGAAGAGAACACAGTTTCTTATTCTGCTACAACAACAATTTTCTATACTGTATTTAATTTGTAGGAGAAATCACTGAAGTGTCCTTTGGATTTATTGCATTTCAGTGACTCCCCATTTGTCTCCGATTTCCACATGATCATTGTAGCCATGTCCTTGAAGAACAATAATAGCCAAAACAAATGCGGCATACAGCAATGTTTTATCTTTCCTCAGCATCTGGAATTTCTTCCTTGTTGGGCTCATACTTTATTCTTGCTTTTCGGCTTTGCAATGGAAGTAGATTGTGGGCCTGACTGCTGCCAAAATTCAAAAGAGAAGAAAGGGAGAATAAAGGGAGCAAAAAACACTTGCTTGTGAAGCCTTTCACACCAGAAATCTTTGTTTAGAACATTTGATTCCTCCATATGAGAAAAAGAAGTCAAATGTAAAAGGAATATCTAGTTCACTATTTATTTCCTAGTCAGTGCTTTAAAATGTTGAAATATTTTTGGACTACATTTCCCAGAATCCCCCGGGCAATATGTCTGGCAGTGGTGCTGGCTGAGAGGTTCTGAGAACAGTATACCAAAAACATAGTTCTTCTCAGCTCTGATTATGGATGCAAACAAGGCGTTGCTAAAAGCAATGGGAGAGCATTCCATACGTGGCACCCCTTGCCTCCAGGAGTTAGTTTTGCTTCCTCTATCCGTGTTCTATTAGGAGACGAAGACATTCTGTTTTTAACAAACATTTTACTTTGCTGTTGCTTAATCTTACTGCAACATTTGTTCATTTGGATTCTTTTTGTTCTTGACATTGCCTTTAGCTTGTGGCTGAAAACATGTTTTAATGATTGCCAAGTTTTTCTATGGTTTGTATATTTTACAGTATGCTGTTTCAAGCAAATTCTTTTTCTTTTCTCTTTTGGCTGGGGGAGGAGAAAAGCATCATACACTTTTCTTAAATTCATCCATACAGACAGACCTGTTCAATATTATCAAACTGTTTATAGATTTGTACTGGAATGTGGCTGCATTTTGAAATTCAACATGTTATATAGGCATACAGTACTGTTATGTTGCTCCTGGACAAACAGAATTCCAGCCAATAAGAGGAATGCCAGAGGCTGCAACCTGGCCAGCAGTGCTTGTGGTGAAGGCTTCTGGGAATTGCAGTCCAAGAACATCTGGGACGCCAAGGTTGGAAACCACTGAGTTAAAGGATTCTTCTGAATTGTAAAGTTAGGGTGGAGTCAAAGTACATTAGAAGTGTGGTGACATTTTGAAATCTTTTGTTCAGACTGTGCCGTCGCATGCGGTCCAAACCCAAGTCTCTGACAAATACATCAATGCAAATAATTATGCATTCAGATTTTCAGTGGGATAACTTGTTAAAAAAAGAATAGTTCCTCAAAGACAACAATATAAAGTGTAGCAACAAGTGCAGTGTTCCTAGCTTTGCATTTTTTATTTTTTTATTTTGGGAGCAGGGTTTCATGCCTCCAGCTTCACATGCAACACGGTGTTTCAAGTTCTGAACAATGGGAGGAAATGAACAAAGAACAAGAACAATAAGGCAAAGAATATGCCTTAAGTGGCCTAAAATATTTGCGTCATACAGTTGGCATGTCTGATGATGTACCTATCTGGCAGCCCTTTTGTATAATTGAGCAATATGTGGGAATTTTTCAAGTTGTTTACCTTTATAGTATCAAAATAAAAGGACCTGTTTCTGAAAATAAAGCTAGAGAAAATGTTACTCTTTTACACCTAGGAAAACCCACTGTGAGCTTATGATTCCTATTCCCGTTAACAGAAGAGCTGTCTGTTCCAAAATCATAATTTGATGAAAACTTCATTTTCAAAAATCAGGAAATTATTATTCAATTATTATGGTTTCAGATTTCCTTATAAAATGAAAGACTTGAATTTTCTTTACTGTACACCTAATATTGAAGAGTAAGAAAATTACAATATTAGGTGTATGATAAAATGGGAGCTTGGTGGGTGTTCCTAATACACTCCAAGCCCATTGTAAAATTTGAACTAGCAAACGTAACGGGAGAAAATCGGAGTCCTATGTCATCAAAGTGTGGAAAATGTCCAATAATTTCCAGTCATCTTCTGTATGTGGAAATTGAAGCCTCCAGGAAATCTAGGAGAACTAAGAGGATCACACTTACATCATGCATTCATTTGCGTAAGTAATCTGCCAGGGTGACTAAGGCTATCTCCATCAAATAACTGGGCTGAAAGCCAAATTAGAAGAGATTCAAATAATCACTAATGTGTGCTGCAGTATCATCTAAGACTCCCTAGATCTGAGAATCCAAGCACCACCTTGATAATTTGAATATTATAACGAGTTATAACTTCATATAAAAATAGTGAAGAGGTGACTTTTTGATATGTCTGAAATGAGTGTGGTGTTATTGGTACATGCAAACATTATTAAATAACAATACTAACAGAAATTGAAACAAAACAATCTTAAATTAGGACAGAATATTTAACCCTCCTGGATGACCTAGACTGAAGCCAAGATCTCAGGCCTAAATCTCATGATACATGTCTTATGAGTCTAAGGGCCAGTACAGATAGGAATTTAGACCGATCTGGTTACTGCTTAAAAGTTTCTTATCTTCAGTGTGATCTATTTTACGTCTCACTCAAGCAGTCCTTCCATTCGTATGGGAGATTCCGCCCGCCCGCCCCCCCCCCCACACATACACACCATGAGAAGGGCCCACACAGGTCTTTGGATTGCCAGTTTGCTTGTGAGCAAGAGTTATCATGTTTACTCCTGAGCACGTTTACCTGGCTTATTTGCCAGTAAGGAGGCAATTGCATGAGGGGAAAATATTGGGGTGAAGGTTAGAGAAATGGAAAGGAGATACCGTAATCTCCTTTTTTCCTGCCGTTCTCTTCAGCCAGGGTTCTGCTGGGGCTGCACTGTCTTAGGGTGGGGCCCACGAAGTCAACTAGCCCCCTTCCCCACTTTTCCCCACAGCTGTCATTTAGCGGGCTACAGGGACCTTCCTTTCCCCCCTCTTTCTTTCTTTCTTTCTTTCTTTCTTTCTTTCTTTCTTTCTTTCTTTCTTTCTTTCTTTCTTTCTTTCTTTCTTTCTTTCTTTCTTTCTTTCTTTCTTTCTTTCCTGATTAAATAAAGTAAGTAGCATAGCAAAACAGTAAAGCATCTTACTAGAATTTTGCTGCATTTGTCAGGGAAACATTAACAAAAAAGATGACAAAAACAGGAGGTTTTTTTCCATCCTCCCTTTTAATGTCACAACCTATCTAATATGTCACAGGGTTGTCTCCTCAGTTAATGCTACCCACAACTCCATTGGGGAGCAAACTAACCATCCACCCAGGCTACACAACAAAACAATTAGCAGCCTGCTGAATCATAAAAAAAAAACAAAAAAAAAAAACCCAGAAGTCTCTAGATCTGTGTCAGAAAGGCGCAGGACTGCCCTTAAAGCAGCGAGATGGATCAATCTAAGTAGAAATCTGTGTGGACACTGCAATTTGGTTAGTAACAAACTGTAGCAACAGCAGTCCAAACAGTGATCTATGCACCCTTCCAGATTCAGAAACCTTTATTGGCATACTGCGTACAATAAAACAGACAAATACAATAAAATACAACTAAAATGTTCAATGGATAACGGGTGGGAAGGGCCAGCCAAGAGCATATTTAGGGCTCTTCATTCTGCGAGACCGTGCTACGACGTCTCTGCATGATGGCATATAAGTATCTGGTAGTTGACAGGGTAAGTTCCTTAATATTGCCACTTAGAAGATGCTGTATTTTCCTCAGATAGGCCCTAAGAAAGGAACATGTCTGCATAAGACCACTTTTGATTGGGCCGGAGATCTTTGCAGTTCTCACCTCTATGATATAAGAACATAACAGCAATGCTGCTGCCAAGAGCCTTCTAGCACAATAAATTTGAGGCCCTGTAAATGTGAGCAGCTACCTCGATCTGCCCTTTTATTATCTGCTATGGCTAGTTATTTCTAGGTCAATCTAATGCCTTCTTAGTTGCCAGCTCTTATCTCTCTCATTGACCTCTTTTCTTCTTGTACATGCTATCATGGTAAGTATGTTTTGAAGTATCTCAGCTCAGCAATAGAAAGGCAAATGATCTTTCCTTGCTCTAGGATATAAAAATGTGCATTACTATAGCACCTGGTCATCACATTTTAACAGTACAGTTGAACCCAAGAAATACAGGTCCAGCAATTTACATGTTTGATTTAAAAACATACTTATCAAGAATTACGTCAGGGGAATTGGTAAGTTGAAGAGAACTATTGCCAGAGATTTGTATAAAATATTTCCAAGGTTAATAAATCAAAATGCCAAGCAAAACACAATTATTTAAATATCAACTCTTGAAACATTTGGTCTGCACACAATTATTTCCCAGTTGCATTTTTTTCTTTTCTTTTTTGGATTGGAATATTGTTTCCAATAGTGCTGATAAGATTTCTTAATCTGACAGTATTTGCTGTCTAATTTCCTTACATATATTCAAATGTTTGTAGAACAAGAAGAAATAGCCAGGGAGTCAATAGACAGAAAATGTTTGCAACAGCAGCAGACACATTCCAATACTAATGGTGCTAGCCTTGTTTGGGTACCCTTGCTTCTCCCCTGCCCCCATGATGTGGCATCCAAGACAGAATTTTGAATTTTGATGAATTACCATTTCAAGCTGAATTCTGAATTCTTGTTCTGGTCATTTTTATTAATGATCTATAAAAATCATAGATTTCTTCAGAAACAGAGTCATTTTCAATAGGAGTGATTATTACCGTCATGATGATGACCAGGCTGAATGTGCCTGCCAGGTTCTTTTAAAGACAAAGAACTTGTCAGGAAAATGGAAATAAAGAGAGAGATGGAAGTTGTAATTCATCATTGCTAACATGGTTGAATGTACACATTTAAGATCTAGGTACTGTACTTAGATCACCCTTATGTGGATGGTCAAGTTTTTTCAATTTTGCTTTCTCACACTTGCATATTTCAAATATTGTGTCTGGTCATTCACATCTTTTATGGAAAATATGTTAAATTTTTCTAAGTTGAAAAAATTAATTGAACAGAATTCTCACGTATCTATATTGCATGCCACTTCCTTAAAGAACTACAGTGCAGTGATGAAATTGATGGATGCCCAGAGGGGGTGGAGTAAGGAGAAACAGATAATGCTTTCTTATGTGATCTCTACTTTTGTACGAATCTAGACTCACTGAATCTAGACTTTGAGGTCAAACTAAGGCTGATATTGGTAGGGTGGATGTCTTAGATTCCACCATCTTGAAAGGAATGGTTTGTATTGGGATTAAAGCAAGCCCATTCATCAATAGGAGTATGAATTTCCCACATCATTTGTTATTATTTGACATATCACTACCATTCTGCCTATATGATTATTTTTATATTACATTCCCAGCAGATGTGATTCATTTACTGTGGGTAGTAACTGTCCAAGACATGTGATCAAAAACATTTAGCAAATACAACGTTATCACCAAAACAATGGAAGTGGTTAGGCAAATAACAATGTTATACCTAAAAGGGAGCCAAGTTGTATAGAAGCTGTCCACTTAATAGCCAAATATAACAGGAAACAGTTCCCTGTGTCATTTTTATAAATCAGTAGGAGGAACTTGTTTCTGTCCATAATTACATTGTTTAATTTCATCCTCTGAATGGCTACAACTCTGTAATCAACTTTAATGGACGTTTATTATTATTCTCTTTAACCTTTTGTCTGCCTTTTAACTCTTCCAGGCATTAAAATCTGGAGGATATAAATCTCGCTGATTTTAGTGTTCTGACTTGACGGCACATAACAACATAACAATTTCGTTGTATGATATACTGTGTATTTACTTACAATGACAATAAATTATATTATTATTAACAAACATGCCCAGTTCTTTCTGTTTTTCCTCATGGGACTGGATATATTTGAATATATGAGGAAACAGAGATCACAAATTTACTTTTATTAGACCACAGCTCCCAGAATCCTCTAAGCAGCAAGGTCAGTGACTATTCTGGCTGACAGATTCTGACTGATGAAGCCCCAAAAATACATCTTTCTGCCTGTGGACCCTATAGGACCCATCAACAGTGGGACAAAAGAGCAGTGAGTGAGAATAGAAGTGGGTTTAAGAAGGATTTATACTGAGAAGTAGGAGTACAGAAGAGGGAGAGAGAGAGAGAGAGAGAGAGAGAGAGAGAGATTTCATGATATCACTAGAAGTTCCTATATGCGACAAAGTTTTTTTTTTAAAAATAAAATGTATGTGAATCAACCATGTACATGGCCGCTTCACAAGTTTTCTCTCTCCCTTTCCCCACACAAAACAATCCTGTAAGATAGGCTTTGACTGAGATGTACTGATTGGCCCAAGGACAGAGAACAAGCTTTGTGACTAAGGGGGGGAACTTGAGTCACCATGCGCCATGTCCAGTATTCTAACCATTATACTATATGTGCTTTTTCAGACCAGTGGTTTCAGTTTACATGGTGCTAGGAAGGTAGGAAGCAATGTTACAGTTCAGGTACTTAATTGCCTATTGTGCACATTTACCTAATGCACAAACAAGGTCACCTACTCTGCATAACATACAATTATCCTAGCTTGGATAATTGGAATGGCATAATCTGCAGTCCTAGCAGAACTCCAGGATGTGTATGTGTAAGTATCATTTTACATTGTTTTCCCCCAAAGTTTCGCAGTTTAAACTACAAAGGATTTCTACTGGCAAAAAGCCAAAACTGACTGTGTAGATTATGCCAGAAATGCTATGTTAATGCATTGGCAACATAAATAAATAAATAAATAAATAAATAAATAAATAAATAAATAAATAAATAAATAAATAAATAAATAAATAAATAAATAAATAAATAAATAAAGGCATATCCTACATGACATATAGATGTCCTGTCCTTGATGTCACTTCCCATTAGCGTTTAATATATGCATAGTTTTGAAATCTGCTTAAATGAAAAATATTTCCTTTTTCATGGTAGTGTTAGCTTTTGGTGGAAGCTGAAAGTCCAGTTCTAAAATAGAATCCCCCCCCCGACACTTTGCACCTTTTAACTAAGTGATTTAAGACAACAAGAAATAACATTTCAACATATTGGGACAGACAAACCCCAACTCAGAAGTAGACTCTTCCCATTGAATAAAGAGGCAGGGAGAAACTCAAATTTTCCCTGATATATTGGAACATCATACATTCAAAATCAAGAACCCTAATGAATTACCTATCGATACAAAGAAAGAAAGAAAAAGCCATAATACTGAATTTGTGATCGCTCTTATCATTGCCTAATTGTGAAACCCAGTTTCTTAGCCACAGCTGCTTGTCCCTGCAGAACTGATCCTGCGTTAGGGAAAGTGAGGTGGTGACTTCAAGTGACAGATGGTAAGACATACCAGCAAAGTACTGGAGGAGACTACTGTGTGCTGTACAAATCAAGGGGAGAAG
Source organism: Pogona vitticeps (assembly GCF_051106095.1). NCBI lineage: Eukaryota > Metazoa > Chordata > Lepidosauria > Squamata > Agamidae > Pogona > Pogona vitticeps. The sequence continues at coordinate 30,341,109 of NC_135787.1, forward strand.
GAGAAATACAGTAACTCTGTTCCTTCCTGACACATTTCCAGTGCTTTGTATGTGTAAGATGACTTTCTGGTTCCAAGGGCCCACTCTGTCCCTGAAAATTGTTGCATAATTTTGAATTTTGGGCTAAATTCCTCTAGCTGTACAGCAGAAGTGCCGGGACTCACAGAGCAGAATTAGCTTTAACTTCTCCAGAGTAGTCTACCCCTTTTCCTCATGAACAGTCTCAATAATTTACTCTAAGATATTATTAGGAGAAAGAATAAGAATGTTTCATTTACTTACAGTGAATAGATAATAGCAAGCTAACAATATAGCTGAGCAACAGGCCTCAGCAGACTCACTGACTCCTACATACAAAGGAGAGGGAAAGGGCCCTCAGTAGAGAGGCAGAGCTCTCTTTGAATTCAGAGGCAGGGAAGGAACTATTGGTTAGTACTGGATAAACTGACAGTTACTCCAGCCCAGAAAGGTCCTTCATAGCCATGCCTATTAGAGGCAGCATGGGAGGTTGCAATTACTCCAACAAAAACTTCCCGTGCAATTTGGAATTCTTGAAAAGTGTTCCAAATCAAATATAGGAAACATTTCTTTTGGGAATGACACGTTCCAGAATCCCACAATTGCCGACTATCCAGGGTGCACGTATTGGCTGTGGGATTTTCTATCTACATTTTCTCAAATCTGAACACTTAAGAAGCAGTTCTCTGTGTTACTGTGCAAGTCACTTTGCTTAAGAACAACCATCCCCTCCGTAACATTTTCGCATTACTGTCAATCAACTTTGTGTGGTTCCTGATTTTTTTCATTTTTATTCTGTTTCTGTGTCAACAGTTCAAGTATCAGTCTTATGATACTTGAAGGAAAAACAATATTTTCTTTTTCTAATTAATCTCATGCACATTGTTTTCACAGTCCCACGTTGCCACCTTCTTTTCAAAACATCTAATTAAACCGTTTATCAAACTACCCCACCCCCAAATGGGTAGAATTACAAATTATATCCATGCCCCACCAACCTCTGATGGATAGGAAGATAAAGATGTGGGGGCTGTTGTTTTAGCTGGAAATGCTGGACACGAACAGTTGTCAGGCAATGGGCCAAGATACCAAAAGAGATTACTTCAACTAATGATGGAGCTAGAAAATGTGTACTGTGTAAGGCCTGACAGCTAGGAATCTGCCCTTATTAGCAAACTCTCACTGACTTCACCTTGAAAAATTATTGTAGCTTGCTTTCTGACATTTTGATCTTACACTTTTAACTAAAGAAAAATGCAAACACGGATATTACCACCAGAATAACACTGCTGACAAGTTATCCCTTTCTGTATAAAAAAGAGACAACAGCATTAATTTCCACTGAGGTATTTACATTAGCGCTGCTCCAAAATGTCATTAGGTTTGAATTACAGTCAAAACATGGCACATACATGCTTCTGTCACAATATGTCCCCCACCCTTTCCTGGCAACTCTTCTCCCTTCAGAACTCTCTATAGCAATTTAATCCACCTATCCCTCTCCTAGGGTTGGCCAGGCAATTTTGTTTGTTCCCTTGCTTTTACAAGAACTTGCCAGATTTTCTAGTCCCTTCAGAAATTCAACAGAATGAGATTTAAAAATCTGAATGTGAGAGGAGATGAAATGGACAGATTTATCCACATAAGTAGAGAGGTTTGAGTGCTTTTCTTTTGGAAACCTGATTGTGAATCTCTGTTTATCCTGTTATTATCACTACACAGCAGTGCAGCTGTGTTATTGTGCAGTAAAGCAAATGAAGTTCTACTAAGCAATTATAATTTTGCGGGGGTCTGCCCAGATTTTTAGAACTTTGAAACTGGACTTTGGATGAACACCAGATTTGTAGCAGACACCTAGCTCTAGCACTGTGCTGAAGTTGGGGAAATTTGAGCAAAAGATTTTTGTGGTATAATTTTTGTAAAAGTAAAAGTGCTCCCCCACCTGCAGAAACTTGCTTCTCTCAAAAGAGAATGATTGATCCCACCCATTTTTTAAAAACTTTGGAAAGAATCAAGGTTGCAGGACTGACATACTGATTCTTCAAAAAGGCCTTTCAGAAGGGGGAAAAACCCACATTGTAATAAGACTGAGCATGCGTAGAAAAGATTTAGCAGCAAAAACAGTGCAAAGTCAATATATTATTGTAGGTTTATGGTCCAGGAAGGGAGATGTTTGGAGGGCAATAAAAGGTCACAGAAACACTGCGCCCATAGCAGAAAGGGCCATTTTGCCATGTATCTACAAGGAATTAACATACAATTTTGTAAGGCATCCACTAGACCCCACTGCTTTTTCTAGAAAACAGTGGCTCCTTTTCCTCCCTCAGCATTTTGGCCCCACATAAGCCTGCACCTGGAAGAGAAGAAAGTCCCCATTCTACTAGGGGAGTAGAGATTTAGATATGGAAGTACAATATACAATTTGTATGAAAATGTCTGTTACCTTGGGTCAGTGTTCAGCTTGCTGGCATACTGTTAATCTCTTCTTTCTGTGCAAAACCATGGGTACAGTGTGGCTGAACAACAACTTGAATTATTCCTTATTATTATGGTCACCCTGATATACTGTAGATATCCTTCTTCAGAGAATCAGCATCCCAGGGTCCCCTGAACGATCAGCTCTTTTAGACATTTTGCTGCTTAGGGTGAAGGACAGTAAGATGTCTCACCTTCACCTGGCCACCCTTTTTTCCTGCAGAAGCTGATTGGCTAATGGGTGGGTGGCTGGAGATGATGATGAACAGCCTCCTCCACAGTACATGAGGGCAGCAGGCAAGTTGAAGAAACATATGGCTCCAATGTGAGTTAAAACCAAGAGTCTGCAGTTGCCCCCTCCACATGACCCAGCATATGCTGCCTGATGCAGTTGTCTCACTCTGTTTAAATAGTTTTTAGGTTTTGATGGAGACAATCTCTCAGGGCTTCTTTGGTTGTAATAGCATACTGAGAAAAACTCTGTGACTGATGAAGTATTTTTAATGATATCTTCACATAGCTATTCTCATTTTTTTATTTACTACTGTATTACCAAACCAAATTCCCCAGGATAGTTTTTGTTTCCACTTACTCTCTCAGTTACATCTTTGGTTTTACTTTACCTTGTCTATAGGATACACATCTCAGTTGCTGTTTCTACTATCCAGATTCTGACAGAATCCGGGAGTTGTCATCTAGACAAGCAACTTACATGCACCATTTTATTTTTGAGTGGAAGCTGATTCTTCTTACTTTGAGGGCACAGACACATTAAGGTCCAAAATGGGAGCCATCCTTTGATGATTTCAAGAAAAATACATGAACTAGCCTTCTGTGAGGAATGTCCCCATACAAAACATTGTGTATAAAAGTAGGAAGCTGTACCAGGGGATTCATTAGATTTCCTTCAGCTCTGTGATTTTCTCACAGAAGGAAAGGAATGGATGATCTTTGCACTGTTTGAGGAGAACAGTTTTGAAATATCTTTTCACTAGGTGGCAGTGTAATGAATGCTTATTACTTCATTTACACTGATGCCTCACTTAGCAGCGTTAATCCGTTCCAGGAAAAACGTTGCTAAGCGATTGAATTGCTAAGCAATTTTAAAAAGCCCATAGAAACACATAAAAACGTGTTTAATATGTTACTATGGGCTTAAAAACTGACCTTATATGAAGATCCTCCATAGGGGCGGCCATTTTTGGTGCCTCTAAAGCAAGGCAAAACAGCGGGCGGCCATTTTGGAACCCCGATCAGCTGTGCAAAAAGGGTCACTTTGCCATGATCACTTCCCTGTGATCATCGCAAAGCGATTTTTCCCCATAGTGGCCATCGCTAAGCGATTGCTCTGGCGATGGCCAAAACTCCATCACTAAGCAATTTCATTGCTCAACGGAGCGATTGCTAAGCGAGGCACCACTGTATTAGATTTGCTTTGGGGCAAAGGGATTGCTTAAGCTACAGGATGCCAAGATTTGGGGTGGGGTTGCAAAGCCTTACTATCTGATTCTGAAAAATATTTTTTGATTTAACCTCTTCATCAGGTCATTTCAAAGGAAGGACTGTCAAACCAAAGGAACTGGAGTGTTATATATAGCAGAGTTTCATAAGGTTATTTGGAATTCACAGCATTGCTTCTCATCTTCTCAATCCTTCATCTGGTTCTTTTCCACATTCAGCAATGCATAGGAAAGGGCATACCATCAAAATTCTGTAACACAAGTGAAGAAAATGCTACCTTTCACGTGCAGAAGCCCTTATTAAAATGATGAATGATAATTTAAATAGAAGCTTATGAGGTCTCATCCCTGGGCTTTTTCATTTTTATACCAACGTCACTGTACTAGATTGAAAAGCACAATTGTTGTCTTTTTCTCTATATCATTTTAATTATATGTAACTGTTTTTATTTTTACTACTACTTCTTGCTCCAGTCGTGAACAGTGCTTTGAATAATAAAGGTAACTATTCTCTCCTTTGTCAGTGAAAAGGAATTAAACATGGTGCCAAACTTTGAGCTATAAGAAGAGCGTGGCAAACATATATTTTCTTTATTTAGCCACACGCATTGTCTCCCCAACATGTGTATTCAGCACAAAATAAATGTGTCACTCTTTGGCAAGACAATACATTTTTCTCTATGTGCAGATTACATTTTCTCAAGCTTCCTCTGCTCAATGGTCTTTTTATTAAGGATAATAAAATATTCTCTTGTCATATTTGTATCCTGTTTCATTTCGAATGGTGTCCTTGTGGAATTTTCCCGTGTCTTTGAGCATAAAAATTCAGGAAGCAAAACCTTTCCAAAGAAGTTATAATGTAAAACATAATTATGGCCACCTGTCCCTCTCTTTTTCCCATGAGGTTGTTATTAACCGTGGATGAGCCCATGTTTGTTGTGTTCAATAATAGTTTGATACAAGGTTCTGTGTCATCTGAAAGCTTGCACCACATCTTCACAATGCTGGTAGGAACCTCACATTATCTACCTCCTTTTTCGTGGGGAGAGGTTTCATGTGGCATGGTCCCTTGGCAGGGAAATCATGAAGACAGAGGATGTGGGAGATGGATGCCAGTTGCCCCAGGTCTCCAAATTGCAGCTTATGGCTTTGATGTTGATAAACCCAATGAAGTAAATAATTTTGTTGATTCTCCATCTCAATTTCCTACAACCGGCATGATTCCGTACATCTGCATCTTTAATGACATTTGAGACATTTGATGGCCATCCAACAGTTACCGGTAAGTTTGGTACTGCCTCTGCCAAGAGATGTATAAAGTACCTGCCCAAAAAGGCCAACTGCATTTAGTTTAGCATTTGGGGATATGTGCATATTGCCAAATGCAAGCTAGTGACAATATGCAGCCAATTTCTTTCACATAAACAAGCCAGTAAATTCAAATAATAGTGGATCATCAATGGGAAAAACCTGGTAGACATTTAGCTGCATCATCAGTGTGATGATGGGACACTCTTGGGGTTTTTCAACTATTAATCCCCCCTAATTACCTTTAGGAAGTACACAGACAAAGACCATATTATACATTTTCTCTTGTGACTCTTTTATTGTTAGAGAAAATGGTTGTTTGAAACATTTTCTTGTTAAATAATGCTGTGTCAATATTTTTACAAAATAAATATAGTATTTCCTATATTTATGGATATATTTGTTTTCTTTCAGTATTTAACAAGGGACACGGTTCAGAAACTCATGATCTAAAGGGAATCACTTGCCTGCCTCTCACCAGCAAATTAAACAGAAGCATGAAATTATTACACATAGTGAAAATCCTGGTGTGCAGCTATGCAAACAGCTTTTGGACGTGAATTGCCATAGGTTAAAAATATATACTGTATATTCATTAGCATTATCTGCTGCATGCTGAGTTGCATGACTCAGTATACAAGACACAATATCTATGGAGACAGTATACAAGACACAACGTTTATGGAGACTTCATAACTTATGGCAACCTGCTTCCAAAAGTCACACCATTTGTGTAACTATGCAACAGGCTTTGAGCCAATAATTCAATAACCTGACACATTTAAATCAGAATCAGAATAAATGTATTTATTAAGCCATAGGTCAAAATCAAGGGAAATGTGCAAAAATGGAATAAAACATACACACAAAAAATCAGTTATAGGCTGATAATTCTTGACCATACATCCAGTTCCCCACCTCCTGCCTTTGTGTAATCTACCAACATGTAGTGAGGAAAAATTCATTTTTGGGGTGGTTAAACAAGGAGAATGGCAAGAAAAGTCCTTTACATCGAGTCTTAAATATCCTTACACATGGAAGCTGCAAAAAAGGCATTGCTACCTATCCAAAATTGAGGGGCAGAGACAACTGACATCACAGAGCTAAAGCAGAGTCATATCCAGACTGGTTTTACAGTCCTGGCTTCAGAACTGGTTTGAAACATCTTTGGTCACTCTGATTCATATCTTCTTCTGGGAAAAGAGAAGTGAGATCTTATTAATTCTTCTTGGCCTCTTGGCAGGATTTGAATCCATTAGCCACATTTTCTTTGGAACTGGCTCTGAGTTTTGGAGCTGGATGTGGTGGCATTTTACATTCCTGCCTCTGAGGCTGGTCTCAGAAAGTACCGCTTGGCCCCTTGGCAGCTATGCCACTGTGTCTCACAGAGTTCCATCTTGTTGCCACTGCATCTATACGAAATCTATATGAAAATGTTAGAAGTGATTATCAGGAGATATAGGAGAATGTGATGTCATTCAATTCTATCTCTCTGTTTCTCTCTGCAATCAATGGGCTTAATTGGTGCTTGGAGGCTGAAAGCGGGCTAATGGACTGAAGATGGATCCCAATAAGATAGGGACACTGAGGATTAATAATTCTTGGGAATGGGAGGAAAGCCTGCCTCAGATGCAGTTGCAGTCACTATGAAAAAAAACAGGAGCATGGCATTTAAGTACTTACAGTGGTGCCTCGCATAGCAATGTTAATTTGTGCCGAAAAAAATCGCTGCTAAGTGATAACATCACTATGCGATATTAAAAAGTCCATAGAAACGCACTGAAACCCCTTCAATGCGTTCCTATGTGCTTAAAACTCACCGCTGAGCGAAGATCCTCCATAGCGCTGCCATTTTCGGTGCCTCTAAAGTGAGGAATCCGTGCCTGAGAACAAGGGGCGGCCATTTTGTTTACCCAGTGGCCATTTTGAAACCGCCAATCAGCTGTGCGAAAATGGGCACTTTGCAATGATTGCTTCCCTGCGATCATTGCAAAGCGAAAATAGCCCATAGGGACCATCGCAAAGCGATCACTTTTGCGATCGCAAAAACTCTGTCGCAAAGCGATTTTGTCGCTATACAGAGCGATCGCTATGCGAGGCACCACTGTATTTATTTATTATATTTCTATTCTGTCTTTCTTCCAATGAGCTTAAGGCAGTATACATGGCATTTCCTCTCTGCACTTGTTCCTCACAATATGTTCTCTCAGCTATGTCATGCTGAGAAAAAAGCCCAAGATCACTGAGACAATTTGAACTTGGGTCAACACTGCCTCACATTGAATCTTTGATTCTACCTTGTTGATGAAGTTTCCCACTGGTGCAGAATGTCATTAACCAGGTCACCACTGGTAACCTTTACTGTATACAAATGGCCTGAATATGACCAGAGGAATATATGTCCTGCTGACCTTCTGGTTGGCCTATTACTGTATATTACACTCTACATGGGGCTGCCCTCGAAGACAGTTCACTGACTACAGCATGCGAAAATTGCAGCATAAGGCTCTTTTGACGTACTTTTCCAAATCAGGCACACTACACATAAAGTGTATTAAAATTCAAGATACAACTGGGACTTACTGTGCCTATTCGCCAACATAGGTTTAACATCTTAGATACTCATTCTGATGAAAATTACACTGCAGCTGGAATTCAGAAGTGAGAGGAAAGTGTGTGTATACTATGTATGAATGACGTCCAGAGAAATTGTGTGGGAAATGTTCATATGCTCCTATCCCTGCTTGGGAAATAAACTAATTTTAAAACTGCATTTACCATTACTTATGGGATAATTACATGTATATTAGTAGCCTTCAGAGAAGGAAGGCCAGCTGGTTTCAGTATCAAGGGCTCTTTAGTTCTTAACTGGTATTAATATACGACATTGTCATCACTGCTACGTTTGTAGCAAATCCCACTGAACTCAGCTGGACTTAATGTCTGAGTAAACATGACTAGGATTGGGCAATAAACGTATCAAGTGTTCCATCATAGCCAGGTTTTACAAGCACAGATTCACTTGTTAAACAATAAATAAATGCAGATTTGTGGCAGATTGTCTTCAACTGCTCTGGCTTTGAAAAATTAAAGAACAAGTCTGTTTGACTGGATTATGAGCAAGCTTTTCTGATGAAAAATCTGGAGACTTCTTATTCTTGTAGTTAGTCTTGTTAAGTTAGATGGAACAATGATGTTATCTGTATTTAGATTCCTAAATATTCTTTGCCATACTTTAATTTTTCTTTCCTTGAAGCTTTGGCTACCATAGCTGTTTTTTCCTCCAGCAGATGGAACAACAATGGGTCACAATGAATTTCCTTGCAGAATTTCCATGATTTCCTGTTTCATTCCTCTAATAAAGGAACTGATGCGGCTATTCAGGACCATCTTTGTAAGGTATTAAAATACTGTTGAATACAACAATCAGGTTATTAACAACAGTCCACCACAATGAACACATTTCAGCAGCACATAAATATCTTAACTGGTTTCATGTTGCTGTTGGGCATAATTTGGACTGTTGGTTTTAACCTGTGATGTCTTAAATGATTGGATCCTGAGTATCTGAAGAATGGCTAGCAGATGACATTTGCTGCCTGAGTTGTTTTTATGGGCTATTAAAATGTTCCCAACTTAAGGGAACCCTGTGAATTAAAAAATCTTCAAAAGGTCCTATCATTAACAGCCCTGCTCAGCTCCTGCAAACTTAAAGCAGGGCCTACCATGTCATGTTAGGTCTTCCTCTGCCTGAGGCCCAGCAACAAATGATTCCATTTCCCAGTGAAGTCATGATGTGTCGTTTCTAAAGCCAGATAGGTTACCGTATTTTGGCAGCTGAGGCTTTTCTCATTCCTGCTGAGAAAAATACGGTAACAAAATAGGACTGCACAAAGTCCCCTGCTTCAGCTCAGAGGCAGTCTAGGGCTTTGAAATGGATTCCAGTTTGGTCTGAAGTGATTTTTACCCCATCCAATTTGAGATATGCTCCCAGAGCCCTAACTGATTCGTAAAGCCTCCCATTGAAAAACCAAAATGGCTTTAACATTTCTATTTTTAACACTGCTACACATGAAATGTAGAGCCATGATGGACCCTCAAGAATGGAGTACCCATTATGATTTTCTGCTTTGTGAATCCCTACACTTCTTCTGTGCAGCTAGAGGAGTTTAACCAGAAATTAAAAACTCTGCAGCACAATAAGTCTAGTGACACCTTAATAGCAAAGAAATCTATCGTTGCCTACATGTTTATGGATCATAGCCTATTTCAGTTTCTAGTAATTTGCCATTCAAACCTGCCACTATCAAATATTTTGGTCTCTCCCCCCCCCCTTCACTTTTCTTATAGTAATTGTTTTAATTATTTCCTCTCCGTAGCAATAGCACCCATGATGTGAATAGGAAACGGCAGAGGTTTGTTTACATTGGCAACTGCTTATCCTTTTAATTCTCTTATGTGCACCTGCCAGTCTGGTTACAATATCAGGTCAGCTGTACTTTTCCAAACAAAACAAGTTGTTTCTCTGGCTGCAGCATGTGGAGGCCCCCTTTATGCAAATGAATATTTTCTCTGGTCGTCAAAGACTCACTCTGGTTATTGTTTTGATTACGTGATGAATATTAAAAACCCACACTCATATTAATGGCAAAATCTTGTTGAGAATGAAATCTTCCTTGAGAGGGGCTAATTTTTGAAAAAAAGCATGTAGGTAACAGAGGGAGCAAAAAAAAATCTAGTTTGTATTCGCGAAGGCTTTCACAGTCGGGATCTAATGATTGTTGTGGGTTTTTCGGCACTTTGGCCATGTTCTGAAGGTTGTTCTTCCTAATGTTTTGCCAGTCTCTGTGCTGTCCTCTGAAGTGCTGTCCTCTGAAGATGCCAGCCACAGAGACTGGCGAAATGTTAGGAACAACTTTTAGAATATGGCCAAAGAGCCCGAAAAACCCACAACAACCACAAAATATAGTTTGTTTGTTTGTTTTGCATCAATAAGCAGGAATCACTAATAAGCTTAGTGTATTCTTTCCTTGAAAGAGGGTGAGGAGAGATTCCCCCATCCTCTCCAGAAGGTTTCCCCCCATCCTCTAATCACCTCTGTGTGGAAGCACTTTTGTGCTGTTTGTTTTCATTGAACACTGCAAGGTACTTCTGTTTTATTTGCATCCCACATGCTGACAAGGAATTGTGCTATATTTTGATTCTTTCCAGAAGAGCTGCAACCTTATATTGCGAAAATACAAGGTGATAAATCTTACAGTGAGTTATTGCGAAGTCCTGTGACCTAAAAGCCAAGGGAGAGGCAAGCCAAATAATAAAGGTTTTGGTGCCTCATGAAACCTTAACATATGAAAGCGCTAAAAGAAGACTTCTTGATGATCACCTATGGGAGGGTATATATTTTATTCTTTATTTAGAGAGACTTTTCTGTATTGTTTAGAGAGGGTTTTTTAAAACTAGCTTTCCTAAAAAGGATGGCCAGATAGAGCACTTTAGAGCATATCTGTCTATTTCTGTTCTTCATATTTGGAACCAGGAGTGCTCCCATTTTTGTCTTGAGATATGAACTAGTGCCATTCTATTTGCCAGCTTTAGGTGAGCACATGTCTATTTATAACAGGGGGATTTGTTGCTGCAGACAACATCTTCCCTCCAGTTTCCCTCCAGAGCTGGACCAGATTTTGAGAGTATATTGGGCAGGATGTGAACTAAAGAAGAGGAATCACCCATCCGCCATTCTGCTGATAGATGATCTTGCATGTGGTGGCAGCTATACCACTTTCTTAGTCATATTGATATTCTGCTCATACATCAACGGTACCCAACAGAGTGAACAACAACAATAAATGCAATAGCTAAATTAGAATAAATATATACTGTATAATGATTTAGGATTAAAACAAGAGGAGAGTGGTCTATATTATACCATCCATGTCTTGCTATTCAGAGCTTGGTAAAATTACTACTCTGTGCTGTGACAAACATTCCTCTGAGAGTTATAGTTCCCTCAATAATTATTGAAACAGCGCCGTCTACGTTGGCTTGGGCATGTCATGAGAATGGCTGATGGTCGGATTCCAAAAGATCTCCTGTATGGAGAATTAGTGCAGGGAAGCCGCCCCCAAGGGAGACCACAGCTGCGTTACAAGGACACCTGCAAGCGGGATCTGAAGGCCTTAGGAATGGACCTCAACAGATGGGAAACCTTGACGTCTGAGCGTTCAGCCTGGAGGCAAGCGGTGCATCATGGCCTCTCCCAATTTGAAGAGACACTTGTACAGCAGGCTGAGCCATAGAGGCAGTCCCGAAACAAGCAAAACCAGGGAGCTGGATAGGGGACAGATTGTATTTGTCTTCAATGTGGAAGAGATTGTCACTCTCGAATTGGCCTTCTCAGCCACACAAGACACTGTTCCAAGACCTTCATACAGAGCACGTTACCATAGTCTCTTGAGACTGAAGGATGCCTACAAGTTCCCTCACACACACACACAGACCTCAAATACTCCAAGCACTTCTCTAATCTTGTGTGTAAGATCTGCTTCAGGTCAATAAGGTTGAGAGGCTGGTAGGAGCACAGGCAGGCAGAAGTGTATATGCCTGGCTACATACCATAGTCACATCCATGTAATAATTTCAGATTATAATGGTAGGGTGAGTTTGCCCCTAAGCTGGTAGTGGATGCTTCTAGCTCTGGAGATCATTTGGGCACACATTAACTGCCCATATGGTCTTGAGTGCAGCAAAACATTACTCACAACTGAAACTATTTTTAAAATGACAGAACTCTAAAACAGCAAAATGATTCCCTTGAGTAGAGTGCAACCCATCTGCAACTGGAATTTCAACTAATTCCTGAAATCAAGAATCACATGCTCACTGTGCCTCCTTGTCCCATCTACAACCCGCACTCATCTGTACCTATTTAGATCTCACAGAGCTTCTCCATATTGAGGTGTAATGAAGAAACAGAGCCAAGTACGTCAAGCATACTGGTGCCATCTTGTTCCAGATCCCCTAGTGACAGTGCCCAGAGACGTCATAAAGATATTAAATAGCACTGGAGACAAGACAGTACCTTGGCACATCCCATAGCAAAACTGCCACGGTGCTGACATTAAATTATACCCTTGACCAGAGCTTTAAAATAGTACTTTCTGGTTACTGGCCATGTTGCCTGGAAGATTCTAGGAGTTGTATCACCCCCAAAGACTGCATTTCCCTCTATGAGCCTGCCCGGGCATTAAGATCATCAGGGGAGGTCTTTCTCTTGATCTCATCACATTCATAGCCAGGTTTGGTGAGGATACAGGGAAGGCCTTTCTCCATCACTGCTACCAGACTCTGGAACTCCCTGCTACAGGAGGCTAGACTGACCTCATCTTTGTTGTCCTTTTGCATGCAGGGGAAATGCCTTTCTCTTCAGGTAGGCTTTTCCTTAGTAACTGGCTGTCTGAGAGGGGATTTTGAACCGATTGCTGTGCTCTGTTGCTTTTAAATGTGTTTTTAGTATTGATTTTATGTACAGATGTTAATATAATACTTGTTTAATTCTTTTAAAATATTTGTATACTTACTGTATTTAGCTTTTAAATATTGTATTTTAAAGAATAAACAATAATAGTAAATAAAGTTAATTTTGCAAGCAGTATCTATGACATACTGTTCTATTCTCTGGAGCTTGACCTATGCCTAGGAACATGACCACCGTGAGATAGTCCTTCCAAACTCAAGTGCACATTGACACAGGAGTATACATAGTGACTGGTATCAAAAGCAAGAATGCCCAGATGTGGCACAAAGATTTTCTAATGCCAAAAAATGTTAAACGCACATGTATATGCTTTCATCAACCAGATCTGATTTCTGAGATTTTTAAAAATGTGATATAAAATGTGCATATTTTAATAGCAGCCACAGGGTCCTTCAGATGTAGGTCCCTGGGTGACTGTCCTTTGCCAGCGATTCCTTGAAGTGCATTTCTATTTGAGTTGAAAACTTGATACAAACGAGTTGCAGATTTACTGGCCTGCAGGAATAGCGGTACTCTGAAATGCCAAAAGGATGTCGTTGTTCCTGACATACTTTAAAAGCCCATCTGATATTGGGTGTCATCAAAATATTACTCTCAGCTGAAACTATTTTGGAATTGGGCAAGAGATGGTGAGGTTTTAAAAAATGGAGCAAGTTTATTAAAATATTTCAGCCTTTCTAGAACACAGCAAAAAAAATGACAGCAGATAAGTCTTCAAAGAGATAGATTATTGCTCCTAGCTGCTGGGTGTCTGTGGCTTGCTGTTCAGGGAGGAATCCTGGAAACTTTTGTGATTGCTCTAAGTGTAACTATCTGATGACCCTGGCCATGATAGTGAAATCGGAGCATTTTGATTTTGACTCATTTTAGACTTCTTTCAAAGAGAATACGTAGCCTGCCTGAAATGCAGTTGTGCTACATAATTCTTCCATTCGTAGAATCATAGACTAATGAAGTTGGGTCTATAAGGCCACCAAGTCCAACCCCCCCCCCCTGCTTAATACAGGAATACAATTAAAGGATATCTGCCAGGTGGTTGTCTAAATTTCTCTTGAATGCCTCCATATACATAGTCTTGGGGCACTCACCGCCTCTCAAGGTAATTGGTTCCATTGCTGTACTGTTCTAACAGTTAAGAAGTTTTTCCTAATATTCAACTGAAATCTGGTCCCTATAACTTGAGCTCATTGTTGCATATCCTGTGCTCTGAGATGATTGACAATCGATTCTGTCCCCCTTACCCCATATTTCAAACATTTAAAAAGTGTTGCCATATATCTCCTCAGTCTTCCTTGTTGCACCATCCTATCAGAAGATGAGCAATTCCATCTGTAGGAGCAAATGGGACTCCAAATATTAGGAATTGTTACAGATATTTGGGACCATCAAATTCTGATTCAAGTACTATCTGAATACAACATTATTTGGTGACTTCTGTCTATTTTCGAATCCAAATACACATCCCTATTACTTAGGATTGTAGCCATAGGTGATATAAATATTTTGCATTTTCATTTAAGTTTACATATATTAATAACATCAATAACATTCTTTGAGGTGGAAAACTGAACAAAATAAAGCAAGAGGCTTTCTACCTTCACAACAGTTTTTTTTAAAAATCCCTCAGCCTGTCTGAAGTGTGGTATAATTATTGGTGTGTTGGATGAGGAGATTTAGTTCCAAGTCCACAAGCAAGAAGAATAATTTTGCAATTCCTTGCCCTCACCTACAAAACTTACCTGCATGCCTGTTTCTGATGTAGAATTGCCAGAATCTTCCACGTGTAGAATTGCCAGAATCTTCATCCTCATCCTCATCACTGGCCTTCAACTGCCTTCCACTTAATCACTTGTATTGGTCTAAATACCAGACATAGAATTAATAGCTAGTACAGTATCCCAGTTCAGCATTTTCATGCAAGGAACTCTAACTGAAGAAGCTATCATGGCACCCTGACAAAATTGGTGATATGCCTGCTCATGAAAGACTAGCACCTTGACAGACTACCACAACAGCTTGTGCATTCAGACTTCCATGTGCACATACATACTGAATAGGATCCTGGCCAATATGCATGATATTTTAAATTATGTGCTATGGTTTGCTTGCTCTTTCCATGGACAACTGCTAGCAGCAAAGAAACCTGGCAGTCATTTGCTATAGGCTATTTCCTTCCATCATCTTCCAAAAGGGATTTGCACCCATATACATAGGAAGTGTAGTAATACATTGTCAAGCTAACATGATGAGGTGATAATGTGCCATTTCCTCAACAATCAGGGTAGGGGGAAGCAGAAATTTGGGGGAACAAAGAAAGAAGTATAACAACTGAAAGAGCAGACGAAGCAGTGAAAGTTGAAGAAATCAATACTCTTGTCTTCCACCTCACACTCTTCAGGTGACCTAGTTTTAGAGAGGCTTTTGGCTTAGCATCCATCTCTGCCTTGAGAATGCACTGTCCTTTTTTAAATATCTTGGATCAAATTACTCCTTTTCTCAAAAGATAAATCACCTTTCAGCTTTAGGCAAGCTCATTAATCTATTTGACATATAAGTCGGCATGGATTTGATCCTTATGTGTTTATTAGGATTGTTCAATATATATGTATTCCTAGCCAAAGAAAGTGAAACACTATAATGTCTTAAGTCAGGGTGTTTCAGGTAGAGATGTGCATGGCAAAAATGTTTGTTTTTCTTTCATTTCAAGTTCTTGGGAGGCACCCCTTTCATTTTCATGTTTGTTTGTGCACTGGTTGTTCCATTTTATACAAAAGGGACTCTCTCTTTTGGGTCATTTCATTTCATTTTTCCCCATTTGTGATATCAGGCACTCGTGCGCGCACACACACATGCGCGCACGCACTCACACAAAAGAACTCATCAACTACTAAAACCAACCAGAGGCAAGCCAATACACTAAATGCAGAGCAAATTAACCACATACAATTAAAAAGAAAAACCAAAACAGTCAGACAGGTAAAACACCTCTCCTCACACACAAGGAAAAAAGTAGCAAAATAAAAAACAGACACAGGGCCCCATCTCCCAAAAACCATAATCCAAAGAAATGGGAGGGTGAAATCCCTCTCAAATCAAGAGGAAAGTTAAAGGATCCAAGCTAGAGGCACAAAGGCCGGAACCCAGACAAACAAGAAGCACAATCCAAGAGGGAGGGTTCCAGGACCTCATACACCCACAAAGAATGACTGAAACAAAGAAAAAACACTTTTCAATGGATTCCAAGTCCTTTTACAAATTCAGATTTTCTGCTTTCCCTAACAGTCTGACTGGCTGCTGACAGCAGCTTCTGCAGTGCTATAGGATGAAATATCTGAAAGGTGAGTCAGGGCAACTAGAATTCTTTCTTATTAGGTGGAAATTTGGTAACTGGAGTCTACTATCGCCCGCCCAATCAAACAGAGGAAGTGGATGAAACTTTTGAAAAACAAACTACAGGGTTTTCAAAGAGACATAACATAGTAGTGATGGGAGATTTCAATTATCCAGATATATGTTGGGAGGCAAATTCTGCCAAGTATGGCCCTTCCAAGAAATTCCTGGCCTATGTGGCTAATAATTTCCCCCTACAAAAATTGGAGAAAGAAACTAGAGGATTTGCTATCCTTGACTTGATTCTGACCAACAAAGATGACTTGGTGAGGGAAGCAGCAGTAAGTGGAACTCTAGGCGAGAGTGACCATGTCCTTCTAGAATTCTTGATTTCAAAGGAAATGAAAGCAGAGTGTAGCCACACAGGCCTGCTGGATTTTAAAAGAAACAATTTTAATAATCTCAGAACAAGGATAAGTAAGGTCCTATGGCAGGAGATCCTAACAAGAAAAGGAGTCCAAGAAGGTTGGGAGCGTCTTAAAAAATAAATTTTAAAGGCACCACTGCTAACAATTCCAACAAGAAAACAGCCCGGGGGGGTGGGGGAGGCAGCAAAAAAGGCCAGTGTGGCTTCACAAAAAGTTCAGGGAGGACCTAAAAATAAAAAAAGAGAAGTACAGGAAATGGAAAGAATGCCAGGACACCAAGGAAGAGTACAAAAGCTTAGAATGAGCTGAAGTTAGCTAGGGACACTAAAAGTAATAAAAAAGCATTCTTCGGGTATGTGAGTAGAAAAAGACAAGCAAAAGACATAGTGGCACAGCTCTGC
Organism: Pogona vitticeps; assembly: GCF_051106095.1. NCBI lineage: Eukaryota > Metazoa > Chordata > Lepidosauria > Squamata > Agamidae > Pogona > Pogona vitticeps. The sequence continues at coordinate 30,358,063 of NC_135787.1, forward strand.
AATGGAGATGGAAAAGTGATAACAGAGGACAAAGAAAAGGCACAGGTGCTCAATTCCTATTTTAGTTCAGTCTTTTGAACTAAAAAAGAAGGGGTTTTTTTTAGTTTAAAAAGACTATGAACTTCCAAACAAATTGAAAGTGCAAGTGGTGAGGACAGGATTGCAGCTGGAGATTGCTAAACAAATAGTCAAGGAATACCTTGAACGAGTTCAAATCTCCAGGGCCCGATGAAGTGCATCCGAGAGTACTGAAGGAACTGGCTGAAGAACTCTCAGAACTCTCTCTATCCATTATTTCTTGAAATCATGGGAAACGGGGAAGGTGCCAGAGGATTGGAGGGGGGCTAACGTTGTCCCTATCTTCAAAAAGGGCAAAAAAGAGGAACATGGGAACTACAGACCAGTCAGTCTGATGCCAATCCCAGGCAAACTTCTGGAACAGATCATAAAGTGGTCATTGTGCAAACACCTAGAAAATAAGGCACTAATAACTAGAAGCCAACATGGATTTGTCAAGAACAAATCCTGCCAAACTAATTTGATCTCACATTTTGATCAAGTCATCTTCCAGAGAGACAGAGAGAATGCTGTAGACGTAGTATATCTTGACTTCAGCAAAGCTTTTGACAAAATGCCCATGATCTCCTGATTAGCAAGCTAACTAGGTGTGGGCTGGATAGATCAAGTGAGGTGGATGCACAATTGGCTACACAATCATACTCGGAGGGTGATGATTAATGGGTCCTTCTCTACTAGGAGGACGTAACAAGTGGAGTACCCCAAGGCTCAGTCCTGGGCCTGGTGCTCTTCAATATCTTTATGAATGATCTGGATGAGGGAATGTAGCGAATGCTTGTCAGATTTGCAGATGATACCAAATTGGGTGGAATAGCTAATACCCTAGAAGACAGAAACAAAATTTAAAATGACCTTGATAGGATGGAGCACCGGGCCAAAACCAACAGACTGAAATTCAACAGGGATAAGTGCAAAGTACTGCACCTCAGAAACAGAAACCGATTGCACAGTTACAAGATAGGGGATACCTGTCTCAGCAAAACTGTGAGCAAGAAGGATCTTGGAATTGTCGTATATCACAAGCTAAATATGAGTTAACGGTGTGATGTGGCTACAAAAAAGGCTAATGCTATTTTAGGGTGCATACATTTTTTGTGAAGTATAGAAATATACTTTCCAAATCCTGCAAGGTGCTAGTCCCCCTCTATTCAGCATTGGTTATGCCTGACCTCAAGTATTGTGTCCAGTTCTGGACACCACGCTTCAAGAAGGAGACTAACAAATTGGAAGAAGTTCAGAGGAGGGGCAACAAAGATGATCAGGGTGCTGGAAACCAAGCCTTATGAGGAAAGACTGAAAGAACTGGGCATGTTTAGCCTTGAGAAAAGAAGGCTGAGGGGTGATATGATAGCACTTTTCATACAGTGGAGGGGCAAGATCTGTTCTTGATCATCCCAGAGTGCAGGACACGCAACAATGGGCTCAAGTTAAAGGAAACCAGATTTCGGTTGAATATCAGGGAATACCTCCTAACTGTTAGAGCAGTACAACAGTGGAGCCAGTTATCTCGGGAGTCGGTGAGTGCTCCAATATTGGGGGCATTCAAGAAAAACTTAGATAATCACCTGGCAGATATGCTATGATTATATTCCTGCATTGAGCGGGGGATTAGACTTCATGGCCTTGTAGGCCCCTTCCAACTTCACTTTTCTATGATTCTATGAAACATTTTGCTATTCATCCAAGTACCTTCTTCAGTCTGAGGAGAGTTGGTAGGAGACCCCTGAAATATCCTCCACGTTGATTTCATTTCCACCTGGTCACCCACCGAGAAGATAGGTGGTTTGAGAGCGGGGTCAGGGAGGCCATACATGTGCATATAGAAAACCACTCACTCAACAGGGACGGAGGCCTTAGATACAATCTGTCTCCTATTTATCATGCTGCCCTTTCATCCATCCCCAGAAAGATCAGGACCACACCCTCCAGAAAAACTACAGTTAATGACTCTTAAAGACCCATGACAATGGGTGGAGACGGACTACTCACACACACCGTCCTTTGTCCATTTAAGAAATCTAAGTGAAACCAACTTGGAGGATATATCAGGGATCTCCTACCAACTCTCCTCAGACTGAAGAAGCTACTTGGATGAGTTGCGAAACATTTCAACCTAATAAGGAAGAAGTCCAGTTGTCATGACTCAACTTCCAGATAACTTCACCTGGGTGACTGAGAATCTTCATAGATATAGGGTGAAATGTTTCTTAGAATCATAGAATAATAGAAAAGTGAAGTTGAAAGGGGCCTGCAATGCCATTGAGTTCAACCCCCTGCTCAGTGCAAGAATACAATCAAAGCATATCTGCCAGGTGATTAAGTTTTTTTTAATGCCTCCAGTGTTGGAGCACTCACCAACTCTTACGCAATTTGACAGACACATAATGAAAGGAAGGTTAAATGAAAAAGGGAATCACACATAAAATGAAATTTTCAGGAACCATATTTTCATATTATTAACCGTATTAATAAGAATAATTCAGATTCAGAGTCTCTCGGTAATTGATGAAAGAATATGAAAATTAAATACGTTTGTATCTTTTGTTAAAACACAAAAATCCCATTGCTAAGTGACACAACTTTTCTGGTTTTATTATAACATTATAACAACAATACCAGCTGCTCAGTATTTCATGAAAGGAATACTGTTGTGCTCTCATTGCTATAAAAAGGAATGCAATATAGCATTTGTAGTTATAACACATTGGATGGATGAAAATCTGTTGTCTACTGCAGTAACTTATGCTACAGTGGGCCAACTGACTCAGTGGGGACTTGGTGAGTCAGTGTTTCTGTACATTTCATTGATTCAAATGGGCTTACTCTAGTTGCAACATACTTTAGCATACTAAGTCACTAGAATAGGCCCATTTGAATCAATAGAACTTATGAAAGAGCTGACTCAATGGGTTTAATACAATTTACTGTAATAGGCAACATGAACCCAATCAATGTATCCAGGATCTGCTAGCAATAAGCCTGACAGAAAACACCAGACTTATTTCCAAATCTGAATGCATAGATCTGTTAACATAACCACACGCATGCATGCAGCTATTTTACTTTTTTGTTACTGTGAATTTGACATGCATTTTAAGCATTTATGACGTGCGAGGTTTTCCAGCGGTGAGGCAGGCCTGCTGAGAACAATTTAATGGCCTTCCCTAACTTGGGCTCACCTGGTGGCAAGGCTGCCATCTTAAACTTCCTACTGTGGCTCAAAGTACCCAACATAGAATTGATCAAGAGTACTACACGAAACCTCTATGTGCTGAGAATGATCTAACCATGCAGGAACATTCATGAAGATTTGTTTTGCCTGGGTTAATAATGCAGAAAAGAGTGGAGTGGTGTGGGGAAGAAGCTGTGCAATCTGTAACTTCTGCCTCCCAAAAGAGTTCACGCTGTTCGTAGTGCAAGGCACATATTTCAGAAGGGCTGAAAAAGACATCTGCATCTCATGCAGCAGTTTGCACCTTAACTGAAGTAACATCAGTATTGAAATAATCTTAGATTGCCTGACACCTGCATCCTATTAGAAGTGACATATGGAACCACCTTCAACATGCTGAATTTAGTTCTGTGTCAACAGCTGAAAAGTAATAGGAGGAAAAGTAGTATATTCCTTGCTTCCCTGAGGGTATCTGCAGATTATTGTAACTGCAGTAATAGGAAGAACAGATTGATTGTTTCTGAGTTCCCGTGGGGATTTCTGTAAGGTGTTTTGGATCACCTGCTATTATTGTACAGTACAGATGAGACTTAGAATGTCCCATCAGGGATGAGAGAAGGTAGCACCTACAGGACAAATGTGGTCCTATAAATACATGGGCCACTCCTCCTCCTCCCTATGCATCTCTATTTTTGAAATAGAGGTATGCTGCTAATTTACAAATGTTAATCAGATAGGAAAACATATAACTGGTCTTCCTGCATGGACAACATAATGAATTTGATCTCCACTGCACCAGTTCTCCCATTATGTTTCTTTAAGGCATAACTGGACCACTACACATTTAGACCATCTGTGCAGTCCATTGCATGGTCCCAAATGGCTGCTAGGACTCGTGTCCCTCCTGCCAATTTTCCCACCCAATATTGATGTCACCATTGTATAAGGGACACATAATGCAAAAAGGGCCATACTAAGGCAATATATTCATCGATGGGCTGGTGGGAATGTGGTTGGATTAGAAAGACAGCACATGAGAATGGTTCTTCCTGGTTGTTGTCTTCCACAGCTAGGTGCCTGCCCAAAAGGCAAAAGCCCACACTCCATAGGTCATACTATTCAGGGTTTTCTTCCCTTGTCCACACATAATTTAGTGGACTGCAACTGATAAAGCTGCATTGATTCATTGATTAGTTAGTTAGTTTGTTTGTCTGTCTGTCTGTGTGTTTGTTTCGTGTCATTTATAGGCCACCTTTATCCCCATGAAGGGACTCATTTTTTTAAATGTCTCTTTTGCTTCGTTTCCTTTGTAGTGGAATATTTATAACTAATTGTTTCTAATATCTGCGCTGGTTATCTGATGATTCACTACAGTCTAAGCTTGAGTGTTTGTGGAAAGTTTATAGTAACTTTTCCCTGCAGTGGTTGAGATTAGGTGATTGCAGGTTATAGTTAATTTACTATAGTATATAATGTTCTGCATTCTAGCGAGGATTTTCTTAAGTGTTGTTATCTACCCAAAGTAATCAGAATAGGCATAGTTGACATATATTTTTTTAAAAAAAAAAACCTTAAAACCAGTAAATAAATATTTACTGAAGTAAATAAATATATCACCAGCACTTCCAATTTACAAGAAATGTCTGAGTTGATAAAAATCAAAATACAGATATTTTTTAACATTTTCAACAAGTAGAGCAGATTTTTTAAAAAAAATTATCTCCATCACTATCTTTTTACTAAGCTATTTTTGATGAAAAGTAACATTTATTCCAATTTTGTATATGATATCCACAAAATATTTCACATATTTCCAGACATCTGGCCTTTGTGACTCTGGTTTGAGACAGGTATGGACTGCTAATAATAAGAATAATAAAAACCCGAACAGACAGCCTAGTAAGACAAAAAGATGTTATTTTGATTTATAAACCATAAAGGACACTAAGCAGACAGTGTGTGCTTGCTTCCATTTCATTCTCCATTTCCTTGAGATACTTGAGAGAAAGGTCAGCCCTAACCCTCCATGGTAACAGGCTAATATAAACATGTATAAACCAGCCCATTAAATCATTGACCATGAGCCTTGTAGACACTCTTTTTCAGATAAATGCCTGGCAATTTTGTTACAACTGGAGACATTGGCTTCATGGGTCAGTATCCTATTGAACTTCCAATGACTGGAACATCTTGCCACTGTAGCAAAGGGGTGATAATATTGCTCAAGCAAGCACTGTCATTGTCCAAGCAGTGGTTTCCACAAGGAAAAAACAAAAACAAAACAAAACTGGTTCTATTTGTACAAGAGCAACACTGGCACACACTTTGATTTTTAGAGAAATGGGTCTTTTCTACTGAAACAGCCCCGTCTACATTGGCTTGGGCATGTTGTGAGAATGGCTGATGGTGGGATTCCAAAAGATCTCCTGTATGGAGAATTAGTGCAGGGAAATTGCCCCAGAGGGAGACCACAGCTGCGATACAAGGATATCTGCAAGCGGAATCTGAAGGCCTTAGGAATGAACCTCAACAAATGGGAAGCTCTGACATGTGAGCGTTCAGCCTGGAGGCAGGCGTTGCATCATGGCCTCTCCCAATTTGAAGAGACCCTTGTCCAGCAGGCTGAGGCAAAAAAAGCAATCACAAAAGCAGCAAAATCAGGGAGCTGGACAGGGGACAGATTGTATTTGTCTTCAGTGTGGAAGGGATTGTCACTCTTGAATTGGCCTTCTCAGCCACACTAGATGCTGTTCCAAGTCCTCCATACAGAGCATGTTACCATAGTCTCTTGAGACTGAAGGACGCCTAGTCTAGTCTAGGGGCTTTTCTACTCAGCATAAACCTAGCAGCATAGTGGCTTCAAAGATTAGATATTAACAAGTGTTTGTGGAATGCTACACAAGGAAATGCATGTAAGACTCTGTTTCTTAGGTAAAGACAGGTCATGGCAAACAAAATGGGGGTGGAAAATGAGAGCATATGCCCTTGTTCAAGTTTTTGTAACAGGTCAGAGTTTTGTAGATTAATACCAAGGAAATAGTTCATGATAACAGAATAGTTACTAATAACTATTGTTATAATTATGAAATAAAAATTGCAACTTCTGGTTATTACAAGATGAAGAAAGGCGGTGCGGACCACTGACGCCACCTGAGTTTCCATGGTGAGCGTTGGGTCCAGATGGATTCCCAAGCTGCGAACTTCACTCTTTGCGGTAAGAGTCACACACACACACACTCAAATGAGAGAGAGTTTCCCAGACCGCTGATGATGGGGCCACCCATCCTCAGGACCTCCATCTTGTCCGGGTTCAGCCTCAGCCCATTTTCTGCATCCACTGCAGTACAGACTCCAAACATTGCTGAAGGGACAGAACGGCATCCACTGCAGTTGGTGAAAAGGAGATGTAGAGCGGAGTGTCATCCCTTCCCATTCAGTTGGCCTCTTCCCAGACATGGACTTTTGTGACAGGAGCAGGCTTATCTCTCCCTACCCCCATGTTGGCATGGTGAGTCCCTCTGCTCCCAGGTATAGGCCCACCATTTCATAGACACAAAAATGTTTTCTAAAACTCTCTGTGCTTATGTCGTGTATGTATTTCTGCCAGACAGCCAGATGGGCTGGGGAACCACCTTATAATGACAGAAGGGCACTGTCAGTTCTGCCGTGAGCAATACTCCAATTCATCCATGGAATATTATGTTTCTGTATTCAGGATTCAAACACAAGTGAATGTCCCAATATTGCTGCACAATATCATGTTGGCGTTGCCAGCAGGAAAAAGGATGCTAAGCTTTATGTAACAAAGGGCAACCTGAATGTTGACAAAACCAGTTACAGCAGTCAACATGGTCTACCGAATACCCTCTTGTGCTCACTACTATCTACAAAGTGACACAAAGCAAGAGAAAATTCCAGGAGCTGGCTCTTTTCCCCCCATCAGTTAACCACTTCTCACCCAAACACAAAACAATTATCAGGGCTGCTTTTCAACAAGTGTATCAATGTTATATGTTCTATTTGGAAAATTATAGAATTCACTTATAGAACATTAAATTTCTAAATCATAATTTGAAAATCATAATTGCACTCCCATACAGAAATAATTTAGCATAGCGTTTGAATGTTAGGTGAAATTATGCATATGTATAATGCAATTATGCAGATATCTACTACTTTTAGGGGCAGTAGCAAAAGTAGCTGAGGGTGCAACTTCAAACAGAAATGGGCCCTCAGCAGCTGTCTGATGTCCATTATTTAGAGCTTAAGGACCTATGACAAATAACAGTTCACAGGCTTCTGTCTGGTGAGTTTAGTGCCTTCAACAGCAGGCCTCAGCTTTTTGTATTATACCACAAATAACAGATTTATTTTAAAATAAGTGATGATGATTCTAACCAATTATAAAAGGATGGTTTTTTTCTCTGAAGGAAAATTGGTACTTAACCAAGAAGACAGAAAATCAGGTGTCTTTGCTGTTGTTAGGTTGTGTTATACAGTACAGTAATGGGGTACAACAAATCTAAAATATGTTGCCTAGGTCAGGTATATTTTTACCATTAACAAACAATAAAATTTAACTCCTCATTTATACATTTTGGAAGATATATATATGGGTTAAGGTCAAAGTTGTTTAAAACAACATTAAAATCCAGTATTGATCTATGTCTCTCTTCAATCATCTTAACAACATCATACATCAAAATCATCATTTAATAGCATCCCCAGATGTCTTCTAATGTATTTTTGAACTTGGACATTCTGCCAGAAAGGGAGAGAACTATGATCATTTTGCATGGAGATAATCAAACTTAACAATTGCATTATTGGGAAGATAGAATACAAAAATGAAAATAAGTAAATACAGATACATGAATACATCTACCCACTTTGACAGCTTTACAGATTAACTGTAAACTAATCATGTGAAGCATGATAAATTCTAGTTACTTAGACTATGATCTACAAATGTCTTAAAATTACTTTTTTCACTTCAATCGCTCTTAAACTTAAGTGAAAACATGCAGCTTTAATCCACATCTACTATTTGGGGGGAAAAATCCAAACTAAGCTCGTATTGGGTAAGTTCTTTGGAAATCCAATGTATTTATCACACAAGAATTCCACTGTATTGATGGCTAGGTTACTGCAGACCCAGTGAGATAACTCTGGATGCCTTCCCACCACCACCACCTGCCCCCAGAAGGACACATACGCATTATTAACTTTCAAATTTTTATTTGGAAAAATGAATTTCAGAATGGATATTAAAAAGCCACTGTTTGTGTTGGCTGAAGCAGAATAGAATTGGCACAACATAAGGAGCAGATCCCTACACTGGATGATCTGCCTGCGATCCGATACCTCCCATCTCAGCACGTTGCTTGCTAACCATGGGAATTGGTAACCAAAATGGGTAGGAATCCTGTCTCAGTTTGAATCCATTAGGGTGGAGAGAAACCCCTGGCTCCAACTGTGGGGAACGGTGGCAGTCCTCCTGTGCTTGGCACACTGCAATCAGTTCCCCATCCTGTTATATCTATGCAGAGATGATCTATTGCCTGAAATAGGGCCAAATGCCCATCTCCCTAATCAAATATCTGCTCCTATACATCAAATCACTACCAAACATGCCCTGTTACCCCACCTGCTTTTCACCAAACTGTTGCCCTGCAACCACTTCAAGCTATTGCCCTGCAACCATTCTCCTAACATTCTGCTACCACACCTTAAGAAAGATGCACCCTCTCATCCCAAAATTTGAGTGAGCCATTTCCCAATGATTACCCCCTGGTTGCCACCCTTCTTCATAATGCAGACAGCCACCTGGACCACCTTCTGCCATGCCAAATCTACTTTCCCACGGTTCACTGCCTGGACCACCAAACCCACCTCTCCAACAGGTCAGACTGTATCAATGTGGGGTTGGGCAACCACAGCCAAAGCAGCACCAGGTCCTCCTCCATAGATAACATCAAATCAAGGTCTTTTATGTGCTGGAAGATCGTTCTTGCCTAGCTGAATGACCTGGAGATTCCCAGAGGCTAGCCCAGAGTTTCCCTTATATCCCAGCTAGGCAGATCAGATTGAAAAGTTTGTCAGTCGGGCCCACCTGACCATCTCAGTTCTGCTTGGCGGAGTCATGATTTGGTGGGAAATGGTATGGGGCATTTTTTGTTACTTTCATTGACTGAGACTAAATCAATCAATCAGTCAGTCAGTCAGTCAGTCAGTCAGTCAGTCAGTCAGTCAGTCAGTCAGTCAATAGCAAAAAGAAATTGATTTGCTAGGACAACAGATTTTGACAAATGACTGAAACTGGCAGATAAATGGCTGAAAATCTGTGAGAAGATCACAGGGTGGGGAACTGATAGGGGTGTGGCCAGCTTGAGATGACAGTTCCCCAGAGTTGCAGCCCAGGGTCTCTCCCCATCCTATTAGATTCGTGCTTCAGGAGGTTCCAACTCCCTTTGGTTACCAACTTCTCTGTGCATTCTGCAACAATGTCAGATTCTTTGGAACTAAAATTTTCTATCCTAATATATGAAGGCTGCAATGTAAAATCCTATGAATAGAGTGTGTAGGCATCCTTCAGTCTCGAGAGACTATGGTATCGTGCTCTGTATGGAGGCCTTGGAACAGTGTCTCGTGTGGCTGAGAAGGCCAATTCGAGAGTGACAATCTCTTCCACATTGAAGACAAACACAATCTGTCCCCTGTCCAGCTCCCTGGTTTTGTTTGTTTCGGGACTGCCTCTGTGCCTCGGTCTGCTGTACAAGTGTCTCTTCAAATTGGGAGAGGCCATGATGCACCGCCTGCCTCCAGGCTGAACGCTCAGACATCAAGGTTTCCCATCTGTTCAGATGGGAATAGAGAGTGAAATCTAATTTAATCCACTAGATAGGCTTTAGAGTAAACATTGCTTGGATATACATGCTTTTCTTGCACTCTGAAAAGGCTTATACAGTAATAATAATTGTTTCTTTAAATGCAAGGCCTGTAAGGTCTTCATTCATTCTTTTAAAAGAATTGTAAGGAGTGATAGTAAGCATTTTTTTTCATTTCTGAGTGATAGTTGAGCATACTGCTTGGGGAAACACAGTAGATTTGAAATATTTGAATGCATATTAGTAGAAAATATTTTCTTGCCCCTGTTAATTGCAACAGCCCTTCCTTTTAACAGCTTGAAGACAATTTCTAAGTATAAGCAGTTAAATCTTGGTTCCAGAATGATCACTTTTTCTGTCGGCTTGTCAGACCTCATGGTGAGATAATGGATTGACACCATTAATGTTCCTGCCTACAAATTCATGATAGAGTGTTCAAGGTTATCATGACTTGCTCTGGTGACTGGGAGATGACAGACAGTAATGTGCATTTGTACTGATGAGTGCATTGTTCTTACAAGGCAGTGACCAGTACTAAACAGCTGAATGTGAACCTCTTTCATCTTGATGTATAACAATGGTCTGATAGACAAATAGTGCCTCCAAGCAAATTTATTGGTAAATATAGGGAAAGGGAGGGGAATACTACTGGGCTGCTTTGACGGCAGCTTCAACACCAGTTGAAGAAGCAACATAGCTCCTTCTGTAACAATTTTAGACAGAAAAAAGGAGGAAGCCTTCTATCACCTAACACTACTTTCTGTCTTCCTGACACAGTATCTTCTGCAGTGTCATTTCTTGTTCAGCTTCCATCACTCCGTAAATCATATGGGGTTGGCCCATTGGACTGTCCCCTTCATGCTTAGATTTCATGTGGTACACAAATATTCCCTAGTAACAAGATTTAGACTACATATAATACTTACTGCACTGTGCGCAACTACTCATCGGCTTTTGGGAAACAAACTTATTACACATATTTGCAATTTACCTTTCACCACCGACAGCCTTCTTATGAACTCCCACAACTGTTTCCCTCTGTGGAAAGACAGAACTGTGTATGCTACACAACCTACCCTTGGTCATTAAAATAGCATGCTGTAGTGTGGGAAGGACAGTATCCATTACCAACGCTCATATCAACTGGCAGTCCAATCAGCTTCTACAGTTTTCTGTAGCCCAATCCACTCTCAGTTAAACTGAGGGGGATCAGAGAAGATAAAGGGTTTTTTTACATCTACTAGATCATTGCTAATGCAATGAATGACTTTGTTTAACTTTAACCGCCCCCCCCCAAAAAAAAACCACCGTCTGGCTATTCTTGTGTTGCTGATTGAGAAACTGCCCACAGCCACAGTTCAATTGGCAATACACAGACAGGCAAAGAAAATTTAGAAAATAAATAAACAAAGTGATTTATTGCTTCAACAATGATTTATCAGATATATTTTTGAATTACTTTCTCTGACCCTCCACAGATGATCAGGGGAAGTTTTCAATTTCCAGTAACCTGAAGCAGCTCTAAGCCTCCTCAGAATACTGGAAACTGACACTAGAAGATGATGCAAAGCTCTAGTTGAGTGTAGATTAGTCCACTCCAGGTGAGCAAAGTTGCTGGGAACAGATTAAACTGGAGCTCTTCAACCCATACCAGAATAGTAGATCACTCTGTCATGAGTTCAAAAAGGTGCTGGTTGGAACAAATTAGTCTGCTCTAGCAATCTTCATGTGTGGAATCCATCAACACTCCAAACAGTGAGATGAATGTCTGTGTGGATTTCCTCTTAGTAGACTTGCGTCACTATGTCTAACCCTAATCTCATAAAATCTGTATTTTGTAATATTTGATGTATTTGAATGAAATACTGCCTTAACATTTTAGTACTATCATGGAACCTTTAGAGATTGGGTCTGTTAGAAGGGAAATAGTTTTTAAAAATATCATACAAAAAATATTACTGTAAAAGACAACTTTTTGAAACACACTAGAATTTCTGTGTCTGATGTGCCTGTCTGCCTGCCTGCCTTGGTGTGCAGCACTCATTCTGTTTTACCATGATTATGAGAACAGCCTGGGTGTAATTTAAGCAGATCTTTTAAGCAAACAGAGACCATTCTAACTTGGTTAGGAACCTTCATTAACAAGATGTTGACCTCCCAACCTCACCAGTATTGTACAACAACAGTATCCTTGAAGAGAAAGAAAGCTTCACCTCTTTAACTTGGTTTTTTTTTTTAATATAACAGTCATGGACTCTTTGGATTTTGCACCTCAGATGACTTTAAAATGTACAGGTGGGGATTATGCACAGTTTTACTGGCTGAAAATAGTGCTACTGCTTACTGAAGACCTGTAGGTGAACGTGAAAGGACAATACAGATCAAAAGCTCTATCTTCTGTACTGTACTTTGTCTAGAAGTTATATTAAAATTTAATATCAGGACTTTTAGTATGTATTAGATAAAAAGAAACACAGATAATGCCTATGGAGATTTCTTAACTTGCAACAATTTGCCTCCAAATGATAAACCTTCTGAGTAGCAGTGCAACATAATTTTCGCCCACAACTTCTGTATTGGCTCATTTGTGCATGTTCAGTCCAATTATTTGAAAATCTTTATACAAAAATGCTGTGAGATTTTAAAAAATGGTCATTTTCACTAATTCTTCCAAATTTTTAGAACATTCATGTTAGTACTTACATAACTGCAAAATATTTTATGTAAATTGGCCAATGTTATGATTTGGTCCATAAACAAGGGAGGACTACAGAACATGTCCCCAGTTCTAAATTCTAGTAAACAACTTCAAGAGCCCTTTCCATATTTTACACATGTTTAGGATAGCAGACAAATTTAAAAAGAACGCTATGCCAAATCAGATCAAAGGCCTGTCTGGACCAGCTTATAGCTCCTTTTATGACCAAAGGGATGCCCACAGTCTATGCGTTAAGTGAACATTTCCTGTTTGCAGGGAGATGGACACTAAACTTGGGCACGTGGACATCTCCTGATTGCAGTCAGGAGCTTTTGTCAAATATTTGAAAAACAGTTCTGCAAAAGTACTTTTTAGAGGAAATGAACAAACATCATATGAAAAGAATTAGTTATATAATATTTGTTTGGGTAAAGTTTTTTGGGCTGCTCATATTTCATCTAGTATTTATTGCTAATCAATAAAATATCTTTCTTTTCTTTTGCATTAAGAGACTATATAGAAACGTGGGTGGTTGTTTGTGTGAGGAAACAAATTGAGAAATGTTAAAGAAATGCATCTTGTTCAGAGAGTCCAAAGGTGTGACTACAACTGTAGTTTACCCCACAGTTTGTGTCAGAGTTGGCATGGTTAAATGTGGTGTATTTTTTTGTCAACTACATGATGTATAGCTAAGCATGACTAAGCTCAGCCCTTTTTTTGTGTCATTTGCTTTTTAATCAGCCATGAGGGGCTAGTGTTTTTGTTTATTTGTTTTTATGAATTCAGCTGGCATAATTCTTTTTGTTTGTTTGTTTTTGTTTCTGGCATGTGTGATTGTCTACATTGTCCAAAGGCGCAGTGACAGATGTGTTCTACAGTGATATTGATGATGGGACATCATTAAAAATAACTGGCAAGTGACAGCATTGAATTATAACAGCATATGAAACTGCAGTGGTTACTTGACATAGTGCTAAATTTTACAGGCATAATAAAAATATTTGGAGGAGAGACAAAGGGTGCTCACTTGAGAGGAATGTTCCTAATTACTGGTACACCCTTCAGTGGAACATACAGCATTAGTAAGTGTGAACATCCCCTTCAATTGGGCATCTTTTATCTCTCCTCCAAAGAATTTTTTTATTATGAATGTCAGATTTAGCACCGTGTTGGATAACCGCTGCAATTATACCAGTTCAGAGCTATGTCGCTTGCCTTTTAAAAAAAAAGAGGCAGTGAAAAGGACATTATTAATTATAGAGTATGGTGGGAGACCTGTGATTCTGGTGAGAGTTGTAGTAATTTGAGGTACAGTGTAGACTCTTGCCCCCAGAATTGCCTGGAATCATTTAACATTTGGTGTGAATGACAATAATGATTTTAGCTGCCATAGGAAATACTGAATGAATCCAAACAAAGTTAGGACACCCTACTTGTCTAGTCACATCCTAAATGAACCATCCAATTCTACACTAAAAATATCTCCATTCTATATTAGATAGAGAAAGTTTTTCATCCATCTTAAAATTACAGAAAAACAAAGAGAGGGAAATAAGCAATATGGAACCCAGTTTGATGAAAGAGTCCTGAAAGTTGTGCTGACTTATTTTCCTATCAGTCCATCTGTGACTAAGCAACAACTATGTTATAAGAACTGCAGATGGTAAATTCATGAACACAGCTGGCCACCTCTGGTGTTCAGGTGTTCGCTCTACATCATTGGGTCAAGCAGCAAAACTTAGATGTTTAAAAGATGGGGAGGGAATACATAACGGCTGTTTGTTACCAAGTGACACAAAGATTAGATAAATGTCAGTAACCTTTGCTGTTTCTAGTTTCTTGTTTCCTAACTACAGCTGGTGCCAACATTTCCCCCAAAAATCATTACAAACAGTCAATAATATTTATTTAGATTTAGATGAGCCAACATGGTGCTTATCACAAGTTTTTCTTTGCTTCACATCCCTCAGAAATGCAATTTTTGTTTTTGCTGACCTAGGGATTTCTACTGCCATTAAGACACATAATACTTTGCATGAGGGGAATCTAGCTAAATAGGCCCAGAATTTGACTAATCAATCTGACTAATTAGATAATAAATAATAAAGCAATATCTGACAAAAATTCTATGATGGCAAAAAAAGGGAAGCAAAATGTGCACAACATACACAGGAATTGCTACCACTCCTCTCATCTTGTGTGGCCTTACCTACAGGACACAGGAAGAGTTTTTCCAGGTTCTTTGCTTCTCCTGGAGCTTGTGAAATGCTCAGCCCCAGTCCATGAGTTTGAACAGTAAGAAGGCTGATGGGTCATGAAGTGCACACGCCACTCCCTGCCTTGCTCCGAATGCTACAATAGACCCGAGTATATGCCCTCACTGGCTGTCTCTACAGTGCCCTGCCCTCACTTCTCATTTTTGATGCACCTAAGCGTCATACATTGGGCACAAAATAAATTACAAACCACCACACACACACACACCCCACACAAACCAGACCGGTTCATGTTTCATTTTGTGGGCAGTTCAGGGCTTTTTATTCCTTTCATTTAGAGATGGGCACAAATCGAATGAACTGCAAACTGGTTCATTTTTTAAAAAAATCAGCAGGTTTGTGGTTTGTTAACAGTGACAAACCACATGCCATCAAGAACCACCATTGTGCTGGTCCGTGCCCATCTCTTGTGAATAGCTTCATGTTGACCCACTAAGTGCCAGCTGGGAGTGGGTGGATATGGGTGTTCAGGTTTTAAAGCCACTTCATGCACACCAAAAGCAAAATTTCCTCTTCTCTAGCACCACTGGAGCCTCAGGAAAGCATAGTCCTGAGGTTTCAGCAGGTGCCTAGAGATGTAGTGACTCTAACTCTATACAAATTTCCTGTACTTGATGGCAGTGTTGATTAACACATATTTCCCTATCTAATAAACCAAAGTATTTCTTTAAGAATCCCATGCACTTCAGATTTCAAATCAGAGTCAGCCAAACTTACCAAATATGTTACTAGGCAGGGCAGAGGTGAAATTAATGCTAAACCCCCTAATCACATCATAAAGTCATGTAAGTGGAATTTATAAAGAGTTTTGACAATGCTTATGAACACTTAAGCAAAATTAAGACCCAGCACCAGACTCTTGGACTGAAGTAATATGGCAAAGTGGTACAAAATTAAAACATACATTATTAGATTACTGAATTTGTCATCTGTGCTCAAATATAGATATAATATCAGTCCCTAGAAGGATAGTAAATATGTCTTAAGTTTTAAAATGATCATTTATGGGCAAGTAACATGCTTTTTATATTTAATATAGTCAGATCTTTGAAAAGTTTCTTTTTCTTTTCTATTCTTTCTTTCTTTTTTGAACTACAAATCTCAGACCCCCTATCCAGCATGCCTATGTACCAGTAGCCATGAGGACTAGATTTTTTGTTGTCCAAAGAAGTTACTTTCCCTGTCTGTGGGGAGAGTGAAAGGATAGTCAATTTTGGTTCATTTAAATCCCTGTGTAATGTGTGTCCTGTAGTTTCTTGGAAAACAGGGACTAACCAAGATGGAAATCAAAGAAGTTACCAGACTGATTTTTCCTGTAGCTGTTTCATGACATTAGGAAAGAACTAGCTTATTTTATCTAGTTACTTTCTGGAAAACTTTAAAAATGAATCATTTACATGATGAGTTAGCTTAATTTTTTAAAAAGTCTAGTATGGCATCACCACAGTCATCACAACCTAACATGGTCATCTCAATACACTGAGAGCATTTCAGCAATTTAAAAAAATCAACACTGAAAGGGCATGTTCCTTAGAGACCTAGCTAACAAGCCTACATGTTTTACAGGAAGGCAACATAACTCCTCCATTGAGTGACACTGAAGCTGAAGTATTTTCTTCAATTTAAACTAAATTGGAACTGAGACTGTATAAAAGAATATGCGGTTGTATTGCTAATAAAAGCTATATTCTTGGCAGCTGGGCCTCAAATTTGGCTCATGTTCTCCTTTCACCAGCATTGCCCATGTGCTTCCAACTCCTGCCAAAAATCACAAGTCTTTTCTTCAAAGAGAACCACCCAGTGAGTCAGAGGGGGCCTAAAGCTTCCATTTATTTGTAGTGCAGAAGCTAAAGCTCATAGCTGTACAGCCTTCTCAGTCTATGAAACTAACACTGCATACCAAAGAGGAGTCCTTTCCATCCTCATCATCACAGCTGGTTTATGTCCTAAACTGAATACATATATATTTCACATGTTTAAAAAGAGGAAGATGATTCCCCCCACAGTGGTAATAGTCAGAGGTAATGCAAAGGAGTGAATGAAATATTATTGTGATTTTCTGCACTTTTAACTTCAAAGGTCAATAGCTTGGTTTTTTGTTCTGCTGGCCAGCAGTGGCCTGTGTTGTCATACATAACCAGCCATTAATGTTTGACAAAACATATCTGTGTATTCTTTTCTGAATGTACAGCTGTGTATGAATTGTTTCAGCAATGCACAGATACATGCTCCATTTTTCCATATACTTGAGAGTCAGCAGATTGTGTGTAATGAAAGGAGAGAAAATTGTTAGGAAATTGTTACATTTTTATAATGGCATTCTGTCTTAAAGACAGAGAGGGGTGTTGTTGTTAGTATTGTTGTTGTTGTTTAGTTGTTAAGTCGTGTCTGATTCTTCGTGACCCCATGGACCAGAGCACGACAGGCCCTCCTGTCTTCCACTGCCTCCCGGAGTTGGGTCAAATTAATGCTGGTTGCTTCGATGACACTGTCCAACCATCTCATCCTCTGTTGTGCCCTTCTCCTCTTACCTTCACTCTTTCCCAACATCAGGGTCTTTTCCAGGGAGTCTTCTCTTCTCATGAGTTGACCAAAGTATTGGATCCTCAGCTTCAGGATCTGTCCTTCCAGTGAACACTCAAGGTTGATTTCCTTCAGAACAGATAGGTTTGATCTCCTTGCAGTCCAGGGGGCTCTCAATAGTCTCCTCCAACACCACAACTCAAAAGCATCAATTCTTCCACGGTCAGCCTTTTTTATGGTCCAGTTCTCACTTCCATACATCACTACTGGAAAAACCATAGGTTTGACTATGTGGACCTTTGTCGGCAAGGTGATGTCTCTGCTTTTTAAGATGCCGTCTAGATTTGTCATTGCTTTCCTCCCAAGAAGCAGGCGTCTTTTAATTTCATGGCTGCTGGTACCGTCTGCAGTGATCATGGAGCCCAAGAAAGTAAAATCTGTCACTGCCTCCATATCTTCCCCTTCTATTTGCCAGGAGGTGATGGGACCAGTGGCCATGATCTTAGTTTTTTTGATGTTGAGTTTCAGACCATTTTTTGCACTCTCCTCTTTCACCCTCATTAAGAGGTTTTTTAATTCCTCCTCACTTTCTGCCATCAGAGTGGTAAAGGTAAAGGTAAAGGTTCCCCTTGACAATTTTTGTCCAGTCGTGTTCGACTCTAGGGGACGGTGCTCATCCCCGTTTCCAACCCATAGAGCCAGCGTTTGGTCCGAAGACAATCTTCTGTGGTCACATGGCCAGTGCGACTTAGACACGGAACACTGTTACCTTCCCACCGAGGTGGTCCCTATTTATCTACTTGCATTTGCATGCTTTCGAACCGCTAGGTTGGCAGGAGCTGGGACAAGCGATGGGCACTCACTCCGTCGCGTGGATTCGATCTTACGACTGCTTGGTCTTCTGACCTGCAGCACAGGCTTCTGCGGTTTAGCCCACAGCGCCACCACGTCACTCAGGTTGGTAAAATGAGTACCCAGCTTGCTGGGGGGGCAATGTGTAGCCTGTATAATTAAAATTGTAAACCGCCCGGAGAGTGCT
The DNA here is from genome assembly GCF_051106095.1 of Pogona vitticeps. Lineage (NCBI taxonomy): Eukaryota > Metazoa > Chordata > Lepidosauria > Squamata > Agamidae > Pogona > Pogona vitticeps. Next base: position 30,376,736 of record NC_135787.1, read on the forward strand.
TGTAGCGCTATGGGGCGGTATATAAGTCCAAAAATAAATAAATAAAATAAATATTTGAAGTTGTTGATATTTCTTACGCCAATCTTAATTCCAGTTTGGGATTCATCCAGTCCAGTCTTTTGTATGACAGAGAGGGGTACTTGAGAGCTTTTCCTTCTCCTGCACCCATATAGTGGGGACACCTTTTGCTATCCTTTCTCATGTTGCAAAATGTCTTGGGCCAGCTCTACCATTCATGCGCATTTTGATGACACATTCTATGACTGTAATTTCCACCTTCTGACTTAATCCATTGGCCATTGATCTGGTGTTTTGCTGCTGTTGTTATGTATTTTTAAAATGCCTTCTATTGGTTTTAGATTAGCTGAAACCATTTTCATTGGGTGTCTGTTTTACTCTAATCACTGAATACTGTTTTAGTCTTTCATTTACTCTATTCTTCAGCTTGATAGTTTTTTAAACTTTTATTATAAACCTTCTTAGGTTCCCACAAGACAGAAAGGCAGGATACAAATAAATAAATAAGCAAATACCCATGTTTTGAAGGTTTGCCACAAAATCATGATTCTGCCATTCAAGCTTCTTCCCATACAAGCCACAGTACATTCCTGCCTGATCAACAAAGTAGCAAGTAAAATAATTTGCTACCCAGGAAGATAATTTGCTACCTTAATCCATGCTGCACATTTTAAAGATGTAGCTTGGTGGCAGAGTAAGTTCTTTAAATCCAGAAGATCTCAAATTCAGGCCTAGGCACGTCCAGTTAAAGGGTTCAGGTAGCAATCAGACAGATCATTTCTGAAGAACCATTTTCAGGTTAGAATAGACAAGCTTGTAATGTTCTATGTATAGATGTTCAGTTACCATCCTATACATGCTTCCTTTGGAGTAAGTCCAACTGGAAACTTGCTTCTGAATAGGCATGGATAGACCTGTGCTGCATATGAATGGAGTTCCTTCAATTCTGGCTGAATTATTCAAACAGCATATATTTTATTCAACACATTAGGATGGAGTGCAACTAGTTCTCCAGGGATGGGAGGTAAGCCATGAATAGTAAGAAATTAATGCCACCTCTCAAAGTGTTTGCCTGGGCAAAGTGGAACCCTAGGGAGCCTCAGAAAACGAAATGAAGGGGATAAGAAGCTTTCAGTTCATTTAAATTAAATTTTACTGGTGCCAGATTATGACATCATTAGCTTTCACTGGTGTAAATTTACACCAACAGGATTTTGGCCAAGGTTTCAACTAACAACCAATTATAGTTGTACATTCAAAAAACCAACAAATTGTAGGATGCATACTTGGCACTAAATGTAGCTCAAGTGACTAGTTTAAATCAACCAATGTACACCTGAGCAGATGGAAACAAGTGGTGCTACATTTACATCAGGAAAATAAAACCTCTGAATTTCTCAAAATGAGCTACAGTATTTTAGGTGTAATCTATACCCTGTGCCCTTCATTATGTAAAATTTTTATATACAGTGCCCTTTACAATGCAAGTATGTGTGTGTTACATTACCATTTGCTCAACAGTAATGTCAACATTGCATCAAGTATCAAATGTCGACCAAGTGTCACATTTGGTCAAGTTGGAGAGAACAATATGTTTCTTTTCAGTATCCCAGGAGAAATGTAAAAGGAATAGCAATCTGATCCAAGAAAAGTCAACCAATCAACCTTGTTTCTTTTCAAAGCACAGTGAAACTTCATCAGCTCTCCACATTTGTTAGTCATAGGTAGAGCTGGCAGTCCAAAAACCGACTGAGTGTAACATAACATATTTGTCCGCAGTCCACAAGAAGTATCCAGACGAATCTTCTGGTTCATCCTCTTGCCTTAAATCTATTTATATAAAATATTTATATCATTCCCTTTCTCCTCAAGAGGACCCAAAATGGCTTATAATATTAAAAAGAAATAGCATTAAAAGCTTAAAAAAGGAGATTGTTGCTGCTTTGTTGTTATGTGCCATCAAGTTGCCTCCAACTTATGGCAGCCCTATGAACATGTGATCTCCAAAATGTCCTTTTATCAATAGTCCTGCTCAGTTCTTGCAAAATCAAGCTTGTAGCTCCTTTATGGAGTCAATCCATAAAGGATGCATACTTGGCACTAAATGTAGCTCAAGTGACTAGTTTAAATCCTGCTGCCTTCAATGCTTTCCAGCATTTGTCTTTTCCAGAGAATCCTGTCTTCTCATGATGTACCCAAAATAGGACAACCTCAATTTCATCATTTTTACCTCCAGATATAGTTCAGTCTTGATTGGCTCTAGGGATACTTGTTTGTCTTTCTGGCAGTCCAGGATATTTGCAAAGCTCTCCTCCAACACCATATTTCGAACAAATCATTTTTTTCCTCCCACATTTATTCAATGTCCAACTCTCACAGCCGTACATAGTGATCAAGAGTACAATAGTTCAGATAAGCTTGGTATTGGTCTCCAGTGACACATCCTTATACTTGATCTTTTCTAATTCCTTTTTTGCTGCCTTTCTGAGTCTCAGTCTTCTTCTGATTTCTTGGCTGTAGTCTCCATTTCGATTGATGATTGAACAAAGGTGTACAAAATCTTTAGCAATTTCAATTCATAGTCATCATTCAAGTTGTGTAGTTCTTCTGCAGTCAAGATGTTGGTCTTCTTAATGTTCAACGGCAGTCCTGCTTTGGCACAATCTTCTTTTGCCTTCACTAAAAACTGTTTCAAGTCATTGTTGCTTCCTGCAAGCAAGATGGTGTCATCTGCATTTCTTAAATTATTGATGTTTTTTCCCATGAATTTTCATTCATCTTTCACTTGGATCTTGTGAGTGATCATGGAACAAAAGAATGCTAATTGCCTTAGAGAGAGAACAAAGGAGTTGACATCGAATGTCCGAGCCAGCGGAGCCTACTGGCAATGCCCTGATGGCTCTTTTTACTGACTTAGCATGATTCCATAGTATGTTATGAGAGAAACAGATAGGATACTAGTTACCTAATCGTAACTAGGATTGACTAAAATAGCCTTTTAATCTTATGCTCTATCTCTAAGCGAAAGGGCAGAATAAGGGGCTACCCCGCCTGCTGGCAGTTGCCACATCCTGCCAGGAGTCTTTCCACATCACTGGAACAAAATGCAGCTACAACCTTTAAGCAGATGTTTCTCACAGGATCTAGTCCACCTTATTAAAAGCATTCAAAGACTAAAATAGTTCTAAAAACAGAACAAAAATACAACAGCTCTATTAACAGGACACTGTATGATCCCTGTAACCAATCCAGGTTAACAATCGGGCTGTGGCATTTTGGATCTTCTGAAGTTTCCAAACACTTTCCAAAGGCAGCTCCATGTACAGCATGTTAACAGTAATCCAAATAGGATGTATCATCATGTTTCTGATATATATTAATATTTACAAAAGTGTTCCTACTGTTTCCACTCCCCCTGAGAAAGTATATTAAGGAAGGATATGGGACAGCTTCTCTAAATAGTTCATTCACTGCTGAGCTCATCTGGTTAAGATTTTTTCTGAAAGTTTAACTAAATCTAACTTCCTGTCAGCTCCATGTACCATCTTGTCCCATCATCTTATTTTCACGAGATGTTTTTTCTTCTTCTTTGAAATCAACTGCACATTTGAAAATGATTAAAAAACCTATTCTTAATCTAAATTGCTCTAAATTAATGACAGTCTTTCATTGTATTATCTTGTTTGCACTTGACAAATGGGAATGGGCTACTGAGGTGTGATATTATTTAAGGATGGGATTTTTGGAATTAATGAACTCACAGTCCTATAATTCGGCAGGAATTCTCCAGAACAAATTACAGGACTGAGAGCCCTCAAAAGTGCCCCATTGCACCATGAGACTTACAAACGTTCACAGAGGAATGAATTCCAACTGAGGTTGCTTCCATACACTCTATTTTGAGGCAGTCTCTGATGGAACTCATTCTGCCATGCACCTTTGCTAGTTGCAGAGAATCCTTTTGATTTTCATTATGCCTCAGGGCACATTCCTAACGGTTTCAAGAAGCAGCACAGGAACAGCATGAAGATAAGAAGGCTGCTCTGTTTCCTGTCAGGTGGAGACCAATAATTTGATCTGGGAATTCATGAATTCCAAAAATTGCATCCTTAGTAATATATAATGAGACACTCTGAGTCATGTTTCACATGTGTAGAAGTGGTCTCTGAAGATGTCTGTTTCTCAGTACATGCTATTCCTCATCTCCATATCTTGCATTTAACATATTTTGTTTTGTGATTGGGTATTGCAATATAATCACAGACTTAATTTGCAAAGACTTAATTTACAAGAGGTACAAATCTCTGAAGAAATTATATTTTGGGAAGAAAATAGGCTAAACATAGGGGATCCACAAACATCTAATATGAACCTATGTAATCTTGAACTAAAGCAAAATCAAGAGCAGTTACAGAAAATATTCAGTGTCAAGCCATGTCAGCTTTTTGTCACAGTAAACACTGAGATGTCTAGTACCTTCCAAAAGATTTTTTTTAAAAAAACCATTCTCTGGAAACATCATGAAATCAGTTTAAAAGAACTTGATCTTCAATCAAAACTCAATAAATAATGTCATACTTATTTATTTATGCTATTGTTATTTTCTAGGAGAAAATCTTGAAGGGGTTGTATTTATTTTATTCTTAGCAAAACAGCAACAATGATGGGATCTTAACCTTTCAGTCACATTAGTATTCTTCCTTTGGAGTCAAACATTGTATGCTTTATCTGTAACATGATTATGTTAAGGCTAAATGAAACTTCTAGAGAAATAATACAAACTGGTGCATTGTACTGGAGATCCTGAATATTAAAAGTACTATTGAAATTATGCACAGGGGCTGGTAAAGGATGAAACTGGGCTGAAATGTCAGGCCAATGTCATCTTTTTCTTTTAAGGAATATATTTACAAAACTTTCACATCCATGGCAGCTAACTCAGGCTTCAGTATGATACAGAAAACGGAGGACAAGCTGCTTATTATTAGCTGTTTAACTGTCAGTTTTCTAACCTATGTTAAAACTCCATTCTCAGTTACTTAGAATACGAAATAACTCAGACTGGATTTTCTTCTGGCTGACACATCATAGGCCTATAGTATTATTCTACATGAGGATAAGGACAGCAGGAACACTTGGATGCTAGTATTTTAATCAACTGCCTTTCTTCTATATTCTGTCCTATTAACATTACCATTTGCCTGTTGCTTCACTTTCAGCATGGAGAGCATTAAACATTAAAAACAATTCAGAATTACAAAACATTTGGTGTTTCTATTTTAAAATTGCCCAGTATAGGTATTTTAAGTATGCTTTTAAGTATTGTGAACAAATATTTTGTAACTCTGATTTGATTTGCTTCTAATTTTTTTTTATTTCAAAAGCCCCTGGAGAAGGAATCTGTGCTCTGATACACACTGGGTTTAATAAAATATCACAAGCACTGGGGGTTGGTCTCTTCTTGGTTTCAGTTCCTTTTTCGACCCTAAGTAATACCAGATGCTTGTGCAAATACTCTCAAGGATCAAATGGAATATCCAGTCAGTGATTTTAAATGGAGATATGTGAGTATCCATGTGTTGTAGAATGACATGTGCCAGGAATTTCCAAAGGAGTGGCCATATTTGCTGCAGCAAAATCAACCATGCAATCATGTGGTTCCATAAAGACTAGAAAATGTATTCTAACTTCAGTTTTTAAAGACTACCAAATATGGGATTGCTGAAAATAAATGATTCTGTAACAAGTTTTTTGTTTACCCATTCTTTCTGCATCACAATCTGTTTTCATGAGCTGTTAGCCACATTGGCCCATAGTTTCTTCACTCACTTAAAAATGTTACGAAAATGAGGAAAATTTTCATCAAGGCAGACTGCAACCCTTTCCCAGGAAGTCTTGCCTCTAGTGTGAGACTGAGATACTGGGCACTTTCCCCCACCACATGTTGTGTTTTTCACATTTTGTTCAAAATGCCTCCAAGGTAAACAACTGCCTTTTCTATTTGTGAAGCTAAGCACAACATGTAGAGCTATAAATACAAAAGGACAGAGCTGATTGATCATAAAGATGCTTTTCTGCCTCAAACAGAACAACAGTATTTGGATGCCTGTAGTTAACTACCACATCCACCCCAAGTCCTGGTGGATGATAACCAAACCAGCCAATATATATACAGTATTAAACAATATAAAGAATGAAAATCTGCCATCAGATCAGATCAGATTGAGGAAAGCTATTTTTAAAATTACAATTCCCAGAATACTGCAACCAGCATGAGGGAATTGTGAGATACAGCATATTACTTTTTTCCCTTTCCCCCTTCTTCTCTTCTCTTCTCTTCTCTTCTCTTCTCTTCTCTTCTCTTCTCTTCTCTTCTCTTCTCTTCTCTTCTCTTCTCTTCTCTTCTCTTCTCTTCTCTTCTCTTCTCTTTCCTTGTCTTTTTGGCTACTGATCTTAGCCTTAATTTGGGCCAAAAAGTTAAGCTTGGCACAGTTTTTCATAGATGGCTGGACATTAGAAAGAACAGATAATTTATTTTCCTTGCCTTGATTTGCATGTATTCCTTTTGGCAAGGCAAACATATTTATTATAAGCTAAATGAAGAGACCAAGAGGCAGCCCTCTGACATTGCAGTACATCCAACTAGATATTCATAACACTCAGAAATGATTTCAATATTCCTGCCAACAGTCATGTAATGCAACTGATGCATACGAAACCCAGCATTCCCTCAGATTTGGAGGAGGTAGTCTATTATTTCTAGTTATGAAAAATAATGCTTTCATTATATTCCCTGTTACCAAATACCAAAGCAGTTGAGGCTTGAGTGGTGAAACTCAGTCACAAAAATAAGATCAGTGAAGTTGAACACTACACATCTTTCATTTATTTGAGAAATTGGATTTGGCTTGCAGTATGGAACTTAATTCCGGACTACTTTCTACAAACTTGGTCAGCACTTTCCTGGAATAAACCATCCATGGATTAGAGGTCATACATCATAGATAGTAATTCTTTTTTTAAGAACCCTAGGGGTCAAAATTTACTGGTAAGCACACACTAATCCTAGGAGCATAGAAATGTTCTCCTTCTGCAGAGTAATTGTAATTGTTCAAGTTACTTTCATATTTAGAAGTGCTGTGGCCTTACTTATATGTGTTTTACACCACTGGCCAGTGTCTCATACCATTCTGATATATTTTTAAGAACAATAACTAAAAGTAACTATTTGAATATCTTTGATTAAGAGCAAATAAAATTGACTTTTGAAGATATATGGCGGCAAATGTTTGAGACTTTGGAACGGTAATGGTAACTCATTACTTTAAAATAGACTTTCTATGCTACTCGTGTAAGAATTTCTTCCCAGGTTCCAGTGCTGATCGTCTTAGCTTAAGCTAATTTAATAGGCTGAAACTCAGTCCAACCAAGAGCTATCTTTAGGTGAGATTTATTCCTTCAGTAGAGTGGATTGAAATGTTTGTTAAGGTGATGCATTTGTCCAAGTAGGTCTTAATAGTTCAATGAGATTAATACTTATAGCTATTGTGTGTCTAATGGCAATTTAATTAGTTAAATGGACATGGCACCTTCTCACTAGCAAAAGGGAGAAAGGATCCAGCTGTGCATTATTTACTTTAGTGGTGGATTAAAAAATTGTTTAGTTCATTTATAGATAACAACTAGGTATCCAAATTTTTGTAAATCTCACCATACATTTTATGAAAAGTACATGATAACTGAACATTTGAATATAGAAGAAACTGACGTTGAGAAACGTTGAAGAGCAGATGTGTCTGATAACTGACTGGAATCCATATAAATTCAACCATGTTTTGAATGCTGAATTAGGGTTCTCATCTATTCTATTGTGACACAGGTTGAAACTACACACTTCAGAAATTCTGGGTGGAATCTGAAGAGATTTCTATCTCTGCACATGGCAGTAAGCCCAACTGTGCTTTAAATCAGTGGTCCCCAACCTTGGGCCTCCAGATGTTCTTGGACTACAACTCCCAGAAACCTTCAGCACCCCCTCTGCCCTATACCATCTTAGGCCATTGGCCGGTCTAGCCCAATATCATTAGTCCTGAGCAGCAGTGGCTTGTTAGGACTTCAAGAAGGAGAGTTTCCAGCCCCATCAAGAAATCCCTAGTATATCCTGGTGAATCTCCTATTTGGGTACTAATTAGGCCCGATTCTGCTTAGCTTCTAAAATCAGACAAAATTGGATGCATTCTGGGTGAAATATTTCCATTCCTGTATTCCGTGTTCTTTTATCTGGCACTATTTGTTTTCTCCTTCTGCCACACAGCCTCCATTTATCTCAATGGGAATGACACAGCCATTAAGTTCTGAAGGTTGCACACCATATTATTAAAAGGTACTAATACCGAATGCCACACATACAGTGCATTGAAAGATTTATGGCTTGTTGACTTTTTATTTTATTATGAAAAGGTCATTTTTTCCAAAGAGCACTGGAAGGGTTTTATACTATGTATAAAATGAGTTTATTGCCATTTTGCTAAGACTGTGCTACCCTATTAATTAGCATAGGTCACAATGAACTATGGTGGGAACACAACTACAAAACCTTTCACATCAACCACTTGTATAATATCCATTTCTCCAGTGTTGGTTTTAAGCAGCAGATTTCCATACACTAACTCCTTTATTTTTCCTCCCTTCCAGTATTTTATAGTATTGAGAATGAAATTCCATACACCATTTTACCAGTTACTTCTTCCAGAATCAGTGGCATAATCCACCTGTTTCAAGTAAGCAGCTAATGTCAACGACGGGTCTAACACCATATGTCAAACTGGTGAAGGATTTACAAGTTTGCTCCTTCATTAAAATGAGGCTTGTTAGATAATATCATAATTTCTCAACGGAAATGGTTATATAACTAGCCAAATTTATAACACAGAGCATATTGTGTTAATGAAAATCACACACACACACACACTCAAAGATGGTCATCGCTGGATAATTATTTCCTATCTTGCTTGCAAAAGCTTTGGGTCCTGTGTGCTCTGATTGTGCCTGGCACACTGGAGTTTTGTTACCGTCGTTTCAAAGCAAAGTGGCAAAGATGAGTTTCCTTTAGATTCAAGCTTTGCAAGTTCATACAAGTATCCAAATCCTGTGTCTCCAAATGTACATTAGGAAGGACTTCAGAATGCCCACAGAAATTGGGGAGCAGCCATAGCACTACCATCTATAATAATGGACTGTCACTAGACCCTCTAGGATGGCCTAGACATCCTGGCTGGGCAGCAATGCTGTTCTTGCTTCAAGGACAACTCCAGTAGCTCTGCTTTTGCCAGTGATGAGCTCCAACCCCACACCACCGGTTACCGTGAAACCTCCCTGCATTGGCCAACTAGAATGGAAGCCCTGGTGTAGTTTTAAAATGGTGCCAATGTGCCCTTCTAAAAACTGCACCAGGGCTTGTCTTATGTGGAACAACCAATTCAAAACCAACACAATTCAAAGTGCTGGTTTCAACCTATAAAGCCCTGAATGACTTGGTTCCAAGCTATCTCAAGAACCACATCTCCTTGTATGAAACTCCTCAGATGTTAAGATCATCAGGTGAGGCCACCACCTTCACAGGTGTGCTTGGTGGGGACAAGGGAGAGGGCCTTCTCTGCCTCTGCTCCCAGACTCTGGAACTCCCTCCAACAAGAGGCTAGGCTGGTCCCCATCTTTGCTGTCCTTCCGCAAGCAGGCAAAGACCATTCTCTTCAAGCAAGCTTTCCCTTAGCAACAGGCTGAGATGTTTTTCTTTTAAAATGTATTGTTGTGCCTTGTTGATTTGAATGTGTTTTTGGTATAGATTTTGTTTACCAATTTATTATGGCATTTGTTTGATCCTTTAAAAATATTTGTATACTTACTGTTTTTAGCTTTCAAATATTGTCTTTTGGGTCCTCTTTGAGGAGAAAGGTGGGGTTAAAATATTTTACATAGATAAAATAAATACAAAATGAAGTAACTTCAAAGCAACTTGAGTAATTTCTGTAAGTGTAATTGCAGTCACTGCAAGCTTCAGTTTGGGGCTATGATACACCACTGCATGCAAAGATTTTTGCATCGTATATTTTTTTCTGAATTCAGAGAAGCAATGAGAAGGAAATGGATTCCTATGCTGTATTAGACACTGGATTTGATGCAATTCCATGGAATTAAACATCTTCCCTGAATGTAAAAGCAATCTCCCATATTTTGGTGTCTCCTGTATTTCTAATAAGAATTATGTAGTAAACAGCTGTGCAGGCGATATTCTTAAGTTTATCCTTTTGGGCTGACCACACATTATGGGCTTTTTGATAGAGAGGTCCCAAGCCCTCCCTTAAACTCAAGAACCACACAAAGTGACTCAGTTCTTCTCTTAATAGAGAATGTACTGTAGGCTATTTGAAATCTAAAGGGTTCCTATGTATCCATGAATGGCTTTATGACCCTAACCGTGTAGCCTGCCGTCTCCTATATAACATGAGCAATTTCTTTTAGGAGTCCCGGGCTCTCTGTGAATTTTCTCAGTGGATTGGCATGAAGCTATTTAACCCAGATGTTTCTGTAATTTGTGTGCATTAGGAGATTCATGGTGCCTTGGCCAAGTGTTAACATTGTGAGCTTTAATGTAAAACATGTTAGGACTGGAGACTGGTTAGAAAATCTTATATTAACTACATGTCCAGACAGATTTCTGTAGGACCTGCATTTATATTGCAACCCTGCTCATGTTGTATAACTATGTGCTATTGAATGCTTTTGGACACTCAAAGTATGCTATACAGAAGGTGGAACAATGGGAAACGGCTCCTTGAACATCAAAACTGGCCTTCAGTTGGATGACCTTGTAAAGCAGTGCCAGCAAGCTACAGGTGGATGCCACATGAGTAGGTGAAAAATGTGCTTGTGAAAAGTTTGCTGACAATTTTGTGTGCATAATATAGTTCTTTAAGCAGTGGGGCTAATCTGGGCATCTGTTATGTATTTTACCGTTTTAATGGTAGTTTTAAGGATATTCAAGCAGGTGCGATATCTTACATTTTAAAGTTCTAATAAAAGTAAAAGATAGGTTAAGCACCACAAGACCAAGATGTTTTTCAAAGCATTTACTTTAACTTTTGAAACATAACAACATCAATAAATTTTCTTTTGCTAGTTTCTCCCTCTTTTTTTCTGCCAATTGTCTTTCTTTCTCAAGTGTATTGACAATACATGGGCCAACCTTTTTGTCGACAATGCTGGTAACAATGAGAAATTTATTTTGGTGTCATTTACTAAAACTTCATATTTTCACCTTTTACTGAATATTACAATTTATTATTTGGAATGTCAAATATATTTTCCATTTCTATAAAGAATATTCCACATGCCTTTGTACCCTTTCTATATTTTCATATTTTTATGCCTTACATCTCGTCTATGCAATTATTCAAACCAGTAAACTATGCTATGTTATAAATTTTGTAAACAGCCTTTATCTTTCTAAAATATGTTATCTCCTCTTAACAAATCCACATTCTTTGAGTATGTTGATAATTTATACAAAAGCACCATATATCTCCTTCTTTATGCTATAATTCCCATTAAAAATGTTTTTGATGAGGAAAAGAAAGTCCAATATCAAGGTCTCAACATATCAGAAAGCAAAAATTGCTGACCTCCATGTGACATCTCATATCCACTGCAAGAAGATGAAAAGTACATTTTAACCATCTTTTAATTTGTGCAAAATGTTTCTATGCAAAACCTTGTGTCTTGTCCCTTAGATACATACAGACGATTGGCTGATGGATCAAAAAGATGCAAACAACCCATCCAATGCTGATTGAATTTTTTAAAAAGATACAACCACCCATTCAATGCTTCTTAAAAGTACTTGCTACAAAGCAGCAGATATAGTTTTGTGCAATTGCACCTTGAGAAATATTTATGGAAGTATGAAAACTTTGTCAACAAAGGTAAAAAAGATCTTCCTATCTCATGAGTGAGGAAAATATTTGGTGATTTCTTGTTTTCACATACAGGAATGTGATCATCAAGAATTTCTATCCCCATATACTACACAGAGAGCCTGCTAAATGGAATACTGTAGTCTAATTCAATGTAACATTTTCAGGGAGCTAGAGGAGCTGCTAGAGGGAAGAGATAATGAGGAAATCAGCTTCCACTACCCAGTTCTTATGTATTTGAATCTGGATCATATCCAGTATTTTATTGAGGACCGAGAAAACTATTTTGCTGACTCCCAAGTTAGCAAATGCTCCTGGAATACCATCAACATAGTCAATAAAAATGGGTATGCATGTGTTTATTTTAACCACTGAATATTTTTCTGGCAACTCATATCCACCTCACAAAAAGTAGCATGTTCTTCTGTAATTTCATTGCAGAGTTTCATAATTTCTCCACATTTGGACTGACATTTCTGAATATCAGGATAAGATTTAGGTGAGCGACCGGAGGAGATTGTTTTGCACAAAATTTAAAGTCTTGGCAGGTAGCAAACATTTCCCACAATGTGATGTCTTAACGTGAAACCCACACATTATTCATTCATAATTTAAAACACTTCATGCCTTTCTAGATACAGTCCTCAGTAACTGTTAGCCAAAAGCCAATGACATTTTTAACTGGCGTAAATCCTATTTGTCTTTCTAAAGTTACTCAGTACCAAAAGAAAATGCCTGTTTCTCAACACACCACCAAATTGGCTCCAAATTTTCCATCTCAGATTACATCTTCCTTTGTTTCATACATTTTTTCCTTGTTCGATTGGGCAGCAGTAACATTAAGCAAAGATCAAATTTCTAATTAGATTTTGGTGCTGTAAAGAGGACCATCCTCACGCTTTTTGCCACTTGAGGTAGAACAACAAATGCCACCTTCATTCTGACCTAAGTGCAAAGTAACCAAAGATAGCTGAGGAAGGAAACCCAACAAGCATCTTTTTCCTCTTACCTGCAGTAAAAATACAACAATAAACTAGATGACTAACACTTTGCTGTCTTTTCATGCAACCCCAAGTCTCCTGCATTTACCAACAATGCTCGACCTAGTAGGAAGCTGCCTGATACTTAATCAGACTTTTAGTCCATCTAACACAGTACAAAAGCAAAGTGTGCTGCTAAAATACCGCCCCATAGTGCTTCAGGCACTCTCTGGGCAGTTTACAAGTTAATTATGCAGGTTACACATTGCTCCCCCCCAGCGAGCTGGGTACCGACCTCGGAAGGATAGAAGGCCGAGTCAACCTTGAGCTGGCTACCTGGGATTGAACCCCAGGTCGTGAGCACAGTTTTGGCTGCTGTACAGCGGTTTAACCACTGCGCCACGAGGCTCTCAGTACAGTATTGTGATTTCACAGTGGCCGCTCAGGTTCTCAGGAAGGTTTCTTTTCTACCTTTTTGTAGAGCCCTGGTCTTCCCTGGTGGCCTCCCATCCAACTAGTAATCAAACCTTAACCTGGTCAGATTCTGAAGTCAGATGCGACTGGATGTATCATGGGATGGCGTAGCCATGACCATCTGTGCAAGCATAACAGGTAAAATCCAGAGACAAAACAAAACAAAAACAAACCCCAAAAAAGGCAAAAAGAGAAAAATATGTGGCACCAAAGAAGTAGACATAATCCACGAAAGCTCACATTAAAATATAATAGTTAGTCTTTTAGGTGTCACATTTTTTGTTTTTATTATATATTTTATTTACATAATATGACACCCTTCTCCCTGCACCCTCGGACTATTAAAACTGTACAGTTATCACAGATTTTTAAATGCCATAATGATTTATGCATAAAGAAGCTTCTGCTCTTCATCACCTACTACTTGTCCTCCTTAAATGCGTTATAACAGGGACGAAACCTGGGACTATCAAGGCCCTGTTTCCCACTGCTGCATTAATGCAAATCTCTTGGACACTTTGAATGGCAAGGCCTTCCATTCAGTTATAAATATGACCATACTACACTTAGTAAAATGCTATACGAGACAGGCTCCTTCTCCACATGTCAGGTTCCCTTTCCCAACAGGTTTCAGTTCTGGATCCCAACAGGTTTCAGTTCTGGATCCCAAGCCTGTCTAGTTCCTTCACTTATGATACACTGAAGTCACCTGCGTATAATAGAAGTAAGGAGGCTCCTCTAACACAAGAATGCCCTAAGTCACTGGTTCTTAACCTTTGTTACTCGGATGCTTTTGAACTGCAACTCCCAGAAACCCCAGCCAGCACAGTTGGTGGTGAAGGCTTCTGGGAGTTGCAGTCCAAAACTCCTGAGTAACCCAAGGTTAAGAACCAGTGCCCTAAGTAATAATATGGTCTCAAGTGTTACCTTCTCAATGGCTGTATTTTCTAAAATCCCAACCTTGCAGCTGGCCATTAATTGTCTGTGCAGTTACTCCATAAAGATACATTATGGGTTTCAAGCGTCAAAGTAGACCTTTATTCTGTTGTATGTCTTTCTGTACTTCTTCAAGGGGCGTTCTTTTTCTCCTACTACAAGAGAAAGGAAACAACATGTCTCCAGCAGGAGCTACAGTAGATTCGGATCCCAGACAGTGTGGTCAATGGTAATGGAAACAGAAGAGACCAAAGTTTCCTAAACTTGCCCTACAAGCCTGACCTATGAATAGCTGGAATGATGGGGGCATGCTTGTGTTACATGCTATCTCTTTAAGGCAATCCCAGAATGCATCTGTGTGAGTAGTTCATGTGAATAAACCAGAGGATCAGTGTCACCTTTACAACTGATGAGTGGTTGTGATTGCATTCTGTGCTAAATACACCAGTAACTAGGGACAGTTCTTCAGTTACTTTCCATTTATCATGCCCTCCACCACCACGTTCCTTGTCTTCTGCTTCATGCTTTCCTAGTGTGTAACAGTAAAGAGCTTATCTTTCAGAAGAAGTCCAGCAGGTACTGCTTTTCTTAAATGTATTACAGATGAAGCCTAAAGGAGAATGCTCTTGCTGAAGATTGTTACCAGTTGGTAGTCTAGGACAAAACTTGACCTTCTGCAGCAATGAGAAGTTCTACCCATAAAGTTCTCTGTGTCCTCCACAGTAATTCCTTACTGAGGAAAGGAATAAATGCTGACTGAACCTATGAAGGACCTTCACATTTGTAATGGTCCTGGAG
This sequence comes from Pogona vitticeps, assembly GCF_051106095.1. NCBI lineage: Eukaryota > Metazoa > Chordata > Lepidosauria > Squamata > Agamidae > Pogona > Pogona vitticeps. The sequence continues at coordinate 30,391,914 of NC_135787.1, forward strand.
GTAGAGGGACACGTTTTAGCAATTGATTTTTATGAATCATGATACTGAAAACATTAGCATGCTATAGGACAGCTGAATTGGTAGGTACGAGACAGAGAGCTGGACTCAGGTGAATATTACATAAATTATAAATAAAGGGATGCTTGAAATATATTTCCATTAATCACGGCCATGTCCTGACTGTTTTTGAAAAAGATTTGGTCCAGATTGAACATGGGTATTGCTATTGATTCACCATATTAAATTAACAATGTGAAAAATGGCCTAAAACAAACAAACAACAGAAAAATAAGGCAAGGCTCGCAAAAGCTGATGGCAATTTTGTCCTCTAAACTTTTCTATCATTTCTAAAATAACCTCCTTTTTTTCTACCTTTGAGAAGCAATTCAGCCTGGCACTTCTGAGTATTTCTACTGCCACCAGCCATTTTTTTACAGAAAGGCCAAGATTATTTTTTGATGGATTAGCTGTAATATTAAATTATCACTGGAATAAGTACAGTTTACAAAACCACTATTCCACTGTGGATCCATGACAGAGTTTTTACAATTACTGCTTTCAATTCCACTTGGGAGCTAAGATTATGATATACTACTGATTAGAAATGGGAATAAATGTCTGAATGCCAGCATCTGACCAATTTATTTTTCCCAGATGCACTTGCTGACAGAGCAAATGTAATAAAGTAACTTGTTTTTCTTTAACAAATCTATAATTTGTTTTCAGAAAGGTCTGAATGTGAAATATGATGCTCTGCATTAAATATGAACCGATGTGTGAAATACCTGAAAGTTCTCCTGCTCTCTGTTCTACTCTTTCCTCTACAGAAGTAAGTGAATTCTGGAAGAATCTATTAGAAAAGGTTCTTCTATGCTCATGAGACATATAAGAAGCATCTTACTTGGCCACAAAAAAAATCCAGCCTTCTCTTTCCCCAGCAGCCAGCCACAGATTTCTGGGACATCCACAAGGGTCATTGTTGTTGAGCAACTAATTTTTGAAGACGTTTAAAGATGCTTTTAAAAGACTGCTTTATATCTTGTTTTTCCTGATGTTATTCCAGTTGTTCATGGAACTATACCAAGAAAACACCACCTGCAAGCTTCACTCACCAAAATGCATAAATAAATGATGTAAAAACATATTTACTTGCAGAAAATAGCTCAATTCTCCTTATGTTACAGTGCACTCCCCTTCCTTTTGGGGGTACTTTCCCAAACGGAGGCTGCCCCAGAGTGTGAGAGTGAAAGCAGGAGGCAGAGAGAAGAAAGAATAAGGAATAGGCAAGGAAAAATCAGCAGAAGTTCACATAGTTGTGGAAACAATACAAACACAAGAACACGTGGTGCCTTTAATCACCCATTAAGAATACAAAACAAAACAAAAAAGCAGAAAACAAAACAACAACAAACTTTTGATGATAAAACAATTTCTTCAAGGCTATGCATGAAGTTCTTGTTGATAGTTCAAGTAGAATAGGCAAGAAGATCTTGGGGTCAAGATATTGATAGAACTTGAACTTTTGACAAGCAATTCAGCCTGCCACTTGTGAATACTTCTGCCACCAGCCATTTTTTTTATAGAGAGGCCAAGATTATTTTTGATGAATTAGCTGTAATATTAAATGATCACTGGAATAAGTACAGTTTACAAAATCACTATTCCACTGTGGGTCCATGACAGAGTTTTTACAATTATTGTGTTTGGTTCCACTCGGGAGGTAAGATTATGATATACAACTGATTAGAAGTGGGAATGTCTTAATGCCAGCATGGATGCAGCTGAATGCATGGTGTGCCCAGTAGCAAAGTGCCCTTTCAAATGTAGAGATGGGACAAACCTTGGTTTGGAGGTTCATGCCAGTTTGCGCCCATGGTGCCTCAGGTGCTGCGTGTTCCCTTCCCCAGCTAGATCCCCTATTCACGAGCTGGCATGCACTCCTCTCCTCCTCTTCTTTGGTTGTTTGACCAGTCTTCAGCAGGCGCATGGGCATCCCTGCCTTGCCTCCTTGGCGATTTGTCCATTCAGACAAGGAGGCAGGACAGGCAAACCCATGCTCCTACCAAGGATTGGTTGAGCAGTTGAAGAAGAAGAAGAAGAAGATAGGAGCATCCTCCAGCTTGTACGTAGGTAATTGGCCACTGAGGTGGTGCCACACCTACAAACTGGCATGGAACTCCGAATCGAGGTTCGTGCCCATCTCTAATTCCATTGATATCTATGAAACTGACTTTTTCAGAGGTTTGCCCACTAGTACTTCACTTATTTAATGTCATTTCATTATTTTCCTCTCATGAACATGCATGCCATTGTGCCACCTTGTCGCATTATTAAAACTCATCTTTTCATTTTATGAAGAGACGCTCACCTTTCTGAATGGCTATCTGGTTTCTAAAATGGTGATAACAACAGTTGAAGTTGCAGTGCTGTGCTTGTAAAACAGGTAGCTTTCCTTTACTTTGGATCCTCTACTGGCACACAGTACTTCAGATGAGAATTTCTTAGATTTTTTTTAAAAATAGGAAAAACAGAGAAGATAAAGTAAACCATCTTCAGAAATTCTGTCCTCAAATTTGATAAACTATCCCTGCTGGGGATAATTTACCTTTGTAAATTACTAGTGTTCAGCATCTGTCTCTATAAAGCTGTGTGTTGTGTTTACGGTAGATTGAATTTTCAAATGCTAATGGTATAAAGCAAATCCTATTTCAATAACTAAAACACTGGGTGCCTGTGGGTATGCTGAGGAATATAGACAAGAGGCCAAATGATCAAATCAACGATGCATAATCTCCATGTAGCACTTCTTAAAATGAATATTCAGGATTGTTCTATTTAAACAAAGCCAGCCTCTGTTGTAGGTGGAGCAATGAGATGTGTGCCACTTTCAGAAAATGACAACAAGGCCCTTGTTTGTATATGTGGTCTGCATTAGCCTAAGGCGCTTTCATTTCTTTATAGCTTATTATTTTTTCAACCTCAATGGCAATTTCCAATAAACTTGCTAAACTGATTGCCCACATATTCCTGCAATGCATGGCAAAAGTGCAAACAATGGTTTATTAATGCTAGTTGCAATGTAATTCCATTAGCTTTTTCCGAGCCCTGGAAGTTTATTGTGAAAGGTTTACTGAGCTTGAAAATGTCACAATCATTTCATGACCTTTAAAGGTAACTCCTTTTCGATAAGGTAACCTAGTTATGGGTTACTGAAATATGTTGTGTCAGGACAAACTCAGGCTTCCATGTCTGACCTATGTGGTGTATAAGCCATGAAAATGCTACAGCATCCACTTTTTGTTACACCATCGTATTTCATAAACTAAAGCTAAAATCCTATTCACTGTTATGTGGGAACAATTTTAGACCTGATTGAGTGCTTCTCAGCTTGCAGTAAAGATGCTTATCTTTGCATAGGAAGGAGTAAGGGGAGGGAGACTCCCTGGGTTTCCATGACTACCCTTTACCCACTCTGACCTGTGGTGATCTTTTTTCAGCAGAGACTAACACACTTAAGTTGCTGGTGTCACTTCCTTCCTTTGACCCTTCCCTAAAGAGGAGACATCTTGGCATTGTTTTCAGGACACATGTGGCACCCAGAATCTCCACCTTAGAGTGACTGCCATCTTTCCCCTCTTAATATGTTACTCTGATAAATACTAGCTGTCTTGTTTTCATAGAATAGGAAGACTGAATTTGATTTCTTTCCAAGGACAGTGTGTGATCTGCTCATCACTCTGGTTTTCAGTGGGCTGAATCCACTAGTTAACTCAGCTGCTCCTCACTGTGCTCACAAGTAAGATCAACTGAATACAGGAGATCTATTGGTGTGAAAATGAGAGATTGTTTCCTAGGTTGGGTACTCCAGGTTTTGGAATCCTGGCTAATGGAGGCTGAGCTAGATCCATCTCCACTGATATTCTACCAGCCATCATGTACATTATGATTTATCCATCCTCTTTGCTTCTAAACTGATGAGTTGTTGAAGCATGTTTTAATCTAATGGGTGCTATTTTATACTTTTTACTGATCTGTTTTCATTTTTCATCTATTTTTTTATTGGATCAGTTTTAATGTTTTACATTTTGGTTTCTTTTACAGTGGTGCCTTTGGTATGTGAAAACATCGCTGTACGGATCAAAAAAAGCCATTGGAATGCATTAAACATCATTTAATGCGTTCCAAATCGGCAGAAAACTCACCGTACAGCGATGTTTTCCAGTCCGGCAGCCATTTCCGGATCAGCTGTTCGGCGGGTCCAAAATGGCTGCCGGAACACCCAAAATGGCCGCGCGCAGCGTTTTTGCGCCCTCCCCTTGCTTACCAAGGGCACGAAAACGCTGCCTGTGGCCATTTCGGGTGTTCCGGTGGCCATTTTGGACCCGCCGAACAGCTGATTCGCGGGTCGCAAGGCGAAGGTCGGTAAGCGAAGTGCTTACCGATCTTCACTATGCGAATTTTGCCCATTGGGGCCGATGCAATGCCTTCGCATTAGCGATCCCGGAAAAGGGATCGCTATGCGAATTCATTGCTGTACGGGACACTCGTTAAGTGAGGCACCACTGTATTTGTATTTGTTAGTCCACATGGAGAACTAATGTTAGTAAAAAGACAAGTAATGAATTTAACAAATATATAACTACTGTACTTAATATTTGGAGCCAATGGAGATTACAATCACCACACACACAAAAAAGGTGAACAAAGAATCATTCAAGGGCCAGGTGCCTACAAATCCTACAATTAATCTATCCACTGAGTGACCTGTCACTCATTCTGTCACTGAATGGGCTGAATGGGATATTCATATAATTCTAACAAGTCATGGAGAATGTTGCTGAATATTTAGTAATTTGTTTATTTCATATTACATTTCATTGCCTGAAACTCAGTAGTAAATTGCAACTAAACAAGGTCCACTGAATTAGTAGGGATTGGGTGAAGCAACACCTATGTAATTCGTGAAGGCTTTCGTGGCCGGGATCTAATGGCTGTTGTGGGTTTTTCGGGCTCTTTGGCTGTGATCATTGCACAAAAAAGGCCAGCTAACGGCAACCATCGATCACAGTGACAGATAATCTCTCCCCCCCCTTCATCACAACAAAAACATGCTGATCATCCTGAAAAAAGACAAAAGCTGTTCCCACAGCTATAAATACTCAACTATCCAACAAACAGCAAAAGAGCATGGACAGAGTTCCTACTCCAGTCCTCTGAAGATGCCGGCCACAGAGACTAGCGAAACATCAGGAAGAACAACCTTCAGAACACAGCCAAGGAGCCCGAAAAACCCACAATAGCCAACACCTATGTAAGTTCCATTGACTAAAATGCCCTATTCTAGTTGTAACCTACTCCTAGAGAAGGTTCATCTCACTTCCTAAAGGCAACAGCCCAGATACTGCTGCTCCCCTCCCCACCTCCTCTGACTCAAACAGCCACTCGCCAGGCCCACCTTGATTGCTTTTCGCACCTCCTTGGCTAATCTCCCAGTCACAAGCAAGAACACAGACTCCACCCCTTTTCCTGAGTGGGAGATCAGCCAAGAGGGTGGAGCAGAAAAGCCTGAGCTGTTTCTGAGACTCGAAAATCAGTTGAGGAGATGGGTTAGTAAGCTGGGCTCAGTGAGTTATTTGAGTCAGAAAAGGCAGGAGAGGAGAGCAGCTGCACCTGTGGTGCTGCCTTTACAAACTGGGATGAACCAGAACAAACCGGTTCATGTCCATCTCTACTTACTACTGGTTTTCAGCCATTGTGTTTTAAACCGTGTTTAGTATATTGTTTAAATTGATTGTGAGCCTCCTTGAATCCATTTTTGGAAGCAAGGCAGCAGATAAAAAGGAAGGAAGGCAGACAGACAGATGGAATACTACTTGCCGTACTGCCAGAATGAAATCCTTTAAAATCCACCATATACCGAGTTTTAGGTCAGTTGGAGTTGGAGGTAAGCAAGAAAGAGTGGCCTTTCTCTTTATATTCCCTCCCTCCTAAAACTGCTAAGATCAAACTTCCTGCCTCTTTCTTTATTCCTTATTCGTGTATTACATGAGTCTTCCTCATAAAGGACTTGTACTCCCCAAGCATATGCCTTCACATCCATAAACTATTAAAGTAGATTGAAGTTCTTGGCATGGATTTCTCCAGACAGACATTCTTTAAATAATTGATGGCTGTAATGTTATTACCCCATAGATCTTTGTCTAGGGACCCTCATGTTGCAACAATAAAGGATGCTGCACAAGTTGCAAACCGACAAAGCTCAGGTAACTTTTGCACATTGTCTTTTATTAATGAACTCTATTTGTTGGATTCTCCTGTGGCAAATATCTTTCCAATATGATCTTTTCTATGTTGTTTGTCAGTAAGAACTATGTGAATGTAAACAATCTCAGCCAACTTCCTAGATGTTACTTTTTTTCAGTAGGTTGTTAACATCGTAGAGCTCAATAAAAAATTTAATATATCTTAAATGCATTACAGGAATAGCATGATCATGAAGCTGTCAAATTACAGACAAATTCATACGGAGGCTATCCAAATTGTGCCCCAGCTGTACATAATATAATGAAAAATGTAATAAAATATATTTTTGAGAGAAGAAGTGGCTCTAAAATTTTAAATGAAGTGAAAAAGAATTACAAATCAAAAAGTAATTAGCTGCCTTGAACTTTACCAAAAAAATGTGACAGTTTATTGTGTTACACATTACTTTTTCATTATCAATTTTTGGGTTAGGAACCCCTTAGGATTGATAAGAGAATGGCATAAACATTGAATAATCCCATGAATAATGCTTATAAATGCCCTCTAATTTTTTTTAACTTTAAAATTAATGGAAAATGCTGCTCATGAAATCAATAATCCCCAATGCCCTCTTTATGTTACTTTTGAAATATAAAGACATCATGCCCATGTTGCCATATCCAACTGGTTACCAATGAGTAACATTATTTGTTATTAGTTACTTCCAGCCTCTTCAAAGGTATGCTTCCTTGGAGAGAACAGAAGGTTCTTTATTTCTTTTGTGGAGGAACTAAAGGGATTGGGGGGGGGGGAATTGCAAGCGATTCTAGTATGCATACTCACGTTAGAAGAATCTTGCATTGACAGAATCTTGCACTGTTATGTTAACAATATTAGTTCACAGAGAATGACATTACTTTTGGAAGCTCAGACCACTGAACTTTGTGGATGACTTTAAAAAGAAAACCCTCTCACTCAGTTCCGCAACTTGAGGTTCAAATATGTGGATGATTTTATAAGCTTACTTTTCAAGATTGTTGTACTATGATAACCACCCAGAGTAGACCAACTGCCCAAAGTAGACCTTTGGTCTAGATGGGCGAGATAGAAATCCAATCAATCAATCAATCAATCAATCAATCAATCAATCAATCAATCAATCAATCAATCAATCAATCAATCAATCAATCAATCAATCAATCAAATAAAGCATTTAAATTGCTTTGATAATTTAGAAGATAAACTATCTAAAGTTGAAGTGTTGATATTTAGTAGAGTTCACCAATACATTACTGCTTTAACTATCCTGAATTCTACCCCATCCCTTAAATGTATATCCATGTCTCATAATATGGAGCTTAAACAATACAGTACTCCATTTACAGCGAGGGAAATGTTCAGTATTATCTTCCAACCTTTAATTTATTTATTTTATTTGCAAGATTTTTTAGCCACACCATTACCAGTGGTCTTTAATGCGACTAAGGGCAATCCTGGCATTCTAGAAAAACAACAAACTAATTCCACATGGCCTTAAAAATCTTAATTAAAGCACTGCTGAAGAAATTGTATAATTAACATCAATATATTATGGTGATTTTTAAAAACAAAATTATATATAAATCTCAAGAAGGCATTAACATGCAAACATCATAAAATACCTTTTTTGAAACTGATTTTGAACAACCTTTTTGACCCTATTGCACTCATTCTTGATCTATTTTAATCAAGAATATTTTAAAAATACAGTATATTATCCCAGCTGACTAAAAGAGTATCATCACTCTAGAATCTCCCATTTCAATAATTGTTGCCTATTAGGAGAATGATCATGTGGTATTAGGGGACAGCAATGAGATCATTACAAGCCTTCTCCTACAAATGAAAATACCTTTAAAAATGTATGGTTATATTTCTAGGTTTTTGTCAAATCCCAGAAGACTTCAAAAGCAGAACTTCAGAAGAACCGTGTGAAGTACAGGGATTCTTTTACTACTTAATCTAATATTTGTGAAAATTTCAGTAATGCTGTAAATGGACAATAGTTCCCTCCAGTAAGTATCAAAAGAGAGATCCATAAGCCAAAAATAAAATAAATAAATAAAAGGTAGTCCAGCTGGACATTTCGACCTAGTTAGACTGTAAACCCAGGTGGATGATTGTCACCTTCCACTCCTGATTCCTGCATCTGATTCTTGTTCAGGATGCACCAGGGAGTTTAAGAGCTTGAAAAAGTTATTCATTGAATTCAGCTTCAAGAAACCACCAACTAGTATGGGCAAAGTAATCACATTGGCTGGAAGATTCTGGGAATAGTAGCTAAAAAAAAAAAAAGTAAACTTACTATGCAATTGCAGAAGCACAGAAAGTAATACAGCTTTTCCTATCCAAAAAGCAAAACCCAGTAGTGGTTCCCAATCCTAGGCAACCCAGGTATTCTTGACAGCAATTCCCAGAACTCTTTGTTCCTAACTGTGCTGGCTGGGGTTCCTGGGAGTTGTAGTCCAAGAACGCTTGGGTTAACCAAGGTTTGGAACCACTGCAGTAGAAGATTTTGAGAATTTCAGTCCAAAAAGTTTTGTTTCCTCATTATTTCATTCGTTGACCCAGGGTTAGGGGTTAGAACAGATGCAGTTTAGTTTTAATTGCTTGTTAATTGGAGGACTCATATCAAACCTTCAGATTGTCTCTTACACGGTCTCCAAATCTTCAAACTCACAACTACAGTTCTAATAGAAGTGGGATTTCAAGAAGATTATCACATCTGTATGTGAAAAAGAGAACGTTGTCATCCTCTTTAGTCTGAGGTTCTACTCACCTGCTGACCGGATAGCTCACAGAGTTAGGTAGAGGTTGGGAGTTCAGTTCCCTACTGTGCATTCCAAAAGACCCAGCTGTTGTGACCTTGAGCACACCATACAGTCCCAGGATGACCCCAGTAGAAGGGAATGGTAAACCACTTCTGAGTACTCTCTATATAGGAATGCCTGAAAATGATTGCCAGAAGTCAGAACTGATCTGACTACATACAATTATTATTATTTCTATCCCTCCCCAGTCATTAAATTCCAAAAAAGGGGGAAAAGCTCCTTAGCAGTCACTGAACACTGCCATCTAAACCTAGTGATAGTTTCATGCTAATGGCATAAACAGAGATGTTTCAACTTATTGACTTCACAGCAGTAACAGCCACTTTTGACTAGAAACACAGAAGCCCAACGTCAAAGCCATGCAAAAAGGTTTGAGCTTATGTATCTGGAAGAAGAGTGTGCCTTGTCAATGAGAAAATGAGATATAAAAATACGATATAACATAAAAAGTCTATCTAAACAGTAACACTAGTCTTTTTATTTACTTTATTGTGGGAAACCTCCGCTTAAAGGTTGTAACTGCATTCTGTTCCAGTGACATGAATACATTCCTGGCAGGATGCAGCAGCTGCCAGCAGGCAGGGTAACCCCTTATTCTGCCCTTTCGCTTAGAGGTAGAGCATAAGATCAAAGGGTTATTTTACCCAATCCTAGTTACGATTAGGTAACTAGTATCCTATCTGTCTGTCTCATAACATACTATCTAATCATGCTAAGTAAACAAAAGAGCTCTCAGGGCGTTGCCGGTAGGCTCTGCTGGCTCGGACATCCGCTGTTGCCTTCCTTGGTTCCGTGATCACCCAAACCTTATAGCTTTGTGAAGTGGCTAGTTGGTGACTGCAAAGACATATAAATACTGTGTGGTGACATCAGGCTGAGCTTTCCTTAGCAGCTCCACGGTTGGACTGTCCATGGGTGATCTTGGGCTTTATTTTGGAGGATTGAGCTGTCATTCCCCTTTTCCTTTGACACCCACCATTCCATTTACTGTATTGATTTCAATTTCCCCTTTCCTCAGTTCAAAATGCTTACCGTGTTTCCACCCGAATAAGACAGGGTCTTATATTAATTTTTGCTCCAAAAAACAAACAAACAAACAAAAAACGCATTAGGGCTTATTTTCAGGGGATGTTTTATTTTTTTCAAGTACAAGAATCTATGTTGATTCAAATACAGTCATGTCATCTTATGGTTGCTGCACGATGGTGGAGGTGGGGGTTTCACTTAAATAGGGCTTATTTTGGGGGTAGGGCTTATATTACAAGCATCCTGAAAAATCATACTAGGGCTTATTTTCAGGTTGGGTCTTATTTTTAGGGAAACAGGGTATCTGCTTAACTGTTTGGATGTTAATGGGATGCAGAGGAAGGATCTTTTGTGGTGGTGCTGTGCCAAAGCTGAATGTCTTCCTCTGCCTTGGAATTGCTACAAATCACACATACATTCCTGATTTGCTCTGGTTTTGCCCCTTTGCTCAAAGCCATTGCACATGTCTAATTTACTGTGTGTTGTTCCCAAACATCTATACATCAGATGCTGTGGCTCTTGCAGTGCAATAACATGCACCGTTGCATGTGCAGCTCAGAGGTATGACTGCTGAATTCAATAGAACTTGTTCCCAGGAAACTGGGACCAAGATTGAAGCTGCAATAAGCCATTGGGGAACCTGAATTGGACTGGAAATGCAATTTGCGCTTGCTTACCTAGGAGGAAGCACTACAGCATAGGACTTTAATGTTTGTAAAAGTTACTTTTCTGGCCTACAGCCCTCAGATTTACCCCAACTAGCATGGCTACTATGCACATACATACACCCAAGTTGTTCATGTATGTATTTATAGCCTTTTCAGGTGTGAAATACTTTGCACCTATAAATGTCAGCTATCACAGAGGGGGAAAAGGAAAACACATATTACATAAAGATGGCCAAAGAATGGCATAAATACTATTTACGCCAACTGTTTCTGGTTAATGGAAATCCACACTTTATATACAATCTTTTTAAATGTTTGGTACTTCAGTTTTACTCGAACCAGGGGAAGGATAATTGATGCCTCATGCTCTTTTATTGTCTCCCACATGGCAAAATCAAGCTATTCAGTGGATCATTGAAGTGTGCTCAGGCATCGGGCCAGATCCTCAGGAAGCAAGGTCATATGTGATGAACACGCAGCGTTTGAAATAGGAAGAGAGTGTATCAGGTCTTTGAAAGGGGCTTTCATTCCAGCACCATTAGATTAAATCCAGAAACTGGATTTTTAGAGTGAGAGAGAAAGAGGAGAAAGGATTAGCTGAACCTTCAAAATACATACAAATCTCTCCAACTTTGCAAATAACTCAAATGAGATTTATGAATATGCATCAGTAGATAACATGATTACAGGCTGGTATCATTTCAAAGAGCTTCACAGTCTTGTAGAAACCAAAGATTATCATGAGCACCAGCTCAGCTATTTGATTCCTTCCCTGTGGTGCACCAATACCATTAGATATGTCAGATTCCAGTGAGCACGATAGAAAGAAACCATATCTTTTGCACCTTAACTACAACTACTTTGCTCTATCATTTTCTGGTCAGTAAATCCTATCTATTAGGATATTAATCAGATTTTTACGAACATGTGCTTTACAAACACAGCGTTGAAAGAAAGTTTTAAGAAGGGAGGCATGCAAGAGCCTAAGCGCAGAGAATGGTGTTTCCGTGTTTCTTGGAATACCTCTGCACCAGACTGAAAATCTGAAACCATTTATTAGACTCTGACATGTGTGTGTTAAAGTAAACAATACAAGACACATTGGTCCCTAAGTAAGAAGATCCACTTAAAGCCAATAAATGCAGAGAATAAATTTCCTAAAACTGCAGTATTGCTTTTTGTATTGTTCTTGAAAATTTTTTAACATTTAGTCCAAGAGTGGCAATGTATCAGTTCAAATGTCTGTCTACCCACCTATCTGTGGCACATGTGTGGCTAATTTCTTCAATATCACTTGGGGTCATGGATGCACTGAAGATTTCCAGCAAAATAATGTGATGAATCCCATTTTTACAGGTCCTAATACTGTCTTTCTAGCTAGATTGAGACTCCCAGATAGTCCAATGAGAATTCTGTCCTATATTCACTATCCAGCTTACCTGGACAGAAGGCCAACATTGAATTTAGTACATTAAGGGCTCACCAAACCATAGCACTTCCATCTTCAATGTCAATTGGGGCTCCTTCATGTCAAATGAATGCAGGTCTTACCATGGATTCTGTTCACACTTCTTCCTAAAACCCTTCTTTTTCTTCTCATATTTTCACTTCACTTCTCTTTGAAATCAGTACAGTACCTTCTTAAGAAGTGGACAAGAGGTTTTTCAAAAAAAAACTTTAAAAACTTTATTTTGTATGTACCTAGTGATTTTTCCTTTTAAAGGAGATTAGTGATAATGTTAAAAGGAGGAATGTGCTTCAGGTTAGGAAATTATTCAGAACCTAAGCAGAGGTATTTCTTATTGGTTTATTTATTAGTGGATTAGTGCTAAATCATATTGCAGTCAAATGTTCAGTGTAGTTGCACCCTTAGTCTCTCCATCTCTCACTCTTTCTCTGAGCCAATTTTTTTTTGCTGTCCCTCTGAAAAAGCCTCTCTCTCTGGCTACTGATAATATATTAATGATTTTTATGTTATTGGCATTTCTGTTTTCCCGTCATTGTAGCTGACGGGTTCTTCTCCATTTTTGCTAAAGCTGTAGCAAATATTCAGAGCACATCTTGAATCTACTCAGTTTTCATTGTTGAAAAGCACTAAGCACATGGACACAGGATATTTATACAGGTGCAGGTTTTACAAATGGGTGGCTTCCTTACGCAGAAGGAAATCATTAGGCTGCAGACTCAAAAAGAGGCCAATCCACCAACTAACTCCTGCAAACATATGTGTTTTTTTCTTTTAAGATGACAAGCAAAGTGAGGAGGAAGACAGTGAGAAATTTATTTGTTGGACTATGGTTCTGAGTTTGTGGAAACTGTAATCTCAAATGGTAACTTCCCTAAAATCTGGTCACAATACTAAAGAAAAAAGGGACACATTTAATCCCCACTGATTTTTGTAGGGGATCATGCTTAGCTATCTCCCACTGAAATAAGTAGGTCTACTTTGCTGAACCATGCTCAGTACTTTTAGGGTTGGTTAAAAAAATTGTAACAAATTAGATTTTTTTTTTCTCTTTCTCTCTCTGTGGAAATTAAAATAGCTTTGGACCTCATACCAGTAGTAGCAGCAGCAGAAGCAGCAACATTAACAAAACATTTTTGTAAACTATTTCTAAATAAAAAGCAGTCATTATTTTCTGTCTCATTATGTCTTCTTTTGCATAACAGATAAACATGTCAAGAATACTGCCTAGACTCTATTAGTTGCATCAGTCTAAGTGCAATAAGGTAAACTGAACTGTTAATTTGCTGCAAGTTAATGAGCTGTTTCTCTTATTCCTCACCACTTTTTTGAGCTTATAGCTGGCATTTTTTTTTCAGCATTGTTTCTCCCCCCTCCCCCCTCCTGCTCTGTGTGTCTGTGCTCAAGATGGCATGAGTATCAAATGTGCGATCCGATACTCAACCCACTGGGGCAGGAAGCTACTAACTAAGGGCTATTACTTCCCCCTTCAACAAATATGTATGTTGAATAAACAGTAGAGATGGAGGTATTCGTATACGAATATGAATATCCCCACACAGGTGGCGTTAATGAGGGTCCAGCCCCATGGGGCCGGACGGTCCACTCACTGATCCACCACGGACGCGGATGGCACAGTTTTACAAATGGTGCTGCAGCGCACGATCCGTTTGCCACTCTTCAACCTTGCAAAGAGTTTGTCCTCCTGCCTCCTGCCAGGAGTATTGAGCGGATCGTGCGCTGCAGCGCCATTCATAGAATTGCACCATCCGCTTCCGTGGTGGATTGATGAACGGACCATCCAGCCTGTTAACGCCACACGTGCGGGGATATTCGTATACGAATACCCCCATCTCTAGTAAACAGTAAATTGTATTTCTCCTGGTGAAGTTGGGAATAGGAGAGGAAGGAAGGAAATAAAGAAGGAAGGAACTAATAGGAGATTAGCTGGAGGTTGAGCAATGGTTTTGAGTACGGTATTTTATCCCATCACATCCCAGGTCACTGCTCTTTTTTCCCTTCATCTTCATGTTTTTCCCTATTTGGAAAAATGCAAACATTTTTAGATATTTGGGTACAAACTGTATTGGAAGGGTTACAGATTGGCTTGAAGTGAATCACTTGTGATTTGTAAAACATGTAGCCTGGAATGAATCAAAGTGGATAGTATTTGCACACCTCTGCGTAAGGGCCTTTTGTTTTCATTCAGGCATCAAGGTTACAGTGGTTGCAATGGTTGAGAACAAAACCCTTAAAAATATGTGTCAAGATAGTATGATACATAAGATTACATCTACACAATTTGAACGCTGAATGGTGGATCCAGATCGCAGATATGTATATTTGAAATGGTGGTGTATACAAATAAATTATCATTGTCATGTACCATCAAATTGCAAGCAAGTTATAGTGACTCTAATAGGGCTTTTCAAGGTAAGCGAGATATTTACAAAGTGGTTTTACCAGTTCCACGCCCCCAGCGAGTTTCCATGCCTGAGCTGGGATTCGAACCCAGGTCTCCTTAATCCATCACTCTATCCAAAGATGGGGGTAGGTTGGCCCAATTTTCACTGTCCTTCCACAAGCAGACAAAGACCTTTCTCTGCAGGCAAGCTTTCCCTGCATGACTGGCTGCCTGAGTGGGGTCTTTTAATGGATTGTTGTACCTTATGGCTTTGAATGTGTTTTGGTGTTGCTTATGTTTTTCGTATGGTATTTTGTTTTATACTTTTTAGTATTTGTATACTCACTGTTGTTAGCTTTTATATTGTCTTTTAATGATGTAAGCCACCTTGGGTCCTTTTTAAGGAGAAAGGCGGGGCAAAAATATTTTATACATACATACATACATACATACATACATACATACATACATACATACATACATACATACATACATACATACATACATACATACATACATACATACATACATACATACCCCAACCCTAACACAGGGCCACAGCTATAGATTTTATAATTCAACTCTGTAATTCTGCTAGTACAAATGGCATTGTACTTATGTAGATTTATTGCTACGCTTGGGGGAATATAATTCATCTTTCAGTTCTGCAGCCAGTTGCACAATCAATATGCACAAGTAGTTGTACAACTGGCTCTCTGCCTAGGGAGTGGTTTCTTCCTTTGACATTGTGTTAGCCCTAGGCCACTCTGTGTGTTCAGTAGGATTTTTTTTTTCCTGTCAAAGCTTCTGGGGGCTTCTCATAGCTTTGGGATACAGAATCTTTAAACTTTCAGATATGTAGTTTGATCACCATGTTTGTTTTCATGATTTATTTCTGTTTTCTAGTTTTGTCTTTTTTCCTAATGAATCTGGGGTGCTGGAACTATGAATTAAGCAGTGCAAGGGAATTGGAAAGCAAAAAGCAAGGCATCGTGCAAATGGGTTTGTAAGCAATCTGAAATGGTTAAGCCCATTTAAATTCAATTCCATGATGTGATTAGCAGCTGCTTACAGTCAGTCATCCAGTTATATCCATCCTTTCTGGTGGTATTGTCATGCATGGTAAATGCCATGAAAAATACACTGCACTCATCCTAGATATGTAAAACTATTAAAGGAAACTGGTTCTTACATCGTTTAGTGTATGCACAAAACTTGCTTAGACACTTTATTTAATTTTCAGAAATCAACGTGATAACATTAATGATATTACCTTTAAGCACATTTTTTTATTTTTGAAAAAAGAAACATGGGACCACTGCTGATGAGCAATATTGGTATGGAAAAACGCCCCAAACATGTGCAGCATATAGATATAAAAGCATGGACGTTACAAAATCCCCTCCAGGAAGCTTGTGGAGCCAACATATCAAGGATTTCTTTTGAAGCCAAGAATGTTCAATAATACCTTTTGTTTGGGGCTTCCAGCTCCAAATAGCTGAGATTTAACTAAAGAAGAAGATGATCCAAGCTAAAGAACCCTTGTCTTATTGGGAATGTACTGGTGCCTGTTGTTTTGTCTGTTATCACTTAAGAAAAGGTTGGATGGAAGCGCTGTGTTAGACATTAAATATGGGACTGGTAGAACTACTAAACAGATGTAATTTATTTCCCTTTTTGCACCTTATTAGATATGATGTCCAGCAGAATCTTCTTTAAGGGTCAGACTTAGACAACATCATAACTTGTGTTACTAGAAAAGGTGCTCCATTAAGTGATGAAGGACATACGTTGACAATAGCACATGATTTTCCTAACCATTTAGAGGGGTTGGTTTTGTGATTGATCACTGAAATATAAACATAGATTTATTTTGCAAGGCTGGTTGCTCAGTCACATATATCTGAAGAAATCACATTATGGGAGTTAAAATGGGTTAATCACATGAAATGCACATTTCTTTCAGAGCAGAAGGAGTTATCTAGCCCCACTCTGTTCTTCCACATTTCCGTCATTTTCTACATATTGAGGGTGGTATCTGAAGGGACGTGGTGGCGCTGTGGGCTAAACCGCAGAAGCCTGTGCTGCAGGGTCAGAAGATCCGGCAGTCGTAAGATCGAATCCACGCAACGGAATGAGCACCCGTCGCTTGTCCCAGCTCCTGCCAACCTAGCGGTTCGAAAGCATGCAAATGTGAGTAGATAAATAGGGACCACCTCGGTGGGAAGGTAAACAGCGTTCCGTGTCTAAATCACACTGGCCATGTGACCACGGAAAGATTGTCTTCGGACAAAAACGCTGGCTCTATGGCTTGAAGAGCGGGATGAGCGCCGCCCCCTAGAGTCGGACACGACTGGACAAAAAATTGTCAAGGGGAACCTTTACCTTTACCTTTATCTGAAGAGAGGGGCCTTTGTCTGAGAAGGATGTCCGTCTGATCCATAACACTACATTCTGGATTGCACGGAGTGTTGAGATTTTGATATGAAAATGTATTAAATATTAATGTTGTATAGTTAAATGTGAAGATGCTGATTTTACCTGAGTCACTGTACTGATTGTATTCAGGTGTGTGTATCAAGGATTAAGACTTAATATTGTACAGCTGTGTACATGATGAAACTTTGTGTAACAAATGAAGTAATATATTTTCTGATTGGTCACAGAACTGTACATAAGTCATGTGTAAAATGAACGTCTTTATCTGCTGTAAGTCAGATCACTTTTTCCTATGCTGTGTGTTGCTTCATGTCATGATATGCTGCAGGAATGTCTGTTCTCTATGTGTATATGTAAATAGACTGTTGGTTTTACTCTCTCATTGTCATAGTGTCATAAGTATCTTTTCTAACCAATATCTCCTTATTCTGCTGATGTTATGAGAACACACATTATAATCAAAATTCTCAACACGGGGAGCCAAACAGACTGTAGATATGTGTATTCTGTATTTATGTACTCTGCTTTTTGTTATACCCGCTTACTTGGGGGAGGCAGTAAGGACAAAAAAAGTTCAGTCAGGAGATATGTTTCTTATTCTAATTTCATTTTATAATGTTATCACATAGCAAGACCTAATTGAGTACATGGCAAAATTAAGAAATCTATTTAAAATAGATGAAATGTATCATGCCATTTCATTTTGCAGTGTCTTCACACAATCAAATCCGAATGGTTGAAAGATAATATAATAGGACTGCTTTTTAGAAATACCATCCATATTATAGCTTGTTGTATCCTGATTATATGTTGGCCTTATGGGAGACCCCGAAGGAATTGCAGGTAGGGCTAGGAAAGAACATGGTCTGAAATGTTGGCAAGACCATTGAGCATACTGTACAAGATGGTCCAATAGTCTGATCAAGTTCATATGTGTCTGTATTCCATCTTGCTCTCCTCTATTTTCTATGTGAATGTTGAAGAAAGAAGTGTATTTGGCTACTACATTGCTGTTCTTTTGCTTTTCTCTTTATTTAATGATAGGACATTTTCTAAACACTTTGTGCACCCCAAACCATGTATGTATCCAAGTGTCTTCAGGAGCCTGCCCTGCCTGTTTGGGAGTTGGAGGATTAGGTACATGTGCTCTGCATTTCTTTGAACTTTGTCTTAATAAAGGATGGGCTGCTAAACAGAAGCTAGTATTCCAGGAAAAAAATAATCAAAAAGGTGGGTAAGGGATTTGCCAAAAGTATGTGGAACCAGGTGGCAGCCTTCTGTTGCAACAGAAAATTACTTTTGATAATGGCCAGGACTTGAATTGTTTTGATACACTTTGTTCAATGCATTCATTCTGATTTGCCTTATTCATTTCCTGTGGCCAAAGTTCCTTCAAATTCAATTATTGTTGCCTCACTCTGATAGATCCCAGCATGAAGCAGCTCTGCTATTGTATGTTGTTCCTAAAAGACACAAAAGCATATAGATTTTAACTAGAGTTTAATCTTGGACCTCAATGGGTAGGATAACACATCCACATTTAATCAATTGATAAACTTTGCCCAATAAAATGAATGTTTTTTCATTTTAAGACATTATGTTTTATTGTAAGTAAACATTTCTAGTACTTGAAATAGCATTGGACTGTGATAAATCCGCAATCCTTCAAAAAGCAGGACTTTGTTAGTAAACTTACAGCAAGTCAGACTGTTGATTTATCTAGGTCAGTACTGTCTACATTATCAATGCTGCCATGTAATTAGTAGGTGTAACCCCTATGAAATATTGGTTCAGCCCAAAGGGGTGGGACTAAGAAAGAGTAGTGCTGTGAGTGAGATTTGAATCAGAAAGAGCAGGAGAACTGAACAAGCTAGAGCTTGTATTGCTACTTAAATTGCAAAGCCCCTTTCCAATTTTTAATTCATTTTTCATTGGGTCAGGGAAGATAGTAGGAAAGGGGGCTTGAAACAAGGTATTTTAATTTAAGGTTTTGAAGATTCTATACGTGGGGCAGATTCTTCTATGCGCTGGACACCCAGTCCAGTTGAGGAAGACATCAGGACTTTGTATCTGAATTTAAATTCAAAGGGACACTTGAACTTTGCAATTCTGCAAGCAGCTTCTGTATCGCCTAGGACTTGAGTGCACAAATTGTATTATTTTATTGTTGTTGTCATTGCTCATGTTGTCTGTTATACAACTGTGAGTAAGGATTCATTTTGTTAAATTGTTTTTGCAAGGTTCATAAAGAGATATCTAAATAAGCATACAGCTCCATAGAACTTAAAAGTATTACATAGGCACTGATAGCTTTATTCTCCATCAATCTGCCTAAGCTCCTTCTCAAGCCACACAAGCCAGTGGCCATCACTGTGTCTCCTGGTAGCAAATCCCATGGTTTAACCTCCACTTTCTTTATACGTCCTGTAAGGTCTCCTACAATTTAGCTTCATTGCAGAATTCTGGGTTCCATCATTATGAGGCAGGGAGAAAAAAAGTCTCCTACCCATATTTTCCACACCAAACATACTTATTTTTATGATTGCCTCTCTTGTCCACTCCCCAGCTATTTAGAAACCAAACTCCTCTCAAGCATGTGCTGAATAGTAATGCACATACTTCAGTTTATTGTACTTATATGTTGTCAGTCACCCTAACCTTTTTCAAAATACATGTTCTGATTTATGGAATTTTGTCACTTGGAAGACCAGCAAATTAATGGATGATGGTGTGAGAGAGAGAGAGAGGGATGAGGGAGGGAATGATTGTCATCACCAATAAAAAATAACAATAATTGCCATTATCAACAACAATGACAACAACAAACAACATGTAAATAGTTGAAACTTGGAAAAAATGGTGACTTTTGGACTATAGTCTTCAAGTCACTGGTTGCCACTCCTAGAAGCTGCTCCCAACCTTGGCCTGATCACTGCATACAAGCTATCCAGTGCTCTGCAATAAGTAGTTCATTGGTTTGTATGACAAGAAAGCAAGTGGTATGAGCCAAGGAGACATAGTTAATTTAGCAAGAAGCTTTTCACTGACACCACACTCTTAATACAGTATAGCTGGGAATCAATTAAGCAAGGCTAACACTGCCACGAATAACTCTTCCCTAGGTGCAATAGTTCCAGATTGCATCTCAAGAGGCATATCAATTATTGTCACTTGTTTGTCAGCAGTCTCACATGATAAATTGGTGAGACCTACATTTCTGTACGCCTTGCATCACACAAGGCCCTGTTTCTCCCATCTGTTTTTATTGGGGCTACAGATCAGACTGTTCCACTTCATGTACCTTGACAGGGGGCTATATTAATGTCTCACAATGAGCTCCAGTTAGAACAACACTAAGCCCCTTCCGGCGACCTAAATGTGATGAAAATGAAGATGTAAAAAAAAAAAAAGAAAAAAGAAAAGAAAAAGGAGCAGCTGAAAGAATGATTTAGTGGAAGTGCAATATGAGACACATGGGGAGGTTGGTGAAGTGAACTAAGCTGCAATTACAGAAGACTTGTTACTTTAATGACTCATCTTCTGAGAAGTCTACCATGCTGTCACACACAGTAAACACGTTGCCTCCTCAGTGGACTAGGCTGCAAAATGAGACCGAGGAACCATGGGGATTGTCCAGGACTTTTACCTCTTTTAAGGCATTTTGACATCCATGGAATACTTATCACAATTAAGTTTAAGCAGCAGACGAATGTGTAAAATGAACAACATATTCATTTCTCATTATTTTATGCTAACACTGCCGACCAGGTACAGACATTCAGTAATCAGCTTGAAACTGCATACCACCTTGTCTCCCACACTGTTTTTGATCCAGCTGTTGATATTCCTGACCAAATTCCTTTGCTCGGTTTAACAGAAGAGGAAATGAATATACTCCATCTTCTAGTTGGTTTCATAGAATTACAGAATCATTGAGTTGGAAGGGGCCTAGAAAGCCACTGAGCCCAACCTCCCTTTCAAAGAAGGAATCCAAGTCAAGGTAGATCTGACAGATGGTTGTCTAATTTTCTCTTGAATGCCTCCAGCTTCCTTTTGCCTTCATTCAACTTGCAATCCTAAACACACTTTACTGGGAATAAGCACCACTAAGCACTGTTGGAGTTCACTCTCCTAACAATTCCATACATGAAGTAGTAGAGTTGTGCTCCACAATGTGGCCCATGACTATAACAGGGAGGATTAACGGGTCCCTTTTCTATCAGGCATCTCTGAACTGGAAAGACTAAGGGAGATCTAGGCCAAAATCCTGTTAGATACACCTGCTGTCCTAATGCAAAATTGTTACAAGTATACAAATCAGCACTGGCATTTGCTGTTGTGGGCAGTGCAGCCCAGCAAGTGGTTGTGCTCTTGGTTGCACAAGTGCTTTTGTACTTACTTGCACAACAGCTTGGGCAACCCCTTGTCCAAATGACTGTGCAATGATTTTATTCAGAGCAACTACCCTAGTGAGGATTAATATTCCAGCAATATTACACTGGATTTAGACTGCGGTGAAATGGCCATTCTCCTATCTCCAACCCCACTTTGATTGGCTGGAGTGGATTTTTGTATTCCTAGAAGAGTCAGGAAATGCTACAAACAGTGGATGTTTGGAATTCTCCCAGGAGGGTAGCAATAGACAAGGAATAATACGCAGTTTGACTGTGTACCTTACACCAACGATCGCCAACCTTTTTGGGACTGCAGACTGGCTGAGCCTCTGAGGAAGGCGGGGCACCCCCTGTGTGAGCTCTCTCGGGCACATGCGCGAAGCAGTGGGGCAGTGTGCGCTCGCCAGTGCTTGCACGAGCACTCCCCCACACCTTTGCCCATGTGCAGGAGTGCCTGCATGCCCACGCAGGTGCTCGGGTGCATTTGTGAAGGGGTAGGGGAGCGCTCACGCTGGCGCTGGCACACACGTGTGTGCAAAGCGGCTGTGGGGAGGGGAGTGTGTGCAGGGGCGGAGGCGGGAAGTCTGTCCCCGCAGTCCAGTCTGGCTGAGGCCACGGACTAGCACTGGGCCACGGACCTGGGTTGATGACCTCTGCCTTACACCATGCAGGGCTGACACTCTGACTCAGATAGAAAGGTGTGAAACACATGAATATAATAAAGACAGGTGTCAACAAAAGATTGAAGGAACAACTGGATTCATATTCAGGGGTCACCAAATGATAGATCAATATTTATCCTGGCATTATAAGGATGAACTTCTGGGGAATACTTCAGGGAACCAAAGTTACCACAGTAATGGAATTTTCACTTTCTAACTAGGGAAATGAAGAGGAATATGATTTATATCTACAAAGGAGCTGAGCAGAAGAACACAAAAGAGAACTAAACTATTCTATTTATCCCATAGAAAACGCACTGTGAAATATTAAATAGTTTAGTGAGGAGGGGGAGAAAAAAGCACTGGAGCTATCTATATGCGGATACTGTATATTCGTCTGGCTTTTTGAGCGGAGTTTGAGCTCTGCTTATCAATTTAGCCACAAAATCAATAGCAGCTGTGGATTCACCTACAGCAAATCGGAAAAGGAGACCATACAAATCAGTGGAGGCCATCTGTGATCCATTTTGTTTGGCTTCAGGAAAGAAAGAAAACGGTTTATCTTTTTTTGGTTCTGTTTTTTCTCAAAAATGGTATCAACATGAGATACTGGGTAGAAAAAGAGCAGCGAAGGCCAGTTGTACTATCTAGTAGAAAACCCAGCTTTGCTTTTGGCAATGAGCAATGTCTGTTACTGCCGCCACCTGGAGCGAGTGCAAGAGCCGTCAAGAGTCCTGACTGGCCGTGTTCCGAAATTGGTTGGGAAGCCATTCCTGACGCTAGTCAACTCTGCTTTTGCTTAAAGTTTTTGAAGAAATGGGGCAGGAGAGATGAATGGCAGTCTTAATAATAGCCCTCATCCTGATAATCACTTAATAAGTCAGTGAATAAATATTGCAGGCCTTGGCCTTGAGTTTCATGAGAAGGACTACCAAATCACTGACAGTATGGAATGATTCAGCCGCTGGAGGGTCCTTGGACCTAGAACAGCGAAGCTGGCCTTGACTTCCACCCGGGATATCGCGAGACTGATTAGTCTCATGTAATTCCTAGGTGGGAGAAGAAAGCCAGGGTAGTTAAAGAGGCTTTCCTCTCTGGAACACCCTCTTCTTTTCGGGCACCCACCTGCCCTCCCTATTTCTAGTGTGAGTTATTCTGGTCGCCGTTATGGGGCCGGATAGGAATTTTGGCCTTCATCCTGATTGGCCTGTGGATGGGGGAGTTTTTGCCTATCCCAGACTAGAAGAGGTTTGTGGCAAGTTGGTGGAATAAACTTCGGTCACAATGGCAGGTAGTGAGGAAAAAACAGGTATTTACGGTGGGTCCTGCTGCAATTTCAAGTAAGCCAACAGTACATCTGACCACCTGGCACTGCGGATCGTGCGATTACAGTGCCTGTGGCAGGAAGATGCACTGGGCCACTTCCAGACTAACAACCCTCGAATAAAGGGGGATTGAGGTCTGGGGATGTTTGTTAGTGGCCGGCCAGGTTCCTGCTATCCTTAAGGTCGCTGGAGCCTGGGGCCGGGGACTCGCCCTTTCATTGATCTACGTAGGAGTATTTAGATACGTCATTTAACTGTTTCCGCACTACAGCAGGCCCCCCTCCTTCTGAATGACAAATTTTGAATATGAATGCATATTAATAAAGTGTGGCCCATATTTAACCCATATCACTGTCTCGTGTTTTATTCCGGGGTTGGGAGGGTAATGGGAATATGTTATTGGCCTTGTATTCTAAATACAAATGCTACGTGTCTGTACCCTTTCAAAAGATCCTGGCTAGTCGTGTTGCCAAAATGCAGAGTGGAAGGGGACCTGTGCAGCAGACGTCTTTTCACTTGCCTGTTCTTGCACTGTTTGAGAGACTGGTCAAACAACTGTAACACAGTGAGGAGCTTGCCAGAGCAGACAGAAGAATGTGTATGTGGTTTCCCTTCAACTCTGTATTTAGGCAACATTTTCTTTTCTGAAATTTTAAACTATCAAATAATATTCATCATAGGCATCCTTCAGTCTCGAGAGACTATGGTAACATGCTCTGAATCGAGGAGTGTCCTCTCCAGAGCATGAAGCCCGGGTAAGGTAATATGGAGGATAGGCTGTTACCCAAGCAGCAAATCCCCCCTCTGCACGTTGCTGAAATGGTCCAATGGAAAGGCAAGAGCCAATACGACTGGTTCCAGCAACGTCGCAGGAGTTGGCAGAACGACACGAGCTGCCTTCGGGACTCCAGCTCCGGATTTTGCCTCAAGGTTAACTCCTGAAGCCTTTTCCATCGGTGGATATAGCCACAAGGCAGTGGAGGTTTGAAATCGGAGTTTTCCTTCTCCGAGATGGGCTGCCTTCCAATATTATTCAATATAAATACACAGCAACATTCACACTTCAGAAGTGTGTGCTTGATCCCAAAGCACAAATTGTACTCTGAAGTCCCAGTATGAAAGTCAGTATTTTGCATGCAGACATCCGCTTGCTTCTAACTTTCCTCTTTTTCTTCTTTTTTCACAAAGTTGACATCCTTTCTTTCTTTAGCACTTTTTTCGGTCCCACCACTCTTTCCAACCTCAGAGTCCACCTGCAGTGCACATTTTGAAACAGGTCCATTGGCCAGGACTCCATAAAACATGGTATCTCCTGCTCTATAAATATGAAAATGCAAGAACATACACCTCGCTGTCTTCCATTCTACCTCTGAAGAGATTGTTGGTGGGAACCAGGGAAGAGTAGTCCTATTCAGTTCTTTAGGAGTTATGTGGAGTCTAGAACCAGATCAGCTTTCTGGTTCAAATGGAGAGAGGAGTCAGAGAGATCAGCATCCCTCTGTTCAGATATGAGTTTACATGTTCAGCACATCTTGGGGGTGGATGCAATGGAATTAGCCTGCTCGCCTCAATGCATGTGGACTCCGCATATTTCCTAAATTATTGAATATATATATTTCTATATATTCTATGAGTTATGTACTATGGGCCCCTCTTGCTTTCAAAGTCAACTGATCACTTTAAATACCATAAAACCTTATACCTGACTTTGGCATAATGTATATTGGTATATATGTAACAACTTCTTATGTTCTTATATGTCTAGATCAGCAGATAGTCTGCCAGGGCTAAATGTAAGGGATGCTTGGGAGAGTTACCTTTTTTGACTACAACTCCCAGAAGCTCTGCTGATGCTGATTGGAGAATATTGGGAGTAACTGCTCAAGGAAGTAGGTTTTCAAAGTTATTCTTCCTCTCACAATAGTGTCTTATGTCAACTGAAAGTACTACCCATCATATCTACAATATTGATCATTGGTAGACTAAAAATTGAATTTTAGTTGTTATAAGCCGCCCAGAGACCTTTGGGTAGAGTGGGCGGCATATAAGTTAAGCAAGCAAGCAAGCAAACAAACAAACAGTGGCTTGCATGTATCATACCTAACAAGGGTAAATCAATTTCCAAACTTGCAATTTTTTACACCATAACAAATCATTTAAAATAAATAAAAGTTTCAAATTCCCTGTTTCCCAAGCAAAGAAGCTTCCAAAAGTGAGGCTCAAAAGAGACATATCCAGCTTCTTGCAAAAAATGCTACTGTGAGAGTTGTAAGTAATTGAAATACACAGAAATCTGGCAATCGTGTTAACATGCAGTAAAGAGACATGCATTGCTTATGCTGCTACAGAACCTGCCTCAACTTTCTCTCCGTTCCTGTTTGAACAGCTGTTTAAACTGGAACCAATATTGTGAAAGCACACAGCCTCCTTCCTCAGAGAAGCAAGCCTTCTTTGTGAAATGTTCACAGAAACTGTGTCCCCCAGTTTAACTACCTAGTCAAATATTTCTACTGTTTAGTGTGTAATATTGATATTTATTTTTATCTTGTTTGTTAGTCACATTTAGATTAGATCTTTTTTTACCAATGAGTTTAAGGAGATGTCTTCCTCTCCAATTTATTTTCCCAAAAATCCTGTGAGATAGATTAAGGTTTATTGAAAATCATTGGTTCAAAACCACCCAGTAAATTTTATGGCTTGGTGGGGATTAGAAGGTGGATCTTCTAACCCAAATCCAACAGTATGGTGAGAATATCTGAAAGAACTGGACACTGTTGTTTTCAAAGTTCTTTATATGGGGGCTCCCCCCCACATTTTCTGAGTGAAATCAGGAGTTGGAAGGGGATTATAATCCTTGATTACTGATGAATGGATATAAGAAATTTTGTTACCTGCAGTAGAACAGTTTGCTGCCTCACAGCAAAGTAAAGAAAAAGTCTGTTCTTGGATCATGTGTGTACTTTATGTGTTAGGTACTGGCTGAAGAGCCAGAATTTGGGAGTCCGATTCCTTACTGTGCCTTCCATGAGAAAATCCACCCTGTGTGGCAACCTGCAGAGTCCTAGAGTGGTCCCAGAAGAAGGGAACAGGAAGCCACTTCTGACATCTCCATATCTAGAAACCCCTGGGAAGAGACACCATAAGTCAGAGTCAACTTGGCCGTGCATAATTGTCTTCACACTATTGCTTTCATAGAATCATAGAATAAGGGAGTTGGAAGGGGATTATAAAACCATCAAGTCCAACCATCTCACAGATGGTTGTCCAATTTTCTACTGAGTGCCTCCAACATTGGAGTACTCAGATGGTATGGCTTTCTTTTGTGCAGCAAATGTCTTAACATCATTTGTTGTTTGTTGTTGTTGTTGTTGTATCTTGCTTCTCAAACTCTCTTCCCAGGGCTTTTATAACTGACACTCCCTCTTCTACCTTTGTGGTATACAACATGGACTATTTTATACCCTTGGCCACTTTACTGTTTACTGCTGTAGTATTTCATCTTTTTTAAAAAAAAATGCTAAACTTAGCTGCTTTTATGCTGTTATGTATTGCTTTTGATTTTAGACTACTAATTGTTCAATTCTTTTAGAATTTCATCTTAGCCTCTGTAAAAGTAGTATTGAAAAGAAAAGGAAGAATTTTTAAAAATGGATACATAACATTTCACATTACTGATGATCCCACTAACAGTGCTAGTTTGATGCAAAAGGAACAATTTAAAAGGGGGAATTTGACTTCTATCAAATTATTCTCTCACATACCTTGCATACACATAAATGATTCCATTTTGGTACTAGATAGTTTGTACAAGAGGCTGACATTCATTTATTTAAATCTTTTACCTCACCTTTCACTTTAAAAAGGACTCAAAGTAGCTTACATCATTAAAAAACACTTACAAGCTAAAAACACTTAAAAGCTAAAAACAGGAAGTATACTAATATTAAAAAGAATCAAACAAATACCACACTAACAATGGGAAAAAATCAACATAAAAACATTCAAATTGGATGAGAGATGAGAACATGATGTTGACCATTTTGGTTAAACATGTATTCTCATAACATTAGCAGAGTAAGGAGCTATTATTTTACATAGACACTATGACACAGAGAGTAAAATATCAACTTAGTCTATTGTCATATATACAGAGAGAATAGACATTCATCTGGCAGCATAACATGACATGATACAACACATAGCATAGGAAAAAAGTGATCTGACTTACAGCAGATAAAATGTCCCCTTTACACATGACTTATGTACAGTTCTGGGACCAATCAGAAAATACATTACTTCATTTTCCAGTTACATGAAGTTTCATCATGTACCACAGCTGTACAACATTAAGTCTCAGACCTTGGTAACTACACCTGAACACAATCAGTAGAATGACTCAGGTAAAATCAGCCATTTTACTTTCAACTATACAACATTTATATTTAAAATATATTCACATCAAAATCTCAACACATTAATGGGTTAAAATTATGGGAAAGAAAATATAAGATATAATTTTAGAATTTAAAGACAGAAAAAAATGATAATTGTGTAGGCTTAGTAAGAAACATGTCGACAAACATAATAATGATATACTGTATACTGTTCTCTATCACATTATGTATTTTTATTTACCCAATAGCCTGATCCAAATCCCCTTCCCTATGATTGGAAATCAATTTAAAACATAGACACACATTCAAAGCAACAAGGCATAAAAATCACTCTCAGACAATCAATTACTACGGGAAAGCCTGCCAGAAGAAGTCTTTTTCTGCTTGCAGAATGACAACAAAGATGGGGCCAGCTGCCCCCCTGTGGGAGAGAGTTCCAGAGTCTGAGTACAGTGACAGAGAAGGGACTCCCCCATGTCCGCATCAGACACACTTGGGAAGCTGATGGGACCAAGAGAAAGGTCTCCTTTGATTATCTTAATAACTGGGTAGACAAATAACAGAAGATGCAGTCCTTGAGACAGCTTTGACCTAAGCTGTTTAGGGCTTTATAGGTTAAAACCATCCATGGTTTTAACCTATAACATGTTTTAACATGCCGTGCATGTGCATTGAACCAAAAACTACCCTGAACACACCTGATCATGTCTGATTTCAGCAGCTCAGTGGAGTCAAGGCTGGGTGGTTCTAGGATCGGAGGTCACCAGACAGTACCAGAGAATTCTAGGTATAGCTAAGAAAGGATTCTGCCAGAAACTCTTGTTGGCCACTGCCAGACAGTGTTGTTAATACTGGGCTAGGTGGACCAATGGTCTGACTTGGATCTTTTTAAGGAGAAAGGTAAGGTAAAATATTTGAAAGAAAGAAAGAAAGAAAGAAAGAAAGAAAGAAAGAAAGAAAGAAAGAAAGAAAGAAAGAAAGAAAGAAAGAAAGAAAGAAAGAAAGAAAGAAAGAAAGAAAGAAAGAAAGAAAGAAAGAAAGAAAGAAAGATGTTCCCCCTATGTAGGCATGTTTACAACCATGATTATGGTTTGACCATACTGGCTGTTGCTGCATTCTGGTAGAGATTTGAATTATCACAGTGGCACATTTTTGTAAGACTTCCCTCATATGGTATATTGTTGAGAGGCAATTCTTCCTCTATGAAACTGCATCTTTGGTTTTGCATTTGATGATTCTGCAGCAGCATGCAAACCAACCTCCAGAGAGACAAATGTTTGCAAAACAGTAAATGTTCCGTGTCCCATTGGGATTTGGGGGGGGGGGGGGAGAATCCACAGATGCTCTCTTTCACTTTAGGCACATCTAGCTTTCTGCTTAGCTTCTATCTCTGAGCTGAAATCTCTTGTGTGGCCTCGGTAATTCACACTCTATAAATCTCTTTGAACACACATATACATCAAAACAGTTCACTCACTTGTCCCTTCAATTGGCAAACATTAAATGCCTCCAGATTTTTGCTTTGCCTTTGCATTCCCCCATCCTGCTTGCTTGCTGATCATCGCTTAGCTAATCTCATGCCATACCCAGATCATGAGACCCAGGAATGCATTCTCACCTCTTTCAGATAGAATACTCAAGGGAGAGGGAGAAACAGGGCATCTGGCCCCCCTCTCTATCTCTGCCATTCTGGGTAACTGTTTCTTCCTGGCTTCTTTTGTCACTGGAGGGTGATGAGAGAGTGCATGTCAAACAAAGCCTCTGATCTCACTGCTTGGAAACCTGAGAAGCAACCAAGGGTTAACCATCACCTCAATTGCCTGAAAGATGGATGTCACATGAGCAGAACTAACAAGACACAGGGAAAGTGACACTTAATGTGTCAGTTAACACTCAGTTCTGCATTAACTGCTGAGTTGTTAAGGGGGGAGAGAGAGAAAAGAAAGAACTGTGTCTTCGTTTTGCTTCTTTTGCATACAAAATCGTATGATTTTCCTCTCAATAAATAAATTCTCACATTTGAAGGTGACCTTCACACTTCCTGGTAGAAAATAGGGTAAAACTGTGATGATGATGATGGTGGTGGTGGTGGTGGTGACGACGACGACGACAACAACAACAACAACAACAACAACAACAACAACCTTAGAACTACTGAGGTGGAAGGAACCCTATGGATCATCTAGTCCAGCCCTTATTAGGGAGGCACAGTGGGGAATCGAACTCCCAATAACAAGGTTTTTTTCAGAGGAAGCCTGGCAAGGCACAACATTTTCATTTCCCAGTATTGTTTACAACATCGAATGAGACAGACTCTTGGAGGAGGGCTCAGAAAACCAGGGTTCAGAACTGTGCTTGGCCATGGAACCTCACAGAGGAATGGCATTGGAAAACTGCTCCTTAAATATCTTCCATACCATGGACAGTCAAAAGTAACTTGATGGCACAAAACAAGTATTGTTTAATGCAAGGGTGGCAACTATTGGACTGTGCCAGTCATCTGCCCTATGATTGCACCTCCTAATCAGCCTGCTTGGCTTTACCAAAGGTGAGGGACGATGGGAGTGGTACTCTAAATCTGGAGGGCCACATATTGTCATTCATAATGAAACAGATCATCAACAAAGTATAACTAATTAAACAGAGCAACAGTTCAAACAAAAAGAACTTAAAACTTAATGAAATTAGAGGATCATCCTGACAGGGCCCGGCCACCTCCAGCACACCTATCTAGGGGTTCAGCTTAAGCCAAAATGTTTATATACTACCCTCTGAGTATCTTCAAGGCTTCAAATGTATAATGAAGCAAAATCTCTCATTCAGTTGGTCAAAATGTAGTATTCCCTTCTGGGATGTACTGAAGTGGTGCCAACCCTGTGGTAGACCTTTAAAAGGCATGGCAATGCTTCAGGATGTCAACATGGTCTGAAGTACCCACTATTCAAGTGCTGTCTATGCAGATAGGAGGTTAGCTATGCAGTGATTGGTGAATGCATTCCCTGATGCCCATATTGCTTCTTTACACTTCTACATATGAATGGCTTTCAAAAAAGGTGCCAATGCTGCCTCTATTTTTCAAACAGCACAGGAATATTTGTAGATGGGACCTTGGCCAGAACCTGTTACATTACCATCTTATGTCCTTGGGTTATCTACATAATATCCATTTGGTAAACTCTGCCTAGAGATGGCTGCTTAAAAAAAAACGCATGCAAACGGATTCAGATTTGCTAACCTTGGGCCAAATCAAGAAAAGACTTCTGGGGCCATCAAATTTAGACCAGTCCTCTAGAAGAGCAAGGAGTTTGGAAGAGAGTCAAGAAGAGATAGATAGAATAAACTCTGGAGTGCAATGAAACAATATAACTTGCAATGAAACAATATAACCTGTGAGTAACATCCTCAATCCGGCAATTTCCCTGACTTTAACATCAACTCTAACAACCCCTGGAAATATATTAACAACATCAAGAATAGCAAGTCCAGCAAAACTAAAAAAGACAGGGTTCCGAGGCAGTGGAGGATGGACGTAGTTAGATGGGGGGGGGGAATGTTTTTTTGTTATTTTTTGTTAAATTAAAATTTATTATGTTTGTATTGGGTTTATAATTTTGTATTGCTATGTATTTTTTGTATTTGTTAAGTGGTGATATTTAGTGTTTGCTTTCTCATTATTATTATTATTATTTTATTTCTTCTCTCTTTTCTTTTCGTCTGGCATGGAGTGGGAGGCCTGCTTGCCCAGCGAGGGGCCTTTTAACATCCCGGTGGTTATGGGTAGAGGGCGATATGGCGTTGACGCAGTCCCTGCTCGTGTTAGTAGAACAGTGAACAGATGTCTGAAGGCTGTTCACTGTTCTGAGGCTGCAGCCAACCCCCAGTATCGAGGCAGCCAGTTCAGCCAGCCTTCCACTCTAACCCTGGTGCTGTTGAATGCCAGGTCTGTATCGAATAAGCCCCAGGTGATTCATGACCTTATCCTGGAGGAGAATGCAGACCTGGCATGCATAACCGAGACGTGGCTCAATGGGGAGGGTGGTCCCCCCCTGGCTCTCATCTGCCCGCCCGGTTATGATGTCCAGCACCAGGGTAGACTGGAAGGACGGGGAGGGGGAGTAGCCATTGTCTATAAATCCAACTTGGAGGTTACCAGGCGCTCCTCGGTGGTAAGGCCGGGTCTAGAGGCACTCCACGTGTCGATAGGGGCCAGGGATGGAATTGGGATTTTGCTGGGCTACCGTGCTCCCTGCAGCCCAGCCACTTCCCTTCTGGAGCTGGATGACTTTGTCTCCGCGGCATTGTTGGGATCCCCGAGGCTTCTGGTCTTGGGTGACTTCAACGTGCATGCGGAGGCAGAGGTTACTGGGCCAGCTCTTGAGTTCTTGGAAACCATGGCTTCCTTGAACATGTCCCAACATGTCAACGGCCCCACCCACGTGGGTGGCCACACGCTAGACCTGGTTTTTTCCTCCAATTGGGGCGAGAGTGGTCTGATGGTGACGGACCTTGTGTCTATCCCCTTGTCATGGTCAGATCACCACCTGATAAAATCTAACCTCACAGTGGCTCTCTCCCCCCGCAGGGAGCAGGGGCCTATTTCCATGGTCCGCCCTCGAAGACTACTGGATCCGATCGGTTTCCAGGAGGCCATGAGAGGGATTACGGCTGACCTGGCTAGCGCTCCTGTTGACGTCCTGGTGGACAGCTGGTCCACCGCTGCCACCCGGGCAGTCGACACGATCGCGCCCAAATGCCCTCTCCGGCGCAGAACTCGTCCGGCGCCCTGGTTCAACCTGGAGCTCCGGGCGATGAAGCGAATTAGGAGAAGGCTAGAGCGTAGATGGAGGAAGAACCCGACGGACAAAAACTGGATAGCTGTCAAGGTCGCAACTAACCTTTACCTGAATAAGGTGAAGGCTGCATGTAGATCATTCTTCGCTAACCGGATAAGCGAAGCGTCCAACCAGCAGGCGGAGCTTTTCCGTATAGTGCGCGACCTATCCGGAGTTGGTCCGGGTGATGGGCCTCCCCCTAGTTTTTCACCTGACCAATTTGCGGCATTTTTTAAATCTAAAGTGGAGGCCATCCGCCGGGAGCTCTCTCCTTTTTTAAATGCAGTGAATCGAGCTGAGATGTCCAGCGCTCCGTCTTGCCCGGTTATTCTCGACTCTTTCCAGCCAGTAACGCCTGACTCTGTGGCCAGGGTGCTTGACCGCTGTCGGGCCACCACCTCCTCCTTGGACCCTTGCCCGGCCTGGCTAATCAAAGCAGCCAGGCCGAAAACAACTGAATGGGCCACAGCAATAATAAATGGGTCTTTCCTGGAGGGCAGGTTCCCGCCTGCTCTCAAGGAGACACTCATTAGGCCCATACAAAAGAAACCTAGTTTGGCGGCGGACGAAATTGGCAACTATAGGCCCGTCGCCAATATTTCTTTCATGAGCAAAGTGGTGGAGAGGGTGGTGGCAGACCAGCTTCAGGCACTCCTGGATGAAACAGATGGCCTGGATCCATTCCAGTCGGGCTTCAGGCCGCGTCACGGTACAGAGACGGCATTGGTCGCCCTGTATGATGACCTGCTGAGGGAGGCCGACAGGGGCAAAACGTCTCTGCTGGTCCTCCTCGATATTTCGGCGGCCTTTGATACCGTCGACCACGGTATCCTCCTGGGGAGGCTCTCCGAGTTGGGAATCGGTGGCCTGGCGTTAGCCTGGCTCCGTTCCTTCTTGGAGGACCGCCCCCAGAGAGTTCAGCTTGGGGAGAGTGTCTCGGCCCCGTGGAACTCCAACTGTGGGGTTCCACAGGGGTCGATTATCTCCCCAATGCTATTTAACATCTATATGAGGCCGCTAGCGGGGGTCATCAGGGGGTGTGGAGCGCTGTATCATCAGTATGCTGATGACACCCAGCTCTACATCTCCTTTTTACCAACTGCAGGTGATGCCGTCCTGTCCCTTCAGCGCTGCCTGGGGACTGTACTGGAATGGATGCAGGAAAATGGCCTGCGGCTGAACCCGGACAAGACGGAAGTCCTGAGGGTGGGCCCCCCCGTGGTTGGTGGCTTGGTTGGCTCTCTCTCGTTTGGGGGGGCCACCCTGGCTCCGGTGAGTGGGGTCCGCAGCTTGGGCATACATTTGGACCCGACGCTCACCATGGAAACACAGGTGGCGTCGGTTGTCCGCTCCGCCTTTTTCCACCTTTGGCGGATTGCCCGGCTGCGGCCCTATCTCGACTCGGGGGCGCTCACCACCTTAGTACACGCGCTCGTAATCTCAAGATTAGATCACTGCAACGCGCTCTACGTGGGGCTACCTTTGAGGCTGATACGGAAACTCCAGATGGTGCAGAATGCAGCAGCCAGACTCCTTACCGGAGGGAGAAAATTCCATCACATTTCTCCTATCCTGGCTAGACTGCATTGGCTGCCCATTCGTTTCCGTATTGACTTCAAAGTTTTAATGCTCACTTATAAGGCCCTAAACGGTTTGGGACCTCGATACTTGGCGGAACGCCTTCACCCACCAAGTTCTACCCGGACCACCCGCGCGACCCAGGAGGTGAGGCTGAGGAGCCTGACGCCGAGGGAGGCCCGGAGGGAGAAGACACGAAACCGGGCCTTCTCGGCGGTGGCTCCTCGCCTTTGGAACAATCTCCCTCCTGAGATTCGCGCTGCCCCTACGCTGGGTACATTCAAAACTCAACTAAAAACATGGCTCTATGTCAAGGCCTTCCCTCCTGCCAGCACCTAATCTAACTTAATTTATTTTTCTCTTCTTTATTTATTTATTATTTGCGATTATTTATGATTTTTGTCATTTTCTGTTAATTGATTTTTAATTTATTTTATTATAATTGTATATATGTTCCTGTTAGCCGCTCAGAGTGGTATAGATTTACCAGATGAGCGGGATATAAATCAAATAAATAAATAAATAAAATAAATACTGTTGACACAAGAGCACCCGGTAATTCGCCATGAAATGTGGCAAACCTTTATGAGCACTCTAAACAAACAAACCAGAATCTAATTGGGATAGTGCAACATACAGTAAATCCAGAAATCTGTAACTGGTGAGCACATTCACTCTGTCTGTCTTTGGTGTCCTCTGAAACAGCTAGATCAGTGGTTCTTAACGTGGGCGATAATGCCCCCCAGGGGGCGATTTCATTTTTCAGGGGGGCGGTAGAACGAAAAGGGGCGGCGTGGGAGCGCTGGAGCAGAAGGGGGCGGTAGGGGGGCGCTGGAGCAAGCCAAACCTGTGAAGATGGCTGCAGCCTTTTTACAGTGTGCATGAATATATATTTTCCTCCAATTTTATTTTAGTTTCAGACTTTTTGTCTTGAAATTTTTAGTTCCTGCATTTGTTTTTATGCCCTTTTTATATTTCTTTTTGTGTCTTAAAATTCACTTGCAACTAAATCATTAAATGTTACTTTTTGGGGGGCATTTCATTTTCTTGGAATTTAATTTTGTTTTCAGGGGTCATTGGATTTAAGTGTCTTAAACAAACAAACAAACAAACAAATAAATAAATAAATAAGATATCATCACCGCGGGGAGGGGGGCGATGATAACTTCCTCAATGGCTCAAGGGGGCGTTTCTTTCAAAAAGGTTAAGAACCACTGAGCTAGATCATGCACACAGTTGCATCCCTAAGCATGTGACAGACAAACAGTAAACTTGGAAAAATGAATGCATAATTTCCCATATATATGTGATATTTCACAACAGGATTCTCACATACAACCAAAGGACATTCACTATAAATTAGAACTGGACTAAAATATCCACCACGTCCCTAGAAAGGGATGTGGTGGCACTGCGGGCTAAACCGCAGAAGCCTTTGTGTGCTGCAGGGTCAGAAGACCAGCAGTCGTAAGATCGAATCCACACGATGGAGTGAGCTCCCGTCGCTTTGTCCCAGCTCCTTGCCAGCCTAGCAGTTCGAAAGCATGTAAATGCAAGTAGATAAATAGGTACCACCACAGTGGGAAGGTAAACAGCATTCCGCGTATAGCCACGCTGGCCACGTGGCAACGGAAACTGTCTTCGAACAAACGCTGGCTCTACGGCTTGGAAACAGGGATGAGCACCGCCCCCTAGAGTCGAACACGACTGACTAAAATGTCAAGGGGAACCTTTACCTTTACCTAAAATATCTAGTCTATCTATTCTCGTTGTGACTAGGTGATAGAAGCAACACAAACAGTAGTAAAGTCAGTTCCAATTCACATTGACCCTTTCCTGAGTTTTCTACATTTAAAGTACACAGAAGTGGTTTCCCATTTCCTTCTTCTGAGGGTATTGTGGGACCATGCAATTTGCCCATGGCTGTAGGGGCTGGCTCTTCTCATGAGAGACAAACCAGTAAATTGAACTCCCAACCATTGGCTCTGCAGTCAGGTGCTCAACTCATTGAGCTCAGGGTAAAAATGCTCCTTTAATTAGTTGGAGGCTGAATTTTAAGGAGTTGCATCTTCAAATACAAAGCAGCAGTGTGCATTTTTCTTTTTCTTTTAAAGCAATGAAATGCTGTGCTGTTATTTCAAGTGACAGCTAATACACTCAAGCTAGGTCCTGGGATACCATGACTCTAGGAATGATGGTACATCATCACAAAAGCATCATTCCCTGGGGCTCTCATTGGCCAGTTTTTTGAGTGTACAGATTTGTCTGATTTGCATGTGAGCTTTATTTTAGAGATATGCACTGATCAACAGATTCTGTTTTGGAGCCTACATAATTCAGTGCACTGGAAAATGCTTCAGCTTGAACTGATTTGGAATCAATTGGCTTTGACTTGGGATAGGTTCCAAATCGAGCTGAGATTCAAAGAGTCATGAAAACAAACAACTTTCTTTTTTGTCGGCTATATTTGTTCCTTACCAGTGGATATTTCCTTCAGAATTTCTGACAAACAGGAGAACGTTAGCAGTTCTACAAAGTTTGAGTTTTCTATTTAATTTTCATATCAAAAGTGGTTTATCCGCTCAAAGAAACGGAAGATCCTTCAGAGAGGTGGGCGTGAGATCAAGGCTATCAGGTTTTAAATGAATAGCTACAGAAATGTTTATGCAATAGCAGGCCTTATGAAGGTTACCCAGAAACATGAGTTGTTTGCCCACCCAGTCCTTGTAGACCATTCTGAAAATGAAAAGTGTAGAAATTATCCAAAGTAACAGACCAGTAAAAAATCAGAAGGATCGGTACAGAGATTCTGATAGATGGGAAACATTTCGGGGAGTGAGTGGGTGTGGTTTCCATCCCCCACATACTTTTGCAGAAGCATGTATGAAAATGACAACATCAAGATGATGTTCCTAGACATAAAATCTATAGTTTTTAGATAAGAAAGATGACATGATTTCTTTCAAAAATCAAGGTACTTTTGTTTTAACAGAACAGAATGACTGAAATTCGAGGTACTAAATAATTTTATTTTATTTTTACTCTAATTTTATTTTTTAGCTATAACATAAACATAAACTACACAAACCAAAATACAATTTAACGGTGCTCCCCACCACCATAGACGGGGCCTCTTGGTGTAATCTTCCTCCATCTATCATCTTCATCTTCATCTTCATCTTCATCTTCATCTTCATCTTCTTCTTCTTCTTCTTCTTCTATTGTCCTCTTCTCCAGAACTGCATTGATTCTTGATTTGGAGCTTTCCCTTTTCCTCTTGTTAACACATATTCCAAAAATCTGCCCCATATTTCATAAAAATTATTCTTTTTCAACTCTCCTTTATTAACCTTTAAATTAAAAGTTTATAGCTATATTCCATATTTCTTTATACCATTCACCGATTTGAAATTCAGATTTTGATTTCCATTGCCTAGCTATTATCAGTCTAGCCGCTGTTAATAAATTGGTTATCAATTCTTTAGTCATTTTATTATATTCCACATTCTGAAATATTGATAACAAAGCAATCTCAAAATTAAATTCTATATCTTTTTCACATATGTTGTTTAATTCTTTAAAAAATTGTTTCCAAAATCTTTGTACTTAATAATTTTATTTCAATATCTTTGAGATCAGGCAATTTAGCTCATCCTTATATTGTTTTTACTTTGGCTTTTTTTCACCCCAGATTATTTTTAATGGCATTCCTTGTTTGACTTTATTCCTCCATGTATATTTCCCAAAAGGCAGTCTTATCATGAGAGACTTAACAAGCTCTGTTGCTTATTTCTTTTCTGGATGAAGTTTCCAGAAGGAAAAGGCAAGCAAAATTATAGCATCTTTTGGCAAAGGGGAGTTGAATGATGAACGGACCATTATTCTACCTGGAGCAGAAATGCAACCATGTAAACATTTCTCTGTCCTGATGGCCCCCATCTTGTGACAGATCACCCAGCAGGTGGCATAACTGAGATTACAACCAGAGCGAGACCAGGCAGGCAAAGGAAAACCTGCTGGAGCTGGGTAAATGGATCCATAACTGTCTTCCAAAACGTGCATAACTCAACAGGATGCTGATCACAGTGACAAATAAGGTAATGAAGTAGTGCAGTGGTGATAATTAATAAAACTCCTATCACCCACATCCTAGAAGAATTTGTGAGCCACCTTTGGAACTCACAAAGTTACACTTGGAGAATGATGCCATCGAATTGCTGGAGAGCTCAGTGGTTTAGGTCTCTGGCTGCAGAACCAGAGAGTAGGGAGTTCAATTCCCCACTGTGTCTCCTTGATAGGGGCTGGACTCAATGATCCACAGGGTCCCTTCCAGCTCTGCAGTTCAGAGGTTGTTGTTGTTAAAACAAACAAATACATTCAAGTAACTATTTTCTTTTTCTTAACTTGGAGAACTAAAGGCAGATTCACTGTCTAAATTCTGTACAACACAAATGCTCAGTGGGAGAGCCTATGAAGTCAAACATAATACTTTGATCATGATTAAAAGGAAAATGATGCACTGCAGGAAAAAAAATCTGAAATGATTTGGGGAGAAAGGATTTGAACAGAGTTTGAAACTACCACCTACACACTCCACTTGAACCCTAAAAATAAAATGTAAAGCATTTTCTGCTTGCAAGAGTAAATGGCAACTTAATGGAAAGCAGCTACATGTTTTTGTAACTCAGTTTCTCTCTCCCCAGGCAAAATGTAAACTGTGCTCAGGGATTAGAAATGGACCTATCAGTCACTCAAATCATTCCCTGTCCTCTTCTTCACACTGGGCAATTTTACAGGACAAGAAATATGTCTTTTTTAAATTTCTTGTCTTCTTGAAGGTGATATCCAGTATGAAGCTTCATCCAGACTTTGGTTCAGGTAGCTTTGTAGCAAGGCCTGCTTCCTCTTGGAAAGTGCTAACCCTTATCCAAAAAGTACAAATTCACATGGAAATTTATCTGGATCTAATGCACATCACTATTGGTATGTGTGCATATTGGATGAGACAGTATTCTATTAGTGACTTTTTTTAAAAAAATAAACAACAGTTGGATATGCTTTCTTGTAGGGGCCATTTTATAGAGTACAATATAGACTATTTCTCTTTGATTTATACATAAATGGTCAGAATGACTTTGGTCACTGCAAAGCTGTTAGGCTTCTGTCTAACTCTATGGTTTTACATTGAGCAAAGCTGATTAGACTGTTTGTCACACAGTAATGTGCTTGAGTGAATTATAACCACTAAACAGAAGTGACATGATTCAATAAAGTCAGTTACTATAAGCCTTTTAAACTAGAAATCCCATGTGTGCCTGTCAGCGCAACTGACAGCTGAAAGTTCATTTATGAATATCTGAGAGAAGATTTGACAGAACAATGGTTCTCAAATTACACCTCTACAGAAGCAGCAGCTTGTAAAGTATCTCTGAACCTCCTTATTCCACTTACAGAAACGATTCAAACTTATTGAGTGAGTGCATACTAATGGTAGTTACCTTGATAATACACTTTGCTGCTCACAGTGGAGAGTAACAAATAGTACCCTTGTGCATGGATCTTTAATTTGATGAGGATGAGATAGAATTCTTCTGAAGACACATTGCCTCAAATGCCACATAGTAATGGCTGTATAAGGTAGTGCTGGCTATAGAACTTCATCACACTATGAATTAGGAATTGCGCAAAAATCTCTATATAACTCCTGTTGTTGCTGTTGCTGCACAAGCCACTAGAAGCATGTGCATGGTGCATGTTCTGTGCAAGTCCCCTTCCCTGTTGTTTGCAACATCATTCCCTGACCTCTCCAAATAGACCTAGGAAAGATTTGAGATTGCTAGTCAGCAGCAATGTACTGGTTGACCAATACTTTGGCACTCAATTCAGAGAAGAGGGAGGTATTTGGGGCTAGGTGTTCAGATTAGTAATGTGTCACCTGCATAATTAACTTGTAAACCGCCCAGAGACTGCTTGAAGTGCTACAGGGTGGTATATAAGCAGCACGCTTTGCTTAATGCCACCCTGGGTTCCATTCCCATTGAAGAACAAAATAGCACTCTAGTTTGGCTAACTGGCTCACCTTTGTGCTGAAGGCAGAGGATGCCTGTGTGGTAAGAAATGCCTTCTACTAGCTTAGGCTGCTGTGTTACCTGAAATATGAACAGCTCTAAATGACCTACGCTGTGCCAAAGTTCCGATAAGACCACTGTAGGAAGCAGCTTCCTAAAGCCCTTCAGGACTCATTCATTACTATATAGCAGGAATAACCACTTCTCACAGGTCCTTTAATTGTTGCTTGGCTTACCATTGTTTAATAATGATAGTTTTAAAATCTAAAACATGATTTTTTTGTGAGAAATCCGGGATAGAAATGCCCGATAAAACAGTAAAAGTGTGCTGAGTAATATTTAATATATATATTTTAACAAAGTCCTCATTCTTATTTGTCTTGCTACTGTTTAATTTTTGCTTAGCTCTCCTATTGCCTGAAATATTTTCCCGTAACAGTCAAGAGGAGAACCCAGTATCCACTTATACAGAAGAAACACTGTGTGTGAAACTAGTCTTTCTCTTGGTGCATTTGAGGATGAATTCATTCTGCAGACTAAACATTGTAACTGACTCCTTTTCCATGGAGCTTATGATTAGAACAGGAAGCAAAACACAAAAGGGATTGTGTGTGAGAGAAAGAGATACACACCAGGATTTGTGTTCAGAACACATACCAGGTTTACCAGATCTGCAGTATTGCAGATTAGAGTCTGATGAAATTTGTTAAGAAGTGACTTAAATACAGATTTCTGAAAAAGAGTTCCAGACCTAAGAGCCACTCTGGAATAATGGCAGATGAGTGCATTGTGGGAGAAGAGACAAAAGGGGGAATGTATGTTAGAACAAGTGAAGGAAGTCCACATTGCACCTAATTAAGACTGAGTTGTAGACCATGCTTGAACTTTACATTCAGGATTACTATCTGGATAGGCCTTACATATGTAATAAGAGCGAAGGTTTGCGAAAAGCCAATCAGAAGCTGTATTCGGGTAGAACAAAGCATTATAAAATGTGAGTTATGGATCTAGGCCAGGGATAAGTAACTTTAGCCTCTATCTCCTTACCCAAAATCCCATCACAGCCAACAGTGAGGGATTATGGGAGCTTTAGTCCAAAAGAAAAATCTGGAGGGCCATTATTGCCCATCTATGCCAATAGTTGGTAGGGCAGAATTAATGTTTTTAGGTTTCAGGGTGTTGGGTACAGTCTCAGGGAATTACTATGCTTCTTTAATTCTCCAAGCAGGGAGATAAGCCTCAGGACAAACAGCACTAGAAGACGAGAATGTTAATGCCACAGGTTACTGGTTCAGTGAAGCTTTGTACACTTTTGCCCCAAATGGCATGATGGCCCATGTACCTGCATTCACCAGCTCTCTCCCCACTCCCTCCTCTTCAGTCCTGATTTTTTGGCAGGCTGACATTGGACCCACTTTTACAATACTTGACTAGCTGAAAAACATTCACTTGCAAACATGTGTGTCCTAAAACAACCTTGTACCCTTCAAAGATGGCATGCTACTGCTTTCTTTACTTCCTTTTAGCCATGCCTTGACTTCAGTTATTTAAGCATAAAATTTAGAGACAATCCATAAATAACAGGGAAACCGCTTGCTGAAAAAGTCGTGCTGTAAGCAAATTATTCTTAACTCAGTCTTGATCTTTATAAAAAAAATATGAATATGAATGACAGATTTGTTTCAAATTGTGCAACACTCTGATATGAATAAAGAAAGATTGCCCAGTCTCTTTCTCAACTGTGCAAAACCGCACTAGGGGGAAGAAGTTCTTCGAAGCAACTTAATTACATGTTCGTTGCCTTAACAGGATGTTGGATACCATTCTAAGATTTGGTTTCCTCTTCCCTTGGCATTAGCACATATTACATTAGTGCTAACATACCATTTCAACACAAATCACTCAGTGTTTATTTCTAGTTTGCCTTGCACTATGGCAATCCAATGTAATACCAACCATGCTGAAGCCACTACCACCAAGCGGGGTTTGAAAAACATTTTTTTATTTCAGTAATTGAAATAACTGTAAACCAGAATAAACTTTGCTGGAATAATTAGGCTGGTGAACAGAATAGAAGTCAGTTCACTGGTAGATGAAAACCGAGCCAATATTATAATGTACATCGTAAGAAACTGTTGCACGACATCCATCTGCCATCTGCAAACAGATGCTACAGTACAGTCTATATAGTATTGTATGCTGAGGTCCTGGATCTCAGTTTGTGCAACTACAAAGTCAATTAAGGTCACTGAGAAACCTGGCTACTATACCCAGGATATAAAACGTCAAGCTTGAAAGTGAAAAGTTCTGGAGTTAAAGGCACTAACTTTATGGGGTTATTTTGGATGGGAAAATGCCACACACCTAGATACCACCAAAGGGGGTGAGGGACATGGGTCCCTCCAAACATTGTTGGACTGCAACTCCCAACATCCCTAACCAGTAGCAAGTGATGGAGGATAATGGGAGCAGCCCAGTAGCATCTTTGTTGTTGTTTAGTTGTTAAGTCGTGTCCGTCTCTTTGTGACCCCATGGACAAGAGCACGCCAGACCCTCCTGTCTTCTACTGCCTCCCGGAGTTTGGTCAAATTCATGTTGGTAGCTTGAATTTGACCAAAATCCAGGAGCAGCAGCTAGAGGGCTTTATATTGCCGACAAATATATTCCTACAATAATCGGATGTTTACTCACATCCAGAAATGGTATTTACATTGTTTCCAGGATAAATAGTGGACTTCTAAGGAGTCATACTTGGAAGTAGCTCCCAGTGAGCTCCATGGTACTTAAACCTCAGTGAAAACAAAACAGGTGGTCTTTCAATAAACACCATGTAGCAATGTATTCACTTTTGCTTTACTAAGGTAGAGGGGAGAATCCTCATCAAAAACAATGGATGAGGTAGGGGAGAGATATGTACTTATTCCCCAGAATGACTGGAGTCTGAAGTTTCTCTGGAATAAGTGACTGGAACAGGGTGTCTGTTGGATTCCTACTGAAATATATAGGTGCATGTTACATGTGATGACAGATTCTGAAAATGATTTATCCACGTAAAATGATCTCTTACCTTCCAGAAAGGTTAGTTTCTTGAACTATAACTCCCACAATCTCCCAGCCAGCATGTAGTCCAAAAATTGCACTGTTTCCAGCCTCTGGAATATTCATTC
Organism: Pogona vitticeps; assembly: GCF_051106095.1. Lineage (NCBI taxonomy): Eukaryota > Metazoa > Chordata > Lepidosauria > Squamata > Agamidae > Pogona > Pogona vitticeps. Next base: position 30,435,449 of record NC_135787.1, read on the forward strand.
CTTACTTACTTGTTTCTGTTCTAACCTTGTGCAACTTAGAACACTTTTTTTTAAAAAAATTGAACTTAAATGCAAAGGCAACAATGAAATAAAAGCAATTATGTGAACAAATTCAAGTTCTCTCTCCCCTCCCCCCCCCCCAGTCTTGTGTTCACTCATCAGGTGATAATTCTGAAGAGAACACTGGACACCCTCTCTCATGGAAGCCCAAATCAGCTGTCTGTTTCTCCATGGACATTTTCCATGTGTACTTTGAGGTAGTCATTTCTTGTGAACTTTTTGTGGCACAGCTGGCATTCAGCCATGGGGCGGTTGGGGTTGTGAGTCAACTTGTGCCGGATCAGCATTTTCTTCAGGCTGAACGACAAGTCGCAAACCTAAATCACAGATAAAAGGCCAAAACAAGCAAACAATCAACGTATTGAAAGAATATTTTTTTAAAAAAAGTCATAGATATTTCAACAGTCAACATTATACATAATTTCAGATAAGCCAGAACACAACTTCCCAATTTTTTGATGGAAAATGATTGAGCTGGCACCACACCGGGGAAAGCAGCCTCCTCAAGAGTATTACCAGGTTCCCCAAGAGTATTAGACATGGAGAGAGGGAGAGAAAGGAGAGCAGAGTGGTTCAGTTTCACAGGATTACATACTGTAGCGTTCACTCTGCTCATTAATATTCAGGATGAAATTTGCATGCACCAATAGGAGTCGGGGGTGATGTTAAGTGGGGGAAAAGAAAAGGAGAAAGAGAGGGAGAGTAAGAGTAGGCGGATGAGAGTGGAGAAAGAAGGTTTTGTTTAGTTGAGAGTTAACGATATTGACGACTTTTATCATTTGTAACAATAAACAATTTCTACTTGGTTCTTAAATAATACGTTGCCTGGATCTCGGTCATTGACCAAATTGATGTAATCAACTGGTGGCAGCTGAACGACACGTAGCGTGCACCTTTGCTTGGTGAAATGACCAAAGGCCATGTGGGAACGTGACACATAGTATGGCACAAAGGGTAATTTTGTATGTGTATATGACAGTAACTTATGTCATCTTATCTGTGAAGCTTCTCAGTCATCCAGGTGAGGTTATCTGGAAGTTGAGTCATGGCAACTGGACTTCTTTTTTATTAGGTTCAAATGTTTCACTACTCATCCAAGTAGCTCCTTCAGTCCAAGGAGAGTTGGTAGGAGACCCCTGATATATCCTCCACCTTGGTTTCACTTCCCCCTGGTCTGAATGGACAAAGGACTGGGGGGGGGGAGTGAGTGAAAATCCCACTTCTGCAATCCTTCCCCACTCATTCTCAAGGGTTGTTAACAGTGGTCTTTCTGGTGGGTGTGTTCCTAATCTTTCTGGGGATGGATAAAAGGGCAGCATGATAAATAGGATACAGATTGTGCCTAACGCCTCTACCCTTGTTGAGTGAGGGATTTTCTATATGCACATGGATGGCCTCCCTGACCCCTCTCTCAAACCACCCATCTTCTCGGTCCAAAATGAGTACGTCTTAGTCATCAGAGTGTCCCTTATCCTTCAAATGAAGGAACATTGCTGTTGTGGTCCTGGGCTGTTGCCCCTTCTGTGCTGGGCCATTCTCCTGTTTAGTGTCTTTTTGGTTTCTCTAATGTAGAGCTCCAAACACTCCTCTTTGCATTGGACCATATATATTGTATTGCTCCTGTTGTGTTTTGGTGTCTGGTCTTTTAGGTGGACAAGTCTCTGTCTTATTGTGTTTGTGGGTTTGAAAAGCATAGGTACGTGGTGTTTACCAAAAATCCTTTTGAGCTTTTCAGACACAGCTGCTATGTAAGGAATGACCAGGTTCTTCTGTAGGCTGTGGGTCTCAGACTGTTCCATTGTCCTGCTGGGTCAGGACATTGACTTGTTAAAGGCCCATTTTAGATATGTCATCTTATTTACATGACTACCTAATATCTTGCCTACTAAGGCCCTCAGCCAAATCAGCCACACTAGTCTCTGTTGCTCAAGGGTGCCTACTAGCATAAAGAATAATTAAGGTACCTTCACAGCTTGAAGATGATTAGCTGGGCTTCACAAGCCAATGGAGCCACACTAGATTATACAAAACCTTATCATCAACAAAGTCTTCCTTAGTCTGAGCAGCAAGTAGTAAACACAATAGTCAAAATCCTGTTGCTTAACATAAGCCAAATTGTAACCCCCAGTCCTTTCCTCCCTGATAAAACAAGCATAATTCTCAGGACATTTGTGTGTGTGTACCAAGATGATGTATGTATGTGCCTCCAGGAATTGTGACAGACCAGTTTGTTTACCAGGGAGGAACAGGCTGAAAGTTATGATCTGGCTGGTGTGAAGCAACAGGGTTTCAGCCAATAGGTCAAGCTAGATATTAAAAAGAATATGTATTCATTATCATTAATTTGTCCCCACACAGTATGATATTTTCTCAGAGCTACCTCCTTTAGCAATAGTTCTTACAAATTAAGTCCATTTTTATCTTCCAATAACCAATCACAAAATAAAGATATGCAAGACATGTAGGTGAGGAAAATCATGTTAGGCATCCTTCGCAAAGATGGGATGGTGCAAAAATGCAAAACCAAACCAGACCATGATAAACATTTCTTCTAGATTAGACCAGTGTTTATTGCCTCACTTTCCTAATCCAGTATCTGAGGACTAATACATCCATGACATCATGTTCCTCTTCCCCATTTTGGACTTGAGAGCTAACATGTATTTCCTACCTCAATGCTTAACAGATGGATATTTTATGGGTTATTAACAATGTCACCTTTTCTTTTTGTCAAAAGATTGTAGTCAAAAAATATTTTTAGAGAGTGAAGGAAGAAGAACAGTTAAGCTTAAAATCCTACACTTTGGTTTAGAAGCGTAAGAATTTGGCACACTTGTACACTGACCCATGCTAACAATGTTTTGATATAGATTCCAACAAGCAGTCTCTCCTTTTGGAGGCAGAAGGCAGACAAACACATAGTTCTGCCTTTCTGTCCATGATCAAGGTGAATTCTTCCCATATGTGACAAATAACAGTGAATGTAATTTTTAGCAAGGTCTGTGTTGCAAGAGAATCAAGCAGAAAACAAACAAAAACAGTGGCAGACGTGCAGAAAACATTATTTTGGGTTGTTTTGTTGACATAGTTCTTGTCGGGTACAAACAATTCATATAAATCTTATTCAGACCAAGCCCTGCTATGCTGCAAATTGAAATGACCAGTAAAAGGCAGACAACACAAGTCCAAGGGATCACATACAACTTTGTCCTCTACGAGGTGTCATGGTACCATCTCAATACTTTGTTTGGACAACAGACACGGTCAAGTCTACTGTTATTAACAATGGCAATGATGGCTGAAATACATACAGAATAAACTAAAAAGGAACCAGATGGAGGTGCACCCTAAACTGAACTTTGGACTACTGTTCCATCTCAAAACTTCTGGAAGAATAGGCTCTATAAGATGTCAAAGATCTGCATCTAGCCCAGTGCTTTTTGGGGAATAAGACATTGAAGTATGGTGACACCTTTACCAGTGAGTTTTAGCACCCCAGCCTTAGCTGAAAGAAACTGCTTTCAGGAATAACTTAACCTGAGGAACAAGAGTGACATTGTGCACGTCACACAGTGAAATCATATCATAAATAGAAGAAATACCTATATTCCAGCTGAAGTTTATCCATGGATTAAGGGTTTAAGTTTTAAAAAATGACACTGTATGAAAGGCATGAGAGGCATGAAGCTTTATGAACAGTGTTTCCCCTGTAGGTGTTCAGCTGCATTATTATGAGATTATTATGAGATCTCTCCTTGCAGGTCTACTGAGTAACAACAGACTTTATATAGTCTGTATTTAGAAACAGAGGGACACAGGCATAGTGATGCTAGTGAAGTCTGGATCAGTGTCACTTATTACAGCTGGCCAAGTGGAGACTGTGATAATGGGGGTGCTGAAAGAATGCCCCCACTTTCATGTGGCATATTGGAAATCATGCCCCTTCTACCTTGCCTGTGTGCTTAACATAATCAAATGCAACTCAGTAGACCAGTGGCCCCTGCTAATTAAGCAAGAGATCCTTAATTGGTAAACAGGAGATTGCCACTTTTGCACATTTAAATGGCAAATATAAAAGAACTCCTTTAGTAGAAACATGAAACTGTACATGTAATGAGTGGTGAGGTCACAAATATATTAAGCTCAGAAGATACACATGACAACATTTGCACAAATGCAGATGTATGAATATCTCAACTGTATCATTTATCTTACTGGAAATAAATTGTGAGAGTATCATCCTCAGCAGATGGGCTGTGTCAAATTCTGCTACCAGTAAGTAGCTTTTAATGAATCTCGATCATACAGTGATGACAGTTTAACAATGGCACATTATTTTTGCAAAATGAGAAGAATAAACTGCTTACAGATGCACACTTAATACCCTTCTTCACTGAGCGGTAAATTCCTCTTGATAAGCTATAACTGTAACATTTCAAAAGCCTACAAATAAATAAAAACTGCATTGCCAAGGTTAAAACAAAACAAAGAAAACAGCACAAAGGATTTGTAAAGAAATAACTGAATATATGGAGAAAAACTGTGAGGGATTGTCTCAAACAGGAAAGGTGAATCATCAAAATGCAACTTTTTGGTGTCATTCTAAAAATTAAAGTTTGAAAGATTTTGTTTTGAATTGTGTTGCATTCTAGACTATTGTTAAAAGCTAAAAGAAAAAGCTTTCAAATATGCTATCCAGGTATTGAACACAGTTAATTTCAAGCTAAATGTATTTAAGTGTTTAGTAAAGTTAATATAAATGCCTACTGCTAGTGAAAATATTAAAAAGTAATATCTATTTATTTAAAATATTTTCAACCCACCTTTCTCCTTCAAAAGGATACAAAGCATCTTACAATGATTAAAAGGCAGTTTTTAAGATTAGTAGTAATGAGCATACATTATGAAAAAGAGCACCAAAACACATTCAATGCAGTAAGCCTAAGGTACAACAACTAAAAACCCCACTTGGCAGCCATTCGCTAAGGGAGTATAGCTCATGACTTGGCATACAAAGGGTGAAAATATATGCTAAGAGTCCAAGTTCACATTATTATGGTACACGTTCAATTTTAGGAAGACCATGTGTCTGAATCCTTCTCTTGCCTGGGGAAAACTAACCTGTCTCTTCTCCATGATGTTCCATCTCTCCATAGACAAAATGGAAACGTTAGAAGGGATATACTTATAAACTGAAAAGTAGTTTATTTATAACTGTTGCTGCTGATCTCTGTGGTGATGTCACCAAAACCAGCATCCTTAGAGCTCTCAGTCCTCATACAATATCATGATATTTCAGCTTGAGGATCACTGCTATCAGATTTGATAGCTTCTGTGCCTGACAAGACATTCCTGGCAGCCACTGTCAGATTGAAATTTTTTTCCCCTGTATGGCAGCGATATATTGTCATGGCTCTAAGGCAGTTTACATCCTACAACAGCTGGTGTGAGTAGAAAGCTCATCATGGGGATGCCATTTCCAGTGGGCAGCATAATGCCTTGCAGAGCTCTCAATATGGAAGGGAAGCTGCTACAAGTCTACAGAGCATCTCAATGTTTATTGCAGTTAAATTGCAGTCTATGCAAGAAGGGTAATATACGAATTAAATCATTTCTATCAGGCACAAAACTGTGCTCAGCTCCATTTGCCTCTCATATTCCACCTCAGCTTCTAATGTTTCCTTGCTACTGCCATGATGCAGCAGCCTCTTACGGTTGGGCAATGGCTCTAACTGCGATTTGTCAGGCATCTGCTAATGTAGACAGAACAGCAAGCCAGAGGTCCTGTTTTGGCAGCACCTTTCAACCAATGGCTTGCAAATCTGCTATCCAATGAGACATAATGGACATGTTAGAGTATCGCAACAAGCCAGTAGGACTTCCATCAAGAGCTTGTTTCATATGATGCCAGAACCTCCCAGAAACTCACAGAACTGAAGCAAAATAATAGTTCTGCAATTATTCCTCTGACTTGAAAGAGGAAAGACAAGCCAGAGTACTATGTCCTGCCAAGGTTTTGACATCTCTCCCAACAAACTAGGAATGGGAAGATCATGGTTTGTCTATCTGCTTATCTTTTTGCTGTTTACTGAGTTGTGATGCCTATCTTTTCAAAGGTTTTTTTTACAAGTTCTTCCTGTACAAAATGGAAGCTGTCCCAGTGCTTTTAGGGAAATCTAGTTCTTTGTGGGAGGTATAGTTCTTTAAGGGTACCCTATACAGAGCCTAATGAGAAGCAGAAAATAGGGCCTATTCTAGGTGACTGAAATGCAGGGATGTGTAGTGATCTGTACAGTGATCTGTATTTGCGGGCAGGATCTCTCAAAATTCTGCCTGGGGAATTCTTGGAGAATTCTGGGATTTGGAGTCGAAAGGAAAGGAAAGGAAACACATGCCTAGTATCTACAGGTGTGAGATCTCCTGTGTGACGCCCACATAGAAGCTCACATATATGTCACTGACTTTAAAGAAATGGTCATATGTCCAGAAAAAAGAGACATCATCATTAAATTTAAGAACTTAATGTAATTTTAATACAGAGAACAGGTCTTTAACTTGGAGGAAGGAAAGAATCACCAGAAAAGTAAACCCATAATATGTGTTTCAATGCCAACTATCTAATTAAAGTAAGCATTTTTAGTAGATACTTTAGTAAAGACATAAGAGCAGTTATCTGCTTTGCATCACTTGCATAACTGAAAGAAAACAAACAAAGATGCAGTCTGTATAGTATATCCACAAAGCATTTCCATATCCTTGGCGTGTGGGGAGTCGGCACATGTAATTATGGCCACTAACACAAAGAAAAATTACTATGGAGAAAGGGCACAGACACCGCAAAGAGTATGAACACCGAAGCCTGTAATCCTAGTTATTTAAAAGGCAGGAAAGGATAAAGTGAGAAACTTATTATTGTTTTTTATATATGTTTATTTTTAATTAAATTCAATAGCAGCTCATAGCATATGCATGCACACACTCATGCACACAAATAGAATACCAGCTACAGTAGGTGGCTGTTTTCATTTGGACTGTGGCATGGGAAGAAAGGATTAATCAACATTCTCACAAATCAGATCTAATGTAGAAGCTTTCCATACAGGTACAAACATTTTAAAAATCAGATTCATGAAATATATTTCATGTGCCATTTCTGAATCCTGTCTGGCTGATGGATTCCAGAACCAAATAAATAACCTCTGCAAGCCTTGGATTTGAGTTGCACTGCTGTGGAAATAATGGGCAGTGGCTGATTCAAGAAAAAAAAACAGCTGCAAATGGCTGTCGGGAAGTGGGGGTGGGGTTGATTCCATATTGCAAATGAGCCATTACAAATCTTTTAGCTGCAGGTAACATGTGTAGCTAGCACAACAGGCTCTTACGGTTAGCAGGAAGTCTAGGAGCATTCTGAATATCCAAGCTATGTGCCATAATGCATTTGTCAGTGCCATACTGATCTTGCACAAGAACAATTTCTGACATTTGTGTATGTCTTAAAAGATATCTGTGAGCTGGAACTTAACTTATGGCCAGTGTGTTTGGATCCCATGATCTGACTATAGCTGAAAGAATTACAGTGGGGTCTTGACTTGAGAACTTAATCCGTATTGGAAGGCGGTTCTCAAGTCAAAAAGTTCTCAGGTCAAATCTGCATTTCCCATAGGAATGCATTGAAAACCATTTGATCCATATCTGCTCTTTTCCGTCCATAGAAACTAATGGGAAGCTGCTATTCCGCCTTCGACCACTAGAGGGGGATATTTTGTTTCTTTTTTTCTTAGGTCAAGAAAGGTTCAGGGAAGGCAGGGAAAATACAGTCCAGGCAGTACAGTACCAGGCAGTCTGAAGACTGTCTCCCAATCTACTCTCTAAACGCTGGGAGGAGTGAGGAAGCAGACAGGCACCCTTTTCACTGGCCAACTGTTAACTGAAAGTTCACATTTTGCACTTTCCCTGCCTCCCACGTGGTTTTTTTTCAGTTCTTAACTCAAATCTAAGTATGTAAGTCAAGTCAATATTTTCCTATGAGAGTGGTTCTTAAGTCAAAATGTTCTTAACTCGAGCCGTTCTTAAGTCAAGACCCCACTGTATACTTCAAAGTTAGAAATATACAAGTCAGAAATACTCAGTGTCCATCCATCAGTAGTCAAAGCATCTTACAGCTTTAGATACATAAGGCCTATTTTGCTGATGTCAACTTTAAGAAAACTTTTTCTGCGCATATTTGATCAATTTATATTAATATAGATGACTTGTCCCTTATTATATGCTGCTTATTTCCTTTTGTCCTCCTTTCTTGTCTTCTTTCTTTGTTTTCTCGCTTGCCTATTTATTAGTCCATAAAACACATTTATAATTTTAATACTACTACTGCTACTACTACTATTACTAACAGCAATAGTAAGTTTTTTAATCTTTAAGGGGCGACCAGACTTTTAATAATTTCTGTTCCAACAGACTAAACATGGCTACTGAAACTATTTTGAATCCTTAAGGTTTAGTAAATTTTGGGCCTATTTTAGAATGACTAAACGCCTGCCATGCAGCATCCTCTGTGCAACGGAAATGATGTCAGCAGCAGCAAACAGCCACTGACTAAAGGCTTACTTTTCCAGTTCTGGGGTGCACATGATTCACAGACAATGCTAAAAAAGGAGCCTGTCCCCCAAAAGAGACCTATTCCCAAGTAATTAGTTTGAATTAGACAGATTAAAAGGAAGCACAACTCACATCACACTGGAATGGTTTCTCGCCTGTGTGGGTCCTCATGTGCTCATCCAGACCACGTTTTTGACTGAAGGCCTTGTTGCACTCAGAACACTGGTAAGGCTTTTCCTTTAAGACAGTAATGAGAGAGGGCATGAAAGGGAGTCAACAGAGAGGACAAGCTCTCTAAACGGGATGATGCAACCTTGATATCAGCTCTAAGAGACAGATGGCAATGTAAAGAACATCAACGTAAGCCTTTGAAAATGCAATGAAACCTGGTGGAAAAACTTTCCCTGGATACCTTCCACATTAACACAGAGAAATGTTATGAGCAGCTTGAGAACTTGATGTCTCTGATTTACAGCTTATTACAGAAGCAAGTTGGCTGAAGCCGTTTTTAATCTTGTTAGCCATAATACTGGAAACCACAGATGCAAGGATTTCCAGAAACACATCATGGAATGAAAACATCTGTGTAGGCACCATGGAAGCCAACTTCAGAAGCCTCCACCTCAACAGTATTTTAGACTATGTGCGAGTTCTTTGCCTTAACAGACAATGTCAGACTGGAATATGAGAAGACCTATATAAATACCGTATCACTTATTCAAGCCTTAGACAACATTAAGAGTTAACTTTAAACCCACCAAACACATGACAAAATAACTACATAAGATATTGTCAACGTAGTCTCAACATAGCCCTGGTGATGGAACTCTTTTGCATAGGTTCTCCTATCAAGGAAATGTTTATCCATTTCTGTGGCTTTTTGATATTTATTTTATTTTGGGTAACCAACTGAAAAAGATTTCTTAGCAAACAAGACATTTTAAAAGGAATCTTGTGGGTCCTGTCTTTGAGCATTTACGTCAACAAGAACTCTTCCCTGACTAAAGACTAAGCAAATACTCCACAGCCTGGCCCCTGTAATTTTTACAGAAATATATGTCTCAGCCATATGAAAAACAGGCTTTGCTAACACACCCTTAATTTGTTTTGTGTTGTAGTTAATGCAAACCACATTTTGTGTAAGCCCTCTGAAAACCCACTTTATTATGAGTATGTGCTGCTCAGTGGATAGTTCAAAATAAAGTACAGCAAGCAGTTCCATGTAGAGAAATGTGGATATTATAAACAACAATCACAGCTATATGAGTGCTGATCATCCCTCAGGCGTATTTCATTTATAACTTTTTTCTGCTGTAGTCTGAAAATACGGTTCACTCTGTCTCTAGATGTTGAAGGTGACTCACAGTGGACATCTGAAAGAATAAATCCTCAGCTAAAACACTCTGAGAAGAAATGGTCCCACTCTTGAGAAACATTGATCTGAGTTGAGACCAATGAAAAACAGCAGTTTCATTTTATTGCAGTCCAACTGCATTGTACTTTATCCTGTCAACGATGCTGATTCCATTTGCCATAAGGGATAACTTCACTCTCAGTGGAGCAGACAGACGGTGCTGGTGCAGAGCAGAGATGAGGTTGGACTGGATTCCTGAAACTAAAGCCTCTGCATATCTTTTTTTGATATATCTTTTGGCAGTAAAAGACTAAGCCATTCAACTCACCTTATCAGGCAAAATCCAAAACTCAACTTCATATGTGTTATACTAAACATTATGCAGATTAACTGCACTGGAATGCATGTGAAGTAAGAACAACAGAGTGGGGACTCCTGCCTTTAATGGTAATTTTGGGTTGTATTTTTAAATACAACCTCAGATTAAGCAGACACATGCACACCAGGTACTGTACATATAAGGCATACTCTGAATCATTCTGTTAAGAACTTCACTTTGGCCTTCTCAATGTTGTTCCAATGCTGAAGAATTTCTTTCTAAGGTAGGCTAGAATGGTTGCATCTCTTTGTTCTTCCACCAGCAGGCAAATACCTTTTTATTTCACCATTAATCAATTACAGTGGTGCCTCGTGGGACGATTAATCCGCAAGACGATTGGTTTTTGCGATCGCTGTTGGGCTTCGCAAGACGATGTTTTCTATGGACAATTTTTGCAAGACGACGATTTTTCCCCATTGGAACGCATTAAATAGATTTCAATGCATTCCAATAGGGAACCGCGTTTTGCAAGACGATGTTTTTGCAAGACAGCATTTTTTTGCGGAACGAATTAACATTGTCTGGCAAGGCACCACTGTATTGTTCCAACTCTCTCTCTCTCTTTCTTTGTATCAGTATATTGCACAATTCATAATCATGGATGTAAATGAAATACACGCAAAATAAAATAAAATAAAAAATTAAAATGCCAAGACAGCCAGACAATTTTAACAGAAGCAGACAGAGCCTGAGATGTATGTAGAAACATCTCCTCAACTTTGGCTGTTGTCCTGGGTGTCAGCATCCACAAAGTGGGTGGGTTCAGTAGTGTTGTGAAAATAAAGGATTTAATGGCTTTCCCACTCTTTGGGGAGGCTCTTTCTATGTCCCTAATGGCTTTGCTCCAAAAGCCACCTCTGACAACTAATTAGCTGTTCAGGGCAGGGCTTTTAATGGAACAACCCTCCTGTGTTCCTCCTCAAATTGATCGGTTTTAAAATTACAGTGGTGCCTCACTTAACGATATTAATTGGTTCCATCAAAAAAATCGTTATGTGAAAACATCGTTAAGTGAAACACCATTTCCCATAGGAATGCATTGAAAACCGGTTAATCCGTTCCAATTGGAACAGATTAATGCTTGCAATCATTAGCCCACCTCCTGAAACCTATGCAAACTTAATTTGTTGTTGTTCTGAGTCGTTGTTAATTTTTGGTGATTTTTTTTCTCTCTCATTGAAATGCATTGGACCATCTGTCCAATGCTTTTCAATGAGAGAGAGAAAAAAATCACCAAAAATTAACAACGACTCAGAACAACACCAAATTAAGTTTGCATAGGTTTCAGGAGGTGGGCTAACGATTGCAAGCATTTAAAACAGGCTTCAAACAGTTTAAGACACTTTTACAGGAGCGAAAAGGGAGATCGGAAAGAGCTTTAAAAGGGAAACGGAGATCAAAGAGCCCTTTCCAATCTCCCTTTTCGGTCCTGTAAAAGTGTCTTAAACTGTTTAAAGCCTGTTTTAAATGCTTGCAATCGTTAGCCCACCTCCTGAAACCTATGCAAACTTAATTTGGTGTTGTTCTGAGTCGTTAATTTTTGGTGATTTTTTGTTTTTCCCTCATTGAACTCTATTGAACTGTCCGTCCAATGCATTTCAATGAGAGAGAAAACATAAAATCACCAAAAATTAACGACGACTCAGAACAACACCAAATTAAGTTTGCATAGGGTTCAGGAGGTGGGCTAACGATTGCAAGCATTTAAAACATGTTCCAAACATTGTAAGACACTTAAAAATGAGCGAAAATGGAAGAGCTTCAAAAGCACTGAAGCCGGCTTCAGTGCTTTTGAAGTCCTTTCCGATGTCCGTTTTCACTCATTTCTAAGTGTCTTACAATGTTTGGAACCTGTTTTAAATGCTTGCAATCATTAGCCCACCTCCTGAACCCTATGCAACCTTAATGTGGTGTTGTTCTGAGTCGTCGTTAATTTTTGGTGATTTTTTTATTCTCCATCGAAAGCCTTTGAACGGACCATTCAAAGGCTTTCAATGGAGAATTTAAAAAATCACCAAAAATTAACAACGACTCAGAACAACACCAAATTAAGTTTGCATAGGCTTCAGGAGGTGGGCTAACGATTGCAAGCATTTAAAACAGGTTTCTAACAGTTTAAGACACTTTTACAGGAGCGAAAAAGGGACATCGTTAAGTGAAATTCCCCCATAGAGAACATCGTTAAACGATGGGGGAAATTCCTCAAAGAAACCCATCGCTGTGTGAATTCATCGTTGTATGAAGCAATCGTTGTGCGAGGCACCACTGTATTTTTTAAACTTAACATACTTTGATATTCTAGTTTCTTTAATTGGACTTTAACACAGCAAGCTTTTACCTGTACTTTTAAAAATCTATTTTATCTGTATTGTTTTTAATCCTGCTGTGAGTCTTTCCCAGTTTCAGGTGAAAGGTGAGCTATACATCAAATAAATAAATGCCTTTTTATATCAATCTGATAGTCCTACAGATGTCAATAGCAGTTGGATAGAATGGTGTCATTTATGACTTACGTTTAATATGGCTAACTCACACATGCATGTTCATGGCTCAAATGACTATGACAGGAAGTGATCAAGTAAGGTGAGATACAAGGCAAGCAAAGAGGAGATAGAGAAGCTTGAAGTTTTAATATACACTCAGGATATATGTTTTCAGTGTGTTAGTTTCCATAAATGAGGAAGGTTGTAGAACTGACTTTATTGTATATGCTGTGATTTATTATTATCATATTTTATATTTACTAAGCTACTTAGCGACAGGGACAACTATCCCTACCTTTGACCCATTTTTATGTTTCTGCCATCAATAAATGCAAACAGATGTCATTCTTTTACCCTGGTGAATGGAAGTTGTTGCTTCTATAGTCTGATAGATGCTCCATAAACAGTTGGAATTTACAGTCCTAGCAGCCGTTCAGTGCTTGTGAAATAAGTTTTTTTATTACTTTCCGGATAACTTTCTGTTTGTTGATAGTTAAGCCAGTCCTCTCCCTCCTACTTCTATGCTTTTAAATCTTTTCATCTTTGTTTTAATATCTTCAGTGTCCCCATTGTCCTTTCTAATGGCACTGATTCCCTGACTCCAATTGTTATTGTAGTTTTTATCTCTGTTTTGTACAGATTTACTATTGTGGAGAATGTGCCAGCAACATCTTTTCCCACATTGTCAATATTCTCTCTTGAAGTATCAGTTACTTGAAGCAGAAACTAAGAGGGTTGCTTGCATTACTTACAGTCCTTGCTTTTGTTTTGTGGAATGATTTCTTAAAGAGCGGCCAGGCTGGAAGAAATAAAAATTATTCCTCTGTGCTTATTCTGAGCCAATACTTCCATATAGGCATGCAATTCCATCCACTCAAAGAGTCCTGCCAGCTCATATGCATATGTTTCTTTGCAAATGTCCACATGTCAAAATCCTCTGCAAACAGAAAATGAAGGCCTGATTTTCATAACCACTGGGTAAGGAGGTAGACTCTCTAGGGTAGCTCTTTGTACATAATCAAAACAGAGCTCATGTATCACCAGCAAGGAAGACAAAAAAGGGCATTATTTTGCATCAAACTGTGTATGCTAATTTATAAAGATAGGCATGTACTGACAAACTGGTGGTTTGTGCAGTTTAGTTCTTCAGCCAAACAGGTGTTTGGTGCTTCCCAGCTCTGCCTCCTCCACTGCATCTGAGTGAATGCTTGCTGGAGGAGGCGAGGAAGCACCGGACATGTGCCTGGCCGAGAAACGAACTGGAACAAACCACCGGTTTGTGCCCATTTCCACTGATTTATATGTGCACATGCAAAAACGGAAGAATATTTTAATGATCTGAACAGAATTACCATGCATCCATTTGAATGGTGCAGGTGGTGATCACATATCCTGTGTGCTGGCTGAGTCTGCTGTCCAGATGCTCACTTCAAGGTCCCTGAAGAGCAACTTCAGGGTATGTGATCTCTTTCCTTATGGTTCTTCAGATCAGACTTGGGCTGGAAACCCCTTCAAATACAGTAGATGGTGGTTTTGAAAGGAAGTCTCAGCCCTCCAAATGGATGTCTGTCCTCTCTAAAATATGGCATGTGGCAACGGTAAAGATAAAAAATTAAAATACATCAAGATAGATAATTGGGATGTTAACTGAGAATTCCTGTTACAGCTTTTTACTCGGCACAGGAGATTTGTGTGTGTGTGTGTGTGTGTGTGTGTGTGTGTGTGTGTGTGTGTGTGTGTGTGTGTGAGAGAGAGAGAGAGAGAGAGAGAGAGAGAGAGAGAGAGAGGGAGAGGGAGAGGGAGAGGGAGAGGGAGGGAGAGATTACCTCCTAATCTACTTTGCAAGAAATAGGCCTCAACATCTCAGGAAAATAAAAATGATTTCACACAAGAGTACCTTCAAATAAGAACTTTTAAGGGTGATTATGTTCGAAAGCATGTAAATGCAAGTAGATAAATAGGTACCATCTCGGTGGGAAGGTAAACAGTGTTCTGTGTATAGCCACGCTGGCCATGTGACAACGGAAACTGTCTTTGGACAAACGCTGGCTCTACGGCTTGGAAACGGGGATGAGCACTGCCACCTAGAGTCGAACATGACTGACTAAAATGTCAAGGGGAATCTTTACCTTTACCTATATTGTCAACCATAGGGGAGGGCTAGATTGTGTGGCCCTTGCTCACTTGGTTGTTCTTTCAGGAAGTAGTATGGATGAGATCATTTAACACTGTGGTTCCTATCCTTGGGTCCTGAGATGTTCTCAGACTACAGCTCCTGGAAATCCTTGCTAGCAGAACTAGTGGTAAAGGCTTCTGGGAGTTTAATCCAAGAACATCTGAGGTACCCAAGGTTGAAAACTGCTAATCTAACACATTCCCACGCCATCCCCATTTGTACATAAAGATGTCTATGAGCTGCCAGGTTAGCATGATAGCTGGCAGTATCACATAGATATGTGTTTCAAAGTGACAAATCCTACATGAAATTTAGGAATTATGTTAATACTTTTAAAGAAAAGAAAGCTAAAGAAACCAAAGAGGAGAAAGCTAAAATATGTGTCCCCCCTCCAATACAGTTTCTTATTTATGGACTGATTCGTTTTTATGTCATCTGTCTTCCAATGAAGGGACTTGAGGCATTACACAAATTATTTTTAAGAGACAACTAAAGACATGGCTATACGTTCAGGCCTTCCCTCCTGTCAATACTTAGTTTCTTTTTCTTTTCTCATTTTTTGTTTAATTACTGCATGTGTCACAGTTTGTCTGTTAAACTTTTATGGTTTATTGTATTTTTTTTATTGTAAGTCGCCCAGAGTGGTCGACCAGACCAGATGGGCGGGATATAAATCAAATAAATCAAATAAATCAAATAAATCAAATAAATCAAATCAAATCAATCAATCAATCAATCAATCAATCAATACAAGTATAGATACAACTAAAAACATAGTAAAACATATTTGGGAAAAAAACAAAGAGCGAATAATATTAAAATACTGTTCCTGTAAGTAATTGGTGCCCTTTGCTTAGTTTTAAAATCAGATATAATATTTGTAAATGAACATTAACATTGGAATATAACTGTATACTGTATAGACAAAAGAGTCATTTCCAAAATTTAGTGTAATCCTAACTCTAACATGTATTGTCTGTAGGGGATTTAGAACAAGCAGAAGCCTCTCCTGTTCTCCAAAACTTCCACACAGGGGCAGAAATCTCATAATTCTGATAAATCTCCGTGCTCGAGGATCTCAGATAAAGAGGAATTTGAGAGATGAATTGCTCCGCTGGCTAAGGTCTGTCAGCAGGAAAACCAAAAATGGGTGTAGAGGGGATACAGTGAGGGAGCCGGGTTATCCCAGATCCAAACCTCCTCCAGCATAGGCAGACAATTTTATGCCAGCAAAAAGCAAGGGTAGGGCTAAGATATTTCCAGTATCATGAGGCTGGGAGGATATTAGATTCAGCTCAACTTCAGCTAGCTTCTTCTCTCTGTGAAAGAAGGTAGTGAGTGGGGCTGAAGGTGGTGGCGGGTTGATTACGAGCCAAAAATGGGTGAGGGCATCTCCTTCTACCTTTCCTTTCACTTCTTTCTTGCCATGTAGGTTACTGGACAAGAGCCACTCTGCTGTTGCAGATCTGATCTGATAAACTTCCAAGAGACTTTGGAAATTAAATTGAGGCTAATTCCTGTCTCACCACAATACAGTGCTGTTCAGTTATGAATGAATCACAATATGGCTTAAATGGCAACTTTCAAAAGGCGGGGAGGATGAACAACCTGTTTCTATAGACTTCACATGCTTTTCCTTTAAGTTTTAAAATAATATTATTCAGGATTAAAGATAGCAACCATAAATGAAGCGCAGTCAGTCAAATGTCAAGATGCTGTCAGATTCTATTATTCTCTAAGATGGAAATGATCACAACATTCTTAGGGAACCAAGAACTTTGTTTAGCGGTATACCAGATGCTTAATATATTGAAGGACAGAAGTTCATTTCAAAAGATCTCAGATTCCAACACGAAGAAATATCTTTGTTTTGGAGTTCAGTGCCACCGGTATGCAGATGACACCCAGCTATTTTTTCTGTTCAACTGCTCTTGTTCTAAACTTGTATCCGGCATCAGTAATGAACTGGATGAAGGTAAACAGATTGAAAATTAACAGATTGAAAATCAATCCTGGCAAGATGGACATACCTCTAGTCAGTCAAAAGGCTGATCAGGGAACAGGGATACCCAGGTCTCCGCCATGACTAGGAGTGCTTTTACACGGGGAATGTTAGTGCACCAGCTGCACTTGTTTCCTGAGACATCTGATTTGGCTACAGTAACATGTGCCTTAGTTACATTCCATTTGGATACCTGCAACGTACAGTGGGGTCTTGACTTGAGAACTTAATCCGTATTGGAAGGCGGTTCTCAAGTCAAAAAGTTCTCAAGTCAAATCTGCATTTCCCATAGGAATGCATTGAAAACCATTTGATCCGTATCTGCTCTTTTCCGTCCATAGAAACTAATGGGAAGCTGCTATTCCGCCTTCGACCACTAGAGGGGGATATTTTGTTTCTTTTTTTCTTAGGTCAAGAAAGGTTCAGGGAAGGCAGGGAAAATACAGTCCAGGCAGTACCAGGCAGTCTGAAGACTCCCAATCCACTCTCTAAACACTGGGAGGAGTGAGGAAGCAGGCAGGCACCCTTTTCACTGGCCAACAGTTAACTGAAAATTCACATTTTGCACTTTCTCTGCCTCCCACGTGGGTTTTTTTCAGTTCTTAACTCAAATCTAAGTACTTAAGTCAAGTCAATATTTTCCTATGAGAGTGGTTCTTAAGTCAAAATGTTCTTAACTCAAGCCGTTCTTAAGTCAAGACCCCACTGTATGTGTAAGGTGATGCTTGAAGAATGATTGGAAACTTCAGATGGTGGAAAATGCTATGATCGGACTGTTGAACCGGTTACAAGGTGTACACAGTACAACTTCCCTGTTAAAGCAGCTTCACAGGCTGCCATCCCATTTCCAAGCCCAATTCAGAGCCCTAGTTATGATCTACAAAACCATATACAGTTTGGGTCCAGAGTACCTGACAAATTCTGTCTCCTCATACATAATGCTCTTCAGCCTTAAGATCTCCCTTATCACACTTTGTATAAATAAAGTATAAAAATAATTACAAGGGTGGTATAAGAATTGTAACTCTGAAAATGTGAGTTGTGAGTTTAAAAATGTACAGAACATTTACCTCATAAGTACATTTGATATGGACCCAAGAGAGAGCCTTTCAGTAGCTGCTTCCAGGTTGTGGAATGCCCTCCTTCAGGAGGCTACGTTAGCTTCCTCCCTCCTGTCCTTTGGGAACATGTAAAAACCTTTCTTTTAAGACAGTCTTTTAATATCAAATTTTAACATGAGCTAGATGCCCTTTGGTCACTCTTTTATTTATTTTTTTCTCTTTTGAACGCTAACATGAAAAGCAATGACAATCTACAATCCACAGGTGTATAGCTCCAGCATGTTTTAAGATGCTTAGCGTTAGGGATTGTGGCGTTCACCCTTGTGGCCCCTGCTTATTGTGCCCTCACGAAGGCTCACATCCTTTTCTCTACTTGCTGCCACCACTTTGTCGCATCCACCCAGTGTCCTTTGTTTATTTTCCCTTAAACACCCTTAAACACCCTCTGGATGTGTTTCCTCACTTCATGCTGACACCAGGTAGTATTCCCTCAATGCTAAATAGAGAGATCTTAGACATGTGCTGCCAATAGAACAGATTTATTGATATTACAGATGTTATGCCAATCACAGGAGAAAATCACAAATGTTTACGAGTGTTCTTTAAATATCATTTGCTTTCACGTTGGTTTGGATGTTTATTTATTAACTGTTACAATTTTCTTTTCTATTATCTCCAGCATTCCAACTTTTCAATCTCTGTCCTAACTTTCTCAATTCAGTCTCCTAACTCTCTCTCTTCAATTCCCTATCTCAAAACCTCTTTTCTCCAACTCTTTTCCCCAACTGCTTAACTAACTGTCTCTGTCCTTTTGGTTCCGCCCCTCTTGTCCTCTCATAGGCTCCTACCCGTGAGTTCATTATGATGGACAGGCATGATGTGGGGGTTCCGCCACAGGGATATATACTACTTTTGGAAAAAAGGAATTGTAACATGGTTACTTGTGTTTTTGCTGAATGATTATGGGGTGAGTTAAAAAGCCTTGAGGCCTTAATAAGATAGAACAGCACCCCACAGGTATCTTGTGTTAACACTGGCATTTATGCCTCACTATGGCAAGTTCTTAAAGAAATGGGAGTGCCTGACCAGCTTATCTATCTCCTGAGAAATCTATACTGTACATGGAACAGGAAGCAACAGTTAGAACTGGATATGGAACAATGGATTGATTCAAATTTGAGAAAGGAGTATGACAAGGCTGTATATTGTCTCCTTGCTTATTTAACTTCTGTGCAGAATACATCAGGCGAAAGGCTGAAGCTGAGGCTCCAATACTTTGGCCATCTCATGAGAAGAGAAGACTCCCTGGAAAAGACCCTGATGTTGGGAAAGTGTGAAGGCAAGAAGAGAAGGGGACGACAGAGGACGAGATGGATGGACAGTGTCATCAAAGCTACCAACATGAATTTGACCAAACTCTGGGAGACAGTGGAAGACAGGAGGGCCTGGCGTGCTTTGGTCCATGGGGTTACGGAGAGTCAGACACAACTAAACAACAACAACAACAAATTAGAATAAGTCAGGAAGGTGAAGGAGATAATGTTTTCCCTTAGAAATGAATCTTCCTTGCCTTTCTTGCTGCAAAGTTTGCCAGCACAATCATGAAAGTCTTGCGGCTGCAGCACTATTAATTTGACAATGAGGAAGACCAGAGGCGAAAAGGGAAAGGACAGAAAACAAAAACAGGCTGCATGAACTGGCTTTTAAAGGAGGAATCAAAGACAACTGTGACCAGGGCCCTTTTAACGTCCTTTACTCACTCCCTTCCTGTTGTTTGCCTTAGGAAACTGACTAGAACTTTCTTCTGGTAGATAGAAATGGGAGAGAAATAAAATTAAAGCTGCTTGCCCAACTCTGCATATTGTCATTGGTGCCCTTCTGTCCTGCCTGCACCATTCAATCTCTGAGCTGGCTTTCTCATTTGTGTTCCCCATTCACAAGGATGGGTTTTCATGGAAAACCAAAAATGTACAGCTACCATACACAATGAAGAGCCACGTCGGAATATCTGCAAAAGGGCACACGGTGGGTTGGCACTGATGTTTGTGCCCTTTGTCCAGGCACAGAGTGAGTCAAAGGAGCTATGTGTATCCCTACTCAGAATCACAGGGTTCAATTGTGTACATTGCAGTATTTAAGCAAATCATAGTTAAATAATAATATTTTTAAACCTTGAAATATACTAGTTAACCATGCAGGCTTCATGGTTGAGTTCATTATCCAACGAGGAGCACACTGCTGAAGGACCCATCTACAATTTATTGATATCTACAGCAAGCAACTGTCCAAAGCCAGCACGTACACTATAACAGTGGTCCTCAACCTTGGGCCTCCAGATGTTCTTGGACTTCAACTCCCAGAAATCTTGGCCAGCAGAGGTGGTGGTGAAGGCTTCTGGGAGTTGTTGTCCAAGAACACCTGGAGGCCCAAGGTTGGTGACCACTGCCCTGTAAGTAGAGTGCACTTCCTCCTTTGAAGGAAACCACAAAGCATTTGAATAAGTGTCAGCCCGGGCCTTTAAAATGAACTAAGAAAACAATCAATGCAACCACCTACAATACTACAAGAGCAAGCTCTATTCCTCTTTGTCTTATCCTTTGTTGCCTGTTTGAAACAAATGTGTTTTTATACCACTGACGTCCCAACACCAACACCCATTATTTTGAAATGAACGATCCACAATTTGGTGAGAGGTTACATAAAATGTCAGTCATGTATAAACAAGAACGTCTTTTAAATTTCAGAACTCCAGTGTGTAAACAATATGACAGGACTCAACCTGGAAAGTTCAAAGAGACTTCTGTTTCTGCTTTGTATATTTTTAATCACACTTAACGCAGCTGCAAGGATTTCCAATAACATGTTTGTCACAAGTAATGAACTATGTGACATTCCATCTCTGTATCTGACAATCAGTCACAATGTCTCAAACATGTTTAAACCATAATGCCACACATGGCTTGGGTTAAGTGACTGTGGAACTATCCTGTTTTGTGTTTCAGTAATATAGATATTTGGATTAAAGCATGAAGCTTTGTCATGCAACAAGTGTATGGCCACACTACTCTAAAACCAACATTTTAACCACAACATTTGGTAAGCTACGACAGTTAGAAACTAACAATCTGATCATTTGGGCAGGCTGGTGCAAAAATTTCTAGGCTGCCTTCTGTACAGGGGGAAAGTACTCTGAATTGCTTGGTAGATTAAGTAGCTTTAACCACAGAGGTGAAAGGTTAATATATACTACTGCTGTATTGATACCTGGGTCCTCTCACTCATTCTTGCACTTGTCTTTGAAAAACAAAAATGGTTCAATTATTCCGCATGGTATCAACTCTCATCCTACACCATTTCCTCACGTAGCTGTCATAAAAGTGGTAAACTTGTTTCTCACTTGGACTACCTCAGACTGCAAGTAGGCAGGCCTCAAATGTCAGACCAATCCTCCATATAAAACCAACGAACACAGGAAATAAGGAATAGGGGAGAAGCCTGCAGTAGACTCCACTCTCCTGCCACCAATAAAGGTGTTAAGAGCACCACAACTATCCTCAAAAGTAAAATGCCTTCCTTATTCAATATGGAGTTCCAAATTAAACATATACTTCTGCATGATGACCACAGCTGGCATGTTTACTTGCACATACAGTAGTTATTGCTATTGTTTATTTTATTCATCTGAAGGATTCCAAGCAAAATTACCCAAGGATACTGCATTTACTGTATATTTAAAATAATAAACCCAATTTAGTAGTGTTGCAAAGATCTGTTTTAATGTAAATTATGAACACTGTAGTTCTATTCAGTTATTCTAAGAAGTATGACTTATAATTGGAACAGATTTATTAATACATATTTTACTCAGACGCTTCATTCTTGAACTTGTTTTTAATATTGGGGAAAATAGTTTCTATTACTTGTTTTAGGTTGTCGAAGAAACATTTGCATCACTAGATGAAGTAACAGGTCCACACTTACCCTTGTGTGGGTGCGAATGTGCATTTTCAATCCATCATTCTTGCTGAAAGCTTTGTCACAGTAAGGACACTGGTAAGGCCGTTCACCTAAAAATTAGAAAAGCATCAGGGTACCTCATACATCCTCATTTTCCCACTGAACTCAATGTGGCACCCAGAGGATTTCCAAATGTTGTCCCAATCAGGTAATGATCAGACCCACAATTCCTTAGTTTCAACACGGTTTTTAAAACGCATGCCTTCAAACCCATTACCTGGGTCTGAAAAAAATATGGGCTAAAGAAGAGAAAATAATGGTAAGAAGTTTACAGGAGCGTAGCATGTGCATGGGTTAAAGAGACACATTTCTGAAATCAAGTGTTAATATTCACTTCATACAATAAAGGGTGTGGTCCCAACAACCTGCTGATTTCATGGGAAAGATCTGCAAAATAGGCACGAGTCACACAGTCATATTTGTGCATGCACCCCTCTTGTGTACAAATGTGCCATAGGGTAGATATTCTCATGGTACTGTCTGCATATGTGATGTAGAGATCTGACACATCTAAATTTAAGCCAACCACACACATAAGAAATAAAAGAACAGGAAGATCTGCATCATACAGCACAGGATCAAAAGAACAGATGCTTCACGTTTTTCTAACAAGATATTACTATGATGATCCATCCCATGCTCCTGGTGACAACAGTACTGGCTAGGGTGATTTTTATTATGGTCAGTTTATGGTCCCTTTTATGAGGCATCATTAACTGTTCTCAAAGTACAGTATGTTTTCCTGACCTCACAGCTGTTCATCATTAGAGCCATCTGGGTGTCACCATCCAATTTAATTACCTCAATCCATTCTATTCATGTGTCCCATTTAACTAAAAGCAGATCAACTAAATTTTGCCGCTGTGGGTCCTGCTGTGTAACTTCTAGTAGACGTCTTTATTAGGTTGCAGCCTATGGTAACCCTCCACCCAAATCAAAGCTGGTATCACTTAAAGCAACACAATACAAAACTCACCACTCTATATTCATGTCAGATGGACAGTACAGTCTCTGGGAACTTTTGTTCTATTTTGAAAAAAAACAAGGTCAAGGGACTTGCACAAGGCTGCTGATAGGACTAATGCTGAAAAGGCCCATGTCCACTTGTAACTCAGACAACTACAACTAAAACAGCTTACTTCATTCCCCCCTCATTTTCTTCCCATTATTCTTTCATTTCCCTTCCCTCAAATTTTGGGTTGTATAGTACCTGTAGGTATTGTGTGTGTATCAACTCTTATCTGATATATGTGAGATTTTATATGCTGTCCAAAACCAACCAACCAACTAACCAAACTTGGGAAACCAGTTCTTCAAGTGTTACAAAATTCAAAGCATGACAGAGGTCCTAATCATACAGGACTTCATTGGCCTATCCCAGTCTGAAGTCAAATTGTGTTGCATTTTCTCTGCACTAGCATTCCCAGTCAATATGGAGAGATTGATCATGGAAGAGGCAGAGCTGAAGCGTGTCTCCCTCTCTCCTTACTCAGAACTCTGCAGTCCAAAGAGACCTACAAATTACAAATGCCATGCATAACCCATCTAGGATGCTAAAAGTGAAATTGGTTTTCTCCACCCTTGAAAATCAAAGCTTAGAAAAGCCAATTTTGGGGGAGCTCCACCTTCAGAATCCCCTTAGTCAACATGGCCACCTTCCAGAAAACATATAGGCTCAAGGCCCTACACCATATGGATTTAATCTGGAAGACAGCAATTACATGTCTATCTGCCCTTTGCTCTTTTCATCTTAAAAAGAAAACAAAACATTTTTGCACATGCTACCCTGATTATTCTACAGGATTACTCCATCCTTTGGACATCTAATCTACCACCATTTTTTCATGTTATTTTATTTTTCGTTTATTTTATGGTATTTTTGTTTTGCACCTTTATATTTTATGGATGTTGTTGAGGTATTTTTTGTGATTATGTTATTGTTATTGTTTAGTTGTTGCAAACCATCCAGAGTGGCCTTGGCTGCCACTCTTCCTTCCATCCATCCATCCATCCATCCATCCATCCATCCATCCATCCATCCATCCATCCATCCATCCATCCATCCATCCATCCATCCATCCATCCATCCATCCATCCATCCATCAATCAACCAACCCTTTGCTTTCTTAAAATCTCGCCTTCATTCGTAGGATTTATTTGAAATTCCAAATTTGTTACTGAGATGGGGAAAAGCTTACCAGTTTTAAATTTATCTTTGTTATATCACTCACTTATTTTTCCTACACAATTAATTAGTATTGAAAAATACCTTTCTAGGATCTAATCTATTTGTTTGCAGAATATGGAAGCAACATGTTACAAATAACACATAGAGCAGTACGGCAATGGGACCAATTACCTCAGCAGGTGATGAGTGCTTCAACACTGGAGGCATTAAAGATAAATTTAGACAACCACCTGACAGATATCATTTGATTTGGATTCCTGCATTGAGCAGGATAATGAGTAATAATAATGAGTAATAGTAATAATTATTACTATAATATTGAGTATTATAGGGATAACAAGTAACAAGCAACAAATTACTTTTAAAAAAAGTAATCAGAACATGTTGGTTTTGCAATGATATTTTCAAGCTCTGCTTGTTTGCAGTGGTGTTGACTTCAAGCACACACACACACACACACAGGGCCTTTATTAAGCCAGCTATACTTCTGATGCTATTGGGAATAAAGCCACATGAAGAAACAAAGGCGGGAAAGGAAATGCTGGCATAGTTTCCTCCCATTCCAATCATCCTGCCTTAGCTCATTAACTCTCAGTAAAGATCTGGATAAATATTTTTTAACAAGGACTGCAAGCTGTCCCAAGTGCTCTGATTTACAAATTTCACATCTGTTTGAAATGTGACACTATCTTTCATGACCCCCAATGTCACTAATTCATGCTGTCATCCTTTGGACACTGCAGGAGCTGTTGGGGCTCAACCATTTAATTAATCCAGTTGACATTTTTATGTTTTGAGGCCTTTGCCTTTCAAGGGGAAAGTTTGGAAAGGTTTGCAAGCAGATGAGTGCTGACAGGTTGGCACAGAGACCCCTCCCTTCATTCTTTGTTTACAGTGAAGAGCTTCGTTTTAAAGGACAAGCTTAGGGCAGATGTGAAAGCTGTTCACAGTGTCCTTCATAAATTAATCTTAATATTTATAGCTCTTAAATGATATGGCTTTGATCTTAGGTTGCTCCTTTATTGATCTAAGTGGGGGAAAATATGCCCTCTCTGTTTACAGTTCCCTGTACCAAGGCCCAAGCATTATTTCATTGTGCCTTGCACAAACGATTCAACATACCTCTCTCACTCTATATAAACTCATCCTATCCATACAATCTCAGAAGCCATGCAATTTATTTTAATTCTGAAATTACTTATATATTATTAATTTCTATAAAAAATAGAGATGCGCCTATGCTATATTTATGAATAATAACATCTAATTTCACAGAAACAATGAAATACATTTCTGTAAACATCCTCAAGCAGGATTTAAAGTTTTTATATATTATGTTTTTTGCCTGGGTCAGTCATTTCATGAAAAACAATCACTCTTGGAAATAGCAAGGCTTTGGGGCTGTAGAGGGTGTCTACACAGAGATTAGCCCCCAGTTGGAATGAGGAACTTGAGTTTGTGCCTCTTCTCTAGCAGGATCATTATTGGCACACACTCCATAAGTCCTACATATAATCAACACCTGGATTTGTCTCCATGACCTGAAAATATCTGCAGTGTCATTAGCAGTTTTGTGGGGTTGGGAAGACCCACAAGATCTTCATTACATATTGGCCAACAATCCTGTTCTTAGTATCGAAAACGGCACAAAATTAGGCCAGCTGAATCAATGGGGATTTATTAAGTCAGCTCCTCCGGATGTTGGACCTATGCTAAACTAAATCGCATTTATAGTAGGCCCATTTGAAACAGGGGAGGTGACTCACCAAATCTCCATTGATTCAATGGGTCTTCACTAGTATGATTTACTACACTAAGCAACATGATTTTCACCATTGTTAAACTCTAGGTATGTAGTAATTATGATGGCTGTATAGGTCATTAAAGTGTATTCAGTAATATGTACTACTGATATTCCACCTCTCTAAACAAGAAAAGTATTGGCTTACATAGTTGTATATAATGTATAAATGATTTTAACATGTCCAGCAGAATGGTCTCTGAATGATGTTATATAATAAACAATGCACTGTCGTTATTTGCTTCTTTTGAATAAACCCTATGGAGGACCACAGACTGATCTGTCCAAATTGCATCCGGCAGTTTGTAAAGCACGATAAATCATTAAAAAAAACATCCTGAGACTTTATGCCTCTCCTTTATATTTGGCTCTGCTGGATGTTCCCAGTTCCTTTTGGTGTTAGTAATAGGCATTGCATGTGGACCAGGTGCTCTGGACTTTGGGTAGCCTTCCCCCAATGGGTGTATGTGTTTCATCCTGTACCATATCCCACAGAATTACCAACGATAATCACCTGGAACAAATTACCTAGCGCACAGGATGCAGTGGGAAAGGCTCACTCAATGAAGGTAAATTTCATTAATGAAGTAATTGTCAGAAGATGTCTGGAGGAGGCAACTCTGCCATCTGATAACATAATGTTATGCTTGGTATGGCATGCCATACATCATCCATCTGTCATGTTCTAATTATTTTGTTATTTGGCTTATGATTTTATCAACAGAAAATGTGAGCTGCTATCGTTTTCTGAGTTTGGACCATAGGTTCCTCAGCTTTTAATGCATAA
The DNA here is from genome assembly GCF_051106095.1 of Pogona vitticeps. NCBI lineage: Eukaryota > Metazoa > Chordata > Lepidosauria > Squamata > Agamidae > Pogona > Pogona vitticeps. Next base: position 30,462,355 of record NC_135787.1, read on the forward strand.
ACGCAATGTTGCTGCAGTATAGTAACAATTATTGCACACAGGTCTGTCTGGGTGCAGGTGGGTATAGAGGGAAGGCCTACCATGTATATTGCTTGCATTTCTTTTCAAATAATATCTCTATATGTTGTATAAAGTCCTATTACTACTTTCTTATTGAAATTGGAACTTTCTAGCTCATGGCTTCAAGTGAAGCATTTTAATGAATCTGGCAGGATTAGACTACATATATAGTCATCTCATTCTTGCTAAAACTGCAGAAGACTATGTGGCCACTGCAACTTCTGTAGCTTTTGGATGTGGCTACATTAGTAATGGAGAGTGAACTCCTCTGGGCTGCTTTGAAATGTTCTGGCTTAAAATGTGAACTAGATTCCGAAAAGGTCCCAAATATAATGAGGTGGTGCGATGCATAATACTGGGCACTTGGCAATCAGGTTTAGAGATTCAAGAAATAGTTGGCTTCAGCTATTAATTTCAGCTGCTGGAAAAATAATTAGTAGAGTTGAGGGTATTCAAATGCAAATATCCCCACACAGCTGGAGTCATGAAGAGTCCAGCCTCTGGGGCAGGACCATCCACTTACGTGTCTGGCGGCAACATTCATCCTTCCAATCACTCCCGACTGGAACCGCCTCTCTCTTCTCACACGCTAGCCACTTGGCAGCTGTGCAGGGAAACTCATCCTCCCTCCCTCTGCCTGGAGTGGCTAGTGAGCAGGAAGAGAGCGTACACTTATAGGAAGGAAATGTAATTCCGTCTTTATGGGTGAATTATAATATTGTCTTAAACATTAGTTGAATTTAAAAAAATAAAATGCCCTGAACCTAAATCTTTCTTCCTCCAGAATTACTATTCCCTATAAATGTACCATCAACAGTAAGCAACATAGAAACAGGTCAATGGCTAAGTGGAAAGAATCTGTGCAGGTTTGTAAATCCCAGACTTGAATTCCCAGATACTGTTGGACTCTGACATCTGGGAATTCAAGTTTGGGAACCACCGATTGAACAAATGCAATTACATGAGAAGAAAGAGCAACTAGACTTTTCTTTCATCTGTTCAAGATTTCAGACTTTTACCTTTACCAGACATTTACTGATAGGTCTGTTTTGAGGCAATCAAGTTTTCAGAATCACACCATGATATGAAAAAGGAAGTTACTGAAGACCAAGTATATAACATATGAAGGATATCAGATAAAGTTTAAAAAAATCAAAATGTAAGTCCGTACAGATCAATCCTTGGGGTGTTTCCCCCCACATTAATAACAATGCCTTATAAGTACCAGTCTTAATAAATAAACCTGAGCATAATAAGGCCCATGAATGGTACCTAGCCAGCTATCACTTTTCTGTATACAATATATGCAGTGTATACACTAGCTTTTTGCAGAGGAGATATCACACACTGGTTAATAAAACCCTTAAGCACTTGTGCAGTCATCAGCCAGAAGAACCCTACTGGTGGTTTACCTGTACATGAGTTAAATTGTGTAACTCATCACTGACTGAGTAACTCACTACTTGCTAACTAACAACTCTGTAGCAAGTATACACTTATTAATGTAACCAGTGCCTCATTAGTTACCAGTAGTGTACTGCAGTGAGTTATACACCTGAACTTACACATGTAAATCACTAACAGGATGTAATGGTGTAGCCCTGAACTGACATTCAAACTATAAGTCTGTCATGTAGTTATGCGATAAATTAGTTTCCATGTGCTTTTTGTACAGATTTTCTATATGGGACTAAGCTTGGCCAGATGATCTTTGTTTTATTACTTCAACATATATTGTCACCGAAGACTAAAATAAAAACATTAACATTTCATTATGATATTTCTTAATCAGACTACATCCTCAATCAGATTAAGGGGAGAAGAGAAACTTCAGCAATGTAACGCTACCAGAACACAGCTACCAAATCACAACTACAACGGATCTGCAAAATCAAGATAATTCTCCTGGGCAGGAGGTCATGGAAGGTGAGGGAAAGAGGGCCATCTGGATCCTACATTCAACACCCCCTGCCAGGTGATCAATAGAGCAGGCCAGAAAGGAAGCTGTAAGAGAACTTTTCTAAGCTGAGATAGTGTGAGGTGACGACAGGAGGCAATAACAAGTATGAATGGGCAAAAAGGTTAAAGTAAAAGAGAAAGCATGTGAAGTTTAGAAGATACTTAAAACGTTCTCCCTTTGGAGGATAGAAAATGTATCTGTTTACACATTTAACCAACTGAAGAAAGTCAACTGAACCAATTAAGCTTTGGTGGCAAACATTCACATGATTCGTTTGCCTGATCGCACAGCAAATATTTAAATTCTGTTTTTAAAGGAAAAGGGTTGGGAGACACAAGTTTATCTTCTTTCAGCAAAAGAACAGCATAATTCTCACTGGAAAGTAAAAAAAGAAACCAGTAGCAATCTAAATATTATATGTTTACAACCCATTTGCTAGTTCTTTCTGAAAATGTATAATATGATATGACTAGGGAAGGAAAAACATTTGATTAAATTCAGCTGCCTGAATGCAGCTAGCCATTTTGCACCTCCCGAGACTTATTATTTGACAAAATGAACCTCGTCTCAAATGTCTGCACATTTTTGAGGATTGTAAGGCAGGGGGAAAAAAGACTGAGTGTGCACAAAACAATGTACACACTATAAAATGAGGGAGGAGACAAATTCATTTTAAAAATGCATGCATCAGGAAAAATGGATAAAGAAACTTGCACATTAATAAAAATGCATATAAATTTCCAAGTGGGAATAAGAGAAAGAAATCTTACAACCTAATAGAAGTGAAAGGTGGGACAAGAATACAGGTAGAATTCTAAAAAAAAAACAAAAAACAAAACAACCCCACACTGAAGTAGAGACTGAGACTTTTTCACATCTGTGGGTTTGACCCAGTGATCCAAACAATGTTGGCAATGCAAACCATTATGAGTATGTTGGAATTGAAAGGAAGGGTAATACTTTTTGCAAAATCATTTGAATCAATTCCAGCTTATTACTGAGCAGGAAAGATATTGCTGCATAACGAATCTGGCTTCAGGAGTGTGGGTATTAGAGTTTTCATGGATTTGCGGCATTACTGGCATTTACATGTCTTTAAAAGAAACATCAAAAGGTAGTGTAATATTCAAATTTTAAATTACAACAAACAAGCACTGCAAGTTAAAGTGTCATGCAATCCTGCTTCCATTAAAATCAATGCATCATTTGTTTACTAAATCAGAAAAAGGACCACATACTTAGCATGTCTTTAGAGCAGTGGATAATTTTAGGACTCCCACATTTAATAGGGCTAAGTTAAGCCATTTGGCACTCTAAACCTAAATACATTTCTTTTAAAATAGGTCACATAAAGAGTCCCCACTTAACCAAAGACCCAAATGCTATCCAAATACTTAATTACGATGAGAGCATTGTTATATGTACTTAAGCCTATTAACTTCAATGAACTTAAATGTGTTTACTTCTGTGTTGGATTGTGGCTTCTCTGTTTTTAATGGGACAGAACTGGTGCTTCTGTTGCTATCCTCCAAAAACAGTAAAATGTCTGAACTCTATGAACTCACTGCTGGTTCTTTTTACAGCTCCTCACAATCACCAACCTATTAAGTGTTGTAATTCATTTGATCTAAAGAAGTCACTAGCAATCAAGACAACCATCCTTCAGAGAGAAAAAAAACCTCTCTCTCTCTCACCCACCACTAGCAAACCGACAGAAGGCTGACAGCTGCCTGAGACTTTACAGGTACTTTTGAAGATTTAACTGTCTTGGGGAGATAAAATAGACAATGATGTACAATCCAAAAAGCTTAGGAATGCACCGCTCTTTAACTTCGTGGCTTATTAACACAGAAATATTTTTATAGACAACAGGTACTTTTAGAAGAAAAAAAGAGGACCCCAATTTGACTTGTTATAAAATGATGTCAAGGCAAAATCAGGGAAATGTAGCAATGCACAAAGGAGAGATTAAAAAAGAAGAATCAGGATCCTGTTGAACCACTGGTGCACTGGAGACAGAACAAGCAATTCTACTTTTAAAGTCCATGTGCACGAGGATATCCAGTACCTCCTTGTCCAAGATTAAATTGCATTTTTTTGTATCAGGAATTCCCTGCTTGCATCCAATTCTGCATATCCAAGCAGGAATTCCTATGTTACTGATTGGAGGAGCTATAACAGCATCTTAACCAGGGAAATATGTCAACATGCATCTATACCTTATCTCCTCAAGACACACTTGTTCTTTTAAAATCAAAATAATTTAAAAACAAATTCAGCCATGACCGGATTTAGCATCAGTTTACATTACAATAGAAAGGCATGTATGTTCTTTACCACTGTGCAGCAGGCTCCTCAAAACAGGTAAAGCTCAACATACACTTGCCATCTGTGATAGTAGAGTTTTGTCCCCTGGTTTGCGGAAAAGTGCTGTAGCTATCACCTTAATTCTAGGCAGCACTTGTTCAACTTGCTGCAAGTTGATATGTAAATCAACCTCCTGATTATGAGTCATTCACACCCAAAGGGAACTTCTTTCAGTTCCTTCACCTTTAGTGGTAAACTTTGTTTATACAGGACTCAAGTGCAGAATCTAATCAATTATTTCACAGAGCTTAGATTACATTCCTTGGTGTCACTAATAACTACCTTTATTTTAAGACAAATAGACTTATCTATGGGGACAGCTTCTGGTTTCTGTCTCTCTGTTGCTACACTGTTTTAGAACTCTCTGACAGGAATTGATTCTACTGACCTTATACATCATTCTCTTTTAATTGTGTTACTGCTTTTCCTGAAAATATGGCTAGTAGATTCTGTTGAGTTTCATAAATTAAGAAAGAGAAATAAAAATAATCCTAAACATTACCTCAGAATGATATCTGCTCCTTTTTCAAAACAATATTCTTATCATAATAACATCTGAAATTGCATGCGGAAAATGTGAAATCCATGCCTCTTAACACACTACTGCGCTGTGACTATTTTGAAAAATTGATATGAAATCCTTTGTCTGTGGAAGATTGATTAGTTCTTGGACTTCTCGAACTCCTCTCCTTTATTTTAAGCTTCTTACATTTCTGACTACCCGATTAGTATGTATGGTCACACATGTCAGTGCACACATGTCACAATTTTTCTCCCTGGGACATTGTTCTGCCTCTCAGGGATCTAAAATCAATAGAATGTAAATCTTCATTTATTTCATTGCTGCAGGAGAGAACAGAGTATGTCACAGTTTTTCTCCTCATTGAGCAAAACTCCTGAGTCTACTGTATGGCGTGGAAATGTGGACTCCAGCATAGCCATTTGCAAGGAAACAGAGGCACCTGAACTGTAGATTTATTGCAGGATGCTAAGAATTTCTTAGACCGGGAGTGGTATCCAACAAAGGGTGATCAAGGAAGATGTACTAAAGTAATTAAATAAAGATGAATCACTGAACAGATAAAATCCAGGGAAAAAAATCAATAGTGCCAGGAAAAACAAAAAGTATAGAAAACACCCATTTTGCTGTGAAAACACCCATTTTGCGAAGATCACCCATAGGGAAGCCATTTTGTGAAGCTGCCAATCAGCTGTAAAAATTGTCATCTTCCGAAAAAACAGTCTGTGAAGCACGGACCAAATCATCGTCCAGTAAAATCCCCCATAGGAAAAACTGTTTTGTGAATTGCTATAGCGATCGCAAATAGGTAGGTAGGTAGGTAGGTAGGTAGGTAGGTAGGTAGGTAGGTAGGTAGGTAGGTAGGTAGGTAGGTAGATAGATAGATAGATAGATAGATAGATAGATAGATAGATAGATAGATAGATAGATAGATAGATAGATAGATAGATAGATAGATAGATAGATAGATAGATAGATAGATAGATAGATAGATCGATCGATCGATCGATCGATCGATCGATCGATCGATCGATAGATAGATAGATAGATTCAAGACACAAAGAACTGTCTTGGTTCATGAGGAAGGAACCAAAATGACAGTGGTAGAGTAGATAAAATGCATTCCTCAGGGCTAACTAAAATTACATGCTAAACAGCGCAACAAAAATCAACTTGAATTTCAGTATTGCAGAATATTTGATAGGCCTGTTACTCAACTAAGATTGAAAGAATGCCTTCTCAGCATTGCTAGCCACAAAAACAAGGATTTCAGCCACACTCCTTTGCAAATTATCCCAGATCATCCAAGGTTCACTTTGCTTCTCTATGAAACTGTGATATATACCAATCTGAGATAGTGAATCTGCTACTGTTGACTCAATCATTTATCGGTGTGGTGAGTCAAGAGTCCTCAGTTCTTTCTGGGTTGACCTCCTCAATTCACCTTCAGGATGTTCCCCTAAACTGGGGCAACAAATCTAAGATCCGAGGGTCTTCGGGAAGCAATCTTCATATAACATATGTATCCTGTAGAGAAGTGTGCATTAGAAATAATAGAATCCTAAATGTAGCTTCCCTTAATGAAATTCATTTTAAGCATAAAGATTCAGAAACATATGAATTTTTAAACTTTAATGAGTTAAATCTCATTAAACTGGCTTCACCTCCACTTCCATAATCCAAGACAAAGGATTTTCCCTGACCCTCCACTGTCATGCATGCCCTTACAGTAGTACCTTGGTTTACGAAATTAATGCATTCTCCGGAACGTTACGTAATGTGGAAACTTCATAAACCAAAACGTGGATTGCCATAGGAAACTTTCTTCGCAAAAAAAAAAAAAGTAAACTGAGGAATTGTTTTCAATGGATTTCGGTTCGCAAACCAAAAATTACATTAACTGAGGGGGTTCATAAACTGAGGTACACCTGTATATCACAATGCCTATCTGCCTAATGCTGCAAAAGGCACAAGTTGAAGCCTCATGGAAATGTTTTGCTCCTTCAGGTCTCCAGACAGAGAAGCAAACCCAATGGCTAGTGAGGCTAGAGGAGGAGGAGATCTTTATATGTGAGGTGGCTTTAAAGCCTGGGACGCATACCTCCACCACCTAGCTGGTGCCGGGGATTACTAGCTCAGCAGGAAGGTGTTTGCATGCATGTTGAACTTGCATAGAGTTGGCACACCAAAGAGCCAGGAGCAAAAGACAAAGATGGTGGACACACATGCTTCTCTCCTTCATGTCATCTGAAGCAAAGCAGGTGACATGAAAGAATGGAGTGACAGACAGTGATGTGACTCATGAACCTCCTTGTTCCAAAAGCCTTGGAAGTGTCAAAGATAGGTCTAGAAAGAAAAATGAAGAAGAAAATGTCCCTGTAGTCTGCTGGTGAGTCTTCCACAAGCCTAGTTATTTTGGTTTTATCCAAATTCTGGGCCTATTTAGCCAGATTTTATTCAAGCCCGTTTCCACAATCATGTGACCATAAACAAGTCTAGCTCCCCTCCCAACCTTTGTCAACCCTGCCTCTGTGACATCAGAAGGGCTCACCCCCAGTCTCAGGTTCTGGCCTGAAATTCCAAAGAATTGGGTGCTGCTGACATGTTAACCCTATATAGTGGGGTCTTGACTTGAGAACTTAATCTGTATTGGAAGGCGGTTCTCAAGTCAAAAAGTCTGTAGGTCAAGTCTCCATTGACCTACAGTGCATTGAAAACCGATTAATCCCGTAACAGGCTGTTTTTGTTCCATTTTGGTTTTTTTCTGGTCTGTAAGTCAATTCTCAGGCTGCAAGTCAAACCTAAATTTTGCGGCCAGAGAAGTCTGTAACTCAAAAAGTCTGTAAGTCAAGCCGTCTGCAAGTCAAGGGTCCACTGTACACTATCAGTGATCTTTATTATTTCAATGCATCCACCATTTCACTGTCTACACGTCCCTTGATTCCTCAGAAAGCTCTATTCCTTCTTCCCTGGTGCCTCACAGGCTTTGAATGGCCTGTTATATCACTAAAATTCTTCGCCAAAGCCTACCTTTTCCATAAAGGTTTGGCCCATTCCTAAGTTCCTGAGCCCTTCTGCAACTCACCCTCACAAGACAGTGATTTACTCTTAGATTTTGCTGGCCATGAGCAAAACAAGGCAGATCCAAAAACAAACCACAGCTGTTGTATATTAACACTAAATATTGGATGAAACACTAGGCAAATAATTAACCTTCTCATCCAGGGCTTCAGCATTCCAAACTGCACTTCACAAGAGGGTTTTTGAAAAGTACTTTATGAATCAGCAGAAGAATTTATGACACAGAATGAGGATTCCTTTGCTGAATTAACCTCAGCTTCCTCTGACCCATCAACCAACAGGATGCAACCATGGAAAAACATGCAATATTGACTCAGCTGACTCAGAAGAATTATCTCTGTCATTCCAGTGTTGGATCCCTACATGATGAAACTACATTTGCAACAGATTGAAAAGCATTCAAATAAGCAATTATCTACCTGGATTCTGAATAGCTACAATGTCAGGCACAGTATGAGAAAGACTATACCACATGAAAAGTTTCTAGTAGCTTTAGGTCCATCCATGGACAAAGAAGCTTTCCCTGAATCAGTCAAACCTGACTGAACCTGAATGTCTAGTCTTGTCTAAGCATCTCTATCACTAATGTAGCAGTCTCTGATTTACATTATCCCTGTCCATCTTATGTGGGTTGTAAATTCCTCAAAAGTAGCTGTATTACTTCCACGTCCTCTCTAGCTACCTTAAATAAGAGCTGTTAAAATCAAACAATAGTAGTTATAGTAATTATAATACAGAGCCAGTGAGCCAAAATGGGTAGAGTGATGGATTAGGACTCCTGGATTCAAATCCTTGCTTGGTCATGGAAACTCAATGTAGTGTGGCACTTGCAGAACCACTCTTTAAGTCTCTCACATACCTTGAAAACCCTCTTAGGGTTGCTGTAAGTCAGAGTTGACTTAATGTTACATAACAAGCTACAATTACAGTAACAAAATATTTTGAAAACAACTCATGTAAATTAGAGATTATATATATATACATATATATACTTTATACGGTGAAGTCAGAAAATGTAGTTGAAATAGAATTTATAACATAACACATTAGTGCTACTGTCAAGCAGGAAAATATTTCCCAGGGAACCAAAATTGTTAACAAATGAAGTTTAATAGATGCGGCAGGGGAGGAAGGTAGGAAAAATCAACAACATTGTTCTCTTGTTAAATTCGATCCAAGTGTGCATCAAGTGACAGATGCTGATGACAGCTTTTGAGTCTTCCTGCTTCATAAAGAGTTTTGCTGCCAGGATAATCTCGGAAAAACTAAAACAACATGGGAAGATAGAGAAGAAGATAGATGACAAACCTTGGCAGCATCTTAAAAAGCAGAGACATCACCTTGCCAACAAAGGTCCGCATGGTCAAAGCTATGATTTTTCCATTAGCGATGTATGGCAGTGAAAGCTGGACCATAAAGAAGGCTGACCGCTGAAGAATTGATGCTTTTGAACTGTGGTGCTGGAGGAGACTCTTGAGAGTCCCCTAGACTGCAAAGAGAACAAACCTATCCATTTTGAAGGAAATCAACCCTGAGTGCTCACTGGAAGGACAGATCCTGAAGCTGAGGCTCCAGTACTTTGGCCATCTCATGAGAAGAGAAGACTCCTTGGAAAAGACCTTGATGTTGGAAAAGTGTAAAGGCAAGAGGAGAAGGGGACGACAGAGGATGAGATGGTTGGACAGTGTCATCGAAGCAACCAACATGAATTTGACTCAACTCCGGGAGGCGGTGGAGGATAGGAGGGCCTGGCGTGCTCTGGTCCATGGGGTCACGGAGAGTCAGACACAACTGAACGACTAAACGACGACAACAACGAAGTCTTATAAGACCAGAACACAGTGGTAAATGATCATATTTCTCTGTGGGCATGCCAGGAAGTTTTGCCTGTCCCCTTCAAATCTAATATCTGTCCTAGCTGCTCCAGACCCTCATCTGGTTGACCATTAGTGGGTGAGAATTGTGTGAATAGTAATAAGAATCTGTATCCACTTATGTCATTGCACTAGCACAACACCAGTTGCACTAGTGGATGTGTACTTTCAGATTTAGTACAGGTTTTTTGAGTTGAGGAGTCATCCAGTCACTTGTACAATGCTCTAATTCCGAGTAATTCTGCTAGTGTTATGTGGGATTTATGCCAATACTTAGTTCCTGTAATATAGTTTGCAGTGTTCAAAATGCTTCACATGTGCATAATATTTTCATGACAGTTTTCACAACAATCCTATAAGTACTACTATGCCTATAAAACATTAATTTATAGTATGTTTCCATGCAGGTATCAACTTCCCTCAGTTCCTCAAAAAAACATTTCTCCCAGCCACAAACAAGGCTTCTGTATCTTTCTTCTGAGCTCTACACGTCTAGTTTGAAACCATTTTATCCGTTTCTCAAAAAGGAGACTGTCTTTGCTACACAGTCTAAACTTTCATTGGAATAATCAGTATTCTGTCCTGCTTACAGTAGGGATTACAAACAGGCCCAAACAAGTAAACAGTTTTAATCTTAACAGGTGGCCGAGGGAGATGAAAGTGATTAAGACTTATCAAATACATTAGGAAGCCAAGTAATTAAGTGCACATGTTCTGTCATCTTCCTGCAAGCCAAATTTGTTTATGCAAAATTGAACAGAATGTCATTGGAAGCCTATTTGTTAACAAGCGGTTTGCATGTCAAACGCCAATCCTCACCCTTTTAAGTCAGAAACTAAACATCACTAAAACACTCAGCAACTTGCCATTTACTCAGATATGTAATCGGTGGTGAACACAATGCTTCAGGGCATGTACTCTGTTCTGGAAGTGGTTGTCTGCTAGATACATGAGTAGATCTGTAGAGAAGTACAGTTACTTCACGGCAGGTGACAGGAACATGCTCAGTCAGTATTGTGAGAACATGACAGCACTGCAGGATTGTGCAACCAAATCTATGAGGGAACTGGAGCTGGAAACTGTATCTGAACAAACCAAGCAAGAAACTACATGAAGTCAAGCACGATGTGCAGAATTTTTACATTAGGGGTAACCCCTCAACAGTCTTTCATCCTCCAGTCTACAGAAAGCATCATATTTATCTTTCCCACAAATACCCACTACCTTTATACATTGCATTTTTCATGAAAGATTGTTTTATTGGGGTAGGAAAAAAATAGCTTACCCTATATTGTTGGAAGTGCATAAAATAATGACCATTTCTTTTGCTAAAAGTAAACGAATCCCGCAGCCACTGCTTATATCAAATTACAACCAATGTAACCATGGTATACCACCCCCTATTACCATGCTATAGCCGCAAATCCTGTTTGTTTTTGCTATGCACGCTAGCAGTCTGTTTTATGCACACATACCCTTTTCCCACCATTTATGCAAGCAGTAACCCCCTCCAGCTGGTGCAACCACAAGGTTGAGATCGTGCATTACCCATTACATCCATGATTCCCAACAGGATTCTGCTCATAGTTTTTACTTTACACAAAACAGAACCACACTCCTCTGTGAAGGGGGAAAAATCATGTATGAAGCAACTATTGGGTGTTTCTTTGATTCTACAGCTGCCCGGTGTTTCCTTAAAGTAAACTATGTGGGTCTGACTACTCTTGAGAACCAGACTGCTTTCAATTGAGTTTATCAACCAAGCATCCTTTGAGGAGACCAGACTAACTCTCAAAACATACATATTGTTAGATTGCCATAGACATTCTAAATTTTTAAATTTCACTTGTGCCCAGTTACAATGACATATAGATTATTGTGAGTTTGGGCTGAACATTCCCACTCTTTTCTGAATATTCCCACTCTTTTCTGCAGCTTGAAAGAGGTAATTAGCTTAGCTATGGATGAGGTGATTGTATTGTAATCAACCACACTATCATCCCTATGCTTGGTGAAAATGAATTCCTCCATTAGGTCTTCCTTCTGCGAGTCATTGAAAATGTAGACACCAACTTGCAAAATCATTTGAGTAAACAACGTCCCTTGAATATTTTTAGCAGGATCTTCAAAATGCTTATCTTTCATTTGTAGGAATTCTGTCAATCTAAGATGTGTGGTTTGGAGAGATGACTCCCAGTACAATTATATTCACCCATTATAATTACATGCGCTTCGAGGAACTGGGTCTTCAGTTTGGGAGAGCTTCGTCCAAACATTATCATAACAATACTTGGAATTACAGAGTGGGATATATACATTTACCATGACATAAAATGAAGAATGTAGACATTACTATTGCCCATAGTTGTATAACAAAAAACATGCCAGAAAGGGAGGATGCTGATGCAATTTCCCTTCCACTCTACATTTAGGCAGCAGGATACTGAGACATGTTTTTATTATTAAACAGTTCATCTTAGAGTTTAAAATAAAAAGAAATACAGTGGTGCCCCGCATAGCGACGATAATCTGTTCCGAAAAAATCGTCGCTATCCGGATTCGTGGCTATGCGGAACAAAAAAGCCCATAGGAATTCATTAAAACACGTTTAATCCTTTCCTATGGGCAAAAAACTCACCGTTCTGCGGAAATCCTCCATATGGCCGCCATTTTCGCTGCCCGGTAAGCGAGGAAAGGGCGCGAAAACACAGCGGGCGGCCATTTTTTTTACCTGGTGGCCATTTTGGAACCGCCGATCAGCTGTTAGAAAAAACATCGCTATGCAAAAATCGGTAAGCGAAACAGCTTACCGATTGTCGCAACACAATGTTTTACCATTTAAAACATCGCAATGCGATCGCTTTTGTGATTGCAAAAAACACGTCGCTATGCGGATTCGTCGTTAAACTAATCGCTCGTTAAGTGAGGCACCACTGTAGTGCATTTTTAAAGGTTTAAAAAATATGAATAGTGAAAACAATTCACACACAAAAGTGAACAAATCATCACTTTTGCATGGAAGATATGGCAACTGTACCTGTATGACTTCGAATATGTACTCTCAGTGTTCCGTTGCTTGCAAACTTCTGTCCACAATACGGACAAATTTTCTCTTTTTCACCTGTATGAGTCTACAAGGAAAAATGGGATACAAGGAATTATTTGGATGCAAAATAAAATGACAATGCCCATATTTCTGTACATCTTTTTTTCACCATTTCATGCACAACATAGTGTAAAATAAACTTTTAGGAGCTTAGTAATGAGTACAATTTAAGACGGCACTACAGTATAAAATTCCTAAACTAATTTTGCGACTCACTGCAAAATAAACCAGGTTATCTAACATAACTACCAGCCAAATTAGATTTTTATTCATCAATGGTTTGACTCATAAAAATTGATTAATCTTTATTGGCTGTTAAAAATTCTTGGGGTGGATGAGACAGGTCTATGTTAGTCCCGTATTTGCACTGTTTCCTTATTGTGATTTTTCAGAATAATTAACACTAGTCTGATTTTTTAAATATGACCCTTCAGATTCATAAAATGCAACCATACCTTATATGTTATATTAGCAGTCAGTATTACTAAGTAGAACAGTGGACACAGTGCAGCCCATGGCATTCTTTCAGTCCCCAGAATCCCCAAGATTAATCGTATTTTTTTAAAAAAATGAGAAAGGGATATTCCTCCCCCCTTTAACCAAAGTGCCTCCAAGAGCAGTGGTTTTCACTTCAACTTGAGGGGGATCCCCCAAATCCCCACCTATCCATCAAAATAAACCAGCAATAATGTGACTGAAGTCACTGTTTTTTCTTTTCAATATGGCTAACTAATTTTCATTACAGACATGTTAACTGTTAGCAGTTTACTCAAAACGGAAGTTTTGCTAACAGCCAAGTAAGATGACAAGAGGAAAGGAACTAATGAAATTTCCCATTTCCCATAATTTCTACCACTGATTCCTGCACCACTAAAATAATGTCAATATTTCTTCAGTTGGCCAAAAGTCAAAGTTCATAATGAGAAAGAGACACTGTTGATTTAGTTTCTGTTTTCAAATGCAAGAGCACACAACTATAATGAAATAAAAGTTAAAACAAATACGAACCAGTCAATACTTCAATCTCAAGAATATAGCCTTTGTCAGAAGAGAGCATACAACTTGCACTGGCTTTAGAATGTGAAAGAAAGAGAGGTATTTTGAACACAGAGCTATCTACTTTGCACAGTCTGACCTTTTTAAAATCAGTAGCTGCCAACAGCTAAACAAAGGCAGGGAAAGTAGAATCTTAGTAAGTATAGCTTTTCACATTTTCATGGGCCTTCTGGGGCCTCGATTCCGAGAAACAATTGACAATATGCAGCAATTTTAAACTGATGCTGCTGAAACCAAAATTCTATAACCAGACACTGCATCAGTTTTTAGCTCTTTCTAATATGATATTCTGTAAGAAATGTAGGCTAAAATCTTACTGCATTTTTACACCAATGTAATAAAATTGGTATAAGCCTTGACAGATATTTCTTGCAAGTTAAGGAAGTTAGCAAAGCTAGAGTATATTTAAAGAAGTAAGTACAGCTGCACAAGTAGGATAGGGAACGTATACCCTTCCAAATGTTGTTAGCCTCCCACTCCTTTAAACCCAAAGCAACTTGGTCAATGATGATGAATCAATCCAGTAACAGGTGTAGACTCATGGGCTCCTTCACTTCAAGAGCAAAATTCCAGGACTTCCAGCTTGAAGCTGCGACAAGACAGCAGCAGGAGGACGGAGCTCCGTTCCCCTGGGCTGCATTCCGACCTGTTTAGGACCCCCCCCAGGGGCCGAAATGGGCACCCCAAAGAGGTGCTGAAATGGGGGAGAAGCCTGTTGATCACGGGAGGGACGGTGGTTACCTATGTTTGATCCAGGAAACTCCCCAATCAACCAGTGGCGGAAACAAGCAGCTGAATTAGCTTGCTTGCAAGTCGTTCGCAGCCGGCAAATTAAGAAATGATAAATCAGCCAATTTAACATTATTATTACCAATGGGTGAGATACAAAACCTTAACTATACTGCTTTATGATTACCCCTGGAGGGAATAATCCCTTTAACAGAATAAATGTCTCTTAGTCCCACCACTAAATAGAGCAGTGGTGAATCTGGAGAAGGAGAAAGAGATGCAAAGAGAATAAATTGGACATTAATTAATTACTTAATTATACTTCAAGGAAGGAAGTTTGGTAATAACTTTGGCGTTAAACTTAAGAAATTTTCCTCTTAAAATTAAAACATAGACAATTAACTTTGGAAAATTTAATACAAACATCGAGTGAATGGGGCTGTCAACTTACATCAGAGACTGGATTCAAAATTAACCCTAAAGGTGAGCAATTTACTAAAGAGGACTTATTGAAGCAATCATTGATGGCACTGGACTGACTGATCTAAGCTATTGGACATCTTTCACTTGAAATACAAGTACTTAGTATCTTGGGACCTAATGCTACAACAAGGGAAATTTTGGGATAAAACAAAATCTACCCTTCAAGCAATCTTAGAAATAATGAGATCCCATAACACAGGTAAAATCATTCAAGGAGCAACTAAAGAAGGACTATATTCAACAGGAGACAGGGAATAATGAACAAGGAAATGTGTGGGTGGTGGATGATGTAAGCCAACCAAAGGAATGGCTGGAGGAAATCAGAGAAGAAAATTCAGGAGATTTAATTCTAACCCTAGAGCCAAGGAGAATTTTAGCTGTGTTAAGGGAAGATATTGGGGGGGGGGGGGGGTGTGTGATCAGCAGAATTAATTAAAAATAGCCTGGAAGATAGAGCAAGTGCATAAAGATCTACTGGAGATAGATCAAGTGTATAAAATGTTTTCAGATGATACAAGAGATGGCAGAATGTTTAGAGAGACAGAAACAAGAATTGGGAAAAGACAAATAAGAGAAGGAGTTACTTAGAAAGCTGAAAAGGGGGGAAATATTAAGGTATTTTAATATTCTAGAAGTTAGGTATATACATTCTTTCAACGTTGAGATACTAAGGTATATTTATATCTCAAAGTTGAAAGAATGTATATACCTAACTTCTGGAATTGTAAAGGGGCATATCTTATATATTAAAAAAGGGAATTGAACTAAAATAAGGGGTCACTAATTTGGGTAAAGGCATAACACGGTGGTTTTTAAGGTAAATGGAAGCTAGATATAAGGATGGGGCAAAACAAATAGTAAATTAATATACATTAGATATGATATTGATATAGACATAACAGAAAATGTGGAGATAGAAATGGCTAAACAATTATATAAAGAAAATCTATATAAAATGCTTTAGATAACATCTATTACCCTGTTTCCCTGAAAATAAGACAGGGTTTTATATTAATTTTTGCTCCAAAAAACGCATTAGGGCTTAATTTCAGGGGATGTTTCATTTCTGTCATGTACAACCATCCACATTTATTCAAATGCAGTAATGTCATCTTCTTCTGGTTGCTGCACAATGGTGGAGGGTGGGGTTCCAGTTAACTAAACTAGGGCCTATTTTTGGAGTAGGACTTATATTATGAGCATCCTGAAAAATCATACTAGGGCTTATTTTTAAATTAGGGCTTATTTTAGGGGAAACAGGGTATGTGTTAGGAATCTACTCAGTTATTATTGGTATAAAATAAAAAGTTCATGGGTTAAATCACCTCAAAACTACATAGATTTGGAACCGGAATTACTTTTATTATGTATGTTATTAGAGGATTTTGAGAACATTGTATACTATGAGAGCAGTATTATGATAATAGCCAATATTGTATACTAAAATACACACATGAACGGTTTAAATGTTTAAAAAATTGTATAGATTTTGAAGAGACAGCTAAGAAGACATCAAGATGCAAAAAACCAAAACAAATTAAAAGCAACCCATGCAATACGATGTTTAACAAGC
Source organism: Pogona vitticeps (assembly GCF_051106095.1). Taxonomy (NCBI): domain Eukaryota; kingdom Metazoa; phylum Chordata; class Lepidosauria; order Squamata; family Agamidae; genus Pogona; species Pogona vitticeps. Next base: position 30,479,164 of record NC_135787.1, read on the forward strand.
ACGAATTGAATGTAGATAGATTTAAAAACTAATAAAATGTTTTTTTTAAAAAAAAGCAAAATCCCAAAAAAAGAAGTCTGGATGGTGTTCTTCTGCTAACTCAGCTTGATGCTGTACTAGGCAGTAATTCTCTGACAGATTTGCAAAAGAACTGCAGTAACATTACAGACATATTTATTACCTTCCTCTCATATCTCCCAGTAGCTATAAAGACTGGGAACACTAGAATACAGACTACTAGCCTGCAATAAATACTTATTGGGCAGGGGGAAGCTTACTCCTCTCCCAGGCTCCACTCATTCCAGTGTTCAGAAACCATCCCATACCACCAGTGCCCAAATCCTAAACCTTGGAACAGATCTCACACCCTGATCACACACTGTTCAATATTAAAATGCTTCAGGGTACCCAAACATATAACTCTGGCATGCATTCATATACCTGCCTACCAAATATGATCAAACACATCTAGCCAAATCAACATGCCATAGAACTTCCCATCCATTCAGTGCAGAGTAGGAGGCAGTGGGGAAACTGATGTTAGGCCATACGTTCCTGCCCAGCCCAAAGCACCTGGCAATATGCATACTGAGACACAGAGAATGTAGGAGGGAGAGTGGGAGACACAGTAGTAAAGAAGCAGTGGGGAGTGTTCAGCCATGCAAATATTGATGGACTCAAGCATGACGTCCTCTTTCAAGCACGCTGCTGAGAAACTCACTTTTCTGCACTGGAGGTAAAATAGTGAAAAAGCCTTGGAACCTAGAGTGGTCTTAGCTGGCTAGATAGGCAGGATATAAAATAAATAAATAAATAAATAAATAAAAATAAATAAATAAAAATGATCTTAGGTATACAAAACTATTCTTTCAGAATTGTGTTGACTCATGGATTGGAACCAAAAATTCCTGCTTAACAATTGGAATGGATACTAAGAACCTACTATGGAGTCAGAGCTTCAACACTCATCAGTGAGACCTTAACTTAATATGCTTAATGACACACTTCCTTAGGTTCTTTCTAAGTGGGATACCATTTAAGAATGCAGCAAACTCATACAACTTTTCATTTCCTGAGACCAGGGAATAAAGGCAAATTCTTGTAGATTAAGAGACATTTGTTTAGAAATATCATGCACTGGTTAATATTACTCCTCACAGATTTCATATTTACTATTTATTTATTTATTTTTACCCCACCCTTCTCCTTGAAAAAGACCTAAGGTGGCTTACAACACTGAAAGACAATATTTAAAGTTGGGAAAAAAATGAGTATACAATGATGGTTAACTTCATTAAATGAGAATATTTAAAACTAAGAACAATGAGTATAAAGAGGCATTCTACATATCGTTAAAATGCAATATTAAAGCTAAGAACAACAAATACACAAATATTTTTTAAATGCCACTCTGAGAAACAGAAAACACAAAACACAAGTATTGCTAAAAATTCAGTCAAAGCATAACAATTTATCTAAAAACCATACACAGGTAGGTAGCTAGGTACTGAGGGAAGGCTTGCCTGAAGAGATAAGTTTTTGCCTGCTTGCGGAAGGACATACAGCTGTACCTCACTTTACAAAAGCCTCGTTTTATATAATTTTTGGTTTACAAACTGAAATCCATAGAAAATAATGTCCCAGTTTAAGTTCTTTTTTTCCCCCTCCTCTGTATGAAATGGTTTCCCCCATGATGCATTGCACCTGGAGGTTTCTAGCACCCCTCCCATTCCTAGCGCAATCCGCATATCGGTTTACAAAATTTCCGCATGACATAACATCCCGGAGGATGCATTAATTTCATAAACTGAGATACGCCTGTATAGAAATAGACTAACATATTTGGAATGACCACAATTGCAGTACTTCCTAAACCAATCTGTTGACATTCTATAAGTACATAAGTGTATTTTTCTGTTAAGCAACTGAACAATACAATTGAACCTGAAATGAACCTGAAAGGTACAAAATATTTTTCAAAGAAATCAGGGTTGTTGGGTTATCAGTTCAATAGCTATCAGTATTTAAAAATAAAACAGGGCCATCACAATTATCTATGCAGATCTATACTGTCCTGCATGAGTCAGAAATATATTTTTAAAGCAGACATAGGAACTTCTCTTTTAAAAAAAATATAGATACAGTATATGATCTGTAAAATATTAAGAACAAGCTACACTTGAGTTCAGTGGAGATTCCTATTCAGGATGGGCACTGAAGAGCTTGATGACGCCCATGCTAAAAAAAGGTCTTGATGGTTATGCTACAGCTTGCCTATTTTTAATATTTTACTGGTCCAATATTACTCAGCCTTGGTTTTGGATTCTGTACAAGAACAACCCAGCTTTCTTCTTCTTTTTATTTGCACATAGTTGGAGAAATCTACAAGCTCATCAATGTATGGTGGGATCTTGTATTAAAGATGCAACGAAGGAATGAAGCCTGTAGTAACATGTGCTCGTAAATAAGCACGAGGGTAAAACAGGAAAAGCCAGGAGTCTCTCCTCCAGCTGTGAGGCTCTCCTGAAGTCTTTCAGTCAAGCTTCTGATCCTCTCTCATGTTTCGGGGGGAGGGGGGGCTGCAGTGTGAAAGCCGCACAGAAAATCTTGACATGGTCAGGTCAAGCAACAAGGAAAAAAAGGAGGCTGATCAGACTGCTGAGGTTCATTGTTTCAACATGAATTCATTCTGTCACAGGTAGACCTTAAGGAATTGGTACTTTCTGTGAACATGCAACCTGTCTGATGCTGTAAACTTGGGGAGGGCATCTTGAGGCAGAGGAACTTAGGTTGCAAAACAGCCTTCATGAACATATGCAACCCACGGGCCACATGTTTCCCACTCCTGTTGCAAGGGGATATATTACATTTATGTACTATATTTTTTAATCTACTCAATAACAAATGTTTTCTGGATGGGTTACAAAAATCTAAATGAATAAAATATGGAACAGTTTTATCTATTCTAGAGGGTCTGTCTACATCCTGGAACAGCCTTTGTAGGAGCTCAGGGGGAAACAGGGGCTGGGTGGATGCTGGATAGAAAAACTAGGTGGTCTGCTTTCTCTAAGTGAAAGAGTTTTCCAACTGCTTAAATTTACAGACAGACACTATAAATCTGAATGAATTGCTACACGGGTGATTCTTTTCATTCACTGGAATGAAAAACATCTTTCCAGCTACTCTTAATTTTAATATTCCAATATACTACCACTTTTCTGCTTTGTCTATCATGCTCTTCCTTTGAACAATCCACAAATGACCATAACTAATGCTAAAGGAATGCCATTATTATAAATGCAAATGAGGTATTGCATAAATTAAGCAAAAAATAACAACAACAGAATTATAGTAATCAGGATCTAAATCAAAACACCCAACAAGATTTGACCCACTAAATCAATGGAGGTACTATCCATCCACAGATCTCCGCCATTTTACGATCCAATGGGTTTTTCCCCAGCAATTGGATTTATGTCTTCACCCATAAAAATGACAAATTATACCTGGAAGCTTGTACAATCTTGTTCTTAAAAAAATATTGTCTAACTGTGGATTTTGGATTCTGCTTTCCCCAATGTATTTTCATTCTGATGGGGCAGAGTGGCCATCTTTTTGTTTGTTTTTGTTTTAAACTTACTTTTTTATGGCTCTTAAGCACAGAGGGTGTTACAAAGGCTTTGTCGCATAAGTCACATTTATATTTCTTGTGACCATCATGAACCACTTGTATGTGAACATTCAGTGTATCCTTCCTTTTGAATGTAGCATCACAGTGATCACATTTAAAGGTTCTTTCACCTAGGAGAAAAGAAGGAATAAAGATAAATAAAGATAACTTTCACCATAATATTAATTGGTATTCATAGACTTATGGCAGTTATCAGCACATTGAATGGCATCTTGATTGTCAGGCAGAATGCAGGCCTCACTTCCTACTTCAGAGTAAAAGACCAATTTGAAGTGCATTTGCCTAAATATCTGAGTACATTTGTCCAAACCCATGTGCTTACCAAATCATGTAGAAATGATAGGGAAAGATGTTTTTATTATATTGTGTTTGGCATGTATCAGACACATAATACATGCTCTTCAGTCCAAGATGGGGCCATTTTAGAGCATCTATTCTATTTGACTACAGAAGATGCTTCTGTATCCCTGCAAGCTGCTCATGTTAAGAGAAATCTGTGCAATCATAATATGGCTTGCTGTAATTTAAGAAGATAAAGCTAGCGTTTCCTATTATTATTACTTTCCTGGGGCAGCCAGATCATTCTGGAACCATTTACAAATATAATCACTCCCAAAACTAATTAAGTACAATTGTAAAGGCAACAAAACAAAAAATAGAAACAAAGGAAGACATACTAGTTTTACTGTACTTCATAATATTTTATAACTGTGTTCTACTGAGGCACTACCATTTTTTATTTAGATTCTTACAATGAAAGTGGGGCCATCAATCTTGGGAGTGAATAAATAATAAACTGCTGCCATTCTTCACTGCTGTGTTGAACCAGAGATGCTATTTGCTGTTTTACCAGATTTACTTACCATGAAAAAAACCAAGGTCAATTACTGAACAAGAAAACCATTCAATATTTGCAGAAACTATTTGCAAGCATTATTATCCCACACTAATACTGTACAGAATATTTTCTTCTTTTCTGTAATCTTTGTCTTTGAGGTTGAAAGGATTATCCATGAATCTAAAACCCTTCCTGGGTCAAAACAGAAGAGATATATGTGGCATCTCAACCTGGCTGTTTCACTCAAGGAGAACAATTACTGGATAACCATGAATATATTTTTAAGGGTGGATTTCAGAGAGGAGAGAAGGAATTTGCAGTTTGAAAGGAAGTCTAAGATTTTACCTATAATTTTTCACATCCATATTATCCGGTCTTTTTTTAACTGCTTTTCATAACTTGGGAATGAGAGGTTTAATACTGGGCTAGTTATCGTTCCTGCCCTATCAAATATCCCATTAGATAATACCACCCTCCTTTGTTTTATTTTAATTTTGCTAATTTTGACTTACTTCCCCCTTTTTCCCCACAGTAAAGGATTCAGGGCAGCTCACAACAAGATTAAAACTGATACAGATATTTTAAAAGAGGAAAAAAAAGAGGAAAAACAGGTACACATAAAATGAAAGTCCTAATGCTAAAACACAACTGAACAATACAGTGGAGCCTCAACTTACAAACGTCTTGACTAGCAACCAATTCGAGTTACGACCAGCTCTGGTTGCAAAATTTTGCTTTGACTTGCAACTGGTGCTTTGCAATACAACTGGAAAAAAGACTTCCTCCCTCTCTTTTTTTCCTGCCCCTTTTTTAACCTTAGAGGTCCTCTTAAGTTAAAAAAAGGTCTCCTCCTAGTGGACGGATTAACCGCTTTTGCATTAGTTCCTATGGGAACTAACGCTTTGAGATTAAACCAGCGCCTTGAGATACAACCAAAAAATCGCCAGAATGGATTAATCATGTTTAAGTGTATTCCTATGGGAAATGGTGCTTTGAGTTACGACCAACTTGAGTTACAACCATCATCCCGGAACGAATTAAGTTTGCAACTCAAGGCACCACTTAATAGTAATATTAAAACAAGGAGGGTTTTTTTTTTAGTCAAAAAGGCACTTTAAAAAAATACAGCACTAGGTGCTTCCTAAAAATGAAAGCATTTGTTGTTATTTCAAAAAAATGTTGATTTAGTAAATAAATGTTGTACTCTCTTTAATCAACAAGGTTATAATGCAGCCCACATTGTTGAACTGCCAATCAAGGTGAGAGTTTCAGATTTAACAATTCAAATGTCCTGCTTTAGCGAGTGCATGTGTTTGTGTGTATATGCATGTATATATGTTCACACACAGTGTAAATCTCCAACACTGACTTGATATAGATTAGGCATGTGACTTAATGCCAGTGAGTTTCCTTCAGTTCTGAGCTAAAAGTGCATTTGTTTTTGTAGGTTACAAGTCACAAAGCTGTGTGCACCTTTTGACCTTCCATATTAGCACTTACTGTTATGTATCAGAAGGTGTCTCTGAAGAGAGAAGGGGGTTCGGAACAGCGCTTTGCATTCCTCACATTGAAATGGCCTCTCTTCAGAATGGGTCTGTGGATGAAAGATGATTCTGTTTAGAAGGAAAGGCTCACAGAGATCAATCAGATGTCATTGCAGTAACTCTGGCTAACCTTGGTGACCGAATTAAGAAGAAATATTGCCTCACTTTGCTGAAGAAGCCAAAAAAAAAAAAAAAAAGACTTAATTCTGCATGCTCCAGTGAGGGAGAAGCTAGTAATTAGTTTGATTGGTGTTAAGCAGATGTATACTACATAGAGAAGTGGGCATATAAATACAGCTAAAAGCTTTGAAAACTACAACAACACTCTAGGTTTTGTTTGGTGTTTCACCAGATGCCACAACACAACAGCCTGCAAAATCTTACATGCAGAATGACAGGCTGACATTTTCTCAGTGAACTGCTGCCTAGGTATTCATCCAGTTACTTAGCTCCATCTTCTGAAAGTAAGAAATTGTTAGGATTCAGTTTCTCTCAACCCAAACCCTCTTTATTATTTTGAAACTGAAATTGGAAATTGCAGAATTTGGGGAAATAGTTTCTTGCTTGCTGCATTTGACGTGTATGACAGATGAAATAGACATATAAAACCATGTTTTAAACATATACACATGCTACATAAATGGTTTACTTGGACTGAGAACACAAATCAAGTTCTAGCCACTAAACTAAGGGCACCTTGTGGACCAAGGGAGGGGGTGCCTTGCCTGAAAATGTCATGGGGTGCGTTTCCTGTCTCAGTCACAATTTCTCACTGCATTAAACTGGTTGGAAGACAAACCATAACCTCCTCCTGGAAATGTTAATACAACGGAATGATCAGACTGTTGAAATATTCCTCGCCAATTCTTTTTTCAAGAGAAAAAAAGTTGCTTGTTTGAAGCCATTAGTATGGATCCAAAACAAAACACTATAACTGAATGTTTGTACACTTCTGGTGATAGGAAGAATGATAGAAACTGTTCCATCGCAGCTCACAGTACACAGGTCAACTCTATAATGAAAGGCCGCACTTAGGTTAAAAACGGAATGCTGTACAAATTCTCTGTTGCCAAATAAAGGAAGTAATTAAGATGCAGTTACATACAAATGACAAGACCATATTTCAATTATTCACATATAACCTAGGCATGCACCTGTAAAGCCTATCCTTGCATCCAAGTTCTATAGTCCCTTTTGCTACCAGCTACAGATAATTCTTCAACTTTTTCGAAATTCATGAATTTGGTACAAGAGCTTGTGACTTCTTTGGAATATATGCCTACTTTCATTTAGATTTGTTGCAGTATCAAATTGCTGCAATCAAATTGCTTCCAGCTTACAGTGACTCCATGAATTATCAACAAAGGTTTCGATCTTTGTTCTCAGCTCTTGCTAATTCAGGACTATGACTTCTTTTACTGAGTCAGTCTCCCTGTTTCCACTTTTCCAGCATTATCATCATTTCCAGTGAGATCTTGAGATATCCAAAACATTATAGTCTTAGTCTAAGCATTTTACCTTTTAGTGAGAGTTCACTTTGAGATGGAACCCACTTATCTGTCTTTCTAGCAGCCCTCTAAAGGTCTCTTCCAACACCACATTTCAAATGAACTGATTCTCCCTATAATCTTTCCCCACTGCCCATGTTTTGTTTACATATACAGTACTTAGGAATAATGGAGCATGGATGATGTTGACTTTGGTCTCTAGTAAAACATTCTTTACAGCTACCCTTCTAAGTCTCAGCTATCTTCTGACTTCTTGACAGCACTCTCCATGTGGACTGATGATAGAACCACAGTAAAGAACAGCTTTCAACTATTTTAATTACTTTATTCTCAGCATTAAAGTTATAATTATTTTTGTAGTCATCAGTTTTACCTTCTCCATGTTCATTTGTAACCTTGCTTTTATACTTTCTTGTTTTACTTTCATCAGTATTTTAAGTCACTGCTATTTTCTGTCATCTGCATATTGAAAATTATTGAAGTTTCTTCCACTGATTACTGATAATCTACTAATAACTTTCACTCCTTCTGTATCTGAATATAGTCTTGTTATATGGCATGTTCTGCATACAGATAGAGAAAGAAAATATACCTTTGTCTGACACTTTTGCCATCTAAAAACCATTCTGTTTTTGCATAATCAATTCTAATAGTAGCATCTTGTTCAGAATACAGGTAAAACATCAGAACAATGGAATGGAATGTATACATATTTCTGCACAATCCACAACTTTTCATGGTCTATCTTGTCAAAGGCTTGGCATAATCTATAAAGTACAAACTAAATACCCAATGTATATTTGCAATATTATCTCTGATGTCTCTTCCTTTTTTCAGTTCTGCTTGACTACTGGGCATTTCTTGCTTCGTATATAGTAAAAGTCTTTGTGGTAAAATTTTGGGCAATACACTTGTGTGAGAAATTAAGAGATTAGCCCTATAGCTACTGATATCTTTGGCATCTCATAACTTTGGGATTGGAATGTTTATTTAGAATATGCATATGTATTACACAAGCTGGCATTTCTAAACACTTCTTAAAGGTAGCTTCTATGACAATACCATCCATTAAAACTGGATTATATCAGTGTTAGAAGTCATTTCTTTGGATTAAAAGTCCCTGTGGCTTGCCAGCTGTGGAGTTCTGGGAGTTGTAGTCCACAAAGTAACCTTCCACATCTCTTGTCTGGACGTGAGAAACAGCTCAAAATACAGACTAGAACATAAAGTTAAACTGAGCACGTAAGTGAAACTCTAACTTTGCTTCTGGAGTTGAACAAGCCTCAGCTAAAATAATGCCCCAAAGCTAGATGGGCATAATACACCTCAGTGTTCTTGTTTAACACACTGAAAATATATTTAAAGAGAAAAATCTGATAGTTCACACTAGCAACTAGGTTGCTATCTAACAATGCAGAGGAGAAGTAAGGAACAATATTAGCCAACACATGGCTTACAGACAGAGTGTAGAAACCTATTCTCCTTTTTTATTTGGCATTTATCCAGTTTCTGTCAGTTTCCATTCTAAAAAATGGGAAAAACTGAGTATCCCCAAGTAAACAATGGTATTTACTCTTGGATATTTTAAATGAAGATTTATGGGAGAAGAAATTGGAACAAGAAATTGTTTCTTTTTCTTCTATTATATTACTGAAATCTCCGTAATGAGCTTATTAGCTCACTACTTTGAATCGAGGAAGATCACTGGCATATTATCCCTCTGTGTCTCTCTTTCTCTGTCTCTTTTCTTTTAGTCTGACAGATAATATTCTGTCACAGAAACTACAGGCAAACATTTGCTAAGAGCAATGAGGATATAAGCTAAAAATGTGTCTCATTAGATGCATTTTCTGTATCAAGATCTATTACATATTTTTATGTAACTTAACTGCTTTTCATAACAATTTCTATGAACTTTACAATGAAATCTGCTGATGGCATGACCACAACAGCTCATATATTGACTTTCACTCTATAGTATTATCTACTCAGAGGCTGTACTATAGTGTAACTCCTTATTCCCTGTTGAACATACACATGGAGTAACTACAGGGGGACAAATAGTTTCACGCATAATGAAACTTACTACTTGGGTGAAATGTACCTCCCCCTCAAGAAAGGCTAGTGTGCCATATTCTTAAAATGTACCTTGCTTACACAAAGCAAATGTGTGTGTTGTCATTTCATGACACTTCTTATGGTTTGCACAAGCTGGGATATTTTTAGGCAACACTCATGCCACCGGTTGGTGTCTTGGTATGCCTCTTAATAGCAGCTGTTACAAAAAAGCCAAATCATGCCTGGATAGAAAGAGACTGAACTACCTTCTCACCTCAACAGGTGGATCCTCCAGAACAGGGCTGAGACATTTGGATGATACTTTGCTGTGGGGAAGCTTGCACTGCTGCTGACTGTGTTGTACCTGTTCTGTGGATAAATAGAAGGCTTCAGTCTCTAGGGCTGTTAATCTGGCACCATGCATGAGTGAAAAAAAAAAAGATTCATTTCTTTTAAATTCCCCCCCCCACCCACCGAAAAGCACACTTGGGATTTGTTTAGGTGATAGGCTATTTTGGAACTAAATCTAATGGTAGGTCCCAACTACAGTAAACCTGCTGAATGAACATGACTTACTAAATCTGCGAATATCATTAATTTGGAAGGTTTACTTTAGTAGGGACTAGTAGGTATCTTTAGCCGCTGGTCTTACAACTCCTTAAATAGAGTTAACTTTGGATTATTTAATAGGATCAGGGCAGAACTGATCGGTGATCGAAATGAAGGAATGGGAAAGTATTTCTGGATTCATGAGTTTGTGACTTCCCACTTATGTCAACTTAATGAACTTTCAACACAACAATTCAGGAATTACTGGAGGTATTTAGGTGGACACAGTCAAGAATTCACTGCAAAAAAGTACACTTTGAATGCCAAAGTTTAATAGCCTTTGGGATTTTTTTATCTGCAGAAAGTATCATTGATTCAGTTGTTATCTCTCCAACAAATAATATTCTGATGGTTGTTGTGGGTTTTTCGGGCTGTTTTCCAGGACCATCAGATCCCGGCCATGAAAGCCTTAGAGAATAAAAATAATATTCTCTTTGCTGAACATGTAAACAAGCTCTTAGTCTTACTTATGGTAGTTACATCATCATTTCCCTAAGTGTTTAACTGCTCTTCACTGGCTCTTCTGTTTCTGAGCTGCTAGTATGAGGACTATCACCGCAGCTGCTTCTCTGCAGGAATTACCAAACCAATTTATATGCTACGTCATTCGCAGGCAGGCTGCTAATAAGCATTTAGAGGAATGTTTAAAAGCTTCTTATCCCATTCTTTTGCCAAAACATGTACAGCATTTCCACACTAGTAATGCACATCCTGGGCAGTTTCTGGTACTGGCATACAAGAGTTCTACAGGTTTCAGCCAATACATATGGTAAGAAGCTTTAACATTTCATGCCTGTCATGCAGGAGAAGAAGATAAATGCTTTTCATCAGCCTCTACATGCAAGTTGTAATGTTTAAACTGGCTCTCACCTCTTGGTCAAGTACAGGCAGAATTTTGTTTTCTGTGGTCACAGTGATTCAAAGACCAAGATACACTGGAAGTGTGCAGATAGGGTTTTCTGGACTACAAAAACACAAACATGCACACCTATGCTATACATTGATGGTTTATGCTGCAGTTTGAATACTGTTTCCTCCCAATGGAGGCATTTCCTCCATTGGTCTTTTACCCAATGCCCTTTTATAATCATAAAAAATTATACATAGGCATCAAGATAACATTCTCCAAATGCGCACAATCACCAATTCCTGTTTTTCATCAAACATTTTAAAATACACACTTTTAATACCAGTGGAATGAAATGACCACAAGATTATTTATCTGTCTGTCTGTATAAAATATATATTTTATGTTTATATAGATATATATGAAAACATCAAATCTGAAAGCATGTTTTGGTTGTCTGTGTTCATTTGAATTTTCAATCAAAACATCTCTGTTGCAACTAGCAAAGATGAAAAGAGACTCTAAACTAATGCCTTACTATTAGATTTGCTCACTGTATGTATTTTGGAACTATAAGCCTGCACTGTATTTTAGAATTTCAGTTCAGAATAAAACATTAAGGGGTGTCTTAGCAGTTCTTTGACAGGTTTCATCTAGATTGGAAGTAACTAATTACAGAATACTATTATTTGTAATTAATTCATTTTTTGTATACTGATAACTACATTATATTCTCATTGAAACTTAGCAATAAGTAAGGTCATGCCTTTTACGGTGTAACTGTATCCTTTAGTAAGCAATTAGTTTATTATTTTTGAGAAACCTGGAAGCAATACACTACTTTTTCAATGTTTATATTTATAACAATAACTAGCTAATCCATTGGAACTATCTTTTTAACTAACTGGTTCCTATTGAAATTTTATTCTGGAGTAAATGAAATTATGTAAATTGCAGTGGCAAATTACAGGTAATTAACAAGGTGTGAGTCATGTGCCTGGTCACATGACTAGCACAGGACCAGGACCTTATTAATTAGATGCCATTCACCACTATAACTTACATGATTTCACTTACTCCGGAGCAATGGCCTGATAGGATTCAAGCCATTTTGGTTTTCAGTGATTAGGAAACCTTTTTGCTGTATACTTTGGCTCCAATCTAACCCCATAACGTATGTTGTCTGCATGGCAATGTTTCTCTCAAGTCTCTTAATTGACTTTTTCTCTTTGACTAGAGAAGAACTGAACTTATATGCCCAAGCATGCATTGGAGGGGGAGCTGTTGCAGCAAGTGTGAGGAGTCAAACTATACCTTGCTGGGGGAGATCTCATGAGATTCCCTCCATTGCTGGTAGGTCCTTTAAAGGGGTCAGTCATGTGAGCACCAGTCTCTTGTCAGAAGAGAAGGCAATGCAACCTTCTCAACTTCCCTCTTTGGTTCTAGGGTGCCCAAAGCTGAAAGAATTAGGCATGCTTAGCCTTGAGAAAAGAAGATAAACGGGTGACATGATAACACTTTTCAAATACTTGAAAGGCTGTCATACAGAGGAGGGGCAGGATCTGTTCTCAATCATCCTAGAGTGCAGGACAAGCAACAATGGGCTTAAGTTACAGGAAGTCAGATTTCAATTGAACATCAGGAAAAACTTCCTAACTGTTAGAGCAGTACAATAGCGGAACCAATTACCTCAAAAGGTGATAAGTGCTCCAACACAGGAGGCATTCAAGAGAAACTTAGATAAGTTTCTGGCAGATATCCTTTAATTTGTATTCCTGAATTAAGCAGGGGGGTTGGACATGGTGGCCTTATAGACCCAACTTTATTAGTCTATAATTCTATGAACAGAAGAATTGTGTACCACAACTGCATTTCAGGCAGGTTACGCATTCAAATAATGACTATGGGCCACCTAATACATTAAGTTAATTTGTCCACGGAGCACCAACCTTTCTTTTCCCTCATTTGCTTGGGGTTCAGCTTTGTAAACTCAAATAAATATTGCTCATTTTCTCCAACTTTTTGTCTCATTTCCCTCCCTCTCCTCTGCAAATGTGTGATCTAATATTAATTATGCAAAAGGTGCAGAAACTATCATTCAACTGCACTCAATGAGTCCAGTACTATGGTGGAGAAAACCTTCTCCCTATTCATTTCCCCAACGCCCTGCAGAATTATGTACACCTCTACCGTGCATTGTGTTCACTCTCTTTTTAACTTTTTTTTAAAAAAAAACCTATAGGAGAAAAGCTCCAGGCCCTTCATCATTTGAGTTATTTCCTTCTGCGACTTTTCCAGCAACACAGTAACTATTTTGAGATGCAGTGGCCAGGCTCATGGACTAATGGGGCTACTTCTATAGCACATTGCACCTGCTTTTGCCCTAAGTTATAAATATAAATAACCACATTCCCTTTATTTCATTTTAATATAATCTGCAGGTATTTTTATGTTGGATGTAGAGAAGGTCATGAACCATCAAACTGTCGGTTTGTGCTGGTTCTTTTTTTTTTGGGTGAACAGATGTTCAGAGCTTCCCAGTTCCACCTCTTCTAACCAGCACCCATTCAGATGCAGCACCTGGAAGAGGCGGGGCAGGGAAGCCAGGGCACTGCCTTTCACTGGGCACCCACTAGAGAAGGCGGGACGGGGAAGCACCGAACACCTGTCTGGTCGAAAAACGAACCAGCACAAGCTGCCATAAAATCTCTAGTTGAACGCTAGGAACCAGGCACTAGGCATGAAGACATCCTTGTTTCAGAATTGTTAACTTTAAATGTGAAATCCTTACGCGTCTTAACCTTTCAGTTCTGTGCGTAAAGTTAAGAGGTCTATAAAACATGTAGAAAATGAGTGAATTACAGCTAATTTTTACATGCCATCAAGTTTCTGGACTTTCAGAGTACAGTGCTATCATGTTTCCCCACTCTTATCTCTGAAACTATAAAAATTTAAAACAGAAGAAAGCTGATATTGTCTGTCTTCTGTTAAGAGACATTGTAGCTCATTTAGGGTCGCAGATGCCAATTTTTACATACTCTTAAAAAAGAAAAGAAAAGTGGAACAACAGGTAGTGTAGGCAGGAACTATTCACTTTTTAAGGGTTTAAGCTTCACATTAACCATTCCAGGTCTCAAGGCTATCCAAATACACCTGAAAGCATCCAAGCCTGGCAAAATATTAAATCAAAGCTAAGCAGAACACAGCTGTTGGAGGCACTATGGCTTCAGAATTCTATTCTGCGTCCTGACCTGCCCCACAGCATACAGTTGCAGAAGTGATTATACAAAACATCCAGGTTGGATCAGTCCACATAACTGACAGAAGTTGAACTAGACCTATAGTGTTGTGTGTCTTAGAAAGTGAGCAATGATTTCTTGGTAAATTACTAGCCAGGATGAAGTGCCCATCTTGGGATTGCTGACTGGTGGGATTCTTGCCAAGAACAGATTACTAGACAGATCTTGGTAGAATCTGGCAAGCCAATTTTGAAACAACAGTTCACTTAACAAAGAAAAGAGGTATCTGTTAAAAGATACCTAGTATGCATATTATTTTGTAAACTGAAGACATATCAGTGGAGCACAAGGATTCTAAATGTGGGGTGTTCAGGAAGTAATTCACACAAACTGTATTCAATCTCTCCTTGACCTACTTTGTCCAATATCATCACCATACTACAAACCTAAGTTCTAAAATCTGTGACAGAAATCCATCCCAGTCTATATGAGAGATTCCAGAACTTAGTCCTGTTCCCTCACCTGCACTGATATGGCTGCACTTCCACAAAAGAACTTCAATCCTCTCAAAGTAATGGATAATCCTAGAACTTCAGAGATGGAAGGAAGCCTATAGATCATCAAGTCCAGCCATTCTTAAGGAGGTATGGTGGGGAATCAAACTCCCAACATCTGGTTCTGCAACCATATACCCTAAACTAGTGACCTATCCAGCTGTTCTTACTTTGATCATCTTCGGGGCATGTTGTATTTTGGATCCTGAATAAAAAATATGTAGGTGATTTTAAATGAATGTTGTTCATTAAATCATAGGAACTATAGAAGTGAGTTATTTCCTTTCCTTCATCTCCTTTGGCTCAAAGACTGCTTAGAGACTCTTTCAGTCCTACTCATCTAATGCAGCCACTTTGTATAGTATTTACAACAACAAAGATTTTACACACAAAAGCTACGATCCCAATGTGAACGCAAGCTAGTCTGTCCTTCAACAGGCTCATGCATCCTGTCTGGGTTAGAACGGTCACCGTTGTTTCACCCTGCAAGAAGCATGCTGCTTATTATTATTACTTTCATATGATTTATGGCTAAAAATACAAAAGATGGTGCAAAGATCCAGTGCCAAATTCCCAGATGGCATATAACGTGAGCCAAACTGTGAAAAATACAGAGTTATTGGTATATCTGTTTCATCAAAGTGTTGGGTCAGGGGCAGTGGAGAAGGGGAGGGAATGAGCAAGGGATTCCAAAGACTAAGCAGGAAGCCAGCCGGATAATTTTTTTACACTCTCGCAGTTCTAAAGCAGCAGCAGTCAAGGGTGCAGCCGTGCCATTGAATATGTAACCCAGGGTCAGAAGTAATGACAGGCATTATCGAAATTAGAGCAGGCAGATTGGAGCTTAAATCACACAGCCAGGAGCCTCTTAGTGGAGACTGAATGTGTGGTTCCTCTGTATTTTAAAGGCAGAGTTTCTGTCGATGGCTGCAGTGGTGTTTCACTGAAATGCAAGAGAAATTGTAATGTTTCTCCTGGTAGCCACAAAGAGAACATATTGACTACAACATCAGTATCAGTTTCCAACTTTTTTTTAAAAAGTTAAATATTCCTACAGGAATAAAATCAATGTAACTAGTTTGGGCTAAGTAAAAGAAACACCAAACAATAACCAGGAATTTGTTTATTATCTTGAAATACAGGTTACCTCCACAGAATGTTAGCTAATATATTTTGAAAGATTTGAAGCTCTTGTTTCTAAGCATGCCAAAGCGTACTGATCCATCATCAAAATGAGCAACAGCTGCAGTACTGACAGAGCTGTAAACAATAACAGCAGACTGGTGTTTGTTTGTTTTCTTAACTTTTTTGGTGCTTTTTTGTTTACCTTCTTGTGATTCTTGTAAACATTTCTGTGGGCAAATCCCTTTCCACAAAGCTTGCATTTATAGGGCTTATCTTCACTGTGTATTATTTTGTGTGCAGTCACTTGATCAAGCCGTTTGAAGGACTTATTGCAAACCTCGCAGGTGTAGGGGCGTTTTTCTGCAGAAAATGAGTGGGGGGACATTTAATCTCCTGTTTATACAGGGGTAGAAGATGAAAGGCAGAGACAGCCATCTCCTCAGAGAGATTTCTGCAATGAAGTCAACCCAATTAAGATTAAACCAATTAGAAAGACATCTAATGCCCTTTACTTTACACAGTTAAGTCGCTTCATAAAATATAAGCTATGGAGCATCTCGAGAAATTGGCACGTTCTTTGCAACAATCACGGCAAAAACGAAACTCTGATTAATTAGCTTAAATCAAAAGAGAACAACTTCAAAGAGGCAAAGCCTGTTGCCAGACTACAAAACTGAAAAGACGGCATGACAGTTTAACTGTTTTAAAACACAACTAGCAATATATATAGCATATCTGTTTCATTAAAACCCAGTTGGTATGTATACAGTTACGTGGTTCAGTTGCTAGTTAAAGCCAGCAGTACAGTATTCTAATCCATAATATCAACAGCCAGCTAAATGCCTCTGAGAAGTAAATTTTATGTTTGTTTTTCAAAAATGCACTCGGAAAATGCCATGATATGGAAATAGCAAGCAATTAGCTGTGTTTGCAATGTTGAAAACCGGTTTGAAAGCATCCGGAGAAGGGAACAAATGTGCCTCCCCATGAAAGCCACAGATATTACAGAGTTTAAAAAAGTGGAATAGGTGGCAGAGTCTGATTAGGCAATGCAGTAATTCTTGCAGCTTCAGGAAGGAGGTCCTTCTGCCAGTTCCATCAAGAGCCAAGTAAAATGCTAATGCTGCTACTGCCTCAAGTGGGGGGGGGGGTCTGCTTTAGCCTGTGGAAACCCCTTCCAGACATCTAGAAGCAAGAGCAAAAGGAAAGGCCTGCCACTTTATCTTTCTCCTGCCACCATCAGTCCTTGAATATCGCTACCTCTACAAGTCATCCCTGCATCACTTAGATTACTTTCTACCATGCAATGCCCCCATCAAGATTTTACAAGCAAACAGCTGGATCAAGTTTCAAGACACAAGACCATAATGGAAGGAAACAGCAGGGGCATATCAGGAGAGGGAGGGATAACAGAAAGGAATACATAACAGAATGTGTTAGTATTATATATGCAGGCTGAAACCCACAAAACAATTAAACTAGTACTTTGAGTTAAATGATTCAAGGGAGATACCAGCACCAAGCACACTTAACTGGAAGAAAGTGTTGCAACAAATTGTTTAAGACTCCAGACCCTATCTTATTCAAGTTAGTATTGCTATTATCTTAAACCTAAGCCAACCGGTTTAAGTAGATTGTAGAAATAATTACACAACGGCTTTGTAAAACTCTACTCCTTTTTTGTTTTTTGCTCTGTTAATTGTTCCCAAACTCTATACAAAGAGCATGTGTAATATGCTTGCTAACGCAAATACAAACCCAAACAGTTCAAGGTAATATATTGAATACTGATTTCATTGTGAATGGGATTTTTCTTTTTACCTGAATGAGTTATCATATGGCGTTTTAGCTGGTTGGCTGAAATAAATTTCTTGTCACATTCTTGACACTCAAAGATCTCATGAACCTGCAATATGAATATTTAATATAATTTAGTGTATGTCTTACACAAGATCACATATCTTAAACTATAAAAGAACATCTCAAACAGAAAGCAGGCTGTAATAACTTCTTTGCTCAGAATTACACAAATACAGATAGATATACTTTTTTCTTTAATGATCTCTTGCTTAACAACCACATGCTCCCAAAATTAAAGTTAATTCTAGTGAGCACAGATTACAACAGAGCCCCCAACGTCGTCGTCATTTAGTCGTGTCCGACTCTTTGTGACCCCATGGACCAGAGCACGCCAGGCCCTCCTATCTTCCACTGCCTCCCGGAGTTGTTTGGTCCCCAAACCGTAACCTAATTACTTATACTTACTGTATTGATAGTAATACTATATTCTGGAATATATAGTGACTTTTATAAAAGCATTCCCTCGAAATAAAAGTTATGGAAATGTTTCCATTGAAATAATATCAGCTACATAATTTTTGCTCTAAAAGAGCAGAGGCATAAGGTATAGATAAAAATATATGCTGTGTATATAAAGCTTGAAAAGAAAGCAGCACTGATTTCGTGCGATGGAAAAATTATTGCTTACCTATAACTTGGGTCCTTTGTGTAGTTATCTGTGCACTCACTTATATATGGATGCAGTGACTGAACGGGTCCTCATTTTAGAACTATCTAAAGGTACACTAGCACTCTGGCAGGGGCCTTCTTCAGTCTCAGCATACATGGTTCAAAGATAACAGCTCCCATTTTCTCAGCCCATGTCTGTGGGCATACACACAACCTTACATCAGGAAGCATCAAGTGGCAGAGGTGATCACTCATGACTGGCAATCAGGATGAGTGGAGCTGATGACCTGTTCATGAAACTTACCTAAGGAACAATGGGGCTACCCATGATCTGCTGTAACAGAGGTGGCACACTTGGCTGGTGGAAGTGGAGAAAGGCAAAATGGATGAGAGCAATCAGAAATATGATTTCTAATTCTCTCTCCGATGTGGATCTGGCTGTATCCATCTCCTTAACTACCTGCAGTTGAGGAAGAGGCACTGGGCCACTGAAGAAACAGTGAGGCCAATTACTGGCTCATTTTCTCTAGAATAAGAGATGCCAGTGATTTAACACATTACTGTTAAATGAGCAGGAGGAGATGATATTAAGACAGTATTGACAAAGCAACCTGCTTCTCCTTTTTTGCAGTAAGAGGAGACCACTGATTGCTCTGCAGCTGGTGCCCTGTGGGACTGGCCATTAGCACAAGGCCAGGAAGGGAGCTAGTGTTAAAAAAACCTCCCAAGTGAAACTGAAGGGAAGGAAAAGACAACAAGAAGTTGCCTGAGCTTCAGCCAGCCTTCTGGTTGGTCCGGACAGAGAGAAACTATTAACTATGCATCCCAGGAAGCTGTAAACCTTAATGCTCTTTCACTGAGGGCCAACCTATATGCTATAGATAGTCCATCATCAGAACAGGGAATTTCTTGCATGCTGAAAATGTC
This sequence comes from Pogona vitticeps, assembly GCF_051106095.1. Lineage (NCBI taxonomy): Eukaryota > Metazoa > Chordata > Lepidosauria > Squamata > Agamidae > Pogona > Pogona vitticeps. The sequence goes on from NC_135787.1 coordinate 30,498,573, forward strand.
TGATTGTCTTAGCAGGAGCTTTTCCATACATCCTGAGGTTTGTAAAGTAGCTTATTTTTGTTTTGTAACTGGTCATCAGAAAATAGGCTCAGACTTCATTTTAATCTATGACTGCTCAGTCAGAAAGGCCCACCTGAATCACATTTCTGGAACAGATTTCCATTTCTAATAGAAGCTACAGTGTGCAGTTTGTCCCTGAGCCTGCATTCTGCACCTTTCAACTACAGAGAGACACTCAGTCCCAATATATGAGACCATTTTTTTTTTTGCCTCCCCCCAATAGTGTATCATTGGCCTGGCAAAGTACTCAAAGAGAGAGAAAGAAAACTTTTTTTCTTTTTCTTTTTTGGTCTAGCCAGTTCAATATAAACAAGTGAAGTTTGCCTGCAAATACCACTGTCAAAAGGGGGCCATATTCTTGGAGCGTGTGTCCTGAAGGTGAAAATAAGGCAGTGATCATGATACTAGCCAAGCTAGACATTTCCAATCAGTGGTTCAGAGAAGTCAGAGAACCTCTATGTGTGACTGCACATAGACTACAAAGAGGAAACAATAGGGAATGCTATTGTTATATTCCCAGCCTAGATATTCATATCTATCTGTTGTTATGACACTACTACTGAGTCATTACCCAAGTCTGTTTGGCAAAAACTGAGTGGAATATCATTGAAATCTTCATCCTTGATGCTGCCACTGATTTACTTGTGTTAGGGACTGGACTATCATTCATATATCTACCCTGGTAACCAGTTTTGGTGGGGAACTTTACTGTTAACAGCACAATGACTACATAGGAGTAGGTAGATACTCCTGCATCTCCTGTGCCTTACTTCCTTCAATAACTGTCTATCATCTCTTTTCTCTTCCCATCTCCATAATGGAACTGGGCAGAGAATGGAGAAATGTACCTACAGCAACAGACAATGGAGAAATAGGACAAATGTGTGATGTGGGGGGCATGTTAACAATCTTTTTTGAGTGTTTAAATTAAGAAACAGTTTTGGGGATACCGCTCAGATTCGGTACTTCCTTACAGCTACATATTTGCAGTCCATAAATCTGTCTCATTGTTTTTTCTTTCTTTCTTAGAACTCAGTTAATACTATAAGCCCCTAAAGAGATTCACTAATCCAAGCAATATGTTCTGACCTTGCAAACTTTTAAGACAGTTCTAAATAGCAGGCTAGTCCCAGGCTTTATGCAGGATTTACACATATATGTCTGTGAGACAGATTTTTCATTCTTTAGCGCTACCCTCTAAAAACTGTGTCACAGTTGGTTTTCTTCTTTGCCTTTAAATGAAGATCTTCATTAAGCTGATTAGATACAAAATGTAAAGACATTATTTCATTGGGTGCTCTGGACATGGGTAAATGTTTCCAGTGAAAGGAAACAAATCCTCATGAGTCTAAATTTATGAGACATTCTCAACTGATGGCTTGTAATAATATTACAAAAAGGGTTAGTCAGTGGTAGGGTACATGACAACACACAGAACGTCCTAGATCAAATCCTTGACATCTCCACTTGAAAGAATCTTGGGCAGCAGGACAGGAGTAACTATGCCAGAACTTGGTAAAGTTACTGTCTGAACCTCTAGGAAAGCCTGAAGCTGGGGTTTCTTGGAGTTGTACTAGAAAAGGTCTGAAAGGAAAATTAGACTGTGAAGACTACTCTTTCTACTAGCCTTGTATAGTATTAATGTGTTAGATCAGAAGGTTTTTTTCCTCCTTCCAGTGAATGCAGAAGAACCCATGATCTAACATAATGCAGCTTCATGCATCATATGTCTGAGGCTGCTTAGTAAGATTCATAGCTTTGCAGCAACTGGATTTTTCAAACTCAAGCTCAATGTTCAAAGAGGATCTGTCCAAACATTAGGAAAAGTGAACTAGCTGCCTTGGGCAGCTACCAATGTAATGAAAAGGCATTATTATTATTATTATTATTATTATTATTATTATTATTATTATTATTATTATTATTATTATTATTATTATTATTATTATCATCATCATCATCATCATCATCATCATCATCATCATCATCATCATCATCATCATCATCATCATCATCATCATCATCATCATCATTATTAATTTCTCTGTCATGCAGGAAAAAAGAAGTATGCATGGAATTTTCTGTCTCAGGTGAGACAGATTTCCGGAATCATAGCTCCAATATCCTAGAAAACTTTCTCTCTCTAAATCACTGGCACATAGATAATCTATCTGCATAATCAGTTAAAGTAAGCAGTAAATATTTTTGGCCCTCAAAACCTGAAGATTAATCAAGTAAAGATACACTTTTAAAAAATCACACAGAATACAGTGCTTTGACTCTTGGACTAGATGTCAAGCACACAAACCATATGAAATACTATTTATAGAAAATTTCATGTGGTTTGGCTACCTCTCAGAACTACACGTGCAGTACTGAAGCACAATGGATTGAAAATATATTCATGATCTGATGCAATATACTTGAAAAACAGAAATACAGTACAATAGAAACAATGGCTGAGAACACGGAAATTTAATAGAAATAAACTACTGGCTGCAGGGAAAGGAACAAAATACTACATTTTTTCCACTTCAGTTTTGATTCACTGTGGTTATTAAAATAAATATTTAAGATCCAAGGAAACTACTGCCTTTGTCAGCATGAAAAAGTCTGCCCAATAAGTTGCTTTTCAGCAGCTCTCTGGTGACTATACTCTGTTGCTTTTTACCTTAGCAAAGGCATCACCTGCTGGGGGTCAGCCTTCATTTTTACTGACCTTTCGATGCTCTTGAAGATTTGTTGCTGAAGAACACCTCTTATTGCACAGGGAGCACACCAGCCTTTTCCTTGAGTTTCCTAAAACAGAAACAGAACATACCACCAACAGCTTTAATAAAGAAGTACAAAGGGAAAGGCCAAATGTTTTCCACTGCCTGTGTCATTTTTCACAGGCCATTTGATGGATACAAAGATTTTACACTTTTATCCCATCTCTAATGTATTATGTTTCAGGACAGCTCTCTGTGGTTGCCGATGCAGCCTGCGCTTTTACTAACTTATCTCTATGATACCAGCTTGACACAACCATCTATTATGAACTTTCAGGACTCTAATTTCTCTGCACTATCAACAAGACACCAGTGCATACCCAAGGAAGTGTATTCTGATCCACAGAACCAGTTGATCATATGATTTTTTAAAGAATGGTTTAATAAAAGTATCACCTACTCCTGCGTTATATTGTATAAAGACCACATGGCTCTCTTCGATTTTGTCAACCTAAGAATGTTTCTGCTGTTTCAAAAAAAAAAAAACCAAACAAACAAACAAACAAACCTATACATCCAGTACAGTGTAGCAAGAGCTCCTGCCCCTTGATGACAAACATGAGACCTATGAACACATGTAGGCATCTCCTGGACAATGACAGGACCCTGTCAGCTGATCTTTCCACTCTAGTTTTTAAGTGGTCATATGTACAAGTTTCATACATTACTGGAAGGTCAATGTCTACTATTACAAAGGCTGAAAATGCATATGGTTACATTGTGAACCACTGTTAACTCAGGGTTCACTGCATTTTGCCAGTTGTGAAACAAAGGAATTAGCTGCCAGTCCTCTTTAGATTACAGACTCTGCTGGATGTCACCTGATCCTTCTGGGATATTCTGACTGGATTATGGGAGCTTGGGTCCAATATATTTGGGGGGTCAGACAACGACCACACTGAGAAGTGTTGGTCAAAGGAAATGTTGATACCGGAAGTGGCCATTAATCAACTGCTGTTTAAAGATTTTACTGACCAGTGTGAACATTTTCCTTGTGCTTCTTCAAGGCATCCTTACTCTTGAACCTCTTCCCACAGCTGTCAGCCTTACATATGAATCTGGCATCCCCTCGGCATGCTTCTTTGTGCTGCTCGTAGCTGATGTCGGAGAGTTGGAGAAAGGACAAGAAATAATACATTGAGGAAGAGCTACTGGACAACCCCCTCCCTCAAAAAAAATTCAAACAATTAAAAAGCAGCAGGCATTTTGAGTGCACTAATACATTTAATACAGGCTGTGTAATAGACTTCTAGGGTTGCTTCATGCATGACTTACTGCAGGTAGGAGGAAAGTATTTCCCATCTTGCCCAGTTAAGATTCTCAAAACAGCTAGGAAAGTTGAAAGCAAGCAAGCATGCAAAGGGACTTCGCAGCAGGATGAAAGGAGTCTGGTAATTAGGACACGGAACCTCAATTCTGAGCCGAAAGGTGTGTTGCAAACAGAACACTGAAAACTTCTCAAACGATCCCCCATGTTGAGATTCTCTGTGCACTGAAGAACACTTCAGAAAAAATGAAAGAAAATATAAGTCAAATATTACAGGATCTATTCAATGTAAGAATTGATTTGGCCTCTGAATATTTTCAGTTATTCAAAATATTTATTCAGAAGTAAGTATCAAGCCACTAAATCCCAGAAAAGTACTTATATACCAATGTTTGCCATTGAAACCTTTGAGAATGGCTGCTGTCATCCCCCCCCCCCCGGGAAATACTGCTTATTTAAGTAGTCTGAATTTTTGAAATACATATTACATCTTAGACTGCAATGAATGAACAAAAAATTAGTAGTTTCATGGAAAGTAATACTATTTGACATAGGATCTCCCTTATTTTCTACCATGGATTCTGTACACATAATTTCATTTTCTTTCATTTCTTTAAGGCACTTTGATTCTGTTTCAAACAGATTCTGAAGTCTGCTTACAAAATTTTCAAATAAAATACAATGGTGCAAAGCACAAGCGTTTCAGATTTTCAATGCCTTGAAGAAAAATATTCTTCTCTAGATGTAAGTATACAAACACATTATTTGTATGTTTGTGTGTGTGTAAATCATTTATACCTTCTCTCTTCCAAAGAGACTCCAGATTGACTTGTTATGAGCCTGTTTCCATTACACATGACCATTATAAAATTTTTCTAACATGATACTACAGTGGACCCTCTATTTATGGAATCAATCCGTATTGGAACGGTGGCTGCAGGTCGAAAAGTCTGTAGGTCGAGGCTCCATTGACCTGCAATGGTCATGTGTAATGGAAACAGGCTGCTCACAGTCTCTAAAAAGGCCTTAGGAGAAGAATGGCAGAAGGAAAAACTAAGATGAACACCCTAATAGTCACAGGTTCACAATGCATTGATGTGATGTTCAACAAACCTGCTGCGCCACCAAAAACGTTCAGTGACAATAGTCACCATGGCACAATGGATGCAGATAGAAACTGGGCTTTCAATATGTATGTTCTCATAGGTCAGTGATGACGAATCTATGGCACACGTGCCACAGCTGGCACACAGAGATCTCTCCATGGGCACGCAAGCCATAAATCGCCGGATCGTTACCCCTCCACACACACACATGCAGGTAAACCTCAGGATCGTAAGCCACCTATCCCTGCTACCTTCCTTGGTTGCGGGCACTTGTAAATCAGGTACTTGTAAATCAGTTCTTTTGAGGATCGTAGATAAAGCTGCTTCATTGTTCACTGCTGTAGAAGAGCCCAGGGCAGTTAATCCAGCTTGTGAATTGCTACTTCTGCCGGATGTGACTGCAGGCAGGAGGGAAGGCTCCAGTTAAGGTGGGAAGGAAGGCGCAAGAGAGGGACGGGTGGATTCATCAAGTTTGTTTAAATGTAATGAGAGGAAACAGGGTCATGGTGAGCTGAAGCAACTGATTGTAGAAAATTTAGGAAGGGGTGGAAGGAACGCGCGCACGCGCAAGACTGACTTTCATAAAACCATGAAAAAAGCACCTTCCAAAGTGTGTGTGTGTGAATGAATGAGAGGCTGACTCTTTCATAAAACCATGAAAAAGCAATCTTCCGAAGTGTGTGTGTGTGTGTGTGTGTGTGTGTGTGTGTGTGTGTGTGTGTGTGTGTGTGTGTGTGTGTGTGTGTGTGTGTGTGTGTGTGTGTGTGTGTGTGTGTGTGTGTGAGAGAGAGAGAGAGAGAGAGAGAGAGAGAGAGAGAGAGAGACTCTTTCATAAAACCACAAAAAAGAAACCTTCCAAAGTTTGCTTTGACTGCAACACCAAACAAAAGGTCTTACAAACAAAAGACTGTGGCTTTCTTTATTGAATCAATCCATCTCATGTGCAGTCTTCCTCTTTTCCTTCTGTATTGTACTTTCCCTACATTGCTGCCTTTTTCAGTGAGCTTTTTTTCTCATGATGCCACTGTAGTACGATACTTTGTTTGGTTATTTTAGCTTCTAGTGAGAGTCCACACTTAATTTGCTTTACTTATCTTTCTGATAAGTCATGATATCTGTAAAATTCTTTTCCAACACTATATTTCAAATAAGTGAAACGTGTGTATACACTTTATGTAGTGTATAAAATGTAGGTAAACACTTTAAAAGTTTGCACTCCTACATATAGCTGCTTTTCAGAGGGTGGCTTACTTTGGAGGGAGCAAGTCCAGGATTTCAGTGTACTTAATAAGCTTTATAAATAGGGTGCATTTAATTAGATGTTGAGCTGGATAAACACACTGGTAAATCAGCTACCATGTTCTCTAGACTCACAAGGAGAGTATGGCTTAACAAGAAGCTGACGGCATATACCGAGATCCAGGTCTATAGAGCCTGTGTCCTGAGCACACTCCTGTACTACAGTGAGTCCTGGACCCTTTGTGCACGGCAGGAGAGGAAGCTGAACACGTTCCATATGCATTGTCTCCGATGCATTTTTGGTATCACCTGCCAGGACAAAGTTCCTAATAGAGTAGTCCTGGAACAAGCTGGAATTTTTAGCATGTATACATTACTGAAACAGCGACGCCTACATTTGCTTGGGCATGTCGTGAGAATGGCTGATGGTTGGATTCCAAAAGATCTCCTGTATGGAGAATTAGTGCAGGGAAAGCGCCCCAGAGGGAGACCACAGCTACGATACAAGGACATCTGCAAATGGGATCTGAAGGCCTTAGGAATGGACCTCAACAGATGGGAAACCTTGGCATCTGAATGTTCAGCCTGGAGGCAGGCGGTGCATCATGGCCTCTCCCATTTTGAAGAGACACTTTTCCAGCAGGCCAAGGCAAAGAGGCTGTCCCGAAACCAGCAAAACCAGGGAGCTGGACAGGGAACAGATTGTATTTGTCTTCAGTATGAAAGGGATTGTTACTCTCGAATTCACCCTCTCAGCCACACTAGATGCTGTTCCAAGACTTCTATTCAGAGCACGCAACCATAGTCTCTCGAGACTGAAGGATGCCTACACATACACAGCAGTAATTTTGCATTATGCTGTTGGCAACATCATGAAAAAAGAGCTGGTGAAACTGTTGTCTTTGCCTCGAAGAACATAAGAGAGAGACATTAACAATGCTGTGATGGAGGCTTTTATGTCACAAGACATAAGAGCAGAAAAGGTAGTTTCAGTTACTAGTGACGGGGCACCTTGCATGGTGGGGGTTACATCTGGTTTCATACAGTTCTTTGGTAAAGAAGTAAAACATCCAGTCATTCAGTTTCATTGTATTATACATCAAGCAGCTCTTTGTGCCAGGGAAAGCAGCAAAAAATTAGACGGTATCCTCAGAGATGTTGCAAAAATGGTGAATCACATCATGGCTCATGCCATAGAGCCAGCGTTTTGTCCGTAGACAGTTTCCATGGTCACGTAGCCAGCGCATCTACACATGGAACACCATTACATGTTCTCATACCCACCTCCCAAACATCCTCTGACTTTTTAGCATTTCACGTATCATACTTGCTCTTTGATAAAAAAACATAATTATGTTACACTTATCTTTCAGCAAGTTTTGGCATGTCTGCATCAATTTTTTTAAAATGTGAGAGACATTTTACACCAACTGCATTTAAAGTTTTGTACAGAATTCATCCTTAAGTAAAAGAACTATAAAGTAATGGACTGAATTTAGAACTGCTGGATAGCTCTGTGGTTTAAGTATCTGGATGTGGAGCCAGAGTTTGGGAGTTCAGTTCTCCACTGTGTCTCCTTGATGGAGGGACTGGACTCAGTGACCCATAGGGTCCCATCAAATTCTACGACAATAATTGTTAAAATAATTCAATTACTTCACACAGTTATTAATTGGGTATAATGTGACAGACTTACTGCCTCTGCAAAGCTTGCTTAACAGGGAATTTCTTCCCGCAATTTCTGCATTTGAATTCCTTTTCTTCACTGGGTTTTTGGTGTAACGTCTGAAGGTGTTCAGCTAAGATTTCCTGACTGGCAAAACTGGACTCACAATTGGGACAGGCATGGTCCTTTTTACAGCTGAGAGAGTCTGTACAGCATAGAAGCAGAGGAAAAGAAATCAGATTATATTCAAAGAGAATTTTTCTGTGATATAGGCTCCAAGACATTTTCAAAGAAAGAGATCTATATTACCACAGAAATACATTTGATAAACTCAGCCAATATCGGTCAATACAGAAGAGTCCAATTATGTTAATTTGTCTTTCTCTTGATAGTTTTGTCTAAAAGAGTGAACATTGTCATTTGTAAAAGGAGAATTTAATTCACAATCTCCACCCTTTCTAAAGTCCAAAGCATTTTTGTTAACTTGAAAATAAAGCATTGTGACATAAGGATTCTGAAAAGTGCAACTGAAGTATTTTGTCAATTAGATCCAGATTTAATTATATTTAGAGCTGACCCACTGAAATTAATGCAAGTTTCAATGGATCTACTTTTTTTTTTTACCAAATCTGAATGCAGTCCAACAGATTGAGACTGCTTTAGTAAGTAAAGATAACCATCAAGGCAAAATATTCACCCACTGTTGAAATCATTTAGTTCTATAGGCTTTTTCATTGGAACTCACTGGCTATGTACAGAAAGTCTCCCTTATATTACATAAATTAAAATGAAAATATGTTTAAATTCATGGTTTGCCATCATGGAGCCTGCAGGCCACACATGGCCTCCAAAAATTCTTTGTTCTCCCCTCCCCTGACCAAACTTTAAAAATGTAAGCTATATGTTTTTTATTAATTTACATGTTACTATTATTTACAAACAAAAAAATGTAAATGACTTTTTTTAAAATAAAGCACAGCCCACAGTGGAAAATGAGGGGGAAAGCGGACCAACAAATCTGCTAAGATCATTCATTAATTTTGAACAAACTTACATGAATTCTTTCCATTTGATTTCATGTCATCCATACCTTTTTCATTACTTTGTTGCACCTCCTTATGGCTACTATTATTGTTGTTATTGCTTTCATCTTCTTCTTGGTTAATAATTAGTTCTTCCTCCTCTTCTTCTACTTCTTCCATGTCACTGTCAAGGTAGCCAATCAATAGTTCTGTGTCTGTTTCAATATCCTCAACAGCTAGATAGAAAATGTTCTCTCCTTCCTGTTAAGAGAAAATAAGAGGTTGGACACACCAGGGATTATGTAAATTTTGCTTGACAGTGCTTATTTTAAAAATAACATATTGTTCAAATTCTTCAGAAGGTTGACGCTATCTGCGCATTGCAGCAAAAGCGTCAAAGAACTTTGTGACACCTTAAAGAATCCACAAAAGCTTATTTTACAATAAAGTGTCAGTTGTTAAAGTTGCTGTACAGCTCTTTGTTGTTTCTATATCCCTTAAAAGCAGCTGACTGACCAGGTTGTCTTTCTATGGATGAACTCTAGGTGTTTTTGAAATAATTTAAAGATATTAACATTATAATGTGTATTCTTTTCTACCTCTTGACCTTTACTGGAATTCATATGACTGTTGCTCCTAAGAGCCAGTTTTCAGACAAATGAGTCAACGTTTAGGTCCTTTTAAGAGAAAGGTGGGATAAAATATTTTAAATAAATTATTAATAAATAAACATTCACACAGCAAAATAGACCAGGAAAAAGACAAGGAAAGAGACATTTCAAAACTTTTACAGACGCTTAATGTAAGCTTTTGCCATCCGGCCATTGCCCACTTCTGTTCGTGCTCTCCAGAGTGAGAACAGTTGCTGCTCGCTCGCTTGCTGGTGCTCTTGCAGTTTTGCTTTTGCGGCAGCAAAGCAAAGACATATTTTTCTTTTTCATCATCATTCATCAGTCATCATCAACTTTACTGGGAATTTGGGGAGGGATTTCAGGTAGCTTAGGCTACTTCTTTAGAAGGGCTTAATTTCATTTCAAATTCAAATCAATCAAACCTTTTTTTTCCTGGAGGCTTGTGTGTGTGTGTGTGTGTGTGTGTGTGTGTTGTGTGTGATCCATCATTCCTTTTCCTTCCAAAACTTATTTGGGGGGGGGGTGTCTCTGATAGAGACTTAGCTGGCAGGGCTTTTCTTTTTGGACTTTTTTGGCTTCTCTGCCACAGCGGGTCGGGAGGGGGAAAATTTTCCTAATTACATTATACTGAGGGGGACTCTGTTTAGGCAGGCAGTTCACATTTTAATAAAAGAATTAGACCACCATCATTCTAAAAATAAATTTTATATGCACTCTCTAACCCTCTATTAGTTTCCTTCCTCAATCTCCATTGCTTTATTGTTTAGTTGGATTGTTAGGCAGGAAGTAGAAAATGAAAGGATTTCTTCAGGCACAATCCAAGGGGAAGAAGGCTGTGAAGCTACGCAGGTTAGGTAGCAGCACAGGGCATTGGGGGCACAACGCTTGTGTGGGGCGATGGGAACATCAGGCCACGAGGCGCAGGGTGGTTTGCCCAAACCACAGGGAAGGACTTCACCTGGGAAAGGCTCTGTTCACCACCAACGTTACTGGAGCTCTGTGTTGACCTTGGCACTTGCCTCAGAGGAAAAATAGCCAGCTGAGGAGGATTCAGCAGAGATAATTGTGTGGGAATATCTGGCCGAGCCCCCTCAGCCCCACCAGTCAGATCCCCTCCATTACTGTGCTAGGAAACTAGTCATATGGCCGGAGTTGCCCAATGTGGCCATGGGCCTCCTTTCCATCCCCCCCCACCAGCGTCCAGAGTGAGCACATGTTTTCCCATCTCAGAGACATACTCCAACCATGCCGCTCATGTTTGGATCCCGTTCATCAAGGTGAACCTTCCCCTTGTTGGGGTTCCCCTCACTGAACCCAGAGGTAGGGTTCCAATGACAGTCTCTCCCTTAACACACCACCTGTCTGCCTGCGCCCGCCTGCCCACCCTCCAGTCCTCATGAAAAAAAAGACCTGCCTACTTGCCTGCCAGCCTGTAAACCTGCCCCTCAGTCAGAAGACCAGCTGCCAATTTCAGTCACCTCCTTGGGCCAAGTTTCAACCAAGTCATACCTGCCTGCCTTCCTGCTGGATCAAGTCAGACCAGCAGGCTGAGAACTGTTGAACTCCTGCCTGCCTGCCGGATCAAGTTAGACCAGCAGGACGAGAACTGGTGAACTCCTGCCTGCCTGCCGGATCAAGTCAGACCAGCAGGCCGAGATTTGTTGAACTCCTGCTTGCCTGCCTGCTGGATCAAGTCAGACCAGCAGGCTGAGAACTGTTGAACTCCTGCCTGCCTGCTGGGTGATGTAGTCCCGGTGGGTTAAGTTTATTCCATCTTCTGCCTGCCTGCCTGCCTGCTGGGTTATGTAGTCCTGGCAGGCTGTTTGTTCCACCTTTTGCCTCCCTGACTGGGAAGAGAGAACTCCTGCCTGGCACGAGTTAAACCAGATCAGTTCTGCAATCTGAAGCCAGGCGATATGGTGATGGGGTGACATGCAAACAGCCTTTGGTTGGGGCAGACCCAGGGCGGCCCTCTTGGCATCCAAGCCTAAACCCTCTCTTGGCACATCCAGATCCTGTCCCGGTACCCCCGAACGTGACAAGAGGGCCAGACAACCTCTTGGCGCACCCAGAGCTTGTCCCAGCACCTCCAAACATGACAAAAGGAGCAGACAACCCTCTTGCCGCACCCAGAGCTTGTCCCGGTATCCCCGAATGCGACTAGAATGCCAGCCAAACCTCTCTTGGCACACGCAAACCCTGTCCCAATCCCCAAACATGGCAAGAGGGCCAGCCAGGCCTCTTGGCAGTTGGAACACCCAAAGCTGTTCCTGGCATCCCAAACATGCCAAGAGGGCCAGCCTGTCTCAGCACCCCAAAACCTCCAAGGGCTATCTTTATCATATCCGGGAGGTCTCAACACCCAAGTTGCAACCCCCCCAGCTTTCTAGTTCTAAACTAGCATCTTTGTTTGTTTGAAGGTTGTCAAGCAAGTCTAGTTAGACATTGGTGGTGACAGGTGAGTCTCCTAGACCAGGCTCTGCCCCACCCAAAGCCTGTATAGGCGTCATCCCATCACCCCATTGCCCGGCTTCAAATGGCAGAGCTCATCTGGCTTTCAACCCATGCCAAGGGGCCGGCCTGTCTCAGCCCCCCCCCACTTCCGAAGGCTATCTTTATCATATCCAGGTGGTCTCAGCAGCCAAGTTGCAAGCAATCCCCTGCTTTCCAGTTCTAAATGAGTATCTTTGTCGCCCCATCGTCCAGCTTCAGATTGCAGAGCTGATCTGTTTCCGACAGCCCTGCGGCCCCATGGATTAAGTGCTTTTAGTAGCACTGCCCTTGTTCATCTGATGGTGCTGTTGGAAGTTGCAAGCAACCTCAGTTGCTTCCTGGGGGCGAAAACCTTTCCTTTGCAGGCAAATCTGTTGTTGCTGAAGAAGACCAGAGTCTGCTCTGCTGCCTTTTGCCTCAGTGCCACGATGGGGCATGACACGGTACTTTGCTGCTGCCAACGTCCTCTGTGCCCGACGGAACCAAAAAGCTTGCTGCTAAATACCTCCTTGCCTCCAGTCCTCCTGAGGGCAAACTCTACTTCGTTGGCAAATGTAATGTTGTGCTCAGCTAAAGACAAACTGGATGCCTCATGCATGCCTCTGCCAAAGGGACTTCTCATTCTGCTGGGGCTAAATATAACTCCCTCAATGTCATGGGCTTCTATGCCATGTGGTAAGCTCTCCTGGGGGGACCCAATTTGTGGGTGAATAACTTGGAGTTCTGATATCCAATCTTCACCAAGGTTGGCAGGCATGTTGGGGAAAGACATAGGAAGCGCTGTTTTGATTCTGGAGTCTCTAAGTACCTGGGGTGAGCTTTCCTGGGGGATCCTCTTTGTGACTATATAACTCAGTGGTCCGTGATCCAATGTTCTCCAATCATTCAGGAGTTGTAGAAGTGTGTCTGAGGAAGCATCCGTGCAAATTTAATGTCTCTAGGTCATTGGGGGCCAGTGTTAATAAGCATTTAAAGTGCAGATGAATGGATGGATCGATTCATCAAAGAATATTGATTTGTTAACCTTGATGAATAACGGATCAAAACAAATCACCATTTTTTTTATTCATCCCCATCTCTAGTTTGTGCATATCAAATGTTTTTAATTAAGAAAGAGGAGGAGATTAACACTTCTGGGTAGCCATTAAAGTTCCACAGTCTTTAAAGAGCTATATGGACCCCACATAATTTACAGGTTCCCTTACATCCACACCCTCCATAAAAATACCTACATTTATCAAATCAAACTCTGTATCACTTGCTACTTTTCTATGCTGTCTATTTATCTGCCTCTAACAGCAAGGTCTTCACCACTATAGCCTGGAAGTTGCTGAATGAACCAAAGCAAAGCAAGTTGTGTTGCTTATGTACTGCCCCATAGCACCTTAAGGCACTCTCTGGGTGGTTTACAATTTAATTATGCAGGCTACACATCCTCCAGCCCCAAAGTGTCTTCTCATGATCTACATTCAATCCCAGCAGGTTCAGGTAGCTGGCTCAAGGTTGACTTCAACTTCCATCCGAATGCCCAGTTTGCTGGGGTGAGGGGGGGCGGCAATGTGCAGCCTGCATAATTAAATTGTAAACCACCCAGAGAGTGCTCTAGCACTATCAGGAGGTATATACATCAAAACAACAACAACATTTTGTTAACCTAATTCTGATGTACAGCATAGGATACTGATTGAAAATCTTCCCAAACGTGCCTTGCAATATATATACACAAGTAACTTCCATCTGTCCCTACTTTCTTTATGGCTTACTTCCTCTTCTTCCCTGCCCCAATTCCTCCCTGTCTTTTAGCCTGAGAGATAGAACAGTTGTACCAGATTTATTGCAGTGTTGACTGATTCTCAAATACTAATCTTCCATTGTTACATTTGTTAAGTATGGCTTTAAACCACTCTGCTGCATCACAGTAAATACCTCTTTTCCCATTAACCTTTGCCATTTCATTATTCCAGATTGCTGAGCTTGTCCAGACCACCAGAATGTCTGGTGGTTAATGAACAGAGTGTTTGAATGTAAAAGGCTGGCTGTGATTCTGTTTATAAAGAGTTTTGACATTAACAACCAAGGGGCCTTCTCCATACAGTAGTCACCAAGCATATAGTGTTTCAAGAAGGAGAAGGAGGAGGGGGAATAAATGCTTTTTTAAAAAAGGTAGATTATTCAAAACACAAATTTCTCAATGGGATTGAGCACTGTGGCTTTTAGAAATTCTCTGATCATTTGATTGACTGGAGCAAAGAGTGAAGGTTTATTGTTTCTGTCATATGGAAGAAAAGCAGCAAAGAAAGGGCAATGACTTCACGGCTGCATGTCATATAAGGCCTTACAAGTACTCAGTCAATTTGGTAGTATCACAATAATTTTGATTAACCATTACCTTTCCTTGGGAGGACTTCCAAAGAATAGCAAGGAGAGAGAAGAGGGCCTTCTTAAATGAACAGTGCAAAGATATAGAGGAAAATACAGTGCTGCTTCACTTTACGATTGCTTCGTTTAACGACGAAATTGCATTACGATGAACTTTTCACGATCGCTTTTGCGATTGCAAAACGATGTTTCCTATGGGGGAATTTCACTTTGCGATGATCAGTTCCCTGCTTCGGGAACCGATTCTTCGCAAAACGACTATTTTCCAACAGCTGTCGGCGGTTTCAAAATGGCCACCAGGTAAATAAAATGGCTCCCCGCTGTGTTTAGGGACGGATTCCTCGCAAGACAGGCAGCAAAAATGGCCACCCTATGGAGGATCTTCACTGGACGGTGAGTTTTAAGTCCATCAGAATACATTATACAGGTTTTAATGCTTCTCTATGGGCTTTTTAATTTCGCTTTACGATGTTTTCGTTCTACAGCGATTTCGCTGGAACGAATTAACATCGTAATGCAAGGCACCACTGTAATAGAAAGGGAAAAACCAGAGATCTGTTCAAGAAAATTGGAGATATTAAAGGAACATCTTATGCAAAGATGGACATGATAAAGGATAAAAATGGTAGGGACTTCACAGAAGCAGAAGACATGAAGAGGTGGCAAGAAAACTCAGAGGAATTATACCAGAAAGATGTGGCTATCCTGGACAACCCAGACAGTGTGGTTGCTGACCTTGAGCAAGACATCATGAAGAGTGAAGTCAAGTGGGCCTTAGAAAGCTCAACATCAAAAAGAAATTAAGATCATGGCCACTGGTCCCATCACACCCTGGCAAACAGAAGGAGAAGATATGGAGGAAGTGACAGAGTTTACTTTCTTGGGCTCCATGATCACTGCAGATGGCGACAGCAGCCATGAAATTAAAAGACGCCTGCTTCTTGGGAGGAAAGCCATGACAAACCTAGACAGCATCTTAAAAAGCAGAGACATCACCTTGTCAACAAAGGTCTGCATAGTCAAAGCTATGGTTTTTCCAGTAACAACGTATGGAAGTGAGAGCTGGACCATAAAGAAGGCTGACCGCCAAAGAATTGATGCTTTTTAGTTGTGGTGCTGGAGGAGACTCTTGAGAGTCCCCTGGACTGCAAGGAGAGCGAACCTATCCATTCAGAAAGAAATCAACCCTGAGTGCTCACTGGAAGGACAGATCCTGAAGCTGAGGCTTCAATACTTTGGCCATCTCATGAGAAGAGAAGACTCCTTGGAAAAGACCCTGATGTTGGGAAAGTGTGAGGGCAAGAGGAGAAGGGAACGACAAAGGACAAGATGGCTGGACAGTGTCATCAAAATTGCCAACATGGATTTGACCCAACTCCTGGAGCCAATGGAAGACAGGAGGGCCTGGCGTGCTCTGGTCCGTGGGGTCATGGAGAGTCGGACACAACTAAACGACTAAACAACAACAAATTCCTTAGGAGTCATTCCTAAAGGTTATCTTGCATGCATCAAAAAGAAAAGTGAGATGACACACTGGCAACTTTCCTTTAACTGACAGCATTTTTTTTAATTTGCAGAAATACATATTTATGGCTTAGCTTGAGTTTTGGATGTCTAAAGTTATTTGGGACGTTTAGTTTGCAGTCCTATGAATGTCTCCAGAAGCAAGCTCCATTGAATACAATGACACTTTATTTTTTGAATAGAATATACGTAGACGTGCATAAGATTTCTCTATTAAAAGCCTATCCTGCATATCACACATACAGTGTTGCCTCGACTTACAAACATCCCAACTTACGACCATTTCGAGTTATGACCAGCTCCAGCCACAAAATTTTGCTTCTACTTGCGACCGGAGCTTCGAGTTGCGACTGGAAAAAAAGGTGGGGAAAAAGCAGGGAATTCTAATTACTAACTGTTGGTCGGTGAAGAGGCTGCTTCTTTGTAGCTCCTTTGCCCCAACGGTTAGAGAGCGTGCGTTGGAGGAGGCTTTGGACTGCCTGATGCTACTTTCTGCAGGGTTTTGCAGGGTGGGTTTGGGCTGTGGGGGGTTATGTTTCTGAGTTGTGATTTTATGTGTGTGTGTGTGTTTTGGTGTGTTTGTTTTTTCGGCCCCAATGCATTCTGATGTGGCTTACTGAGCTGTTGTTGTTTTTTGTGATTTTTTTCCCCAGCCGCAGCGCGTTCCAATGGGGCTTGCATATTTTTTTGGTGATTTTTTTTCCCAGCCCCAGCACATTCCGATGAGACTTGCATTTTGTTGTTGTTGTTGTTGTTGTTGTTGTTGTTGTTGTTGTTGTTGTTGTTTGGTGATTTTTTTTCCAGCCCCAGCGCATTCCGATGGGGCTTGCATTGTGTTTATTGGGTTTTGGTGATTTTTTCCCCAGCCCCAGCATGTTCCGATGGGGCTTGCTCTGTTGTGTTTTTTTGGGGTGTGTGATTTTTTTCAGCCCCAATGCTTTGCGATGGGGCTTGCTGTGTTGTGTGTGGGTTTTTGATGATTTTTTTTTCAGCCCCAGTGTGTTCTGATGGGGCTTACATTGTTTCTTTGTTTTGGGGTGATTTTTTTCCAGCGCCAGCACATTCCGATGGGGCTGGCCTTGGTTTTTGTTGTGTTCTTTTGTGATTTTTCCCCCAGCCAGAACGGTTTAAGGGGGTTTCAATGCATTCCTATGAGAATTTGTGCTTCGACATTTGACCATTTCGAGTTACAATCATCATTCTGGAATGGATTAAGTTCGTACGTCGAGGCACCACTGTACTTTGCCATTAAATTTGATTTAATATATTTATAACATGTACAGTAATTTGGAGACACATATGAAATTCAACTTGCTTTTGCCTTAAATGATCTTTGTGGATCCCAATCTGTAGACATGCTCAAGTTGTTTTCCATTAGTTTGAGAGGGAGTACTTTAATCTCTTCTGTTCAAATATGTACATACATAAATCTCCTGCACGCGTGGGCATGCGCACACGCGCACAAACACAAGAGTGCCTTATAATAAGGCTCTTCCCAAGCATTATTATTGTGGGTGGCCATACTTAGGGAGACTTGGAAGACCGTTAGCAGAAATCAAGCCTTCTCAGTTGTAGCCCCATCCTTGTGGAATAGGCTTTCTCTGGAGAACTGTCAAGCCCCTTCCTTCAGTGATTTCATTCAAAAGGATTCCCAAGACAGATCTTTATAAGGAAGCATAATAACATCCTTCCCTGAGGTGCAAGGGACCTGGCTTCATTTATCCTTACCACCATCTTTAGTATTTTTAGTGTTTTAGTGGTAGTTTTAGGTTTTATTCTTTAAATTTTAAGTTGTGTTTGTAGTTATGGTTTGTTTCGGTATTGGGGGGAGAAGCTAGGTTTAATGTGGTGTAAACCACTCAGAGTAGTGCATGTCACTAAGCTGGGCATTACGGAAGTGTATTTGTTAAATGAATGAATGAATGAGTTTAGAATCACAATAAATTAAGCTATTAGTACTAAAATACAATTAAACAAAAATAATTTTTAAAAAGCTATTAATGTAAAGCAATCAAAGCAGATTAAGAACATGATAAAAACATGTTGCATCCTTTACTATAAATTCCAAGGCATTCACAGATGAAAAGTCAATTTTAAAAAATAAGGCTTTCACCATGGATTGTAAAGGGGAGCGCAACTTAGCTTTGCGTGGGAGGGAATTCTATAGATTGGGAACAGTCACTGAAAGTGCCCTCTCTGAAATCCTCGCCAAACATGCATCCAATTATGATGGGACTGAAAGAAGGCTTGCCCACAAAGATCTTGGGGAAACGATCTGTGAGGAAATACAGTTCTTCAGGTATCGTGGACCAAAGCTATGAAGGGCTTTACAGGACCAGTTCTTTGAACTGAACCCAGAAAAGACTGGCAGCCAGTGAAGTTGTTGTAACAATGGCATTACTGTATATGATCCCTGTAAACAGCTCCAGTCAGCAGTCTCATTGCAGCATATTGATCCAGCTAACAATTCCGAATCATCTTCAAAGGCAGCTGCATGTAGGGCATGCTAGAGTAGTTGGGTAGGTTTGTATCTATGGGCAGGAATCACCAGAATTCTGTTTGGGGAATTTTTAGAGGAAACACATACACACACTTCCCTATGTACTTTCAAAACAAATCTGTGAAGAAGCTTAAACTGGGAAAGACTGACCCAAGCTCACTACTTCAAATGAGTGCTGTGGATAAATGGAATTTGAATGTGGATCTTTCTACACCTTTGTCTCAATGCCTCACTGAGCCTCACAGGTTTAATAAACTTCATTAACAATTGAGGAGGAAGCTAAACATGCCAACAGAGCTCTGGACCACAGGCATTGCTTTACTTCAAAATTCATATGTCACCTTTTCACAATAGGTCCTCCCTAAATGGCTCTTTTTTTTTTCCTTTAAAACTGAGTGAAATTAGTAATCATTAAACTTTCTGGAAAAGACTTAATTGCATCTTATAGCTTTAACCTGTCCTGACTGGATGCCTGCATTAAATGCTTTTTATATGGCTATTTATTTTAGGTGAACAGCTGCTAGTATTTTGTTTGGCTAAATCCAATTGGTAAAGGTAAAGGTTCCCCTTGACCTTTTTAGGTCATGTCCGACTCTAGGGGGCGGTGCTCATCCCATTTTCAAGCCATAGAGCCAGCGCTTGTCCGAAGACAGTTTCCGTTGTCACGTGGCCAGCGTGACTAGGGAACGCCATTTTACCTTCCACCGAGATGGTCCCTATTTATCTACTCGCATTTACATGCTTTCATACTGCTAGGTTGGCGAGGAGCTGGGACAAAGCGACGGGAGCTCACTCCGTTGCGTGGATTCGATCTTATGACTGCTGGTCTTCTGACCCTGCAGCATAGGCTTCTGCGGTTTAGCCCGCAGCGCCACCACGTCCCAATCCAATTGGTAGTACAAACTAAAGAACTGACTGAAATTCTGTTCCTTGGCACAGTAAATCACACTGAGTAGACTCACTGAATCACTGGGGATCTGCTGTATCAATTCCTACATAAGTTCCATTGCTTCACCTGGGACTATTCTAGGTATGACTTACTTCACTGAAGTAAGTTGCACCTAGGGTAGTTCTATTTGAATCAATGGAATTCATGGAGGATTTGATTAACCAAATCTCTACTGATTCAGTAGGTCTACACTAGTGCAGCTTACTGTGCTAAGCAACATAATTTCAGCCACTGGAAACCTACTGCTACTACAGGCTAGTAATCCTAACACCTATTTACATCATTGTAGCTGAATTAGTGTAAAGTCCATTCATAAACTATAAGATAAGAAGTCTGTATCAGCTTGTGCTGATAAAGGTTGAACTCTTGACACTCAAGAGAAAATGTCTATAGTGGCTTCTTAACCTGGGGCAATTCACTATTCCTGACATAACTTATAGGATTTTGGTCAATGGGAGTATTGAGTTAACAAGTCCTACCTATTCTATGAGGCTGATAAGGGTGTTCCATTTGATTGTCTTTAGACTCCAATTTCCAGAATTCTCCAAGAATTTCCTAGGCCAAAAATCTGTAAGTTCCATCCTGCAAACCCATATCTGAGGACACCTACATTACACTCACTTGGACAAAGCCTCCTTAAGAAAACCTTAAGAACATGGCCAAACAGCCCGAAAAACCTACAACAACCTCCTTTTAGCACTTCCTGCTGCCGCGTCTCCTGGGAAGAAAATGACACACTACTTCTAAGTGGTTCTTCATAAGATGCATAAAGGACAATGAGACGTCCACTCCCAGGAAGTACTGCAGCATAAAATGAAGGCCTAGAAGGAAACCTTGTCCTTCTCTGGGTGACTGAAATGAAGGTGTCTCCTGTTATGTCTTTTTACACACAATGTTCCCAAAGCTGCACAGAGGAAAAAACAATTATCAATGAGATGTGTTCAACTTATATGGGTTTTATAAAATCTAGGGGGGGAAATGAGACAAATAGCAACTTTATTTAAAGAGGAAGCACAGAACCTTTGCTCTCCAGATGTTCTGGGATACAATTCCCACAATCTCTTGACACCGACTCTGGTGGCTGGAGCTTTTGGGAACTGAAGTCTAAAACACCTGGAGGATCAAAGGTTCCTCACCTCTGCTCTAAGTCTTAAACTATGCCCACAGGCCTTTATTCACTTACTTGAGATCAGGGCCATTGAAACTGATGAGACTTCCCAGCAAAACACACTGAGTAGATGGATAAAACTGAATTGTAAGGATAATACAAACTTTCAGCAAATTTACCTGGATAGCAGCCAAGTTTTTCTGGTCCTGAGATGGTGCTTCATGTACAAAACGCAGCCAATTAGAATGCCTTGGATTGCTGGCATCCAGGATATAAAGCACTTCACCTTTATTGCCACGCACCTGAAATGGAAAGAACAGACTGAGTAAAATGAAAACTCTGCAGAACAGAAAATGATGGGGAGAGGGGTGACATGCATGTAGGGCACATCTCGTAGGTTCTCTCTCCTATCCTTTCCTGTTCAACAGGAAAAAAATAATTGTCTCTTGTCCAGGGTCATATTTTGTTTGTTTTTTATATCTATGCACCTCAATTATTTACTGGTCATTCTTTATAATTAACCCTCTTCCAATTCCCATTCTACTCCCTCATCTCCAATCGTCCTTTGCACAGAATGCTGCCAAACATTTATTTTAATTAAAATATTTTTGCTCTGCTTTTCTCCTTAAGAAGGACCCAAGGCAGCTTACATCATTAAAAGACAATATTTAAAAGCTACAAACAGTAAGTATACAAACAAAGCGAAAGGTCTTTGCCTGATTGTTGAAGGACAGCAAAGATGTGACCTCCCTCGCCTCCCGTGGGAGGGGGTTCCAAAGTCTGGGAGCAGCAAGAGAGAATGCTCTCCACCATGTCTCCACCAAACGTGTGTGAAACAGTGGTGGGACTGACAGAAAGACTTCTAATGATCTTAATACCCGTGCAGGCTCATAAAGGTCTTTGAGATGGCCAGCAACATTTCACAGCACCCAAAATTGAAGGCTTCCTTACAACACACGTCTCACGTTGCATTTCACAATCCATTTTTCTCCACATGTGCAATTCTAGCTGCTCTCTCTGCCTAATATTTTTAGTTTTACCTTTGTTCTTTCCCTCCCACATTGTCATGTGTCTGATTCTTTTCCTACTAAATTTATTGGCCTGCTCCAGTTTGACTCCTTTCTTTCTTGTTTCAAATAATCTCAGACAACTGCATTACCTATATTCCTCCTTTTGTTTCTGCACTATCATGGTATTTAAAGAGAAATACAGCTGCCTTTAACACTAGTTACTATTTTTATTAAATTATTTGTGAATCCAATCATTCCCTAAAGGGTATGTATGAGTGGTCTTTTCTAGAGTGCCTGAATGTCTTTTTCTTCACAAAAATTGCCTTGAAAGACCCTCATGCATTTGTCATATTTAATGCCTGCAAAACTAATAGCATTCTTGAGATTCCATTCTTAGATCCGTGCTTCTGAAGGAGGAAGTACCACCGAATTCAGTGGAGCTTTTGAACAGACATGCAAAATATTGTGCTGTATAAAAACTGCAGCGGTTCTTCACTGGGAAACTGGGTAACCACAGGCTTACAGAGTAAGTTACAGCTGACACAAAGAATGATTCTGCTGTAATACATCATGGAAAGACTGTCCCTACCATCCAAGCTTGGGCTAGAATACAAAACTAAAAATAAAACAGATCAGATTTTTCCAACCAAATAACCTCTAGTTCTTCAAGAATACAATCTCTAGTTCTGTTAGACTACACCTTTCATAATCCTCAGCCAGGTATCAATGGCCATACTGTCTGAGGATGATGGGGGCCACCCAGTTAGGGAAGAGTGGTGTGGATGGTTTCCAAACCTTAATGCTTGCCTATATGATGTTATCTTCTCTTGCAGAATTAGGCAACCTGTGATCCTTTGGATTATGTTGGATTCCAGTTCCAATCAGCCTCAGCTAGCACGGGTCAGATATGATGGGAGTTAGAGGCCAGCAACATCTGAAGGGCCATGAGCCCTATCCCTGGTCTATAATACTGGCATTTGGGGAGTAGCAAAAACAATAATGGAATAACTCTTGCACTGAGTTGTGGAGGTCAATAAACTGAGGACCAAAGACTGACGGCTGGATGCACAACAGAATACTGTATGGTGCAAGGCTATACAAGCCAATGTACCAATGCTGGGAGTTTGCCAATATTCAAATACAAGTTTGGGAAAGGAAAACACATTTCATTAGCACTTTCAACTCCTCTTCATTTGCCTTTCAAAATCTGCCTCTGTACTGTTCCTCACAGCATGTGGCTATAGCATTTTCCCAACTGTGGGAAGAAAATATAAGCTTTTTTTCCTTTCATATAAGCAAAACAAAAACAGAGCCTCTCCCTAGGTCTCTAAAGAGGGAAGGTCATGCTTTGGTAATATTAATCATCTTTGAATGTGCACTTCTAAGCCCTTGAGAATTAGAAGAACAAACTATATGCCGCTAAATTGAAAGCAACTTCAGTTGACTGTAGTTCAG
This sequence comes from Pogona vitticeps, assembly GCF_051106095.1. Taxonomy (NCBI): domain Eukaryota; kingdom Metazoa; phylum Chordata; class Lepidosauria; order Squamata; family Agamidae; genus Pogona; species Pogona vitticeps. Next base: position 30,521,754 of record NC_135787.1, read on the forward strand.
ACACTATAACGTAATTCTTTAGGATGAGTTTTCACATTACACAGGAGCAGAGTGCAATGGGAACAGTTTAGGGGAAAACAATTACTCCATTAACATCTCTGGTCAGATGTAAGTCTCACTTCAGTGGAGTTCACCCCCACATATCTGGGTAAAGGATCACAGCTTAATCCCACATTCTTTAATTTCAGAAGAGTCTCTTCCAACTATTCCCACTAGTGGGAGAAAGGCAGGATATGAATCCAGTAAATAAACAAATAGCTGCTGTTAGGTGGATCTGTGAAGAACCCAGTTCCCTGATGTCTGCAGCAGTGCAATGTAAGCTAATTTAGAAAGATATGCTGGCACTGGTGAGAATGTAGTAGTACAGGCTCTAATCTGGAGAGGAATCCATTCTGGGCTCCTCCCCATCCCTGTATGCTCAACCAGCATCGCTATTTTAACACTATGATGGTGGTGCTGATTCAGGGAGGGTAGGGGAAGAAATCTGACACTGGCAGGAGACTTGGGGACCACACAACCAATGCTGGGGAGGCCCACATGCAGGGACTAGCAGGTTGGACATCCCTGGATTTCCCTATAGAGCAGTGTTTTCTAACTTCTTACAAGTTTTGACTATTTTATAATACCCAAGTAACCTGTGACCCTCTTGCAACATTGTAAGGCATGTACAAGGGTAAATAAAACATGCTAAAAACAGAGTTTTCAACATTTAATTCTAACCTAATATTTGTGTCTAGTTTCTTGTCTGCAACTGAGCCACACAGAAAACTAGTTAGGCAAGAATTTATTATCAATCCAGGCTCCACTCATCCTAGTGATAAAAAGCGTATCAAGGATGGCCCTGCGGGGTGCTTTGGGTGCAAAGGTAGGGGAACGGAGCATTTCACAGTAGGGGAGAATGCAAGGAGCAAGGAAAGAGGAGAAGCGGGCAAAGAAGCAGAATGGCAGACCTGGGATTTCAAGCATGAGAACCAGGGACTCCCAAGTGTGTTGGTAGCAAAACAGACAGCAACTGGTTTGAACCCCCTGGCCTCTAAACAATATACAAATAGCTCCCCAAACATGCCTCAAGCTGCCTGTGAGATGCACCTTCTTCATCTCATTAAAGAACACATAGTCCATCCCTTGTCCATACTTTCTAGAACAGTGTTGGCATTTCCAATAGGAGCTCCACGGATGCCTCCTCCTCCTCCTTTGCTTGAGGCACTTGGTGTTCTGTGCTCCTACTGAGCAGCTGCTATGTCCGAAACTCCACTCCTAGCCTCCTCCTTGCCCAAACACCCAAAGCATCCAGATGGTAACATAATATTTCCAATAACTACCTCCGCATGTTGTCATTCTCGGAAAACAGTTGCAGTGATGGAGCTTGGTTACTGCCCCACAGAAAACACTTTGCAACCCCCTTGAGATTGTGACCCTGTGAGAAGCTCTGCTGCAGAGCAACAGACTGAGTGTCAAGGTGCTGTTTCTGTTTGACAAGCTGGCTGTATTTGACTTCCAGTTTGAGGTTCCTTGAATAACTATCTACCTCACCAGCACTGTGGTCCGGGGGAAACACTTTGAAACAAATACTTTGGACTCTCGTTCTTCAATCAGCCTAGCTGTATTTTTGACCTCTGGTTGCCTGCCCTCAGCCAGGGACAAGCTATCAAGGCAATTTGTGCTCATTTTATTTAATATATTTTTGATCTGTCTTTAATCCAAGGAGCTCAAAGTAGTACATATTATCCTTTCCATTCTCAACTGTATTCTTCCCACAGTCTTGTGACAGAAGCTAGGCTGAGGGATATTGCTTAAGATAGGGTCAACCCATAAACTGCATAATGGAGGGAGCATGAACATTTCACCCTATGCTCCCCAATTCTAACTTTATCCCCCAATACTGCCTTTCTTAAAATGAATCTCTTCAGACATTTTGGCCTACACCTAATTAGCACAGCTATCAGTCAGTATGGTGGTCAAGACAACTAGAAAGGCCCAAGATAGATAGGAAATAATATAATAACCAATACATCACACTGGTTCTTTCCAACTAGTTATCTTTCGGAAGGGTCCCCTTCTTTGATAAACACAGGTAGGAAAGAAAAATAAAGCTTAAGAAAAGGCACCTCAATATGATGTGAAAAGTCTTAAGAAAATCACTTTTGACACAATCCTTATCTTTAAAAAGCAAAACAACTCAAACTTGTTGAGCAAACTGAATACGAGACTCTCCAATTTTTCACTCTTTTTCCAGAAAGAGATTTGTTATCTAAAAGACAGACACATGAATGGAACTTACATTTGAAAATAACAGGATTTGTATGCTTGTGAGGAAAAAACCCAAAATCTGTTCTTTCCAAAAGTTTTATTTCATATATTTGAAATGATGACTTTGTTTGGGACAAATGAGCAAGGCCAATGTTAATTCTAGCATGAATATGGATGAAATTAAAGCTGGTGTTTCAAAACCAGCTGACATTTGTACAATTGCACAGGTTTATGCTACATTTTTAGCATGAAAGGGATGAAAGCCTGAAGGGACTGCTGCAGTACACAAAACTGCACTTTATACTAAACAGACAAGTAACGCAATCATGAAAATTAGAACCTTATTTTGGAAAATGTAAAGACTGCAACCCTGTAAGACTTCAATAGAAACTAGGAAGCTGATTTACCTGCCTCAGGCTGCAATCTTGTATTGCCTATATGGGACTGAGCCCCATAGAACTCAAGGGGACTTACATTTGAGTAAGCCCATAAATGACTGTGCTTTCACAATTAAATAATGTAATCATAGCATGTCATGTTGACATGTTGCAAAAATGAGGAAATTAACACTCCATTGTAAAAGTCAGTTATTCCCTTCTTCTTCTGCTGCTGCTGCTGCTACTACTCGTACAACTAATACAGAGACACCACTGTAATACTAATACTAATACTGCTACAACCACCACTATCAGAGGTTGGACACCATCATAGACATTCTGGGTCTGAATATGGCAGCTTTAAATGATGTTGTGTTGTAGCCCAAGCTCTTCAGACAATGTTCTTCTCTTTTCTGCATGTCTTTTCTTATTGATTTTCCTGTGAATTATCAGCTGTAACAATCGGTTATTACACGTTTCTCATTATACGACCAAAGTATTCTAGCCTTCTGCTTCTAATGTGTTTATGACGTCTTTGACGGTATTTCTTCATTTGTCTGTTACTGGTCATGCTTTTCATTCAAGAAATTCTTACCATTTTGAAATAACTTCTATTTCTCACAGGCTTCTATCAAAGCTGTGATTTCATGCCTTATAAGCAGAAATGAGAATTCATGGCACCATCCAGTGGACATTCATAAAGCCAAGTTTTAGAAGACTTTATTGCATGTTATATTTATTCATGGAACATATGTAGTAGTTAAGTGTTCTGCCACTTGGGCAACCTTGTGCCTGTCGTACACTCCCAGAGTGCTACCAGAACGAGAGACTGACAGCGTTGGAGGGGTGTGTGTGTGGCACTGCTTCCTTCTCTCTCTTTATGTTTCTTTTGTTTCAACCGATATACTGCTTCATAGTGCTAGAGTACTCTCTAGGCAGTTTACAACATATTTATTTAAAATATATTTACTCCACTTTTGTCTTAAGGACTTCCAGTGAAGGTCTTGAATAGCAATATTATAAAATCACTATCACGTGAGGAAAATTATAAAAACCTTGAAATACTAGATGCAGATGACATGCTCCACACAAAAGTTAAAGAACTGGTAGAAAGGGAATATATCAAAAGACTGGAAAATCTTAAAATCAAAATCAAAATTCAGCCATTGTATCTGTATATCAATTAGACATCCTTTCAAAGCTTGTGTCAATATAAATAAATTAGGATGTGGAAATTTTATACAGACCTGTGGCCTCTTTTTGGAGATAAGAACAGTGGTCACCCTAATCGGACCTCAGCTTCAAACTCATCCTGGAGAAGTTTCAACTAGTTCACCTCACAAATATGGACAGTGATCTCAGAAAATGTAAACCAATGGATGCCCAAAGCTTGGAAATTCAAGTCTAAGAAATGACCATCCAGCATGGGAGGGTACAGAGGTTATATTCCTTCTCTGTAGATGGAAACACATCAAATTGGGTAAAGAGACACAATGGCTGGTAGGGACAGAGGGAAATGATAAATACTATTAATTGACATATGTCCCAGTCTGACTTGGACTTGCTGGTTCACACTCCTAAACTTGTGAGGAAGACATATTGAATTTTTCCAGAAATATTAGACATTGGAGTGTTTTTTGTTGTTGTTGTACTAGCTAAAACATGGATGTGAATTGAATTCAACTACTCTGCAGTACCAGTGAGAGAAAAATGTCATCCCAGCATTGATAATAAACAGATTGCTTCCTTTGCCACTCTCAGTAAACACATTGCTTGCAATTTTAGAGACCATTTGGCAGATTGTTATTAAATAAGAACAGCAAGAAATGACATTCCCATACAAACACAGAAGAGAAAAAAAAATACATATTCCGTGACTAGCCTCTTAATTTAATTTTGAAACAAGAACACAAAAGCCCTCGTATTGGTTGTTCTTAGCAGCTAAATGTTAGTCTTGCATTGATCTTGAAACTGCTGGGCTAGAGTGATGTCTTTCATATTAACTGGGTTTGGTCTAATTAAGTGCTTTAAAGATCATTTTTTCAGAGCTTACACTTCTGCTTATAAGAAAATGCTTAAATGAAAAGAGCTGGCTGGATAGCTCAGTGAGTTAGGTATAAGTTCAATTCCTCACTGTTCCTCCAGGGAGATGATCCAGCCTGTGTGGCTCTGGGCAAGCTGCACAATGCCCCTGGAAGAAGAGAATGATAAATCCATAAGTCAGAATTGACTTGATGGCACATGATGATAATGATATGAAAACAAATTATTTTAATGGCTAATGACATGCAACTCTTTCTCTACTACAACACCTCTGCAGTGGAGGCCATCCAGACACTTGAGCAACACCTAGCTTTGGTACTGGAATGGACTAAGGCAAACAGGCTCAAACTGAACCCAGACAAGATGGAGAGTTTGTTCCGGGTGGCCCCTCTGAAAGGTTAGAGGGGGTTGACCCTGCACTGGATGGCACTAAGCTCCCATTCTGTGAAGGAGAAAAAGCCAGTGTGCCATCCTCCGCAGAGCAAAGGACAGAGGAAAGCCATGGCTGCATGGAGGGCATATTAGTGGAGACAGATCAAGAGAGAGAGGAATGGAAAGGGTCCCTGGAAGTGTGCCTGGCTGACGAGAAGGGGGAGGAGCTAGATTTAATTATATAGGAGGAGGATATAAAGGAGGAAAAAGGATCATGGAGTTTTAGAACTGTAACGGGCGAGCAACCTGAAAGAAAGGATCAGGCAGTGCAAACGGAGCTGGGCTTTGGACATGAGGGTTATACCAAGCTCATGAAGGATTTCCCAAACCTACAGATTGGGGGAGATTTATTGCCTGACCCGAAGGACTTACGCAGGAAAGGAGAAGATTTAGAGCCACTATAATGGACTGTGGTAGTGTACCCTCGCAACCAGCATGAGGGGAGGAGGGTGATCCGTCCCAGTCCCTCTTTACTCCAGCCACACCCATGCTGTGGGACAGTCTGTGTCGTGAGGAGCACCCCACTGAGGCCCATGACCGATCGGGAGCGGTTTGGACCGGCCCTTCGTGAGAAGTGACATCAAGATGCCAGATGTTAAGGTGCAAAGTTACCACCTTTTGCCTGAGTTGAGTTTGATGGATCCTTTTGAACCTGTTGAATTGAACTTGTTTAGCAATAAACAGAGTTGTGTTAGAACAACTGAGCAGCCTCCGACTCTCCTTCCCGTGCCAACACAGGGGTCGCTCTCAGCAGAAAACGAACCTCATCACACATTTATTGACCAAGTTTGTAATCTGGGTGCTCTTCTTGACTTGGCTCTTTCTTGGAACTCCCAGGTCGCAACAATGTCCAGATTGACTTTTAACCAGCTTAGACTCATGGCCCAACTCTGCTCATACCTAGACGAGGGTTGCCTGAGGATGCTGGTGCAGGCACTAGTGATCTCCTGGATCAACTACTGAAATTACCTCTATCTGGGGCTACCCTTAAGTCTGAACCAGAGAGTACAGCAAGTCCAGAATGCAGCGGCCAGATTGGTAGCTGATGCAAGCAAATTTGATCATATCACTCCAGTCTTGGCCTCTCCTCTCTGCCACCAGGTTTCCTTTCATATACTTAGTTGTAGAAACTTTTCAATTGTTATGCTTAATTTGCCATAAAAATTGGCATATGGAAGAGAAATGTATGCTAATTACATTTGCTCAGTCATGGTTTGCTAACCTGTTATTCAGCATTTGCTAACACATACAAGGGGATAAGTATTGCGCCTTACCCAGAAAAAAATTGAGCTAGGAAGCTGTAACTGCCACACTATTCTACATATTCCCCCAGGAAGTCAATGCACTTGCGACATCTGTCCTGCAGCTTCTTAAGACCCTGCAAATAAAAGTCTTCCAACTGCTGGTGTAACCACTCATTTGCAGCATTAGTTGCCTCCAGAACAGCCCAAATCGTTGTCCCTTTAGGTGTTTTTTGAGTTTGGGGAACAGATGGTAGTCAGGAGCCAGGTCGGGAGAACAGGGTGGATGGGGCATCACTTGAAAGCCTAAGGAGGTCTATTTTGCCATTGTTTCGCCTGCAGTGTGTGACGAGGCGTTGTCATGCAACAGGATGACACCTTTGGAGAGCTTTCCTCGTTGTTTTTCCATGATGTTTTGCCTCAACTTTGTCAATAAAGCACAGTAATATTTTGCATTGAGGGTTGAACCCTGTTGGAGGTAGTCCACCAGTAGAACTCCCTTCTTATCCCAAAAACTGTTGCCATTTGCTTCTGCACCGACTTTTGCATTGGAACTTCTTTGGCCTGGGGGAACCACTGTGCTTCCATTCCTTAGACTGTTCCTTTGTCTCAGGATCATAACAGTAGATCCATGTTTCATCACCAGTTACCAATTTGCCCAGGAAATCTGACTCATTTCTTGCAAAATGTTCCAAAACAGTCACTGATGACTCCACACATTTCCTCTTATACTCGGTTGTCAAAAGTTTGGGGATCCACTTTGCTGCCAGCAAGTTGTTGTGGATAATGGCACCAACTCTCTTATGTGATATTCTCAGATATATAGTAATATTTCTGGCTGACATTTGGCAGTCCTCCATGATCATGTCATGGATGGCTTTCACATTTGCAGGCACAGAGTCAGAAACCCTCTGGGTTTCTCACTTTCAACACCGAAATGGCCAGTTTAAAAACTGACAACCCAGTGTTTAACTGTTGCATATGAAGGGCCATTGTCACCCATAGTTTGTGACATTTCATCATGGATCTGCTTTGCACCTTTCCCTTGGAGAAACAGGAATTTGATTATGGTCCTATGCTCTTCCACATTGAACTTTTCTGGAGGTGTCGCCATGTTCACTTTGGACTGGAAAATTAAAGTTAACTTAAAATTATAGGTACAGTGGTGCCTCGCATTACGAGCGCTCCATTTTACGACGAAATCGCTTTACGTTGAAGGTTTTGCAATCGCAAAAGCGATTGCAAAATGATGTTTCCTATGGGGGAATTTCGCTTTGCGATGATCGGTTCCCTGCTTCGGGAACCAATTCTTGCAAAGCGATGATTTTCAGCCAGCTCATCGGCGGTTTCAAAATGGCTGCCGGGTAAAAAACATGGCTTCCCGCTCTTTTCTGGGACGGATTCCTCGCTACACAGGCAGCGAAAATGGCCACGCTATGGAGGATCTTCGCTGGACGGTAAGTTTCAAGCCCCTAGGAATGCATTAATCGGGTTTTAGTGCGTTTCTATGGGCTTTTTAATTTCGCATTACGATGTTTTCGTTCTACTGCGATTTCGCTGGAATGAATTAACATCATAATGCGAGGCACCTCTGTAGCTGATTTTTGCACCATTGAATACAAACCAATTGGCCAATACAGTACACCCTACAATTTATAGCTGCCTATCACATGTTTTTTCTGGGTAAGGCTCAATACTTATCAGCACCCCCTCGTAACATCAGAGTTAGCTACAGAAGACCCACTGACACAAGTTGCACACACCATCACTATTTTTGAAGAATTTGATCATCATGAATAAAAAAATGACATGACTACAGATTGGATTAATATGTCTTAACATAAACAATACAGTACTCTTCCCAGAAATCGCAAATCTATCTGCTTAAATACCAGTAAAAAAAACTCAAAACAGTCTGCTCTCTTAGTGCGTATGAGGGTCAAAAACTAATTCAAATCTTCATCTAAGGCAAAGCCCTTAGCTTTGATCTTTGCTATGCAGGTGCCATAGAAATGTGTTCAAAAGTCTTTGCAAACCACATGAGAGTCAAAAGCCAGGATCAGCATTTCCTCCTCTAAGCAATGCAGGTGAAGACCACTATTCCTCAGAAGAAGAAAAATTACACTTTAGAATACTGTACCACTAAATAAATGGACTCATTTACACTGGCATTTGTTCAGGAAAGTAAATGAGGTTCACTGAATCAGCTATTTAAAACACCAGTTGGGAACAGGAAAAAGAGTACCTGTGTCAAAGTTCACCATGGTAAGCATGATTAAACATGGTACCTGTCATAGGAAAACATGCATAGAAACCCGTAAGGTTGAAGACCAGAGTTCAAAAGCAAAGTCTGGTAAAGAATGCTTGAACTTGAAAATGGATTATTTTAAGTGCAGCTGCCCTTAGAGGTGAAAAGACACCATGAATTGGTAAAATGTAAAAAATAAAATGTAGCACCCATCAAAAATGGCAATTATATTAGGAAAAGAAGTCCTATAAATCCTTGCGTACTAAAGGAACAAGTTATAAACTGCAGAACTGCTGAACAGTTTTGTTGATAATGGAAGAATGAAACTTTAAGTTATGCATTTCAAATAGTATTTGTAGTCCTCTTACGGCCTTCAAAACTGCATTTGTTTTAAATGTTGAAGTAAACAGATATATTTGAACTGTGGGAAAAGCTATGTAAAACATTTGCCAAAGATTGCTTTGTAATATCCCAACCTTTCCTCATAAACTCTATGAGCTTTACCCAAGATTTACTCTTCAGGTGTTATAACCACAATCAGTATACAGTATTAGTAGATAATCAGTGTGTGAGAAAAATAAAGAGCAAAGGCAAAGCTGCTTTTTTAGAAAATCAGTAATGTTATGAATAGGTCTCATAAAAACTATTTTTCTAGCAGTTATATAGCACACTTGCAGATTTACAGTTTATAAGTGGGTGGGGAAGTACTCCACATGCAAGAGAAATATCTCTTTTCAATGGTCTATAATTTGCACTACTGCTACTGGTAGTAGTAATCAATTGTGTAAGCATCCATTTCAAAAATTAAGTGGGAAGCTTATAACGCATCAAGAGATACAGCACAAATGTAAAGCATTATTTCACATTTTAATTATAGTCCAATTAACACCATATTAAAAACATGTAACAGCTTCATTCTCCTTAACAGTATCTCACTGCATGCCAAAGACCTTCTCATTTAGGCAGTTTTTGTTCTATGCATTTTATCCAATGTTGGGTTGCAACTTTTGTGCATTTTCATTATATAACTTTGTGAAAGAAATGTTCTCAGCCACTCCAAGTTGTGCATAAACTCCAAACTGGCAAAATAAGCATTTTTACTCTACCTTCTTTTTTTTAACAAAAGTATCACTGCTGGTCTGCTCTTTCAATGAAACTCAGGTTCCAAACCACATGCCAAATGTGGAAAATCTTATGCTGGTTCCATAAAAAATATCATGCTCAAGTTAGTGAATTTTCCTAGGAATCCAGCACTATAGGATTTAGTGGTTTCCAACACCTTTCCCTGCATGCTTGCTATTCATGGATAGTACTGTCAAGGGAGGAGTCTTGAGCCAGGATTAGTTAAATGTACAATTAGTTAAATGTCACGTATTCTCTATAATAATCGGTATTTATCCTCATCATACTCCTGCTTCAAAATGCTAGAAGTACTGATCTGATGACTTTTAGTTAAATGTACATTTAATACATACACATTTAAGTCCTTGACAGACTAAAGATTAAACCATAGGAAAGAGGAGAAGAAACATCTCATTTCCAATGGGAGGACACTGATAGGCCAGATGGAAATGTTCTGTGCAACAGATTAGGTCTTTGGGCCAGAGACAGCTTCAGCTCTTTCTCTATTAATTTTGAGAATGTTGAGAAAGATAATGTTGCATGCTTTATTCATATGAATATGTCAGAAATAGCCCCAAATGCTGACAGGGAGCTATCCATAAGCCAAGCATACCCTGAGACACTATAGATATTTTTTGTCACATATTCTCTATAACAATGAGTATTTATCGTATTCATACCCTACCTACAGCTTCCTTCACAATGCTACAAGAATATGGGTGATGATCTGATGACTTTTCCATTGTGTTTTTCAGTATTATTAAAATTGGTTGTACAAGCTCCATGTCTATTCTTCAAATACTAAGAGGAAGAACACCCAGGGATTTTCCATGTCCTTCACTAAATATTTGATTTATAACACTATTTGAAGAGAGGCACTAATTAACCAATATGATTTCTAGACAACCAATCCATTTCCCCTGATATGTGAAAATGATCATTTCCACCGCTTACCTCAACTATCAAAGTCTCCCTCTAGATTTGACTTTCTAAATAAGTGACAAAGTCTTGAGAAAAGATGAAATTGGAGTTGGTTGGCTTTCTAGCTTGTCATTGTTGCTTGGGTGCAATATTCACCTGACTTAAATTATTCCAAGAACACAATGTATTCTTTGTGGATACAATTACATGTTAAAACCCAGATGATCTTCCAACCTCATCAGGTCTGAAGTACCAACACCAATACTTTCTAGTGTCCTTTAGGCCAGAAAGTAGAGTGCTAGTATTTGATTGTATACTCGTGTTCCTATTTTATTGTAATAAAATGCTTTAGGCTGCAGTCGTAAGGACAAAGAGCTGAAAGACAGAGCATTATGATGCTGGAGACTCCAATGTTTCTAAAGCCCCACCAGATTCATGCTCTGTCTAGCTTCCTGTTCAGAAATAAAGCTCCTAGCTTCTGTTCCAGGACAGGAACAGAAAGCTTTGGTGTATCTAGGCCTAGATAAGCCTCAAAGCCTTTTCTCCCTGGTAAGCCAAATTTTCGAGTCTGTAAGATGTGTGTAAGTCAGACAAAACTCCAAGAATGGAGAATTATGAGATATGTAGTCTCATCCCTAGTACCTAGGACAGCTGCTGTCTTACTCACGAACTGGGAATTCTCCCTGATTAAATACTTATTCTAACCCACAAAGTATGTGTAGCTTCTCTACGTACTAGCATGATTTCAGGATTAGCTACTGTTTATAATTAGGGAACTATAGCTAACTATGACATATTATATAGGATGTCAAACAGTGATGCCTGAGAAAGTTAGCAAAGTTATTCTGCAACCCTGAAGTGTGATTTAGGGTTTTATGAACATGGTCATAAAATTACAGTAGTGCCCAGATACGCTCTCAAGCAAACCTTGTTAGTGACTTGGCCTATTGTGAGATGTTGGCTTCACCATTTCTGGAAGGTTATATGCTGCAGCTTCCAAAAACCATGGAATCTTTAGATGAACCTGGACAGCTGTTTTTTTTTTTACTTTTATATATTCCTGGCACCAATCTTGCAACTCAAGGCCACTTCACAGCTTGATTTATAACGCACTACAACAGTCGTATTCAGATCACCATCTCTGAACATAAACCACTTGGGTTGAAACATTCAGGAAGTCATAAAATTTGGTATGCAAGAATCTGTGAAGCCTCCAAAAAAAGGTCAGGCTGTGGTGACAGGGAAGTTAAGAAATAATTCAAAAAGCCTTACAAAAGGTTTTCTGTATAAATACTATTGATGCACACACCTTGATAGTTTCTACCAAAATGATATTAAACACTTTACACAAATTAAAAACGGGTGTGTTTCAAACAATTTGAAAAAAAATCATTCTTAAGAAATATTCTTTCTGTACCAAAAATGTATTTAAATAGAGATATCAATGGTATTGTTAAAGGAAGCTTACAAAAACATCAGAATACTATATCAGACTGAATAATCTGACACATATCATTTCACTTATCAGTTCCCAATCATTTGCAAACGGAGGCTTTAAAAAAGTTTATGAGATCAGCCTCTTCTCTTGCCTTAAAATTCCACAATAGTTTCACCCACAACATGCGCCAATCTGAAAGATACAGAGTAAGGACATTTTTACAGAGACAATGATTTGTACAATTTATTCTGCTTCTATACTCACAAGGACAAACCAATAATCTCTTGGACACTCATACTGAACCCTCAATAGCTGAAAGATTGTGCGCTCTCTGAGCTTTTGAGAGTTCACGAAAAAGCACTGTCTGCACTTTTAAGCCTTACTTAAAACATTCTTTAAGAAAACTCAAAGAAATGAACTTTTCATGACACTAAATCCTAAACCAGCTTCTGAAACTGAATGGAGCCTTCCTGCATTTGATGAACTGCAGCAACATGTAACTATGTATTTATTCATATTTTTGCACTTTTCTTTCTTTGTTTTGCAAAACACCTGATAATGCATCTAACATAAAATCACAACACTTAAAAACATTAACTAAACCATTAAAGCTGTCTAACATTTGGTCAAGGACAAAGAAATCAGCTGGAAAATAACATGTCAGCTCCTGTGATATCACAACCCCCAGTAACCCTCTCTTTAGTTTATATGGGATATGATCCCACTGACTCATACTATTTGTCAATGTGCCACTGGAAAGAAACCAGACAATCTAGAAACGAAAATAGGCTACATCACAGTTCATGTACTCTGTGTGAATTAGGCATCCAGTCTAAATTAGATCAATGCAAGTATTTTTTCTGATGAAGACTAGCTAATAGAATTCTAGCTATTTCAGATGAAAGATGTCTGGTCAGCCACCATAACCACACTGTTTTCTTTTAAGTCTATCTTATTTTATTTATATACCATCTTTCTCCCCACAGGGAGACTTAAGGTGGCTCATAATGAATTAAAACAACACAATAACTGTAGTTAAAGCATCATAAGAAACTATACTAAAGCAATTAAACACATAAGAATATTAGAATCACCATTAAACAATTTTAAAAACATTTAAAAACATTAAAAATCTCTAAATTCATTTTTTTCAAAAAAGCAAAAAAGCAAAGTGTGCTGCTTATATACCTCCCCATAGCACTTCAAGGACACCTTCATGTCCTGTGGTACTCCAAGGTTCAGTACCACAGGACATGAAGGATGCAAACATCATCACATTGTATAAGAACAAAGGAGACAGGGCGACTGCAATAACTACCGTGGCATCTCTCTTCTCAGCATTGTAGGGAAGCTACTTGCCCCTGTCATGCTGAAGAGACTACAGGTGCCTGCAGACAGAGTCTATCCAGAATCACAGTGTGGATTTTGAGCTAATAGATCCACCATTGGCATGGTATTCTCTCTCTGACAATTGCAGGAGAAATGTAGGGAACAACAACAGCCATTCTTTGTGGCCTTCATAGATCTCACAAAGGCCTTTGATCTGGTTAGCAGGAATGGCCTTTTTAAAATACTTCCCAAGATTGGATGTCCACCTTAACTCCTTAACATCATCAAGTCCTTTCATGAGGGAATGAAGGGCACTGTAGTTTTTGATGACTCAACATCAGATCCCTTTGATAGCCAAAGCAGAGTGAAACAGGGCTGTGTCCTCGCGCCAACCCTTTTTGGGATCTTTTTTGCTGTCATGCTGAAGCATGCCTTTGGAACTGCAACAGAAGGTGTCTATCTCTGGACTAGATCAGATGGAAAGCTCTTTAATCTCTCTAGATTGAGAGCGAGGACCAAAGTCCAACTGAAATGCATACAGGACTTCCTCTTCGCCAATGATGCAGCCGTTGTTGCCCACTCTGCTGAAGACCTCCAACAACTCATGAATCATTTTAGCAAGGCCTGTGAAGACTATGGACTAACAATCAGCCTGAAGAAAACACAAGTCATGGGCCAGGGTATGGACTCACCTCCCTCTATTACCATCTCCACACAAGAATTGGAAGTTGTTCATGACTTTGGGTACCTTGGCTCAACGATCTCTGATACTTTCTCCCTAGATGTCAATCTGGATAAACGCATTGGCAAAGCAGCTACAGTACCATGTTCTCTAGACTCACAAAGAGAATATGGCTCATTAAGAAGCTGATGCCATATACCAAGATCCAGGTCTATAGAGCCTGTGTACTGAGCACACTGCTGCAATGAGTCCTGGACCCTTTGTGCATCGTAATAGAGGAAGCTGAACACATTCCATATGTGTTATCTCCGACGCATTTTTGGTATCACCTGGCAGGACAAAGTTCCAAATAAAGTAGTCCTAGATCGTGCTGGAATTTTTAGCATGTATACATTACTGAAACAGCAACATCTACGTTGGCTTGGGCATGTTGTGAGAATGGCTGATGGTCGGATTCCAAAAGATCTCCTGTATGGAGACTTAGTGCAGGGAAATTGCTCCAAGGGAGACCACAGCTGCAATAAAAGGATATCTGCAAAGAGGATCTGAAGGCCTTAGGAATGGACCTCAACAGATGGAAAACCCTGACATTGGAGCGTTCAGCCTGGAGGCAGGCAGTGCATCACAGCCTCTCCCAATTTGAAGAGACCCTTGTCCAGCAGGCCGAGGCAAAGAGACAGTCACAAAAGCAGCAAAATCAGGGACAGGGGACAGATTGGATTTGTCTTCAGTGTGGAAGGGATTGTCATTCTCGAATTTGCCTTCTCAGCCACACTAGACACTGTTCCAAGTCCTCCATACACAGCATGTTACCATAGTCTTTTGAGACTGAAGGATGCCGAATCTAATCACCATACACATTGCCCCCACCCCAAGCAAGCTGGGTAGTCATTCTACTGACCTCAGAAGGATAGAATGCTGAATCAACCTCCAGCTAGCTACCTGGGACTGAACCCTGGGTTGCAAGCACAGTTTTGGCTGCAGTACAGCAGTTTAACTACTGTGCCACGAGGCATAATTGCAGCATTTCTAAAAATCCTGATTATTTAAAAGTCTGCCATCATCTTTCCTGAAGATGGAAGGACAAGAGGGAAGAACCAACCTTGCTTTTTGAGGGAGTGCATTTAACAGTACTACAGTTGTACCCCGCTTGACGATTACTCCGCTTGATGCTCAAATCGCTTAACGATGCCGTTTTTGCGATCGCTATAGCGATCTTAAAACGATAATTCAATGGGTTTTTTCGTTTGATGATGATCGGTTCCATGCTTCGGGACTGTTTTTTCACTGGACGATGATTGAAAACAGCTGATCGGTGGGTCGCAGAATCGCTCCCCGCTGTTTTCAGGACCGATTCTTTGCTTTACAGGCATAGCAAAATGGCTGCCCTATGAAGGATCTTCACAAAACGAGCAGGTATTTCCCCCATTGGAATGCACTGAACCGGTTTTCAATGCATTTCAATGGTTTTTTTTTTCCACTTGACGACGATTTCACTTAACAGCGATTTAAACGGAACAGATTATCGTCGTCAAACGAGGCACCACTATACCTTGATTCCCACACAGAATGATATTGGTGGCAGTACAAGCAAGCAAACTGACTGTTTTTGCACCATTCCATCCCTCCCTTCCAGCTAATTCAGATAAGGATAGGTTTAATCCCTATTACAGATGTACATTTTCCAGCATGCTTTAGTCTTTTGTCCTCAAATTGCAGTTAAAGGTAAAGGTAAAGGATCCCTTTGACAATTGTTCAGTCATGTCCAACTCTAGGGGGCGGTGCTCATTCCCATTTCCAAGCCATGGAGCCAGTGTTTGTCCATGGACAGTTTCCGTGGTCACGTGGCCAGCGTGACTAGACATGGAACACTGCTACCTTCCCACCGTAGTGCTACCTATTTATCTACTCATATTTTTACATTGTTTCAAACTGATAGGTTGGCAGGAGCTGGGACAAGTGACAGGAGCTCACTCCATCACATGGATTCGAACTGCTGATCTTTCAGCCTTGCAGCCCAGAGGCTTTGTGGTTTAACCCACAGCGCCACCACATCCCCAAACTGGAGTTGCCCAATGACAAAATAGTAGTTATTTGCAATAAGAACCAAAAGGAGCAAATTACTTCACTTTCTTATTCATAACTCTAACGCTGAGCCTCAAAAGTCCTGCTGAGAAGGTGATGGGCAGTAACAAATCATGGTCAGCTTAATAAAATCGGAAGGCCATTACAAAATTTTATCTAGCCAAGAAAATTTCTCAGATAAAACAGCAATGGGTAATCTCTGAATATGTAGCTCAGTCACACCAGCTAAAATCCTAGTGCCCAGCATAGTAGGTCACATTGGAATGTGACCTACATTCCAGTCACACTGTATCAGTGAAGATTTGGTGAGTTACCTGTTCCATATGTTCCACTGATTTAAATGGGCAGTGCTCTAGTTGAGATTTATGTTAATATAGGATGTTCCAACAAGAGCAGGCCTATCTGAATATGTGAAACTTAAGAGGGGAGTTGACTCACCAAATCCTAACTGATTCAATATGCCTACTCTAGTGGGACTTATTACACTAAGCAATGAGATTTCAGTCAATGTACTACTGTATTCATAGTAAAGCCACATTAGCTTGGGGGAGGGTCAACTTTTTTGTTCCCCCCCATAGAAGTTGACAGTAGTGTAGAAGAAACCGCCATGTATGAATATAAAACATACTAAATGCAACTAGATTGGGATGGGATGGACAACTACAGGGTATCCGGGGAGGGGGAGGAGGTACCTGTTTTACACCCACAGGGGATCCATGACTACCCTGCAAGCCAAAACCACTTCTTTCTTCAAAAGCAAGGAGACTAGACAGTCGCTTCCAGATTTAGAAACAGATGTTTTCGGACCTTAGGAGATGCAGAAGAGGAGTTAAAATAAAGAATTGCACCCACTGGGTGCTTTTAAGTACATAGTTCTCTGGGGGAGGGTTATTTTTCCAAAAGAGGCTTTGCAGGCAGGGAAGTTCAGGGTAAGCCCAGAAGCCCCCTCCCCAGCTGCTCATAGCCCCACAGACACACTTTGCCCAGCCCTAAATTAGGTCCTGCCCTATCCTTTGTAACATCTAGACTAGAAGGTGGATGAAGCACAACTCCTCTTATATTACCGAACATCAGTCACCTCTAGCTAACACAATCACTTGTGAGTAATGCTGGGTAATAGTAGTTACGCAACACATGGATAGTAGTAGTTACACAACACTGCCCAACCAAAACAAAACAAAAAGAGAGAGATTATATGTGTCAAACAGCAGAATGTGGGTCTTCTTGCAATACAATGTTCTGGAGAATGACCTACAGGCAATGCAGGAAGACTAGACCTGAAACTCTTACCTCCCACATCAGCCTGCAGTCTGTGCTCTCATCCACCTCCTGAGGCATTCGCTTCTCTCCTGCAAACGGTCCAAATTTTTCACCCTGAATAATGCAAAAGGAACACTTCACATCTTTCCTTCTGATAGAGTTTGTTGCTACTTTACCTTTGCACACCACCATTACTGTGACACTACAACAGCCCCTACCAACCTGATGCCTTCTAGACGGGTCAAACAGTGCGCAACAGCAAATGCCTATGCTAACATCTTAACTTGCTGCAATTTGCTGTTCAGACAGATGCTGATTATATTAAGATGCCATGAAAGCATAAAAAGATTCCAGCCCTTACATGCCAAAGTTCTGGCTCATATAAGAAACACGCCTCTCTGCCGTAGATTTGCAGGATTCTTTCCGAGTTGCCAGTTTTCTTCAGACAGTTGGATCTCTGCTATGGTCTACCAAAAGTTTGGTCCTTAAGTAATAATAATTAGCATAAACGAATACATCATCAAACAATGGCTGTGTTTTCCATAATTAGCACAGAGGCTGCGCTGTGGTTCTCGTTGATGAGACTGTGGCATTCCTCATAGTTAAGGTTATTAGGATTATGACTGGCAGAGCACAAAGCTCTTAACGTCAGGGCTGTCATCCTTTTTTTCCACAACACGCCGCCCGGCTCACTACGAAAGAGAGGGAAGTGGGAAGCGAAGTGACAAAAAGGGGGGTTGCTCTTAAACCTTGGGAGGGGGAGAGTGAGAGGGAGGGAGGGAGGGAGAGCGCGCCAGAGAGAGCCTTCCTGTAATACGTGGCAGGCGCGCTCCAGAAAATCCAGCAAGTGGGAAGCTAAAACGGAGCAGCAAGGGAAGCTGAGGAAGGAGGCAGGAGACGAAATTAATAAAACCCAAGCTTGCAAGTCCCGACTCGCTTGCACCGCTCTGCGCCCCCAATTCTCTCGAAAGAGAAAGGGAGGGAAAGACGCCCGTCGCCCGCCTCAACCCGGCCTCAGAGAGGCTCACCCACCTTTTTCACTCTCCGGGCGGTAAAGAGTCCCATCCCGTCTTGAATTTGAGATGACTTCAGGGCAAACCTGTCCGGCACGTACATGCCCAACATTGCTGCCCTCAATGGGACCAAGGGGGAAGGGAGGGCTTTGGCTCGCCCCTCTCTTCTTCCTCTTCTTTCACGAGCTTGAACTGGGGGCAGACTCGAAAGGCATGTTCGTGGCCGAAAGCCAAAGCGAGGGGTCGGCAGGGAGAAAAAAAGATGAACCCTGGCTGCTAGACTCTACCCCCGCCCCACCCCACACACACACCCCCACCGGGCCCGGACACACCGTCCCGCCCGCCTCCTGGAAAGAGAAGGTGGAGCTTTCTTTTCCCTTCTCCTCCCAGCCCCCCTCGCCGGAGTCGCCGCTGGGCAGGGGCTTGTGCTGCGCTCCGATTGGCCGGAAGTTTTTGAGGGAGCCAGGGAGGGGGGAAAAAAGCAAAGATTCCATCTCGCGGGGAAAAAAATAAATCCGCTCTCTGAGGAAGCAGCGAAGGATTCCGGGACTGCTGATCCAAAGGGGAGTCTGGCCAGAGAAGCCCCCGGAGTTCTTTTTCACTACTGAGGGAGGGGAGAAGGACACCTCTTCACAACAGCACCTCAGACTGTTAAGGTGGAGGTGGAAAGAAGCCCAGCTTGGGAAGGGTCCCTGTTACGTGGCTGACGGGGATTCTGGGAACTGTAGTCCAAAAGAGAGAGAACTTTCCCTAGTTCTGAATGAGCACGGAAGGTTTTCGTCCAAGGAGTGAGTGAGACACTGTGGTCAGTGTGACTGACCAAGAAAGTGGAGTCCTGAATTCAAACCCAGGCTCCTCAACCACAAAGTTGTCAGAATGACATTGGACCTGAAGCTGTTTATCAGCATACTCTACTACCTCATTTGGGTCATTGTGAGGATTTAGAAGGAAGAGCTGTGCTGCGCTGCCTTGTGATCCTCAACGGAAATGGACAAGACGAACAGGAATAAGCATAAGCCATGCTCAACACAATGGCTGAAATCCTGCTGCACAGTTATGCAGGTGGCATAACTTTGGGGAGTGAATTGCCATAAATTGAGAAATCTCCATAGACATAGAAGTCAACAACATATATTGGATTGTTAGTGTTGCAACAAATACTTTGAGGAAGGCACCACAAAAGTTGTAGAATCATAAAATTATAGAGTTGGAAATTACTCCAAGGGTCATCCAGTCCAAGGAAACCCAAGGTTAAAGAGTCCCTGACAATGCCATCCAGCATTTCTTTAAAAATATCCATCCCAGTGTCAAACAGCCTTTATAGTCAGGACTGTCTTCCTATGGTTCAATTAGAACTTTAAAAAAATCTACTGGTTCAGATTCTACTATGAAGCAATAGAAATGTCACCTCTCAGTCCTGCCCTGGCTAGAAAGACACACCTTCCTCAACTAACCCATAAGGCTTGGGCTTGATTTCTAGACTTTGGTTGCCTTCAGCATGACATAGAATCATGGAGTTGGAAGGGCCCAGAAGGCCGTTGAGTCCAAACCCCCCCCCCTCAATGCAGGAATCCAAATCAAAGTACATCTGACAGATGACTGTCTAACTTTCTCTTGAATGCCTCCAGTGTAGGAGTTCTCACCACCTCCCAAGGTCATTAGTTCCATTGTCTTACTGCTCTAACAGTTAGGTGTTTCCTGATATTTACCTAAAATTTAACCTCCTGTAACTGGAGCCCATTATTACATGTCTTGCATTCTGGGATGATCAAAAACAGATCTTGCCCCTTTACTGTACAACAATCTTTCAAGTATTTGAAAAGTCCTGTCCTTTCTCCCCTCAGTCTTTTTTCTCAAGGTTAAACATGCCCAGTTCTTTTAGTCTTTCCTCATAAGACTTGGTTTATTTATTTATTTATTTATTTATTTATTTATTTATTTATTTATTTATTTATTTATTTATTTATTTATTTATTTTATATCCCACCTATCTAGTCAATAGACCACTCTAGGCGGCTCACAACAGGGGTACAACAATGACTAAAAACGAATTTACAAAGAAGAAAACTTTCAACCATAAAATTATAAACTAAGAAAAAGAAAAAAGGAAAATCAGGATTAGCTAAGGGGGGGTGGGGGGGGAAGGCCTGCCGAAACATCATTGTCTTTTTAAAAATACCCAGCGAGGGGGCCGCGCGAATGTCCGGGGGAAGGTTGTTCCAGAGGCGAGGAGCCACCGCCGAGAAGGCCTGATTTCTTGTCTTCTCCTTCCGGGCCTCCCTCGGCGTTAGGCTCCTCAACCTCACCTCCTGGCTCACGCGAGTGACACGGGTAGAACTTGGTGGTAGAATGCGTTCCGCCAAATATCGAGGCCCTAAACCATTTAGGGCTTTGTACGTGAGCATCAACACCTTGGTTTCTAATCTCCTGATCATCCTTGTCGCCCTTCTCTGAACTTCCAGTTTGTTGGCATCCTTCTTAAAGTGCAATGTCCAGAACATGGTATCCTTTTGGAATGAGGCCATATATTCTTCTGAGCGCATGAGGTATGAATTGTCATAGAGAGCAGGCTACTGTTATGGACACATATCTTTGTAGAGTCAGGGGCTTGTAAGCCAGGAAGGCACTAGTGGCAGCTTCACTGAATTCTGCCCATTTCAGAGGTGCCATCAAGAGAATACAGCCATTGCTTTGTCTCCTCTTATTTCTCTCCCTCTTAGCACAACAGAGCAGACTGGACCTATAATGCTGCTTGGAGAGAACATCTGGTGTACTCAAACTCTGAGTGGTGGATTGGGCCAACCCAGCCCAACATGTGTTACTTACACTTGGTGTGAATGACCAGCAAAGCAACCTTTGCTTGTCTCCCACAAGTTAAAAAAGATGTTTAGGCTCTGCTCTCACTACCTCACCAACCTGCTGTGCTGTGCTGTCCAGATGGAGATGAGTATGACAGGGAGTGCTGTGTATTTGCACTTCCTCTCCAGAAAGTGTGGTGGGTCCAGCCCTCACTGCAGAGCCCCATGGGCAGGTGGAGGCTGATGACTTTAATTTCATTAAAGGTGAAATGGTTTTAATCTGAACTTCATGGATGCTATCCATGGTGCTGAGACCCAGCCCTTATTCCCCTATCACCAACCCTGCAAAATTAGAGTCACCGGCCTCCACAAGCAGGGAAATAGGAGCACCCACTGTCAAGCTGACACTAGGTTTGACACCAAATGAACCTGAACATACATATCCACTGTCATCTCATTTTGAAAGCTAAGTAGGATTAAGCCTGGTGTGTACTTGGATGGGAGATGCCTATGGAATCCTAGGGGCTGAATTGAGATGGAGCTGTGGATCAGGAGCTGAGCATGTACTTTGCTTGTAAAGGGCACCCGTTTTAGCCCATAGCATCTTCAGGTGGGCCTGGAAAAGATTGCTTTTGAAAATCCTGACAGTTTGTGCTAATCAGAGTTGGTAGTACCAATTATCTACCTCAGTATAAGACAGATTCCTATGCTTCTGTTTTTACTTGCACCAGGTGGCCTTAAAGGTCAGTGAATCCCAACTTTTGTTCCTCTATATTTTTGTGACTTCATAGTCCAGAATTCCTAACTGTTGACCATGTTGACTGGTGCTTCCTGGAGCTGCAGTCCAAAATAGCTACAGCAATGGTTCTCAACCTTGAGTCACCAGATGTTCTTAGACTACAACTTGCAGAAATTTTGGCCAGGTTGGGAATCACTGATCTAGAGGAAGAAAATATGTTCTAGGTATTGCTTTACTTAAGTACCCATCAGCATTAAGCAGCAGAGTTCACTGTGAGGAATAATGAGAATTGTAGTCCAAGAGTGCCTGTCATGGCAACATGTTCCACATCTCTGCTTTATATCATTTTGAATATTTATGTGTTATTTTGGCCAGTTCCCTAAGAATCCTAGTTGGTTATAAAAGTATGGGATATCATTTCAAAAAGAACAATCATAGCAAGGTGAACTTGTTTATTGTTCCTTTATTGCTAGCATGTTGAGGCTTTAAACTTCCATTTTCCAGAAGGCATTACTTATAATCTCAAGGTTCTATAGCTTCGGAAAATAGGAGATGACGACCTGCAGAAAGCCCTCTTGCAAATACTCCTCTACATAGTAAAACTAAATACATCATTAAAGACAAAGTGCCCCCAGTTGGAACATTACACTTTGAATAATGCTATACCTAATCCCAGTTTGAATGCAAAGCTGTAAATCACTTTTTGGTTATTTTGCTAATATTGTGCATTGTACACTAGCAGTTTTTGGAATGACAGGTGGACCTGAAAGTGAACTCATTCCACTAAACAGATTAATTTAAGATGGGAATTCAATCCAGAGTGCATGTATTATTGCTTTAATGTATACATAGTTTATCAAAGTGCAGATTGGAGTTGGCCAAGGATTGTTCTTTTCCCTGCAGAGAGATGTATTTGTTTAAATCTCATTATAAAGCTGAAAGAAAAACAATGCATTTGGGGAAGGCAAGAGAGTAGGAAAAGCAGGCTGGGGAATGGGAGGATTAGAAAACTTGAAGTATTCAAAATTCTGTATATACATATATATAGTTGTGTCATTTTTAAAAAATTGTGTCTTTTTTTATTACTAGGACACTCTGGGCTTTTTCTTCTTGGCTTGTGCTTTCCTCAAAATACCCTCCTTGATGTTACTATCTTTTCAAGAAAATGAGTGTTTATTCATACAATTACAATTATTTTCCTTTTTGTTGTCATTTTGAGAAAACCAGAGAGGAAGTTAAAATCATTGGTAATCAAGGGTTTAAAGTTCCTTGTAAGACCTTGCCAAGTTAAAGGTTTTAAAAAGGGGAACATAACTTGGTCTCAATATGAAAATACTTCCAGGGTTAACAAAACATATAGAAATGTATATCTTCTCCCTTGTATAAATTTTTGTGTCTGTCTGTCTGTCCATCTGTCTTGAGGCACAGGAATTAATTGTGCATCAATTTGCCATTAAAATACTGATACAGTACATTTCTTCCAACTAATTCCATAGATTATTTCTGTCCAGCCTTAGAGTGAACCAATTTGATCTTTATCAGTTTATTGTAATGATATCTCATATCATAAACCTACATCTGTGTGCTCAGAAGGAAGTTCCTTAAGTGACTGTTGGACTGCAGAGTTGATAATCCAAATCAAGGATGGGAATTTTTGGTACCATCATATGTCTTCAACTCCCAGAAACTACAGTGATCATAAAGAGTGGGACAGGCTTATAGGGGTTGTGGTATAAAACTCCTACAGCAGCAACATTCTCTACCCTCTTAGAGAAATCTGAAGATTTTGACAAGCAAAAGCATGCCAAGTTCAGAACTAAAAGCTCTCCATCATGCCACCAAAGTGGCATGGAATGAACACAGGCCAAAAATGAAACAAGTGCACTTTTCACTAACAGCTTAGCAAACTTGCCTTTTTGACCTAAAACCAGAATTCCCCAGCCAGTATGACCATGCGAGTTACTTCCAGGTTCTGTACCAGACTTTTAGCATTCTATGTGCCTCTCCGTCCTTCTGTGTTACACTACATCTTTCTGAACAAACAATATTTGCTTTGGCCAGGAGGAGTAGACACAATATATCCTTTTCCAATTCATTTTTTTAAAGATAAGGTAAAAGGGATCTCATTAGTATACCGGTCATCCCTTATAACCAACATTTCTGAAAGGATTTAATTTTAGAAGGGAGTTCTTGATAGCTCTTGATAATTGGCCCTTTGAATATGAAAGCAATCCTCATATGTTGAGGAGTATTGCTCCTCTTTCCAAATGAGAAAAATTATATCTCAGATCATTTTAGAAGATACTACACCATTTAAAGAAAAACATTTAAAGAAATAGTCTGGCATTAGTTATATAGAATATCTGATAAGGGATTGAAAGACGAAAAAGCAAAATAACCTGTGCAGTTGCAAGTCTAAAATATAGCATTAGCATACTGTAGGCAAAAGTTACCTGAAATTTCTAGTTGTAATTTAAAGCAAAATTTAAAATAAATTTAACCATGGTTTCCTTAGGTAAAACCAAACAGCAGAATTGAATAGTGGTCTATGAAAACATCATTAAAAAGGAAAAATTTCTAATCTTTTCAGAATTTGTTGTTCTTGAAGGCTTTCAGGATCTGATGGTTGTTGTGGGTTTTTGAGCTATTTGGCTGTGTTCTGGAGGTATTTCTTCCAAATGTTTCACCAGTCTCTGCGGCCAGCATCTTCAGAGGACAAGAGACAGAGTTCTAATTCCTGTCCTCTGAAGATGCCGGCCACAGAGACTGACGAAACTTTCAGAAGAAATACCTCCAAAACATGGCCAAACAGCCTGAAAAACCTACAATAACCATCTTTTCAGAATTCTTCATCATAAAAGTTTCCTTTAATAGCTCCAATTTTCTTGAAAACGTCTCTGGTTTTTCCCTTTCTATTATTCTCCTCTGCAGGTATATCACTGGAAATTCACTGGAGGGACAGATACTGAAGCTGAGGCTCCAATATTGTGGCCATCCCATGAGAAGAGTAGACTCCCTGGAAAATACCCTTACGTTGGGAAAGTGTGAGAGCAAGAGGAGAAGGGGACAACAGAGGACGAGATGGTTGGACAGTGTCACTGAAACTACCAACATGAATTTGACCCAACTCTAGGAGGCAGTGGAAGGCAGGAGGGCCTGGCGTGCTCTGGTCCATGGGGTCACGAAGGGTCGGACACGACTTAACAACTAAACAACAAGTATATGAGCCTCGTGGCACAGTGGTTAAAACGCTGTACTGCAGCTAAAACTGTGCTCACGAGCTGGGGTTCAAATCCCAGGTAGCTGGCTCAAGGTTGACTCAGCCTTCCATCCTTCCGAGGTCGGTAAAATGAGTACCCAGCTTGCTGGGGGGGGGGGCAATGTGTAGCCTGTATAATTAAATTGTAATCCGCCCGGAGAGTGCTTGTAGCGCTATGGGGTGGTATATAAGTCCAATAAATAAATAAATAAATAAATAAATAAATAAATAAATAAATAAATAAATAAATAAATAAATAAATAAATCTTTGCACTGTTCATTTAAGAAGGCCCTCTTGTATCTCTTTGTTATTCTTTGGAAGTCTGCATTCAATTTTCTATAACTTCCCTATCTCCCTTTAATTTTGCTTCCCTTCTCTTCTCTGCTATTTGTAAGGCTTCGTTGGACAGCCACTTTGCTTTCTTGTATTTCCTTTTCTTTGGGATGTTTTTTTGTTGCTGCCTCCTGTACAATGTTACGAGCCTCTATCCCTAGTGGTGTTTCCTCCTTTCTTCACTTTAAGCTTAAGTTTTGCTATGAGAAGCTGATGATCGGAGCCACAATCAGCTCAAGGTCTTGTTTTTGTTGACTGTGTAGAGCTTCTCCATCTTTGGCTGCAGAGAACATAATCAATCTGATTTTGGTATTGCCCATGTGGTGATGTCCATGTGTAGAGTCGCCTCTTGTGTTGTTGGAAAAGAGTGTTTGTGATGACCAGGTGTTCTCTTGACAAAACTCTATTAGCATTTGCCATACTTCATTTTAAATTCTAAGGCCAAACTTCCCTGTTGTTCCTTTTATCTCTTGACTCCTTACTTTAGCATTCAAGTCCCCTAGAATGAGAAGAACATGTTTCTTTGGTTTCAGTTCTAGAAAGTGTTGTAAATCTTCATAGAATTGGTCGATTTCAGCCTCTTCAGCATTGGTGGTTGGTACATAAACTTGGATTACTGTGATGTTGAAAGGTCTGCCTTGGAATCATATGGAAATCATTCTATAATTTTTGAGATCATATCCCATTACAGCTTTTCCCCCTCTTTTGTTGACTATGAGGGCTACTCCATTTGTTCTACGTGATTCTTGTCCACAATAGTAGATATGATAATCATCTGAATTAAATTCGCCCTTTCCCGTCCATTTTAGTTCACTGACGCCCAGGATGTCAATATTTATTCTTGCCATCTCCTGTTTGACCACATCCAGCTTACTAAGGTTCATAGATCTTACATTCCAGGTTCCTATGCAATATTTTTCTTTGCAGCGTCAGACTTTCCTTTCACTTCCAGCTGCGTCCACAGCTGAGCGTCCTTTCGGCTTTGGCCCAACCACTTCATTAGCTCTGAAGCTATCTTTCCTTGTCCTCTGCTCTTCCTCAGTAGCATGTTGGATGCCTGCCGACCTGTGGGGCTCATTTCCACTGTCATATTTTATAGCCTTTTGTTTCTATCCATTGAGTTTTCTTGGCAAAGATACTGGAGTGGCTTGCCAGTTCCTCCTCCAGGTGGATCGCGTTTAGTCAGAACTCTCCACTATGACCTGTCTGTCTTGGGTGTCCCTGCACGGCATAGCCCATGGCTTCTCTGAATTACTCAACCCCCTTCACCATGACAAGGCAGCAATCCATGAATGGGGGAAAATCCAATACCTCTGGAATATTCTTGCTTGCTGCTGCTACTACTACTACTACTATTGTATTTCAAAAGCATGTGGTATTGCCCACAATGATCTGGAAATGATCCATCAAGATCCTCCTAGCTATATTGCATGCCACAAAGTTAGCACTCTGCATCTATTTATGAAACCATTTCATTCCTCTTTTTTTTTTTTTTTTTTTTTTTTGCATGTGACAGTAGAGCTCAGGATAGCTGGAAATAGCTGGAAACAGGAGATCAGAACAGATTGTTCAGGTCATTGGGTTGAGAAAGACCCAGGCTACTTCAAATTTTTAAGAGTTCAGTATATTTTAAAAAACTGAAGGAATGGCAACAAAAATAGGTTACAAAAGTCTATGTTTGAGATGCTCCATGAATGTGAGTCTCAGGCCAAATGGCCATCTGTCCACTGCACCCCATGATGGGCTCTGAAGCAGATGTACTGCTGGTTTTGAACTTCAAGTCCTTTACAACAAATCAAAGGCATGGCCTTCTTGGCTGAACATTTAAGCAGCCCTTTTGCCCTTTCAGCCTTCACCCAAGAGAGATGGTATGTTGTTAATTCCACATGCACGCACCAAGATCTATCATTTTATTTGCTTCATCTACAGTTCTGATGGTTTTTGAACATATGTTACTCATCCTTTAATATACTTTGACTTGTTTTATGTAACTTCCAAAAGTGTTGGCATTTGCTATATGAAAGTAACTGTTTTGGCACCAATTAATGTTTCCTTTTAAGTTGTCGCTTTAAAAATAGTATTCCCCTGGCAAAAATAAATAATTCATTTACTTTCTTAGTGAGAACAAACTGTTAAATATGTTTTTGTTTACTTCAAAGGAATTATGAACCATAGATTTTTTTGACTGTTTTCAGTTCATAGAAGCATAGGAGAACCTCGGAATTGGAAGGCCATCAAGTCTAGCCTCCTGCTCAGTGCAGGAATCCAAATCAAAGTACATCTGACAGATGATTATCTAATTTATTCTTGAATGACTCCAGTGTTAGAGCACTCATCACCTCCCAAGGTAATTGGTTCCATTGTTATACAGTTAGGACATTTTTCATGATATTCAACCAAAATCTGGCTTGTAACCCATTATTACATGTCCTGCATTCTGGAATGATTGAGAACAGATCCTACCCCCTCTGTATGACCATCTTTCAATTATTTGATAAATATTATCATATCTACCCTCAGTGTTCTTTTGTCAAGGCACAACAATTCCAAGATTTTTGTTGCTTGTAGTATTACTGAGTCAAGTATCCCACGTCTTGTAACTGTGAATTTGATTTTTCCCATCTCTCAGTGTAGAAGTTTGCACTTATCCCCGTTAAACGTCATTTTCTTGTTTCAGCCTACTGCTCAAGCCTATCAGGACATTTTTGAATTTTGTTCCTGACTTCCAGGGTATAGGCTATTCCACCCAATATTGTGTCATCTGCAGGTTTGATAAGCATTCCATCCACCTCTGAATCCAGCTTATTAATAAAAGTGTTGAAGAGCATTGGGTCCAGGATTGATCCTTGTGGTACACCACTTGTTACCTTTTCCCAGTTTGAGAAGGAGCCATTGACAAGCATTCTCTGACTACAGTTCTGTAACCAACTGTGTATCCACCTGACAGTAGTTCTATCCAGCCCACACCTAGTTAGCTTGCTAATCAGAGTATCTTGGAGCACTTTGTCAAAGTTTTGCTGAAGTCAAGATATATTACATTTATAGCATTCCCAGCATCTGCCAGGGAGGTTAACCAAACAAAAAATGAGATAAGATTTCTCAGTTGCACACGTTCTTACTATGAATGAATGAATGAATGAATGAATGAATGAATGAATGAATGAATGAATGAATGAATGAATGAATGAATGAATGAATGAATGTCAATTTACTGTATATCATCTACTGTAATGGCACACTGGGGACATTCTAGGTAGCAAGTGTAGCATGTATAAAGTGATAGACTATGACTTCAGAGACTTTGCTTCTGCTTGGCTATGGAAATTCACAATAGGAATAGCTTTCTTTTAATATCTCATTTATCTTGAAAATCCTATTAGGGTCACTATAAGTTGGATGTGGCTTGATGGTACATGGCTTCCTACACCAACAAAATCTGATGCAATTACAAACAGGTCTTTTCATGTCTTGGAATACAGAAATATAACTTGATTCCATGTTCTGAGAACAAACTTCATTGCTCTGTGGTTTATAATCTATGTTGCATCATCATAATAGATTGCTAAAATAATATTTGTGCACACCTACCAGAATTCCCCAGCAAACAATGGCCATGCTCGGTGAGGTATTCTGGTTAAATCCAGATCAGATTAAAATGGCTGGTGGAAAAATGAGTTACATTGCCATTTGCTGCAGCCAATACTCTACAGTGATTTAGTTGGTCAGAAACTACAGGAGTATTCTTTCTTCCCCAGATAGAAATCAATTCGGAATAAAATTAATTATTTGTGTAGAAGAGCTTGACAAGAATTGCTGTTTCTCAGTGTTTGAGTATAGCAGAAGACTTTCAAAACTGAAGCTGGTGAAATGAAACATACCTTTAGGGAAAACAAGTTCAAGGGGACATTATGAGCTCAGTTCTGGAACTGAAAACAAATTCCTGGGCTGACTTTAAAATTGGAGACACCTCATTCTTTCCTTCTAAGTATGTGTATCCACCCCATGAATTACAATTTTGCGCTTGGCTTTGGTGGCAGACATCACGGTTCTCATAAAAACAGCAGTATGGACACCACAATCCTAACATTTGCCTATTACTGGCTTAGGCTACATTTCAGTAGGGCGTGGGAACTTCAGGTTTAAGTCAAAGGGGTAGTTATAGGTACAGCTTGCAATTCTCTCACAAAATGACAGAAAAAATGCTGTAAGATCCAAATGTGAGACACACCTAGTAACACTACCTCTTAAGGCAGTGTTTGGCCTCAGGACAGACTGTGCATTGCTGCACTGGAAAACCCTGTGGAGCCTTCTTTTTTGAGGGGAAATGTTATTGTGCCAAATTCAACTGTCTGCTAGAGTTGTTAATATTTCATTTCTCCTATTAGCATGAGTGTTGCATACAGGTGTGTGCCGTGAATTAAACATTTTAGCTAAAAGAAGAGTTGGCCTCCTTGCAATTGTTAATAGCTCATGCAAACATATGGTGTATAGCTTGAGCAAAACACTCTGGATGCCGTGTTTAAAATCTACCCCAAAGTGAAAGCTTGCTTTGGAAACTTCCATGGCAACTATATGAGGTTTGTTGAGACTTTTATGGAAATCACTATCCATACGCTGATTCAGGGAAACCCAACATTTAACCTGGCCAGTGCCAGAGGCAGTGAAGCTAAACCTATCAGCCAAGTGATCTATTTAAACCATTACTAGCTTTTCATTCTTACTGACAGATGGCAAATTCCCTAGGTAGCTTGAAATTCTGGTGAAGATAGGGGACAGAGAACTTCTAGACACCTGGAAAGTTTTGCTTTGGCTGAAAGGTTGTCTTGCTGTTGATATGGTGCCGAGCTGTTATGCCAAATGCAAAACAGAATAGATTACATGAAAAGATGTTTGAAAAATGGCACTGCTCACATGCTTCAGATTCCAGAAGCCACAAGTCGTTTCATCAGATTAGTCTCTGCAATAATAAAGAACACACCCACCCCTTCACACACATAAACTCTTGTGAGATTTAATAAGGTTGTAGACAGATGGTTGTGGCCTCTTTGAAAAGGGAGCCGTTGGCTTATTTCATGTGTCGTTTCTGACATAAATGTTCCTTTTCAAAACTTTAATGAAAAGTTAACGCAGAGTTTCAAAAAATTAAAAAGTTTAAGGAAAGTTGTCATTAAAGCAGTTGCAACAGTGACTTCTGGAAAGTGTGGGAGCATGTGTAATCTGTGCACTATTAAAACCTACCCATGCGCTATCCAAGAATCTAGCAGCAGTGTTTGCAAGAGTAAAATCAAACATGATTCAGGGGAAAGGGTTATTTCCTGGTCTTACAGTGTTTTCCCTGGGCAAATTAATCTCCTTTCCAGGGCAAGGGATAACTGTGTTTGCATGTTATCACATGGCCATTTAGCCCACTGTTTGGTTCACTGCAATGGCGGACTGGTTCACTCCTTTTTTCTAGTGATCACACAACGTAATCACTGGTGTAAACCAACCCATCCCCAGAGCGTTCCTTGCTGTACATTTCTGAGCTTTTATCAGGGTCTTCTGCTTTTTGGTACAAGTAGGATGCCTCCATTTTGATTCATTTCCAGCGTTTGTGATGACTGGTAATGAACCAAAGCAAGCTTGAGGCCTTCAAGTTCCTTCCCCTGTCTAGTTCCAGTATCATTAAGTGGCTCAAAAGGACAGTCTCTTCAGGACATTAGCAAATGAAACACTTCTGCTGCTCAACAAAGAGGTGGAGGATGTGATATAATTTTTAGACTGTAAGAAGCTCGATCACTTATAATTGTTTTTAAAAAGGACACTTTCTCCTTGAAGCAGGAGGAGAGAGGAGGAGCAACAAGAGTTTTCTTTTCTTTTTTTGAGATTTGCTGTATAGGTCAGATTGAGAGCCTGTCCACAGCCAAATCCACTGCCGAGAACCACTCTACAGTCCAGTGATCAATCAAACTTCCATTTTTAAGGTTCTTTTAGAATGAAATGACTCTTGCAACTTGACAGGACAACTCTTCTAATCATGGGATTGGCATCTTGTCTGGTTTGGCTGTAAGGTAAGACATTTGGAATAATAAAAACACAACAGCAATGTCACATTCTTTGACTAATTGGTCTCATGTCATCCCACCTGCCATCTAATTTTCAACTTTAAATTCTTTTAGGTCTCCTCTGTTGATAGTGGAAAGGAGATGGGGACCCACTGTTTCTTAACCGTTCATTTCTGTGTGGTGTATAACCCCCTCTGCCCCCTGTATTTATAAGGAGATGATTCTACGTAAACCACCCAAAGTGGCCTTTGACGACAAATGGGTGGTATATAAATCAATCAATGAATCAAACAAACATATATTGCATAAGTACAATCTATTGGTTTATAAGACCCAGACGGGCCCTGCTGTACTGCACAGAGAAAAAATAGGAAAGTGTTAGGATTATCTATTCCTCTTCCTTCATTCTGTACCCAAAGTACTTATTTTTTGCACACCCAGCATGTTCATTTCTAGAATGCCTATAAATATATCTTGATAAAATGTTTCTGTACTTTGTCAACAGCCTTGGCAGTTTTGTGTATCTTGCTTTCTTTTCACTTCAACTTGCCTTTCACCTGAATTTCTATCACCAGGTTACGCTCTGTCATGTCCTGATGTGAGGATGAAGTTCCATCTCATGGTCCCTATCATCTGTGTTATGAGTTCCCTGCAAGAGGCTTATATATGTATAATGACTGACTGTTGAAGTGATTGGAGTTCTATTCTCTGCCTACACTGCAAAACAAAAGAAAAAAATAGGAGAGATGCTTAGTCCTTTGAAGTTTCTAGTTGACTTATGGCAGAGATGGGCAACATCTAGAGGTTCCAGGGTCACACATACATCTGGACCTTGGAGTGGTACACACACACACACACACACACACACACACACAGAGAGAGAGAGAGAGAGAGAGAGAGAGAGAGAACCTGTTAGATTAAAAACATGGGATGTCACTTCATCAGATTAACTTCTGCACTAAAAAAGAACACACCTACTCCTTCACGTACATGAACTGTTGTTAGATTTAACAAGGTTGTAGATAAATGGTTGTGGCTTCTTTAAAAAGGGAGCTGCTGGCTTATTTAATGTGTAGTTTTTATAGTTTTGACATAGATGTTTCACAAAATTAATGAGAATGCTGAGGGAAAATTGCCATCAAAGAAGCTACTTCTTTTCAACAAGAACATAGTGAGGATAATATACTCTGGTGGCAGCAAAAAAGTGGAAAAGTACAAGTTGTGTCCAAAAGTGAACTTGTGTGAGAGGCAAAACATGTGTACACTCAATATGTGTGCGCACACTTTTACTAATAGTTTTGCAGACCATAAATTAGATACATTCATTTTTTAAAAAAAATCAGATACTGTGAATATTTTTTCCATGGCCAGGTACAACAAGTGGAACAAGTGGCCTTTTAACACATGATATTCCTTCTTTCCCCAGTATCTGGGCACAATGATGGTTTATATTAAACCATCTGATTTTGTTAACAATCTTTAGATATACTTTTGTGACAGAAATATTGTCATGCTCACCCTTCCATATCCCCTTTAAAGTTGCATCAAGTGCTGCACAGAAGTACAAAGACAAAAGAAATAACTCGGGATTAAGACAAATTAAACTTGATTGTGTGTAGGAGGCGTTGTCCTTCTCTCCAAAATGTCTCTTACTTTTTTATAAATAAAACTCTTGAACATCCAGGCTTAGGAATCCAAACTAGAATGCATAATTTGATGTGTGATTAAATAATAGCTACTTAATTAATTAATTACTTAATTAAATAATAGCTACTTAAAAGAAGGAAGACTATATGCTTAAGACTAGAAACAACATCTCCCCAGAGTCATTACATTGCTATTCAGAAAAACTGGGAACAGGTGGCATTTTGTATATATTTGATAGTTTGCTCAGTTGCCCAGTGCACATTTTTGGAAAGCAGAGCAAATGTGAAATCCAGTTTGAATAACACACCCTCTGACCTATTGCAAGGATATGTAATTAATATTTGTCTCAGACAAATGTATAGTAGCTGTGTTTGATACTAATAGATATAAACTAGATATGGGGTATTCATACATGAATATCCCCGCACAGGTGGCATTAACGAGGGTCCAGCCTCAGACGTGGATGGCATGACTCTACCAATTGATCCGCAGTGTGCTATCCACTCGCCACTCTTCAACCTTGCAGTGAGGCTTGTCCTTCTGCCTCCTGCCATGAGTGGCCAGCAGGTAGCGTGCTGCGGATCAATTGGTAGAATCGTGCCGTCCACGTCCATGGCGGATTGGTGAGTGGACAGTCCAGCCCCATGGGACTGGACTCTCATTAACGCCACCTGTGCGGGGATATTCATATTCATATACGAATACCCCCATCTCTAATATAAACCTTTTTCCATATTAACATTTTTGTGACAGAGAAAAAGGATCATTCCAAACAAAAACACAGATAGTAAAACAACATGTTGGTGATAGGGTTGCTCATTGTTGATTGCTCATACCTATGGTAGTATATTGCACAAAGGATATCATTTTGGGTGGCATTTTTAATATGTACAAAGATAGATATATGTTCTTGTTCTCCCCATCCATTTTCTTTCAATTGATACAGAGTAGACCTTTGGTCTAGATGGGTGGGATAGAAATCCGATAGATAGATAGATAGATAGATAGATAGATAGATAGATAGATAGATAGATAGATAGATAGACAGACAGACAGACAGACAGACAGACAGACAGACAGACAGACAGACAGACAGACAGACAGACAGACAGACAGACAGAGGGAAAGAAGTTTGTAATCATTTAGTTCAATGCTAAACACTGATCAGAATAACAGAACATCATAGCATATGTAATAAGCAAATAAAGTAAAAAAATAATCTTTATTGCAGTCACTGGCTGAAGTCCTATTGTGTAACTTTATGCTACACAACAAGGATGATGTCATTAGTTATGACCAGGCCCTGGCCATTTGGGGACAGTAAAAAGCTTCCTAGAGCCCTCCCCACCCAGGTTTTGGGAATCTCTAGCAATCCTCCTCTTTTGGGGGCAGCCTTCCGGAGTCACAGAACAGGAGGGAGAATAATTATAAACTGGAAAATCACCACCCACCAGGACTGATTACAGTGATTTCCCAGCTTCAAATCATCCCCTCTGCACTCCATGGCTCCTGAAGTCTGTCCCACAATGAAGGGTGTCCCTAGAGATGTCTAAATCTTGGAGGAGGTTGAAGAAGCTTTTTATTGCCCTGACATCATCCTTATTGCACAGTGCAGCTCTGCCAACAGGATTTCAACCTCATGTTTAGATTCTCTTTGTAAACTTGAAAGTAAATATTCAATGCTGGTGAGCTGGGGAATTGAGGATATTTATTTTCATTAATCTATAAAGTTTCTCCGTGTATTTCCACAGTAGGTTCTATTCGTCCTCTAATACAGTAATTTAGCACTGTCGCACTGATAAATGGATACTGAGTAGTACCAAAGTTGTTTGTATTTATGTGATATCTTGCATTACACACTTCCTGTATTAGCTTTTTTTAACAGTTGCAAATTCTAGCTGTAATATATCCAGAACAGGGTTAGGAAATATGTGGTTGTCTAGGTTTTTGAACCACAGTTCCCACAACCCTAACCACTCCGTGTTGGATGGGGCTTCTTGGAGTTACAGTCCAAACTATTTAGAAAGCCAAGGTTTCTGTGCCTTGTTTCCCACATTCCTTTTTTCTGCATCATGGTTTGAAGGTATCTTATGTGTGAACAAGATGTTTGGTGATCACTTCCCTCTGGCTGTGAGCCAAAAGCTGGGAGTTTGATTCTGCACTGGGCCTCCTTGACAGGGGCTGGACTCAATGATCCATAGAGTCCCTTTCAGCACTGCATTTCTAAAATTATTATTAAGAACTGTTGGATAGCTCAGTGGTTAGGTATCTGGCTGCACAACCAGAGGTAGGGAGTTTGATTCTCCACTGTACTTCCTTGACATCTCTCAAGGATCCACAGGTCCCTTCCAGCTCCACAATTCTGGAATGATGAAGATGTTTAGAAGATTGCAATGATGCTTTGTGATTTTATACCCATTATTTTATTGCGCTTGGTTACACTGCTCTTATTCTAGTCCATCCTATGACTCTTATTTGTCCTAAATCTGTCTAAGCATTATTAATTCCAATTTGTTTCCCCAAAGTAACTTTCTTTGTTGTTGCTTGAATGAATGCTGGACACCAAAGAGATGTCAATGTAGGTTATTTGTGCTAACTCAGGATAAGAGGCAGCCCTAAGCATGACAGTAGACAGTTGACGCAACATGAAATGTGGATTTACAGTCTGGGTTCAAAACATTTTATTATTTCAAGCAAAGCAGGGATTTGCATCAAGGGTTTGAGTGATGCTTAGTGTTTATAAACCACTTATAAACCACTTTAAAGACAGCTTTGTGGGGTAGGTTGAACTATTTCCAAGTTGTACCACTTGCTGAGTGGAATAGACGTTTGCTTTTGTCCTGAGCTATTAAATGTCCTGTAAAATCTCTGTTGAAGCCTAGAAAAAAAGAGTACTGGGGAAAAAAAAGACAGACTAATTCTGCAGAAATGCAGTCTATAACTGGAATTTTAAAAACCTAGCCAAAAATGTCTGGTAGTAATGTTCACAAGGAAGAAGAGAGAACAAAACAACAGCTTAAGGGAACAAGTAAACAGAAGCTAAACACTTTCAAAATAAACTTTATTTTATCAAAACACATTAAGTCTGCATGCACACAACATATTTTCCCCCTGTGCAAGAGCTAATAAATTTTTGTTTAATGTTCATGCATTGCAGTGAATGTAAACCAGCTCCAAGCTCAATATAGGATGTTTATGTAACTGCAGCACCTATCAATATCTACTCTTGCTGCTGCTATGTTGTTGTAGTAGTAGTAGTATGCCATCAATGTGCACAGTACTGCACATTGTCAGTGGGCCTTGCCTCCAAAAGGAAGAATGTGGGAGGTGGCGGCTGCAAAAATAGGGAAATACTGGCCAGACTCTATGAGTGTTTGTGTAAGGCTTGTGTAACTTACTGTGGCTAATTGCAGCTAATTGATGAGGTGCTGGAGTTTGTCCAGGTTATGTGCCCAGTCATGTGCCAGTTGTGTAAGTGAGATATAACCTGGTGCCTTATCAATTGCATAGCTACAGTTAGAAACAGCAAGCTGTGTAAAACTTGAACAGAGACCAGTAGGATTGTAGTCACTGTGCATTTATTTCTAGTCTAAACTGTTTTAGACTTGGATGATTAATATTTAAATATTTGGTACATTGTTGATAATATATTATCACTTTATCTAGGGGATAATGCAAATCTACACTATAAATCTTCAATAAACTACTTGTTAAAGTCTGCCAGAATAGTTATTGTTAAATTATAGAGGATCTTCAAGGGGTTTTAGCTACATTTTTAATAGTGAAATGTGGGAGATAGCATTACTGGAAAAATTAACACACTAACCTTGGGCAGGAAAAGATATAAAACCTTCAAATGTATTCGCTGAGGAGTGGGAACTTTTTATAAATGTCATGAGTAGAAAATATAATTATTGGTCCCTTGGATTCTTCAAAAAAAAAAAAAGGACCTTGTGAGTCAAGTTGAAATGTCAATATATTAATAGCATATTTTGATGTTATTACTTCCTTTCCCTTCGTGGGACAGGGAGGGGAGAGGGAATAAATAATAAATTACTATTGTATTATATGTCTCAACATCTAAAAACTAAAGGAAAAATTTAAAACATTGAATATTTGAGTGGTAAGTCTGAAGTAGGAGTAAGGCAAAATGAAAAAAGTTCCAAAGTTATACTTCATGGTAACAATTCAAACATTTCAGAATAACCTGTGAAATATATAACTGCCCGCATAATGTAGCAT
This sequence comes from Pogona vitticeps, assembly GCF_051106095.1. Taxonomy (NCBI): domain Eukaryota; kingdom Metazoa; phylum Chordata; class Lepidosauria; order Squamata; family Agamidae; genus Pogona; species Pogona vitticeps. The sequence goes on from NC_135787.1 coordinate 30,559,258, forward strand.
GTAATGCAAAAATCTAGGCAAAGCCATTCTTCACTTAACCCATTCAAATCTTGTTTCCAGTCATAGCAGCTCTACAGTAGTACTTCAGTTCTATCCCTAATTATACTGTATGTCTCTCTGAATGAGTGAGACCTACCTGCTTATCTATTTTGATTGATTGATTGATTGATTGATTGATTGATTGATTGATTGATTGATTGATTGATTGATTGATTGATTGATTGATTGATTGAATATTCTGTAGAGTAGTTCACATGAACACATTAAAAGAGGAAGGGCAGTTCCATGGTATATTCTCTTTCTTCATATGTAGAACAATGGTTTGAAGATGAGGGTGACCTTCATGCATGAAGCATCATGGTTCCTCATCACATGCAGAGCCCCCATGTGTAGTAGGGGGCTCTGCATGTGATGAGGTGCTGGCGTTTATCCAGGTTATGTGCCCAGTCATGCGCCAGTTGTGCAGAGAAAAATGCAGAGAGAAAAAACAGCATGTAGAGAAAAAAAATCCTTTTCAGATGGTTTTTCTCTACATGCAGAGCAGTTACAAAGGATGGGATTGCTACATTGCTCCCTGTATATTTATTATGGGCTCTTCCAGACTAGCATTTGTTCTGCTTTAAGCTATGGACTCTGCATGTATTATTTTATTATTTTCTTTTATCTCTAGATGACATTTTACTTATACTGATGACAGTCAGGTCCTTTTCTGTGACTTTCTGATTCTTTTTCCACTCAGCATGACATATGTATGGGTACTAATGGAGGGTTATTTGTTCTGTTCTATCACTATATGCCAGTAGCTCCCAACCTTGGGTAATCCAGGAGTTTTTGGACTGCAATGCCCGGTAGCCTTTACCCACTAGCTGTGCTGGCCAGGGTTTCTGGGAGTGTCAGTCCAAGAATACCCATATCACCCAAGGATGGGAACCACTTCTACATGCTATTCTAATGAGGTTAAAAACATTGGTTCCTTCTTGGCCTGTTCTGGATCATGCTGGTACCATTTTGCTGCAGATTCGAACAGATCAAATCTGGAATTTGTTGCTAGATGTGTTAGGATGTGTAGGGCCATAACTGCTTCTCCACACATGACAGAGACACTATAAAGACATTTTGCTGGCAACCATAAAAGCCAGCAAACAACAACACTAAATCAGGCAGCCATTCATTAATGACAATTCATTTTCTAAAAAGAAAGAACTATAAACATATACAACATCTAATGTTCTACCCCAGATTCCACTGTCTCAGCTGCTGTTAGTTTTCTGCTCCTTCAAAAAGAAAATTTTGGATATTCCATAATCCCTTTGGGATTTCAGACTTCATTTTATACTCATAACCACATTTATTTTAAACAGGGGTATCGGAATTATAGTCAGATTACTAGAATGGCATGCAAACCGCAAGGGGATTTCTCATTCCCTTGCCCTATTTCAATATTAACCAGCCTCGAAACAATATATTAAGCAATAGCAAACATCATGAAATTAAATAAGACATAAAAGAATTTAATCCCTCAGAGGTACTTCTGTCTTTCCCAACTTTCCATAGTGGTCAATGAAGCTTCTGTAAACAGTGGCACCCTAAGGTTTATTAAATATTTTCTTTGCAAGCCCCAGGAATTTCTCTGTGCATTTGAACTGGGACCTACATGAATGCTTCCTCTGTAAATTTAGAAAGAGGAGGAAACAGGGAGGACAAATGATATTCAGATTATGGGTTTAAGCAGAAAAAGCAATTAATTTATAGTTAAAAATAATTGCAATAGGACTTGGAAAATATAACTTTCACAGAAATTGCACCCAATTTCTTAAGAAAAGATGGTGTGCCTATGCGTAGAACTAGCAGTCATAAAGCCCTCTCATAAAGAGGGCTATGCTTCACCTTTGGCCAGACTGGAGCCTGACATCAGGAAGGCTATGGGTTTTTCAGTACTGGTACAGACATGCTTGACTGTGGACCAGCAAATAACTCTCCCTCCCTCCCTTGTTGTACCTAACAAACTATACAGAATATAGTCCCAAGGAACATTTGGATATGAAGACGATTGGACAAGAGTTCCCATAATCCCTTTCCATTGGCCGTGCTGGGTTGGACTGATGGATTGAACTGATGGAAAGTGTATGCTAAGACATTTGGTGGCAGAAAGCTTCCTTTCCCCCCATTAAAGAGCATATGATACAAATGTGACATTGAATCAAAGCCTTGGTCCATCTCGCCCAGTATTGTCCACACTGACTGAAAGCAGCTGTCCAGGATTTCAGGCAATATTCTTTCCCAATTGTTCCTAGATATGGTGACAGTTGGGCGTGCGATGTTCTGCTTGTAAAACACATGCTCTACCACTGAGCCCCAGCCCTATTGACAAATTAATCCTGTGCCGTTGTTTAGTCATTTAGTCGTGTCTGACTCTTCATGACCCCATGGACCAGAGCACGCCAGGCCCTCCTATCTTCCACTCCCTCCCGGAGTTATGTATCTGGGTTGTCCAGGATATCCAAATCTTTCTGATATACTTCTTGCCACCTCTTCTTGATGTCTTCTGCCTCTGTTAGGTCCATCCCATTTTTGTCCTTTATCATGTCCATCTTTGCACAAAATGTTCCTCTAATATCTCCAATTTTCCTGAACAGATCTCTGTTTTTTTCCTTTTCTGTTGTTTTCCTCTATTCCTTTGCATTGTTCATTTAAGAAGGCCCTCTTGTCTCTCCTTGCTATTCTTTGGTAGTCTGCATTCAATTTTCTGTAACTTTCCCTATCTCCCTTACATTTTGTTTCCCTTTTCTTCTCTGCTATTTCTAAGGCCTCGTTGAACAGCCACTTTGCTTTTTTGCATTTCCTTTTCTTTGGGATGGTTTTTGTTGCTGCCTCCTGTACTATGTTACGAGCCTCTATCCAAAGTTCTTCAGGCACTCTGTCCACCAAATCTAGTTCCTTAAATCTGTTCTTCACTTCCAATGTGTATTCATAAGGGATTTGGTTTAGATTATACCTGACTAGCCCAGTGGTTTTTCTTACTTTCTTCAGTTTAGGCTTGAATTTTGCTATGAGAAGCTGATTATTTTTGCTGACTGTATAGAGCTTCTCCATCTTTGGTTGCAGAGAATATAATCAATCTGATTTCGATATTGCCCATCTGGTGATTTCCATGTATAGAGTCGCCTCTTGTGTTGTTGGAAAAGAGTGTTTGTGATGACCAGCTTGTTCTCTTGACAAAACTCTATTAGCCTTTGCCCTGCTTCATTGAGAGCTGGACCATAAAGAAAGCAGACCGCCGAAGAATTGATGCCTTTGAATTGTGGTGCTGGAGGAGGCTCTTGAGAATCCCCTGGACTGCAAGGAGAACAAACCTATCAGTTCTAAAGGAAATCAACCCTGAGTGCTCACTGGAAGGACAGATCCTGAAGCTGAGGCTCCAGTACTTTGGCCATCTAATGAGAAGAAAAGACTCCCTGGAAAAGCCCCTGATGTTGGGAAAGTGTGATGGCAAGAGGAGAAGGGGACGACCGAGGATGAGATGGCTGGACAGTGTCTGCGAAGCAACCAACATGAACCTGACACAACTCCGGAAGGCAGTAGAAGACAGGAGGGCCTGGCGTGCTCTGGTCCATGGGGTCACGAAGAGTCGGACACGACTAAATGACTAAACACACAACACACTGCTTCATTTTGAACTCCAAGGCCAAACTTCCCTATTGTTCCTTTTATCTCTTGACTCCCTACCTTAGCATTCCAATACCCTAGAATGAGAAGAACATTTTTGTTTGGTGTCAGTTCTAGAAGGTGTTGTAAATCTTCATAAAATTGTTCAATTTCTGTCTCCTCAGCAATGGTGGTTGGTGCATAAACTTGGATTATTGTGATGTTGAAAGGTCTGCCTTGGATTCGTATTGACATCATTCTATCATTTTTGAGATTATATCCCATTACAGCTTTTCCCACTCTTTTGTTGACTATGAGGGCTACTCCATTACTCCTACAGCATTCTTGCCCACAATAGTAGATATGATAATCACCTTAGTTGAATTCGCCCATTCCTGTCCATTTTAGTTCACTGATTCCCAGGATGTCGATGTTTATTCTTGCCATCTCCTGTTTGACCACCTCCAGCTTCCCAAGGTAAATCTGCTTAGAACTTGGTTGTGCTGTTTTCAATTCTCTAATTAGATAAAGGCAAGCATTTGCCTAGGTACAATTCTGAGGTGAATATGTAGTAGTTGAAGGAAACACTGCCTAAGTATGAGGCTTCAGATATGTTTCAGAAATGGTCCTTGATATGATACATATGTTTGTCTTCCCTAAGCACAAGCAGCATATGGTATTAGGGGACTTCACTGGAAAATTCAGACCATAAATTACCACTGCCCCCAGTTTCAAAAAATGGAAAATGCTGGGTATGAGAAGAAAAGGGGAGGGGGTATATTTCTATTATTGGTAATTTTAGCTTTCAGTCAAGAGACCATTAACCAGGTTCCTCCTCATCATCCTTTTATTTACTGAGCTTCAGGAGAGAAGAATGTAAAAAGAACATACCAGAAACTGATTTCTCTGCTTGTGTACAGTTTTCACAGTATGTGTTATGAAGCTGACCTTTTGTGCAGCTGACTATGGGTGCAACTAGTTGGCTGAACTATCCCAACCTGGATTTGTCTTCTTTATGCTAAACAGGGGCACTTTGAGGTGCAGAATGTCATTTGGGACAATCCTTGCATCCACATGCAAGGATTGACCACACCACACCTCAGGTGACGCTGCTTGGCATGATCAAGATCTTCTTTTTTCCCTTTGAAAGGAAATTCTTTAAAATGAAAGATTTCTCAAAGTCATTAAATGGCTGTCTGCAGTCCCTTTGATGGAGCTGCTTAACAATCTTAAGAAATCTGAGTTTTCCATTCCACTCACTTTTGGAGGGGAAGGAAGATGAAGCTTTCCATTTCTTTTCAATTGTTACTAACTGACACCAGACATTAGCGATGCTTGAAAGGACTTTAAAAACCTTTCAAGTCATTGCTGACTTATAATTCCAAAGAAATGCAAAACTTCCTTTCCATTCTTGTCTGCAGTGAGTGGAAAGGAAGCTTTCTATATCTCAAGAGCACTAAGCATCTTCACCAAGGGAATAACCAGCTACCTGCTTTGGTTGAACACCAGTGATCATATACACTAGAACCAAACCAAAACAGAATTACTGTATACTTCCTGCGATAAGAAGCAATAGCTCCTGACAGGGATCCAGAAAGGTGTGGGTAGACATTGATCAGACGCAGGCTGGCTCACGATAGCACATGCATCATGTGGTCACTGGAAAAAGGAGTGAATCAACCCGTCCCAAACCAAAACACAGGACAAACACCTACCTAATTTCACCCTATGCCTATGTAACTGTGTTGTGCCACCAAACTGCTCAGTTCTGGCTGTCTTATGAATGAATCTTTGTTGTTCAGCCAGCTTCTGGTGCATCAGGCACCTGGAGTTCTATCATATCCTTGCTTCTTAAGAAAGCCCCACTCTCCACAGGTCCTCCAGCAATTTCTCCCTGGATGTCCAATACAGTAATCTTCCTCTCAAAGTAGTGTAGATCAGAGACATCTCATGGAGAGTTAACAAGTTTTTTTTTTTCAGGCAAATGGTCATAACTTTCTGACACTCCCCCCCCCCCAATAATTATTAGCAGCTTCACTCCTCAGAGATGGAATCCTGTGTTCACAAATTTGGCTAACTCTGAAAAAGATGGAAATAGTTATAGGTGTGTATTGATCCTCCCCCTCCCCCTCCCACTTTAGGTATGGCAGTCAGAAAGTTATGAGGTTATAAAAACCCATGTGTGAAGCTTTTTTTAAAAAACTTAAGTTTTCTTCTCTGTGTGCATCAAAGTCAAAGATAGTGCAAAACTAATTAAGATGTACAAGGAGATGAGCATGAAGTTTTGAAAATATCTCTGTATTTTTAAAAGACTGATTGATGTGAAGGACTATGTAGTGTGTGTGTGTTTACATATGTGTATGTGGCACACATGCACATGGATGCTCACACACACATATACACACAGTGTTCCAGTTTGTACAGTATGTATTGCTGCAAAACTCTCTCTGGCATAAACTGCCTAGGAAAAAATGTGTTTATGCATTATCAAGTTAATTTTTAGAATAGGGTTCTCAGAACATGGAAGATGTTTAAGGGGTAGCTACTCCCCAGTGACTTTCCATTGCAGAGCAGGGATTTGAACCCAAGTATCCCACCAACCTAGCGGTTCGAAAGCATGCAAATGCAAGTAGATAAATAGGGACCACCTCAGTGGGAAGGTAACAGCGTTATGTGTCTAAGTCGCCCTGGCCATGTGACCACAGAAGATTGTCTTCGGACAAAACGCTGGCTCTATGGCTTGGAAACGGAGATGAGCACCGCCCCCTAGAGTCGAACACGACTGGACAAAAATTGTCAAGGGGAACCTTTACCTATCCTGAGTTCCAGCCCAATACTCTACTGCACTATTCTGGCTTTGCAGCATAATATGAGCATTTATCTGATATTTGGCAAGCTTCATTCCTTTCATAAAAGATGCTACACATACAGATGTCATCTGCTCTAAAATCAAAATTTTAGAAGTTATACTTATGTGTTGATACTTTCATTCCAGTTAGAGAGGAAGTCATCTAAAGATTTGGAAAACAAGGCAAAACCAGACAAATCTCTGCCTCAGTTCACTACATCATTAAGCAGTCCTCTATCCAAATTCCTAGGAGAACGTGCGCGTTTCCTCCTGTGCACAGCTATGGTACATACAGGATTGCAGTCTAAATGTGAACCCAGAAGAGAAATGGTGTTGAACAACACTTTTTAATGACCAACCATCTGCTAGGCATCATTCTAACACAACGGATAGTTTCATCAGAGCCACGTGTTAATAATACATTGTCATTTGTCCAACTTTCACACTACCTCATTGCTAAATAACTATAGATATGAGTAAAATAAGCCAGCCCATAGTGTTAGGGAACCATCTACAAATGTAAGAAACTCTGCCAAGTGATATTGAAGGAAAAGCATTACCAGACTTGAGAGGATTGTCCATCACATATGTACTAGATCCAGTGTGAATATTTACCAGGTGTCTAAAACAACCTATTGCTTTATGGTAGATGACTGATGCTGTTTATGAATTGCGACAAAGTATACAATTGCAATTTTATTTCATGTATTATCAAACCAATCTCATAGATGGCAGTAGAACTGTATAATTAATCATTTTGTTTTATAAGCACAGGTTTTGCGACCATAAGGATTTAGAGATATATTTATTACATTCTCTAGTTGTTAATATATGCATGGGAACAACACCATATTTCCAGGATGTAAAACAGTTTTTTCACTCTTTCTTGTTTAAGATTTTAAAAAGAAACACAATGCCTTTCTGTTGGACCTTTTTTTTTTAATGAAATCATGTTAGTATTTAGTGTGAATCCATCAACAAGGCTGGAAATATTCCCTGCTGATAATAATCTTTGAACTGCACAACTGGAAGGGACCTTATGTATCATCAAGTTCATCCCATGTCAAGGAGGCAGTAGGAAATGGAACTCCCAAACTCTGGCTCTGCAGCCATACACCTAAACCATTGAGCTATCATATCCCTGTGGTTTTCCTTTGAACCACTTGGTATCAAAGGAGTTTAATTGGGCCGCAAACTATTACAGCTTTTTTAAAAAAAGTTATTTGCTCCCCCTACTTATTACAGTGCTTAAAAAGTAATTCCTTGTCATTATTCTCGTGGTGCAGTGGTTAAACTGCTGTAGTGCAGCCAAAACTGTGCTCACGACCTGGGGTTCAATCCCAGGTAGCCGGCTCAAGGTTGACTCAGCCTTCTATACTTCCGAGGTCCGTAAAATGAGGGGGGGGGGGAATGTGTAGCCTGCATAATTAAGTTGTAAACTGCCCAGAGAGTGCTTGAAGCACTATGGGGCGGTATATAAGCAGCACACTTTGCTTTTTTTTCTTTATTCTTCCAGTGTTAAAAAAAGTAGGTAGTTATACTGCTTGTTCCACTGCTTTTAAGATAAAAACTTAAAACACACAGAAGAACAAGCTTTGCTGAGGGAAAATCAGCATGGCTTCTGTAAGGGTAAGTTTTGCCTCACAAACCTTTTAGAATTCTTTGAAAAGGGCAACAAGCATGTGGATGCAGGAGAACCAGTGGATATTGTCTGTCTGGATTTTCAGACGGGGTTTAACACGGTCCCAAAGGCTGCTGAGAAAACCCCACAGTCAGGGGGTAAGGGCAGGCCCTCCTATGGACTGAGAACTGGCTGAGAACCAGGAGACAGAGAGTAGGTGTCAATGGGCAATTTTCACAATGGGGAGAGGTGAAAAGCGGTATGCCCCAGGGATCTGTCTGGGGACCAGTGCTTTTCAACCTGTTCATAAATGACCTGGAGACAGGGATAAGCAGGGAGGTGGCCAAGTTTGCAGATGACACAAAACTTTTCTGGATGGTGAAGACCAGAAGGGATTGTGAAGAGCTCCAGAAGGATTTCTCCAAACTGGGGAATGAGCGGCAAAATGGCAAATGTAATGCACATGGGGGCAATAAAATCAAAACTTTATTTATCAGCTAATGGGTTCTGAGCTGTCTGTGATGGATTAGGAAAGAGATTTTAGTGTGCTGGTGGACAGTTCGATGAACGTGTCAACCCAGTGTGCAGCGGCAGTGAAGAAGGCCAGTTCCATGTTAGGTGATTGAAAATAAAATACCCAACATTATAATGCCATTGTACAAAACTATGGTAAGGCTGCACCTGGAATATTGCGTACAGATCTGGTTGCCACACCTCAAAAAGACATAGTGGAAATGGAAAAGGTGCAGAAGAGAGCAACTAAAATGATGACTGGGCTGGGGCACCTCCCTTATGAGGAAAGGCTACAGCGTTTGGGGCTCTTTAGTCTAGAGAAAACGCACCTGAGGGCGGGGGAACATGACTGAGACATATAAAATTCTGCAGGGAATGGATAACATGGATAGAGGGAAGCTCTTTTTCCTCTCACACAATATCAAAACCAGGGGACATCCACTCAAAGTCCATCGCAGGTTACAAGCCATGATGGGGATGTATAATCTCCAGGCTTAAAAGGAAGGTACCTCAAAATGCCAGATGAAGTGGACTGGTATCACAAGACAGGTATCTAGTTGTCCTGTGTGCTCCCAGAGGCAGCTGGTGGGGCCACTGTGAGATAGAGGACTAAATGGGCCCTTAGCCTGATCCAGCAGGGTGGATGTCTAAAATGGCTTAAAAAGTTCTTTGAGTATAACTTCCAACTTCTGTAAAATACACCTGCATAGTGGGCTCCAGCAACAAGCACGGACATGTGAGGTGGTGATGCCACTGGAAAGGCACTGTTGCTGGAGGGCAAGGTAGTGAGATGGACAACACAAATTTCTTTAACCTATCTTGTGGCTCTTAGTACATGTTGTAATTGTGAATGTCATAATTTGATTAAATGTTAAAAATCAAACCTAACACTGGCCATATGACTTCCTTGCGTGTTCCAGGTCTAAGAACTGAAGGCAATCTGCTCCATATCAGTATGAAGTTAAGGACAGACTTGAAGTGCAGCTCAGCTTATATGCTAAGTCAAACTATACTACCCAATTAAATTATAGAACTCTAAACCCCTCAATAGATGATTGTTGGGTAGTACTATTAAAACTTGCAATGATTTCTTTTTCATTTCGAGAAGTGTCTTATTATTATACGCTTGATGAAATCAATATGTCACATCCTGTCTCTAAAGTACATGTTCAGACACTGAACTCATTTCCAGAGATTGGACTGGATCCTGTTCAGATACTGAATATATTCTCAAAGATGAAGTTTATGGGTGAGACTTTGGCACTTCGAAAACTAATGGGAATCTTACCACTGACTTCAAGGGACTGAAATTCCATTTACATGATTCTGCATTTACACCAGATGTCACACATGATAACCACAACAGCCAGCAATAATGTTTAGTGATGTGATAAAGTGAAAAGCTTGCTACTTTGGCACTGGGGATAGATTCTGAAAACCAAGATATTTCTCCCTTCCAATAATTCCTCACTTTTGGGATCTGAATCCAGTGAAACTTAAGTTATGGCTAGATCAGTATAGGGATAAAAACATTCCTTAATGACCACATATGTTGAGCTGTACAGTTTTAGATGGCTGAAATCTGAAACTATATTGACTAATCAAGTTAATTGCTTGATTTAGTGATATTTAACTCAGATTGAGTGATATTTAAACTATTTTTTTCTGAGACGTACACATATATCTGTGTATACAAAGTCCTTTGCATGGTATATATCTTTTCCCTTGAACTAAACTATAAAGTTTTAATGTATGCTTAATACTAGTTTTATTTTATTTTATTCATGACTAGAATCCTACCCCCAATTCCAAGGGAAACTGCCTGAAATGGTCAGTTGTGCAAAACATTTAGGGGACATGGGGAGACAGAATAAAAACCAGGCATGCAAGGTAGGTCCAAGATCCTGGAAACAGGTATGTCCTGCATTCTTGGATCTTGCTCACACTGCTATAATAATTATGTGCAATGAAGGCAATTCCAACTTATGGCAACCCTTCCCAGGGTTTTCTGGATATAAAATGCTTATCCATGGTTCATCAATCCCTCTTACTGGCACCCTGGGACCATTCAGTTTACCCAGGCTGTTGATAACAAAGGGCATGCTCTGGGCAAGACTTTTTAAAATCAGTGAGTGCTACATAAGGATGAGCTTAATTCTTCTCCTGAAATCAATGGGACTTAAAAATGCTTCACTTTGATCTTTTATGTCCAAAGTGTATTATGAAATGGAAGTAGAATATCTATAAGCAATGAGCCTAATAGAAACTGAACACATATACACAGTCAAAAACATGAGGGATTGTATCCACAAAGTTTGTAGCTAAATCAATTTAAATAATTGTACCCTGGGTAATTTCCCATTCATCATAGCTCAAAATTGCACTACCTCAATATGAAAATAGTCAGAATACCACAATTTCAAATTAAGGAAAAAATACTTTGATATCTGAAACATTTTAAAAATTGATTGAAAGCCATTTAGTTAGAATTCACTGAAATTTGCTTTGCTTTGACTAATTTAGAATGGCAATATGCAGTAGTTACAATTCATCTGTATTTGGAACACATAAAACAGAATAAATTTCATTCAGAAATACCTAAATTGTAAGCAAATTGACTTCTATAATGTAGAAAATAAACAGTATTAAAATGTGTGTTTGCCTTTTTGTTATTTGTGTATTGCTATCCTTCAGAGCTTAAGTAATTAGGTACAGTCAAAAATATAATTACAAGCACATAAACCTAACTAGAATCAGTGGAAAATAAGAGTGTAACTATATAGGCGTTTATCCTCCTCACAGAAAACAGTTATTAATTGAACCATTAAGAATGAAAAGGAAGTTATAATCTAATACTTTAATTTTATGTACAAGGATATAATGTCTGACAACTTTGTACATGAAATACATATAGTATTTAAACATTTAAAAATTAAACAGATAGGAATTTACATTATGAATAAAAATGACTTTTGGGTAGTCCAGTTAATACTTATTTTAGATCTGTGTTTAACAGAGAAAGATTTTTAATAGTTTACAATCATGGGAACATAGACATTTCAAAGAAGACTTTATAAAATAATTTATATAACTCTATAGTCTACGAAAAGAGATAGAGGTTGTGTGGGAGTTTTGTTTGTGCCTGTGCATAAGAATAACAAGGTAACTGAATGACTTGTTTCAGCCTTTGAAGTAATAAAATAATTTAGAAGCACTTCATGCAATATGGAAGCAAAAATAGGGAAGTTCCTTCAATATTTCCTGCTACCTTGGTTATCTACTGAGCGTCAGACGTGGACCACCACAATGCAACTGTCAGATACCAACAAAGAGCACCAGTCTCAGTCCCTTCAATTATTTTTGTAAACATAAATATAGATGTTATTGTTAATATCCTCTCTACATAGTACCGATACAGTTCACAATGCCTCTGCTGTATAAGTAGTCAGTTCATATACTTAATGTTCCATTAAGTTTTATATGAGAGGCCACTAGCAGAATTTCCTTGTTTTCACCAATTTGCTTTGATACTTGACAGAGTGTCCTCCATGTCCAATGACATAAACATCCAGAAGATAAGATTTGTTGGGCTGTAGGCCTTTAATTGTCTCTGTGGTAACTGCTTTTTGAAGATTTTGACTATGGAAATATTTACAGAGGACTTTTTCTGATTTCTTCCTCAACTCTGGCCCCAGACACTGATTTTGTTCTCTTTTCTTTTGCTCCTCATTATAATTGTCATCTACCTCTTTTCTGTAGATGCAAAATTTGTTCCTTTCCTGTGTACCAAGCCATGCCACTGTAACTGAAGAACAAGTGCGCAGCTTATCAAAAGCTTTAATTCTTGTGTCTTCAGGAAGAGATGGAAATGACTGCTTATTAGGCCTTGTGGTAGCCAGAATCTTCAACATGGAAGCACCCTTCTTACTTCCTTTCAGTCGAATGAGATATTTAGCTTTTGGCTTTCCTCTAAGTTGGAACTGACGGACACCTTCTACATTCTGAGACAAGAGAAGTTTTCCATCTCTTCTTACTTGGATCTGTACAGCATCAAGGCATGAATGAACAAAAAATGTAACCTTCTGATGTGATGAAACAGGGGCAAATCTCAAAAATTTAGAGCTTTTTCTCTTGATAAAGACATCAGTTACTTTTCCATCTTTCAGATCAACTGTCTTCTGCTTGGCCTCTTCTTTGGTTCTAGCAAAAGTGCCAACATAGGCAGTGCTCATATTTGTGTTCACATTTACAGCAAATATGTCAAAATAATACTGTGTATCAGGTTTCAGTTCAGACACTGTAAAAATGTTCTTGTTCCCAATGCATATCTTTTCCAGGTCAACTTTTGGCTTTGAATAACTCTGCCGCCCAAACTTTGGTGATGATTTTAAGAAACTGCGCTCTTTCCCAGAGTTACTAATGGAAGGAAATCCAAAATGGGCAAAATCAAAAGGGCTGAAGTCCAAGCCAGGTTTGGGAGCCCTCATAAAGGCATCATCCGCACTTTGTTTAGCTTCCACAGCACAGAGGCTTTTGAAATTGTGTTCTTTATTAACGACCACACAATACTGTATTGGTTGTTTTAATAATGAAGCTGTAGGGCTTGGTTTCCATGCCAGGGTGACAGTTGTGCGGCCAAGGGATGTGACATCAACTCTTGGATCATAAGGCAGTTCAGGATATGGTTGATCTGACTCTGGAGTGGTTGTGGCATATACTTTGAAGTGTGTATCTTTCTCCGTCGACAGGAGTTCTAGCTGGTACAAGCCAGAAGATGAGCTAGAGGACACATAATACTCAACATCATTTCCTCTGTAGGAGAACAACTCTGTGCTTTCTTCACTGATAATCTGTTGTTTCTGTTGTTCAAGTGGTTCTGGCTCACCTGGAAGACACATGAGAAGATTTTCAGAAAAAGGTGCATGTCAGAGAGGAAACACATCGTTAACAACACATTGCATTTTCAAGATACCCATTTCATGTGCCTCACATGCCAACTCCACTCTAATAGGCCTGCTTATAGTATGCTAATATAAAGGAAAATAAGATTGCCATTGTAACACACACAACTCTGATGGTGACAGTTGGAAAGGTTAGTGCATTGGTGTGCATCTGCTAGTGAAAAGTAACACCACAGTGAAGGGAGTTCTTCCATAATAGGGGGTTTGTTACACCCAGTCAGGAGACAGAAACTGCAAGCATTACAAAACAACACACAATTCTGATGGCTAGGAAAAGACCATTTTGAATCTGATGCATTCAAAGCTACTTCATTTCCCAGACAGTTTAATCTAGGCTCATGAGCAATGCAACTCATAGAATTGGTAATTCTTATACTCCATTGCTATTAGATAAGAAAAAAAAAAACGCATGGCTCCACCAGTCTGTGCAAAAACTATTCCTGTTCCTCCTGCCTTGACCAGTGCAAGTCAGAAGAGATACAGATGATGTAGCAGATCTGTCTCATTGTTGCCTACTGCCCTCATTCAAGGTTGCTTTGCCTAGTCATGTATTTCGTTATCATAGAAAATTGAATTAAGGGCATCTGAGACTATAATTTCTTTTATCAAGCTTTGTATGCTGGATTCACATTCAGTCTTCCCTTAAAACCTTCAATATTGTCATCAGTACCTCTTAATAAATGTCATAAATAATAGATATAAATTGTAAGGATTCTGAGGTGGGACCTCCTCCATTTCCTATTTAGTAAAGGAAAAACAAAAAGCACGGGGGAAATGACATGCTTACTGTCACATATAGTTTGGCACAAAGATACACAGAGCTAAGCAACTGGTGGAAAAAGGCAGCCTGGAGCTTCTGTTTCTCCTATGCCTGCCTACAATCTCCTTCACCTTTTGCTGCTTGCAAAGGTTCAGAATTTTCAGCCATCAGTCTTATTTTTTCTCAGGGGTTAGTAATTTTACCATAGAAGCCAGGCTGTAATTTATCATATACTGTTCTTTAAATCAGGATCTGCCAAGAAACCTTTGAATCAGCTGGAAAATGTTGCTTTGCTGGAGTATAACTGTGTAGTCCTTCCCCAAAAAATGTTTCCAAATTGCCATTTAAGGCACTATCACTACTACTGATTCATATCTGTTACACCGCAGAATGTTATCTTGGTTTTTTTTCTTTTCTTTACCTGAGCCTTCTCCACTGGATTCTTCCAGGAGCTCCTGCAAACTCAGTTTCCATTCCAAAGGAGCATCACAAGGAGTTACTGTAACTGCTAAGGGTGTATTGTCTTCCTCAACAACAACAAAAAACCTGCAGAAACATTAATGAACACATGATAGTATACGTTAAAAACAACCAACATATATTTAATTCAAAGCTTTGTCTGAGGTCAATCAAATGACAGGTGCTGTTTGTTACACTGTTTATTTACTACTTCTGTTTATGCACAATCTATACAGGTCTACCCAGAAGCAAATCCTAAGTAGGTGTAGGATTACAGCCTCTATGTGAAATATCTGATCATAGATAAATTGTGTCAAGAAGGAAGAGCCTGATACAGAATACAGATAAAAAATGAGGCCACCGCTTTATTACTAAGGCATAAAATTTAGTAATGCCAGTATAAACTGTGCAAGTTAAAGGAGAGAATCTGCATACTCATATTTTTAATGTTGCCAAGCTGCCCTGGGTTTTTTGGGGCCATTAGGCCTAGCCACCTGACCCTCAAGTGCCACAATCTGCAAACATCTGGTCAAAGTAGCTGAGGTGCACCTTTCCCCAAGATGCCCACACTTGCAGGATAGTCCCTTCCTCTGGTCAGTCCTTCTCAGGCTTTTTAAAATGTCTTCTCTCTTCCCCATCACTTTTGGGCCCAGTCTTATCTCCCTCCCTTCACATCCACTTGCTATGAAAAAGTCAGCATACAGATATAATTACAAGCTATGGTGGATGGAAAGTTTTAGAAAATATGTAAATAAGCTATATGAATTCAAGACTGCAGATGTGCCCTCCAGGGAAGGTGAAAAATATGTCACAATGGCATGGGGTGGGGAAATTCTTTCTAGTCCCTTTGATACCTTAGAAATTAGAAAAAGAGAGAAAAGGGAAGTCATGCCCATCTCAAGCATGTAAAACAAATTCCTTCATTTCTCAAAATTTGCAAAAGCACAACAAAATCAGATCTTTGAGGTACAAAATAATTACTTCTTTGTAAAAACCTAAACATCAGAAACTTCAGGTGGGTTGTTTGTATCTTTTTTTATCAATCAGACCATCCTTTTTATGCTTGTTCTCTATGTGCGTATGTCTGTGTGTCTGTGCCTGTATATTTCACAGAGGGAAAATATTCCAGTCTGTAGACTCCTACAACTCTGCTTGCCACTTTTGTCCCAGAAGTTTAGTAAATCCAAATACCTTTTAGGTGTTTCCCTGAAGAGATAGCTACTGACTTCAGCTCCATCTGGGAGTACTGATGAGTCATGGAAGAAGGTTTTGTCATGAATCTGCATCTGAAAAAGTTCTTCATCTCTTGTAGGCAATTTCTGTGTCCAAGAGTTAAATGGTAGGAAGAGGAGCAGGTAGGATGTGAAACAATGCATCAGGAGCATCCTAGAGAAATAGAAATTAGGTACATTATAAATTGTTAGAAAATACTATTACCACAAAAGCAATTTATGATTTAGAGCCTAGATCCAGAGAAAAGCTGGTAGAGACAGGTTACTGTGTTCTGTGACGAAATATAATAACTGCAGGACAATGGACATTCCTGTAATATAATTTCGATTTTAAAAATGTACCTCCGTTTCAACTATATCTCTTCCTACAAAAAACAAAACTCTTATTTTTGTTCCCGAAGTCAGATTTGTATAAGGAGAACATTAGAGAAAGCCTTTGGAATTATTTCACATATATCCCTGACACAGAATCTTGAGATAGCAAACATGGAAGGTAGAATAATTCTTTTTCACTCTCTGCCATGCTCCATTGCCATTCTAATAGCTAAATATGTTTTCAGCAACACTTATGCAGCAAAAACCTAAATATGGTCTACTAGAAGTGAGAAGCACAGGATTCAACAGGACTTGCTCCCTGGTAAGTATACATAAAATTGCTGCCTTAGAGATCTTTTCATAGAAATCTTGATAGTTATGACCTTTAAAAGCTGTAAATTGCTTGGGTCTAGATGTCCTTCTAGAAAGTCCTTCCTTTCTTTATAGCATTATTTATCCACTCATTTATTTGGAGACAGCTCTGTTTAGTGCCTATCATTATGTGATGTGAGTTTTGTGGATATGTGTAGAACAGGGCCTTTTAATGGTGTTTCCATTTCATTCCTCTTCCTAAAGGGAAAATGTGCTATCTGAACAGGAGGAATCTGTCATTTTCCATGTGGCTAATGAAAAAAGGTAGACCACATAGCAACGGGCAAGTCAGCAGATCATCCCTTAAACTCAGACTCTTGAAGCATCTTCCTATTTTAAAAAAATATTTTCAGAAGTCCATTTCTTTTTCAGCCACTCTGAGTAGAAACAGACAGTGTAGATAACCTGACATTAGTGCTGAAGGCATATTGGTGTTGTAGAGACACATTTCAGGCAAATTTTTGTATTTGAGGATTCAGATTTCAAAAGAATCTGGTTTTTGAGGCCTAAACACCAATAAGAAAACAAAGCAAGACCATTTGTAAACTTTGAGAGTTGCTCCGTAATTAAAGAATTTCCTTTTTTAATGACTGATTATCCAAGCTTTCTGTTTCTGCCTTTTCAGTGATCTGTTTCATCTTTTGGAAGCCACAGATCCTTAAACAAACCAGTAACAAAGTAAAACAAGAATTGCTAAGAATTTCTGGCATCAATAGGATGACCATAACAGAACTAAGACAAAAGAGTAAGATCAAGAAATCATAAAACTCAATTAGTAAAAACATGGAACATGGCCTTGTAATACATGACATGAATTTGAGGGTTAAACTTGGAAAACATATCAGTAACACTAGTTAGGAGCTAATAATGACACATAAGAGTACATAACAAAGGAAAGACAAGAATGAAATAGCATTGTTCCCGTACTGCAGGTAGTGAGAGAGTGAAACTGGTTTGGTTAAAGCTATGTATTAATAGCAGAGGCTACATTTGAACAAAAATACAAGTAGGTAATTTGTACAAAAAGAATAGAGGTAAAAATACTTGATAATCTGATCTACCAAACTAATCAGAAATCTGTTTCTGATTGTTGTTCCGTTTTTCAGGTGCAGTCAGTCAGTACAGTGGTGCCTCGCTTAACGAGTGCCCCGTTTAACGAAAAAATCGCATAGCGATGGCTTTGTTGCCATCGCTTTTGCGATCGCACAACGATCTTGCCTATGGGGAAAAATCGCTTTGCGATTTTTCCCCATAGGCACCATTTTCCCCCAGCTGAGCGGCGGGAGCTTTGAAGCCCCGCTGCTCAGCTGGTGGAAAATGTTGGCAGTGGGCTGCGGCCTCGGAAGGACCCCGAAGCCACCGTCCCCTGCCGACAATTCCCTTCCGAGCTCCGGGGACAGGCTGGGGGGTGGACCGGGAAGCTTGAAGCCTCTCCGCGCCGCCTACCCCGGCCATTCCCGGACTTCCGGAAGTCCGGGAACAGCCTGGGTAAGCAGCGCGGGAAGGCTTCAAGCTTCCCGATTCACCCCCCAGCCTGTCCCTGCCGCTTAAAGCCTCCTTGCGCCGCCTACCCAGCCCGTTCTCAGACACCTAGGTGTCCGAGAACAGCCTGGGTAGGCGGCGCGGGGAGGCTACCGGCATTGGAGAACAGGCTGGGGGGTGAACCGGGGAGCTTGAAGCCTCTCCGCGCCGCCTACCCCGGCCGTTCCCGGACTTCTGGAAGTCCGGGAACGGCCTGGGTAAGCAGCGCTGGGAGGCTTCAAGCTTCCCGATTCACCCCCCAGCCTGTCCCCGCCGCTTAAAGCCTCCCCCGCCGCCTACCCAGCCCGTTCTCGGACACCTAGGTGTCTGAGAACGGGCTGGGTAGGCGGCGCGGAGAGGCTTCAAGCTCCCCGATCCACCCCCCAGCCTGTCTCCGCCGCTTAAAGGGTAACCGCAGCGGCTACCCCAGCCATGGCCGGACTCTAGGGAGTCCAGCCATGGCTGAGGTAGCCGCCATGGGTCAGATCCAAGCCGCGGGGGGGAGGGAAAAAACCGGATAATCCGTTCCAGTTGGAACGGATTAACCGGTTTTCAATGCATTCCTATGGGTAATGGTGCTTCCCATAACGATGTTTTCACATAACGTTTTTTTTTCTGGAACCAATTAACATCGTTATGCGAGGCACCACTGTATTTTGTCTCTGAGTTAATCAGAACAATAATTGCTGATTCTCTCGTGATCTGAATTTTTCTGATCATGTTGTCCCTTAAGTGAACCAGTATGAGATCTTGGTGTATATTCTGAGTTATGATTTCCAATGTAATGCAACTTTCTCCCTGCTAAAACAAATCACTCCTTATGATAGGATTATCCAGATTAAGCTTCACTAAAAAAAAAATTAACCCGATGATCCACTTTAAAGACTCTTGTAGACAGATTTTTGGTTTGCATTAATAACTCGAATGAAAGTAGATAGGATCTTGTCTTAATTTACTGTAGCTAATTATCAGATTATTCCTCCAGCTAAAATCAACACATGTCCTATATAACATTCAGCCCTTATTGCTTATTCAGGCATGACACATAAGACATCATTTGGAATTTTGCCTGAAGAAGTAAGCAAGCACTATAAAGCACCATAGGGTTTTATTCATTTTCCAATATTGCACATGCAAGGGGACATTAAAGCTAAGTTATTTTCATATAGGGAGAGGATGATAACCCCATGTATGTTTTCTTTGGTAGAAAATGGCAATGCTAGGATCATTTGCTTTTCTTATCTGCTGGTGTTTTTAAGTTCTATGATTTTTGCCAAATATCAAAATAAAACTTTGCTTAATATACAAGCTGTTGAAAAATATTCCTCAGCGCTTTTATGGCTTTAAGTGAGTGAGTGACTCCCTAACTGCTTGTCTAATTAGCAAAGGGCAAACTTGCCTATCTCAGCTTCATTCTGGCTGGCAGGGGAAATGGAGGTGACAAAGAAAATCAGAAGGTAAAGAAGAGGAAGGAAACAGAAGGGAATACAGGAGTTAGAGCTGTTTTTCAAATTTAGTCCAAGCCGGACAAGGCAAATGGCTGACTCTGTTTTTAATGCAGCCACACATCACAAGCAGGATTGAGTCTCTATTATGAGCTAGGTGTCTATGAACTCTTGTAACTATGAAAATCATCTAATGTGTTCATGAGGAGGGAAGCTGCTTGGGAGCAGCTTCTGGAGTATCCCTTTGTAGGCCTGTCACACATGTAATGCACCACATTTAGTGGGGTTTCTAGAATGTACAGAATAGTTATGATACTGAAATTGGAGGAATACAGTAGTGATGTACCTTACAAGGGGAGTCTTCTTTTCTCCTCCTTTTCTTCCCCCATGTAACAAGACAAAAAGTCCATGTCCCGTAAGTAAAAGCTTTACGCAAAGGTAAAGAAAACATTGCGAATGCCAGAAAATGAAAGGACATGCAGGACAGAAAGGACATAGAGGGGCAAGATTTTTTTAAAACAAATCAGAAATACCTTAATCCATTTCAAAGTGGGTATAAAATACTATATATATTACAGTGACAATTGTAGTTGCACATTCCTAGGTTGAGTGGCAAAAATAGATTTAGCCTGCCTGAAAAAAAAATAGTTAAGGTTATCAACCATGAGCCACAGAGCTTTTCTTTTTATGTTGCTGTTATGTCCATAGCCCAAAGCACCAGTTAATCACAACTATAGTTTTCAGTTAAAGAAGCCAGAATTAGAAACTATAGTTTGAAGTTGGCTTGTTCCCCAACCACAAGTTGACTCAAGGCTGTGTTCAACCACAGACTGTCTATATACAATTTTGAGGACTAGAATGAGAAGTAGGTGGTGATGTGGGCTAAGGAGGAGGTAGAAGGGCAGCAGGAGGAAACAGAAAACCCAGTGGGGATGAGAGTGGGGTTAGAAAGGCCAAGAGAAAGTTGCTTTTCCTTTATGAGAGCTATTTTGCCATTTTTTATTCCTCAGACCATGGCAGTTGAACCACAATCAGCAGTGGTGGCTATTGCCTATAATTCCTTATCATATTAGGCACTGTGGCAGCTTTAAAGAAATCTTTTTTCACTAAACCCTCTGTCCTATCTAATAAAAGCAATATCCCAATCCGTTCTTCGGGCTGATTGCCTGCAAGCCATAAAACACAGATAATGGTTGTCTCATTTTCTTACACACACACACACACACACACACACACACACACACACACACACACACACACACACACACACACACACACACACACACACACACACACACACACACACACACACACACACACACACACACACACACACCCCTAATATATACTGTATATGAATCACATTGCTATCCATTTTAAAAGTGGATGATGCTTCACATTTATTTACAATGAACGGATGCGAATCTTTCTCTTCCTAGAAGGATTTTTTCTGTATAGTGGTGCCTCGCTTTACAATTGCCCCGCAATCTTTTTGCGATCGCAATTGCGATTACAAAGCTATGGTCTGAATGGGGGAATTTCGCTTTGCGATGATTGGTTCCCTGCTACGGGAACTGATTCTTCGCGAAACGATGTTTTTTGAACAGCTGATCGGCGGTTTCAAAATGGGCACCGGGTGATTAAAATGGCTCCCTGCTGTGTTTAGGGACTGATTCCTCACTATACAGGCAGCGACAATGGCCGCCATATGGAGGGTCTTCGCTGGACAGTGAGTTTTTACCCCATTGGAACGCATTGAACAGGTTTCAATGGGGTTTTTATTTTCGCTTTACGATGTTTTTGCTTAACGGCGATTTTCCTGGAACTGATTATCGTTGTTAAGCGAGGCACCACTATATAGTGGTTTTCACAACAGAAGTAGATAGTTTACGAGACTGCCATTAGAGACTGAAGATTTGTCTCTTTTTTTCACCCATGACTTTAAAAGATAGAATAAAAGTTTAAAGTGAAATAGCAAACACGGGTGTTATTTTTAAGATTATGAAAGTGTCCTCTACTACGACTTTCTTTTTTGTTCCTCTATTTCTCTCCTGCCCCCCAGAAGGCTCTCAATTTTCTAGTCTGTATTTGAGCATGAATGTAATGTCTGGTCATGTTCTATGATTCTGGACTATAAGTTTTGAACAACTGGAATTGTAAGAAGTATGAGTAGGAAACAAACTTATGTTCTTTATCTGGCCACATGGATATTGTGCATTTCCTATTGATACTGTGAAGGAAGGAAGGAATTTCTCACTGTAGCCTGTCCAATTTAAAAGAAAGCATTATAAGAACATATTGCTATAGAAGCAGAAGTGTTGCTGAATTTGTACTTAAAAATCTTGACATGAAAACTCTACAAAATGTGCCAACAAGACTGTAACAAAAATGGAGACAGGAACATAACAACCATTCACAGAGAATACTGTCCAGAGTATTGCTTGCAACATTTTTATTTTGCAAAATAAATATGAAACTGCAGAGACTGCTGCTGGGTGCCCTTTTGGGGCTGAAGTATCAACTTGAACTTATGCATCTTCTTCAGCAAGTCAAAAAGACAGCATACATATTAAGCTGTAATAGATAGGACAACCATCTCATATCAAAAAGCAATGAGTTTCTCTTATTATATCAAGCCAGAGAACAACACAAAGCAGAAAACTGACTAGCAGCACCATCTGAATCCAAATGATTTTGATGAGTTTTAAAAGGAAAGCTTGGGAGGCAGAAAGTTGCTCAGTGCAGATCACTAATAATGAAAACACAATTCTAGAGCTTTAAACATGAAATACTGAGAACAATATGCTAGAACTTTAAATGTGAAATACTGGCCACAAAACATGCTCATTTAGATACCAATAAGTGCACACGGAGAAAGCCAGAGAGTTCCAGAAAAACATCTACTTCTGCTTTATTGACTATGCAAAAGCCTTTGACTGTGTGGACCACAGCAAAGTATGGCAAGTTCTTAAAGAAATGGGAGTGCCTGACCACCTTATCTATCTCCTGAGAAATATATATGTGTGACAGGAAACAACAGTTAGAACTGGATATGGAACAACTGATTGGTTCAAAATATGAAAGGAGTACGACAAGGCTGTATATTGTCTCCCTGCTTATTTAACTTATATGCAGAATACATCATGCGAAAGGCCGGACTGGAGGAATCCTAAACCGGAATTAAGATTGCCAGAAGAAATATCAACAACCTCCAATATGCAGATGATACCACTCTGATGGCAGAAAGTAAGGAGGACTTAAAGAACCTCTTAATGAGGGTGAAAGAGGAGAGCACAAAAATGGGCTGAAGCTGAACATCAAAAAAAAAATAAGATCATAGCCACTGGTCCCATCACCTCCTGGCAAATAGAAGAGGAAGATATGGAGGCAGTGACAAAGTTTACCTTCTTGGGCTCCATGATCTCTGCATATGGTGATAGCAGCCACGAAATTATAAGACGCCTGCTTCTTGGGAGGAAAGTGATGACAAATCTAGACAGCATCTTAAAAAGCAGAGACCTCACCTTGCCGACAAAGGTCCACATAATCAAAGCTATGGTTTTCCAGTAGCGATGTATGGAAGTGAGAGCTGGACCATAAAGAAGGCTGACCACCAAAGAACAGATGCTTTTGGATTGTGGTGCTGGAAGAGATTCTTGAGAGTCCCCTGGACTGCAAGGAGAACAAAACCTATCCATTTTGAAAGAAATCAACCCCGAGTGCTCACTGGAAGGACAGATCCTGAAGCTGAGGCTCCAATACTTTGGCCATCTCATGAGAAGAGAAGATTCCCTGGAAAAGACCCTGATGTTGAAAAAGTGTGAGGGCAAGAGGAGAAGGCGTGCTCTGGTCCATGGGGTCACAAAGAGTCGGACATGACTAAAACGACTAAACAACAACAACAAAGTGCAGAGACACAGGGGCAATGATTTATTTTTCTTTTTTGGCATTTTCACAAAATATTAACCCATCATTTTAAAAAGTTGAATTCGTGGCATTTAAAAATTAAAAAACAGCCCTTCATGCATGACCTCAAAATCATAGGGCATAAGTATTCTGACTGATATTCTAATTTGACTCCATTTCCTATTCAGGATTTATTTTTAAATGCTTTAAAATACCAATACTTTCATCATCTCTTTTATTCCCTTCCAAGATAGCATGAGAAGCATTCACCAATTGATGTCCTGCGAACAAAACCTAAGAAAATTTTCACTTTACTTTCTGTCTGTAGGTCCTTGAGTTTGTAGGTCCTTGAGACCTGTAAAACAGCTACTACTTCCAGAAAAGTCTGGATTTACATGAAGTAAATGCATCTGGAATAAATAAAACTAGAAGTTTAACTACAGAGAGTTGAAAGTACATGATTGTAATTTAGTGGGGATAATTTCAAAGAACAGTCTGCCACAGGCATTTATGTGTTGCATTTCTTTAACTGTACTTGGAAATGCTTTTGTAGCCTTCAATTTCTATTTTTAAATCAGAAGACATACAGATTTGCATAAGGTACTCCGTTCCATATCTGATAATAAACTTACAGGAGACAGTTTAACTGTGTATTTGGGAAATCAAAGGGAACCATCTAGATCTGGTAACTTCTTGCTAAAACTGAAGTTTAGGGACTGCATATTATTTCATTAAACAATCTCTGGCTTGAGAATCTTAAACTAAGCAGTAGAAACTGCCTTAATAGGCACATCTTATAAAATCATTGTCTTGATAATAGTGTTTTTACAGAATGGGATTATTATATTTTCTTTTTTTCTACACATGTGTTTGGGGCACAGGAAAGAAAATAATCCTGCTCCTTTTTTAAATCATTCACATAACTTCATAACTTTAATATCTGCTCCCCCAGATATTAAAACATAACATAAGCTTTTAAAAATTAGTTTTAGGAGAAAGCTAAATTCACTAATTTGTTATACAGTGTGAAAAGTAGATACCATGGCACCCAGTCTCAATATCTGTATGATATAAGCAGTAGGTATAGCCTCCAAAATATATGTAGGATGGGCTTCAAGTTTGATGCTGACTTTTAGTGTCAAACCATGAAAACCCATTTAAATGAACCATTTTCTGGCTTTTCCCCACTGACATTCAATATCAATGATGCACTTTGGGTACCAATTTCAATGGTATCAGTTGGAAGATCCCACAGGGTACAAAAAAAGAAAATGACCAAGGAGGTCATATCCTTGGTCATGGTGTCCAATCCTGATGTATAGTAAGTGTGTAGTGTATAGAAAGTGTATATTACCGCCCAGTTGTATAAACCAAGGATATTTTGGCGAAGTTCCCACTATGAAACTGTTTATATGATCTGGTTAATTGGTACCTCTCTGCAAATGTGAAAATACTCATCATTTTGGAATATGCTATTTGATAGCCGGTGCCACTGTTAAAGACAACCTGAGGCTAGAAATCTGGGGTAATTTTCTCCAGAATAATCCCATGCTCAGGGCAATGAAGAGTATCAATGGAGTGTCCAGTTTCTTCAAAACATTTTCAAAATGCAGACTTGCCTGATTGGCATGACAAATTGTACAAATGGGGAAAATATATTTCTGTACTTCATAGTTAAAAAAAGAATGGTTCATTTAATATCAATGGATCCTTTTATTATTTTAAAGCATGTTGAAATGCTTCATAGATTTTAAAGGTTTTCTCTAGCAATTTAGCTCAGAATATGTTCTCCCATTTGTTGAGCAGATTATTATGACTAAGGAAATCACTTCATAACAAAAAAAAAGTCTTGAAAAGTAACAAAATATCTTAATGATTAGGTTTATTTTTCTAGTCTATCCATAAGTGGTACCAAGGGAGCTTGTGCTACTAAGATTTGTCAAAACCATTTATGGGAGCGAGGTTAGCTATACTGTACCAGCCAAGGGTCAAGTAAAACACCATCGAACTCTCTTGAAATGGTAGCTTACAAAGTAAAAAACTCTTTTTACCTCAAATGTGCCCTGTAATTATCATTTTACTATTATGTGGAGCAACCTATCTATTTTCTAGCAAAATGTTCCAGGTGCAATAAAAGTTTTAAAAAAAACTAGATATAAGAGCAACAGGTCCTTGGTTTCAAATCTGTATCTAGCATAAATATGTAAAATTGGTATTTCTGTGTTACAGTGAATGATCTTGTCTCTGCAGCAAAAGGGCTACATGACTGAGCAGTGCTAAATTATCACCCACCCCTTGAAACTACTCTCCCAAAAAATAATGATTCCAAGCTTTGCTATTCCTCCCAGCATAATTAATTTGGATATTGCACTCCATTGAAAGAAACGTGCAGAGCACAAGTCAGATGTTCTAGGGAAGTCAGATGTGGGTGGAGGAAGGGGTCCAGTGTCTCTCAGCCACAGGCTCCTTTGCTATTAAAACTGTACTTAAGACCACCCTTAGATGTCTGTGACACAGCATTTCTTTCATGTAAAGAAGCACTCAAAAGAGTTCGGAATTTAAATGTGAACAAGAAGCACTGTGTGGCCAAAACTAAACTTGCTAGTCTTATATATCTTGATTAACAGCCTCTTATCTTAATTCAACTGATCTGTTTACACAATCAGTTTTGTAAACACACTGACTTGTTTAGTCACTTCAAGAGGTTAATCAAAGCCTGAAACAAGATTAAAATAAATGGGAAAATGAGACTGGGTAAGCAGCTGCAAAGGCTGCTTCTTATAAATTCTGGAATGAACACAAGCATGGGACTCAGGCATCATCTTGACTGGACTGAGCAGAGCAGAGAGTGGTAGGATCCAGTTCCTGCTTCGAATCCAACAGTAACTGTTATTACGACCCACTGGGACTCGCTTTGAAACCAGTGTTTTTTCCTGGAGTTTTCTTTGGGAGCAAATAACTTTACAATTAATTGCAGATATGTGTATTTATTGTTTCCATTAATATTCTGATCTGACCTTTTTGATGTGCAAAGAAATGTGAAGGAATACAATTGGAAAAAATACATCTGTCCAGAAAAGTACACTAGACTTTTGCAAGAAATACCTGTGATACTAGATTCCTGCCAGCACCTACTCAGGAGGAGTATACAGATATCATACTTTGACTAAACTAATTCAAACAAATGGAATTAAAAATTAGTTGCAAGTAATTTAAAGCCCATAAAATTCAACAATATAACAACTGGATACAACAAATACATTTTTTAAAAAACTGGAAATTTATATAGAATTTCATTCTAATGTAACCTTTCAACAGATATTCCTCTTAGAACTTAAAATGTGTTAGCATTAGTCATATATCGTCCGTATTCATATTCAAGTGGCGACAGAAAAAGGACAAAATTCTGTACTGTCAGTTCAGTGAACAAGAGAACGTAACCTGTTATGTTACTGAAATATATCCATAACTGATTTCTGTGTTCCACAAGTATTCCATTTCTTTGTAAAAAATAAGAGAAGGCAGCACATCTTCTCAGACATCATTTGACTGAATTTCAGGAAAAAATACAAATAATTGTAGAATTATATAGTAAGTGGTTAACAAATGTACACTTGTTAGCCAGTTCATTTCCAAACGTAATTCCAAATGGTAGTTTTCATCTATGAAGACTTGAATGATTTAGGAACCAGATATTTAAGAAATTGTTCATAAGTCCATTTGTCTACTGTGATTGTAACTAGAGATTCTTGTTCCAATTCCACTACTGTTGGATCTGCTAGGATGGATAACAAGACTTTTTGGTGGCAGGTCTCTATTTGCATTTCAATATGCTGTCAACATCTCTTGGTCTACCATGTTTTTGGCTTGTTTTCCTCTTTCTCTGATTTTATTATCTTGCTATTGTTCAATTCTTCATTTGGTTAACTAGTTTTATGATTGCATGTTTCTTTAACTGATCCTAATCTTTATGTAACCTTTCCATAGATATTCCTCTTAGAATAAAATTGTGTAAGCATTAGTCATCTGTCCTCCTTAATGAGGAATTGAAAAGTAGGATATAATAATTTTCACTAATAAAGAAAATCTTTCCTAAGTGGATCTTTACCTTGATAATAGTGACCTAAGCTTCTGCATTCTTTTGCATTCCTTTTATTATACATAGGAACAACGTGTGTCTATTGTTGCTTTTATTGTTCTGCTTGCTACTGCTTTAGTTAGTATCACTACATTTTGATAGCATTTCTACGTGCTCATTATTGTGAGCTAGAAATCCTGAAAAATTTGGAAAAACTTATTGTTTGACAGCAAGACAGTGTTACTTGGATCACTTAAAATATCACAGGGTGTTAGCTATATTTATCCAGGCCAAAGGATTCAGTGAGCTGAGAAAAATGTTTATACTCTACTTTTTAGCACTTCCTTGTTGATTCCTCACCACCAACTCTTCAAGTGTTGATTGTGTGAACTTATATGTGCAGCAAGGGAAAGCTTTCTAAAATCCAATCACCATAACTCTTTGGAGATCTTCATAATCTTTACACCACACCCAGCATGAGTCTCAGGGACCAACTACAGAGCAGGAAAAAAGCAAATAGGTCTGCTCTGAAGCTGCATGTGCCAAATCTGGTTTCCCCAGGTTAACTGGCTTCAGCAAAAAACATGAGTCAGCAGAGAAAGGGAAGGAAACTGGCTCTCAACCTTGTTTGCAGCTTGTTAAATTAGCTCTAAGGGACATGGTGGTGCTGTGGCCTAAACCGCAGAAGCCTGTGCTGCAGGGTCAGAAGCCCAGCAGTCATAAGATTGAATCCACGCAATGGAGTGAGCTCCCGTCGCTTGTCCCAGCTCCTCACCAACCTAGCAGTTCGAAAGCATGTAAATGTGAGTAGATAAATAGGTACCATCTCGGTGGGAAGATAAAACGGCATTCCCTAGTCATGCTGGCCACGTGACAACAGAAACTGTCTTTGGATAAGCACTGGCTCTACGGCTTGAAAATGAGATGAGCACTTCCCCCTAGAGTTGGACACGACTGGACTAAAAATGCCAAGGGGAGCCTTTACCTTTACCTAAGTTAGTTCCGATCTTCCAGAGTTGCAGGAGGTGCAGTTACAGTAGAGCTATCTTAACTAGCTGAACACAAGACTAATTGATAACTTCCTCCTCTTTCTCTGCCAATTCCTCACTCTTTTTCCTTTGGTCACCTAGCTACTCTATTGACAGGGAAGTAAGTCTTTAAAAGGGAAAAAAATGAAAGAAAGGGAAGAGAAAAACAAACAGACCCAGGTATCAGGTTTGGGGAAGAGAGGATTCAAATGGCAGCCAGTTTCTCCACTGCTGTGCCTCTCTCACTGTTGCTGTAGCCAGGTAGAATGGCTTCAGACATGACAGGTACCAACCCCTCCACACTGACTGAGGGGATCACAGTATTGGAACTGATGCAAATGCATTTGCTGTCATAAAGTAGAAGCCGCAATGATGGAGGGGGAAACTGTGGTTTTCAGTGGGAGAGAATGGACTTCAAGGTGATTTGCATTGATTTGTAGTTCATGTAGTTCAAGGAAAATGAGGCAAATCTGAGTATCCCAATCCTGGAACATTTCCTGTATTAGTCAATGCAGTAATCGCCTTTGCCAGGCTGAGAAAATATTCTTTAACCTCTTTCACTTTTGTCAACTGAAAGGTCCTTTCCAGAACTGAAAATAATAGATTAGGAAAGTTCAGAACCAATCCACAATGTTGGCTAAGAATCTGTCATGGTCAGGTTATCCAGCAGCCATGGTACTGATTTATAATACTGTATTAAACTCTGTATTGTAAAACTCTTTGTGTGTTTCCACATGAAACAGCTCATCAGTCAAGGTACAATTTCAGTTGCTCTGTGCTTTTTACACTTTAGACCCAATCTAGCTGTTTGTTTTCCAAAGGTTTTGGTGTTGGTTTTGGTGTTTTAAAAATTCTAGTTATGTACTAAGAACTGTCTTCAAAATTGCTTTTGACCAAGGGATAATTTATGCACTAAATTAACAAAGCAAACAAACAAACACCAACAAAGCTTGTCATGGTCATTTATAAATGCCACAAGAGTTAACCAAAAGACAAATTATCAAAGCATTTACATTTGTGTGGCTGCTTTTTCAGTGTTTATTTGTCCATGGTAGGGGAAAGGTTAGCCTTTTAACTAGCTACTTTGAAAAAGAAAGACAGAGGGCATATAAACAGGCACGTAGGTCAGAGTGCCTCAGATGAGTGACCATGACAACAATCTGGAAAACTTCAGGCCCTCTGTGTTAACTGTGCCACCTCATATTTGAGATTTAAAGGTGACTTTTAAAGAGAAGTAAAAGAAAACAATGTATCTGCAGTGGTGGGGGGCAGTAATTAGTTCAAAGTTCAGAATCTTATTACTTTTGGAGCTGCTGGGGGATTTGGAGGACATATGTCGAGACTAGGAGGTGGGAAGTCTGCCTTCAGTTACTTTCCTGTTTTGCATTATTATTTCCAGATTAAGTGGGGGGTGTTGGAATGTATCTCAAGGGAATCCCAACTCTCAAAAGTAGGAGATATGCTGAGGATGCTACTGCCTACATCATGAGGTTTAACAAAGGTGTATCAGCTACCCTTAGATGGACATTACTCATTACTAAACAGAAAACATTGCAAGTTTGGGTGGTGTATAAACAAGATGATAAAGACAAGTAATATTTTATTACTGACTGCAGTTTTCTCCAGAGACGTGAAGCATTAGATGGCATGATTTCAGCTTTTAGATATTGTGCAATACATTAAACAACTGATACCTTGCCAAGAATTTTTTTTAATCAAATAACATGCCATTTTCCAAATTTACTGCAGAAATGTAGTTAGAAAGGAATATGGGCAGAACTGGTATGGTGTAACTACTGATCCCCAAGAATTTATTTTTTACTTAAGAGCACAATCCTTACTAGCCAACATGCCTGAGGATCATCTGCAGTAGCATTAAGTCAGGTTAAACTGTGTAGAAGCTAAGGGGTGTAGCAAATTACTTAAGACTACCCTTACCTTGCCCTAATTATCCATCAGCATAGCAGTTCTGTCCTCGACTAACTTCCACTGGCAGATCTTAGCCGGGAGAGCAATTCTGCTGGCAGATGCCTCTGCCCCCAGTTCTCTACAATCAGCCAGGACAAAAAGGTTCTAATAACACAAAGGCATTTCTGTCACTTTAAGAAGATCTGCCAACAGAAGAGGTTTTTGGCTATTTGTAGCAGAGCAGTAACTAGGTTATTTTCTACCCGAGGAAATAAAATAAAATTCTATTCCCTATAATTTCATAGTAGTTATTTTGGTAGGAGGACAAATCTCTAAATAATGAGAAGCAATAATAATAATAACACAGTGTTTATTTTAATAATAACTTCTGCATACTTAGTCAACTAATGCCTATGATACTTCTTAGTTTCCAATCATTCAAAAGTATCACATTGCTCATATACTCTCTTTAAAATGTTTTAAATACAGGCATGAATGGATTTATCAGCCTTAGTCACATGCCTCTACTGTTAGTGGTATTTGATAAAGATACCATTCTGCATTAGTACATGTTGCATTGCTTTCGCTGCACATTTACTGTTTAGCACCAATTGCTTGGCACGCAGGTCATATTGTTCTCTTTGGTTCAATTAGAATCTCTAAGGCTTATCCAGTTGTTTCCTATCCAAATAAATTCCCCATACAGTTCTGCATAGGAGATGCTCTTGCTCACACTTGAGTTCTACACATAAGCAAGAAGCCTGAGAAGGAACAGGGTTACAGACTTGTTACTTTCCATATGTAGAAAGTATCAAAGGAGAAGAGAGGGGCTAACCACTTTTCTCTAGGCAGGTAGGGAATGATGAACATGTCTATCTTGATGTGCCTTTTTCTTAATGGGATGGTGTGCTTTGTATATAATACCTGTATATATATATTATGGCTAAGATCTGCCAGTGGAAGAGTTAGTCGAGGACAGAACTGTATATTACTGCCCATTTATAAAGATGGGGAGAAATTTGTTTGATTCATGTTTAATAAAAATCTTACTTGCTTTTGGAAATCTTGAAATGGCATGCAAACAGAGACTTCAAACGTTCAAAACCTACAGTTCTCCAACTTTGCAGTGCAGTTAAGTTTTTTTTAAAAAAAAAAAAGGCATGAAAATCATGTAAATTAGCCAAAAGTACCAATGTACATATATTTAATTCACGGCCATTTTCCTTTAGAAGCAATGGCTTTAATCAAGAATGAGAAAGTGCACATAACTGGAAAATAATGTGCATGTCTGCAGTAATGCCTCCTAAATTTCACAATAAAAACCATGCAGCACTCATTTTTAAGAATTGTTCTCAGTGCTTTGAGATAATACAACTTCTATTTTGCTGGCTATCTTTCCTTGGTTTCATATGTTGTAGAATTTTTATTAGAGATGGAGGTATTCGTATTCATATATCCCCACACAGGTGGAAATAACAAAGGTCTGGCCCCATGAAGCTGGATTGTCCACTCACATTTTCTCGGCTACTGCCGGCTCCATGGTGCCTTCCTATTGCTCCGTTGTCTGCAATCGTTGACCTAGTCCTGGCAGGAGGTGGGATGACAAGCCTCTCCGCTAGGTCGGAGAGTGACTAATCCATTGTGGAAAACAGCACAACAGGAAGCCACCACGGAGCCGGCTACAGCGGTGAAATCGTGAGTGGACAGTCGTTATTTCTACCTGTGTAGGAATATTCGTATACCAATACCCCCATCTCTAGTTTTTATTATTTGTTCCTGGCCTAACCTTTGCTTTATGTGCTGTCATTAATTTCTTCCTTTGAATGCATCATAAACCACCTAGAAAACATTCGACATTGGGCATTTTGTGCCCACTTCTAGAGGTGCAATATAAAAAACCCACAAATTCCTTATTCATTTACGATCCTTTTATCAGTACCTTTTATTCTTTCTCAGTTGAATCGAAAACTGCATGGTGAAAATGATGGAAAACTGGAGCAATTTCTGTCTCTCTGTATAAATTCTCTGTTTTCCACCAGTGATAACCTAGTATGTTTGGTATGAGTTAATGCTTCAGGTATTCATTATCAGTTATAGCTCCACCTATTGACAACTAAAAAGCCTCACAAAAATTGCACTCTAACAAGCAGATGGGAAATGTATGGCCCTCTAGCTGTCATCCTTTTCCAGATTTTTCTAAGTACTAAGAACTCAGAAGTGGTTTACCATTCTCTTTTAAGGGCACATTGGGACTGGGAGCTTGCTCAAGACCACAGCTGAGCCAAAATTAGGAAAAAGAAAACCCATCTCTACAGATGAGGAGACATTTTATTTCAATTCATATTTTTAATAACAAAATTTACCCAAATTTGCAACACGTAAATCTCAGAAAAGCAAAACTGATAGATTTGCCCATACTTACATGAAATTATTTGTCAAACTAATTTGGAATTTAGTCTTTTTTATTGATATTTTTGAGAGGAAATTTCTTTCTGTGAGGCAAACAAGGATATATGCTCATTGATGTTTTCAGTTAGCATTCTAAATATCTTTGGCTATCTTAACCAATATTAGAGCAGATAAATTGCATTAGATGATTCTCAATTTCAATATACAGTCATACCTCAGTTTACGAATGCCTTGGTTAATGTAATTTTCAGTTTATGAAGGAAAATCCATTGAAAATAATGCCTCGGTTTACAAAAAAAAAAAAATCGCACTACAAAGAAAGTTTCCCCAGGATGCATTGTGCCTGGAGGTTTATAGTGCTGCCCCCGTTCCTATGGCAAATCGCATTTCGGTTTACAAATCTGTCACATTACGTAACATCCTGGAGAACGCATTAAATTCGTAAACCAAGGTAAGCCTGTAGGTGGATTTTGGCAGTTTGATTGTAAATAGACCACTGTAATATACATCTGAGCTAAGTAAGAAACAAGAATGTTTCAACTTTGTGACAGCATAGCTATTTTGTAAAATGATGCCATAACAATTATAAACCTCTATAATGACCTGGTACCCTGTTGTTTTGTTTAATTGATGTGAAGAACTTAACTGTTACAGTTTGTGGGAAGAGGGGAAATCTCTCAGTATCACACCACTTCTTCATCTATCCCTTCAAATATAAAACATTCAGCTAGGAAACCAATCACTTTCTCTTTAAATCAAACACAAATGTAAATCAAATACAGTTGCTGAAGGTACATACCTGTCCACAATGATAGGATAAGGTAAGACAAATGGAGCTACTGTGAATGTCATCATTATACTGTAATCTAAAAGTGCCTTTGGGGAGAAAGTGCTCCTAAATATTTCCAAAAGCTCCAATATTTTAAAATTCCACATAGTTCAGAACACTGTGGCTGTTATTTTTATTTTATAGCACAAGAGCAGTGGCCATGCTTTGTGTTGCTAGCAAATGTCAAAGACATAGCTTATACAGCACAAAGAGCAGAGGATTCATTTGTGCGTATGGCAGGAGCAGGTCAGTGGCACAGAGGGAAGCGAACCAGATTTTTGTGTCTTTAGGTACTGATTCCACAAGCCTACAGACAAGCAAAGGAGAAATTGTATCCAGTTTTACCACAAATGATCAAGATGAAAATAACAGTAAAATTATGTAGATGACTATTATTTAGAAAGGTATTCATCGTTAGTAGGACTAGCAAAATTTGACTGAGAGAAAGTGGTATACTGTATATAGGTTTTGATATATCATTTAAGGGCCATCAATTTTTATGCTTTTTAGACAAGAATCAATTGTGCTCGGTCTTATATGAGTAACAGATTAATAGATTCTGCTATCTGTAATGTAATACTGTATTATACATTACAACTTTAATTAGGCTAAATAGATATTATAACCAAACTCACAAACTCCCTTAAGTATTAAATACTGTCAATTAGTTGACTGTACTCAGAATCCATGTGGGACACAGATAATGATAATGAAGGTTGGGTTTGTAAATGTCATTTACAAGTTTTAGATAAGTATAGCACAACAGTATACAATACTGTTGGTTTTTATCTCCAGCAAGCTGGGCATAATCTACTAATTTTATTTATTTATTTATTTATTTATTTGATTTATACCCCGCCCATCTGACCTAAAAGGCCGCTCTAGGCGGCTAAATGTTCCCACTGTCTGTACACTTCTTCTCTGGAGAAAAAAGGGCTCCACAACTTCGTTAGTACTAAAAGAAAGAAGAAAAGAAAAGAGGGACCAGTAAAGTTGAGGAGAGAATGTGCAGTTCACAATTGCAATGTAAATAAGAGGGCAACTCTTGTGAAGTCTATTTCTACTTGGATTGTCAGATCTCCACATCAAAAATTATTATGTCCCATTTCCAAGTGAATTTACAGATTACTTTTAAACACAAACATGCATATAAATGTGTGCACTTCCAGATGTATACATTGCATGCACTGTAGCAACATGCATGTTTTCCTCTATAAAATGTTGCTTTTTGTGTATTTCCAAATCTGTACATGTGCATTCTGGTGCAGCTCCTTCTGAATTTGCTCTTTCTGAGCATTTGGATGTGGAAGGTGTAGACTTGTGATCATGATTACAATATAACTTGTAGTTTGTCCAAAGAGGTCCAGATAACTTAAATGCAGAAAAATTCAGACCCCAATGAAATTGTCACCCATTCCTAATGGGTGCCATTTGATATGTATTCATTTGTGACCAATATATACAATCCACTTTTCATACAATAATGGAACTGGTTATATTTTCCAGACAATTAGTTTTCCAGTTTCATTAGTCTGTGGAACGCCATTGGTATTTTCCCACAAAAACCATGTAACCAGTATCTGTCCAAAAATGTGCACATCCAAAAATATTTTTCTATTTGGAAGCAACATGAACTAAGATGTCATTCTTAATTGTCAAACAGAGCTCTCTCTACTTTTCTTGGTCATGACCACAGCTACACTTACTCACAGCACTGCCTTTCCCGTACAAACACACACTTCATGCATTTTTTTTCTAGAGTCATCCATCTAAAATGTAAAACCAGGCAAAAATCCCCTCTCCCCATTCCTCTGTGATTTTAAATAGATCAGAAGAAAGCACAAGTGTTCAGATCCATAAGGAAATCAGTGATGAGTCAAGATGGAAGGGCAACACATTAGAGAAAGTTAAGATATTAATGATTAAGCCCTTGAAAAATGTGCTCAACTCTCAGGTGAAACTAGGAGACAGACTGGGTACCCATTGGTAAGCTATTAGGAAAGAAAAATTGTAAAGGTATTATATAAACAATGAAGGGAGACATCAGTTCTGAAGGCATTCATAATGAATACCCATATCCATGTAGTCGAAGAAAATCCTTTGGCAAGCCACCAAGAGAGAGAAAGAAAGAAAACCAGGAGGAAGGAAAAATGGAGAGATTCAGATTGTGCTAGATTTACACAGATCCTATTGAAGTAAATTAGATACGTATTAAGTGAAGCCTAATTTGTCTCAATTGGTCTCTGTTCAACCTCTGTTCAACTAATAGGCAGAGCAACCCTGTATGGGACTGATAGGGTGTGATGTAACCTAAGAGATCTGTGGGTTCACATTAGTGAAGGTGGGAGAATGGATGCATATTTTTTATCAATAAAAAAAATCCTGGTTGTAATAGGGAAAAATTAATTACATCAACTCCATGGCTAGCATATGTAACAGGCCCAAATCCATCTGGGAAAATGCAGTTGTTTTGTCCTCATCCCAGCAATGGAACATCCCACTTCAGTGTTTTCCACTTGCTACCACTGGTTGGGCAGTTGCAAGTGGAAGCCCTTCTACCTGAGTGCTATGTGGTCCTATGCTGTCACTCGTCTTTATTAACAGAGGACCACCTCTATTTCTAATCTTTTCCAGACATCAATGGGGGCAGGGGTAATTGTTCATTTAGTTTGGATCTTTTCCAAGTATTTAAAATTTTTGCCATAATAATAATAATTCTGAAATTAATACATCAGCCCTTTAAGCAACAGATTACAGGCTTCCTTCCCTTTGATTTTCTGCCCTATGGCTTCACCCTCTTGACCCCGCCACAGTTGCATGTTATTATCATTCTTGAGTTTTGATTTCCTCCCTTGGGTTGTTCATCAAATACTTCTCCTTGTAGTGATATTCCACTAAAGTTCTGTAAAATAGTAAACTATCTCCTCATGTTCCATATTGTTTTCAAGAATCCTTTCACTTAACTTGATTCTTGCCTAGTAAAAAAATACTGAGAATTAAAAATTCATGGGATGGGTCTAGCCATGCACACAAGTCATTTCTCAAAGTCAAGTCACTCCCTTGCAATCAGAAACAAAAAATTAGTTGTTGGAGGTGAATTAAAAAGTGCCCTCTTCACTGTGTCAAGACAATAGTACAGCTTTAAAA
The DNA here is from genome assembly GCF_051106095.1 of Pogona vitticeps. Classification (NCBI taxonomy): domain Eukaryota; kingdom Metazoa; phylum Chordata; class Lepidosauria; order Squamata; family Agamidae; genus Pogona; species Pogona vitticeps. Next base: position 30,596,255 of record NC_135787.1, read on the forward strand.
CATCACTTGCTGATTGTTCTCCAAATGGAAAAAGGGTAATAGCCCCCTTAGCAATTTTCTGCTAGAAATCTTTCTATACTGGCTACTTTTTTCCCTCCCATAATTTTGGGATAAACAGCAAACAGTAAACTAAAATATTCAACAACAAACCAGCATCCCTGCAACTGTTCTTTTAAAAAAAAAACTCTCAGAAATAAAAACAGCCAGGTTAAGTATGCTTGTGTAAACATGTAAGTGATAGATTAGGCCAGTGGCTCACAACCTTGGGCAATCCAAGTATTCTTGGACTGCAACTCCCAGGAAACCCCAGAAAGTACAATTTGTGGTGAACCCCTAAACTCTGACTCTGCAGTCAGATACCTAACTCACTGAGCTACCCAGCCAGTATAGGCTTTTTAAAACCATTGTTATTTCAGAAACTACACACTGGATCTAAGTATTATGGATGTGCTCCTTACTCTTCTCAAAATACAAGCATGAACAATGCACTTTGTGATCTTCTTGTAGGTGATGGATAACTCAATTTATGGTACAGTTTGAGTCAAAGCATTAAGATTTGACCTTATTTCAATCCCTTACAAAATCAGTGTGATTTCTAAAAGCCTAAGTACAAAAAATCCACCTTAAATATATCCAGCTATTTACATGGGGTATTTGCTTTCAAAATAATGTAATCATAGTTGTAAGTAACAATGTTGGCACCCAGAGAAAGAAGCACTATTTCTCATCCACTCTGCCCTGAGACGTGAGTGTAGGACCCCCATGAAAAAAGAGGAGGAGAATGTATATCCATCCAAAAGCTAAAAGAACGTCTATGCTTTAAAAAAAAAAGTAAATAGGATTAGGAGGTATTGCCATTTATTTTCCTGACTTTCACTAGTAGAGTCATGTCTATATTTTGGTGCCCTCTAAATTTTGGTGCCTTAGGGTAAAGCCTCAGTTGCTCCACCAGGCTTACAGCCTTGAACTTTCCAGGCAAAAAACCATCTTGCCATGTACTTTGGGGACATGCTGTCGAAGTACACCTGGGTTACAACCCAAGGTTGGAAGCCACTGGGTTAGGCAGTTTAGCCTTTATTCAAAAAGGAGCCCAAAAAACCTTAAATCATATGACAAAAGGTGCTTCCAAATGGATGGATCTATCTCTGCCAATCAAAAGACTATGCATAGCTATTTTATCTTTCTCCATCTAATGGATTTTGTGTAGTTCGAAAATAAAGACAGAAGAACCTGCAGGAAAGCATAGGAGAGTTACAAATGGAAGATTACAATGGACCTCTCTAAAATTCTGTGAACAGGGCAGGATAAGTGCTCAGTAAATGCTTTGTGCAGAAACACCCCAAGCATTTGTTTGTTTATTCGCTTGTTTATTTGTTCATTCATTTTCTGAATTTATGTTCTGCTGTGTGGTTTCATTACCTTATTCTCTTTCACTAAACTCTTGATAAGAATAAAAAACATTTGGCTTTTTAGAAAAGGTACTGTAAAGGATACTGAAATGCAGAGTTTTAAGGAGCTTTAGATACCAGTACCACAGCATATTATACATGCAAATGAAAAGCATTAGTTTCCATATAATATACCATTCACTATAGAACTTTATCATTTTAAAAAATCAAGTAATAAAGATAATCCTGAAGAACCAGACTTGAACTAATTTACTATAAGAGAGAACAAGTGAAAATACATGTTTCTTTTTTTATTTCAGTCCAAATTGCCCATGCAGGTTGTTGTCCATGTTATGAACACGGAATAAAATACAACAGACAACACGAACAACACAAATAACAAAAATACGTGTTTTTCAAAAAGCAGCCCAAACTATTATCATGAAATTAAATGTTTTCTGTTCACCAACTACATTAAGTCATGCTGCTGCTGTTAGCTACAATATAAAAGGCTGCAACAGCTACAGAGAAAAAATAATAATGGGATGCTAAATATAAATTTGTAAATACATTAATTAATTGATTGATCTACCTCTTTTTTTAAAAAAAGCTGAGGAATGGCATGATAATACCTAGTTAGTAAATTAGAGTCAGCTTTCACCAAGATTTAAGATTTAAATAAAATACTGAAAATACCTTCTTAAAGGGGTGATACAATTTTTTTTAGGCTTTTAAAACTAACGTGTTAATAGCTTTAAATGAATTCAGTCAAACAAGGTATGCTTTCCCTCTTAGAAGTTGTTCTGTAACAGAAGCTAGAACCCAGATGTTCTGTGGTTAAAACTATCAATTTGTTATGGGGAAACCCGACAAAAATGAAACATGCCACTAGCACGCCTTCATCTAAACTGAAGTAAGATTATTTTTTTAAAAAACTGGCAGACAAAACTGAAAAATTTGTCTTCATTATCACAATGAAGTGTATGCTTTTACAAAACAAATTTCTTATCATATGTTTTCCAGAACATATTAGGCACATTTTTTAAAACGAGGGAGTAGCAAACAAACTTGTGCTTCAAGTATGTTTTATAAGTAATGGTCCAACATCTTTCCCTTCTAAAGATGCATCTACCTGACAGGGATTGTGGCCATTAATTTTTGTGATTTACTTTGCTAAATTATCCCATTGTCTCAGTGGAACAAGTGGGAAGGAACAAGCAGCCACAAAACATTATATCCTGTATCCTTTATCTTGTCCGTAGCCACCATCTTGATTTTTAGATCTGTTGTTTTCTTATAGAGATATATCTTTTATATTTTTGGTTTGGGTAGGATTTGGCCTTTCTCTGCATGTTTACTACTGGAAACCACCCAGAGTAGTGACAAGGCTACTAGATGGTGTGGTATAAAAATGTAATGTAATTAATAAAACATGATAATTTTTCAAATAAAGGCAGGTACAATTTCTGCATGTTACTCTAAATATGATACAGGACAAATGACAAACTAAAATGGATGGGGGCACATTATCATATATTTCAAGAAAATAAAGTATGCTTGGGCTTGGGCAAGACTGAGAACAGAGACGCGATACAGGTCTTTAATGGTTTTGCAGATTACCATTTCTCATCTTCAGACACACTGACAATATAGAGATCAGGTGCAGTAACCTGAAGTAACCTAACAATATTGTCTCTAGTTCTAATCTGTCTCTTTTTAAAGAAAAATAGTGCAAAACATAATATTCTATTGTACTACAATTATTTTTCAATGCCAAATTACCAACCTCAAATGATATGTATGCACTAGAGATAATGTTGCTGGTATGTGCCACCACATCACTTCTCCCTTATGCTCACCCTAGGATTTTCAAGGTAGGTAAAATGTTCAAAGAGTGGTTTACCATTGCTATCCCAGTAGATTTGAACTGAGATCTCCTGCATCCTAGTGCTATAACACTCTGCCATCTGTACCTCATTGACTTTCAGTACTGCTAGTAGAGCATACTTGAAATGACAAATAATCACTGCATTCTCCTGGCCATTTTTCTTCACAGAACTACACTAAACAATCTCTAGGTACCACAAGAAGAACCATTACATGCACACCAGTGTGTTCATTGGCAGGCTTTATTAATAATAATAATAATAATTTACCATCAAGTCAATTCTGACATACAGCAACCTTTTAAGGAGTTTTTCCAGATAGAGAGTACTCAGAAATGAATTACCAATCCCTTTTGAGGAGGGCATCCTGTGATTGTGCAGCTTGCCCAAGGCCACACAGGCTAGCTCTCCTGGGATGCACAGTGGGGAATTGAATCCCTAAACTCTGACTATGCAGTCAGATACCTAACTCACTGAGCTACCCAGCCAGTATAGGCTTTTTAAAACCATTGTTATTTCAGAAACTACACACTGGATCTAAGTATTATGGATGTGCTCCTTACTCTTCTCAAAATACAAGCATGAACAATGCACTTTGTGATCTTCATGTAGGTGATGGATAACTCAATTTATGGTACAGTTTGAGTCGAAGCATTAAGATTTGACCTTATTTCAACCCCTTACAAAATCAGTGTGATTTCTAAAAGCCTAAGTACAAAATTTCCACCTTAAATATATCCAGCTATTTACATGGGGTATTTGCTTTCAAAATAATGTAATCATAGTTGTAAGTAACAATGCTGGCAACCAGAGAAAGAAGCACTATTTCCCATCCACTCTGCCCTGAGACGTGAGTGTAGGACCCTCATGAAAAAAGAGGAGGAGAATGTGTATCCATCCAAAAGGTTAAAGAACGTCTACGCTTTAAAAAAAAGAAAAGTAAATAGGATTAGGAGGTATTGCCATTTATTTTCCTGACACTCACTAGTAGAGTCATGTCTATATTTTGGTGCCCTCTAAATTTTGGTGCCTTAGGGTAAAGCTTCAGTTGCTCCACCAGACTTACAGCCTTGAACTTTCCAGTCAAAAAACCATCTTGCCATGTACTTTTGGGCTTTAAGTTTTAGACTTCACGTTCTTCACACTGGTACAATCCTGATAAAGTGATGTTTAATCCATGAAAACTCGTTTATTGTGTGATTTTTTTTTAGTGGTCTATAAAAGTATTACCTATTTTCGCATTTGGATTTTAGCCTCAAATTTAGTTATCAGTAAGTTTAACTTTAGTTCTGCTTACTATATTAATATTTACATGGTTAGACTGACTACTTCACAAACTATAATATTATGACAACTGTTACTGCCTTGGCAAACAAATATTTTGGGACAAATGCCAAAATCCCACAAGCAGCATGGATACTCTTAATGCAACCTGTGGGATTCTGGGAGCTATGGTCCAAAAGGGTAACTTTCCCAATTTCAAATGATTAGGCTTAGAACTTATATGTTAAGATAGCATATAGGGAAAAAGTTATTAAAAGAACTGCTCAGAGTGGGCTATATTGAATGCATATGCAAATATTTAATCCTTCAAAATCACACATTTCTCATTACGAAAAAATTGGAACTTGGCACCTTGATTATGTCACGCTTGTTTGTTTTTCCATTCTTTGTCCTCAGTTATTTAAACAACAACAACTCCTGCAGGAGTTGTGCACTTTCAAACTCATGATGAGGTTCAAATGCCTACATTAGATAGATTGTAGGTAGATCTGTCCATAATCATTTCTGAGATGATCATGAAATAGGAACATGTATCTTGTCACCATGGGAAACATTCATTTGGCTTGACACAAAGAAAATGGCAAGAGAAAGCACATGTGGGCATGTTCTAGATCTTTCTGTGTATTTCAGTGGCATAATTTACTGTATTTTTTGCTCCATAAGACACACTTCCCCCCAAATAGAGGGGGAGAAAGTATGTGCATCTTATGGAGTAAATACAGTAAAAAAAAGAGTTCAGCCACCACCACCCAGAAGCCTCCCACTGCCATGCTGGGAGGCCTCTGAACTGGCACCAGAGACTGCTTGTTGTTTGGACCTCACCATTCTGCACTGCTGGCTTTCCAGGGTCTGCTTCCTGCAGCCTGCCTGGAAAACCAGCAAGGCCAATAGCAGTAGGGAATGAAAATAGGCAAGGACCAAAGGGGAAAAAAGAGTGATTCTAGAAAAACCAGGAGAAACCACAAACACAGTTCCCCACTTAGGCAGTTGATTTTCCCACATTTGGGGAAATCATAGGGGTCAGCACATCCAAAGTGCAATAGATGAGCCTTACCCTGGGAAAACCACTTTTACAATAATGGTATCTCCCCTGCCAGGTATGAGTTGGAATGGCCCCTGAAAATTCTTCCCCTTTCTGTGCCCTATCCCCCAAAGGCATGGCTGCAACTCCTGATCAGAGCAGGGCTGCACAGCCCCAGTCCTGAAAGAGGCCAAGAGACCTACTCAGTATTTTGGGGTGCCCCACAGGACCCCCATCAGGGACTGGAATGTTCCTCCCACAATCCTCCAGTGCACAGATATTAGCATACCTAATACTATATGCGGGGAAGGCAGGGAAAGCGGGGAAATTCAAACTTTCAGTTAGTGAAGAAGCTGCTTGTCTGCCTCCTTGCTAGACCAAGCAGTTAAGAGAGCTGGGAGAGAGAGTCCTGGGATTGCCTGGTATTGTCATTTTAAAATGTAAAATTTCGTTTAAAAGCTGCTTGTTTTGGGTTAAACCATACTTGGGTGAAAAGGTGCTCCGTTTGAGTTGAAACCTGCTTGCCTGGGAATCGTTTCAGACCAGCGCCAATCAGCTGTTAGGTGGGGAGAGGGGAGGGGGCAGGAGCAGAGAAGAGCACAAAATGGCTGCCGGCTGCCTGCTGGTTTTTAACTGTTTGGGGCTCTTTTTTGACTGTTCTGGGGTCTACCAAGGCACTGTGAAGAGCAAGGCTCAGTCTACAGTACCTGGTAATTGACTTTCTTTTAAGTTTTTAAAACTTTCTGACCTTTTTTCCCCATAAGAATGCATTAATTAATTTTCAATGCATTCTTATGAGAAATTTGGATTTGACTTGCAAACTTTTGGGATGTGGTGGCGCTGCGGGCTAAACCGCAGAAGCCTGTGCTGCAGGGCCAGAAGACCAAGCAGTCGTAAGATCGAATCCACGCGATGGAGTGAGCTCCCGCCGCTTGTCCCAGCTCCCGCCAACCTAGCGGTTCGAAAGCATGCAAATGCGAGTAGATAAATAGGGACCACTTGGGTGGGAAGGTAACAGCGTTCCGTGTCTAAGTCGCACTGGCCATGTGACCACGGAAAGATTGTCTTCGGACAAACGCTGGCTCTATGGCTTGGAAACGGGGATGAGCACCGCCCCCTAGAGTCGAACACGACTGGACAAAAATTGTCAAGGGGAACCTTTACCTTTACCTGCAAACTTTTCAACTACTTCTGGGCATCTAATAGAGAATGTATTTCCAAAGGGTGTTGCAGCAAGGAAACTAACTGTGCCTCGTGACTTCTAACTGGATTACAGTACCTGCTTCCTGATTTCAGCTATTATAGTTTGTATTCAGTTTGTTTGGCTCATCAAGAACATTGTTCATGGCTTTGTGTGGCCTAACCAGTTGTGCTTTGCATGCTACAAACATTCAATTATGTCAGAAAATGGAGATTTGGTCTTATGCTGAGCATGTGCTACTGCTGGTGAATGGGATCAGGTTAAGCTTTGTGTTGCTGTTCTTTTCCATAACCCAAAGTAAATAAGGAAAACCAGCTGTTAAATAGTTTAATTCCACTATTTATCCTCCACACAACTAAAAGGGACCTCTCAATGCAGTGCCAAATCAGACAAACCATTTCTAACTTAACATAGGCTTGAGCTGTAGCTGGGCAGAGTTGCACAACAATCTCATCTGTCATTGAGACATTTCTATAAGCATGGGGAGGAGGTGGATGAAAGGAAATGTAAAATATAGGTAGCGTTGTATAGGTCCTATCACTGGCTGATAATGGTCTATATGTACTTGAATTAAATTTATGGTACACAAATTTATGGTACATAAACTAGAGTACACAAAGCTTTAAGTCTCTCCATTTGTTAATGACAGTGGTAATGGTTCTTAATGCCACTGTTGACTGCTGTTCACTTTACATGGTTCAAATGTTATTCTGTTTATTAAATATTTTATTACACTATTTGGTTCAGAATATATTTTCCCTATTTTCCTCCTCTAAAAATTATGTGCATCTTAAGGTCCGGTGCGTCTTATGGAGCAAAAAATATGGTAATTCTTCAGTCTGCCATGTTTTCTATCAGGTGAATACGATACCACTTCTATGGAAAGTGGGCCATTGAAATGAATAGAACTTGTCAATCACAGCTAAATTAACCCCTATTGAATAAAACATATCTCTTCTAAGTAGAATTGGCACTGCCTTTAGCCCACAAGAAGCCACCTTATACCTAGTCATAGTCATTCACTTAATTCAACATCATTTGCAATGATTGAAAGTAGACCTTGATGCTTTCAGACACGACTCTTTGAAACAAGTCTGGTCATGCCAGGGATGGAATCCGGGACTTCTCCATGCAAAATGTGTGATCTTAACACCAAACCACAGATTACAGTATGATACAAATTTAACTAACATATACATAAAGCATCATACCTTAATCTGTGAAAGGCCCACTGTAATCTTTCGGGTTTTCTTCGATTGCAATGCCCATAGCCAGGTTGGGAGTACGTGGGAGTTACCATACAGCAATATCTGATAGGGCAATTTGCTCACTGCAGCTTTAAATAGTGCAAATCAGGTTCACATACAGCCTTTGTTAAATAAAAGGTTAAGATTAATATGGTATATAGAATAACAAATAAGTCCAGACTAGAGGTCTGCAAAGCATGAGGTTCTTAAAAGATCTGTTTGTTGCTAGTTGGGGTAACTGCATTTTCAAAAAGTATTTTCATGTTTATAAAGCATGTATTTGGAAGAAGCTGTAATGAAAGGACTCAAAGATTCCTGCATGTATAAGTATCAGTGATCTGATGTGCATGTGAATGAAAGGCATAGCAGATGAACTTTGAAAACATTCTGAAATTCATCTTTGGCTAGTAGGGAATATTTATACGGAAAGCAATTATCTGTGTTTAGAACCGGTAGGATGTAACTGTTTCATATTTAACAATAGAGAGGTTCAGGTTGTATTGAAGAAAGTATTTCATTCACCTTCATTCAGAACCAAGTTCCTGTAACATGGCACCTAGTTAGTGCTATGAAATTCTGCTTTCTGCTGCTGTGATTTTAAAAACATGCAGTCATTTACTTGCCATCAAACATCTGTCTAAGATCCATGTGACAAAGTCAAATGGTCAGATTAGAAAAATATGTTTGATTGTGTTGCATGCTCTGTGAAGTATTTCTTCACCCCAAATGATGAGAGCACTGCACGCATATGTTCTTCAGGGAAACCTGACATATTTATATATGCCGCCAAAAGTTTTCTCATATATATTTTGGACTTTGTTCAAGGCGAAAAAAAGTCATTTATAATGTCAAAATGTTACAACTAAGGGAGAAAATGGTAGACTTCATTCTTGTAAATGCAACAGAACATATCGAAACAAGAATCTGTAAACACTATTTTCTCTTTCCAGGCTTCTATTGATTCTGAAATGAGAACACAAAGCAGGAAAGAGTAGCTAGCCAGTGCCAATATTCAAGATTCATATCTTCTCCACAGTCACATTTGTTTTAATCTTTGAGATTTTTTTAAAAGAAAAAAGAAAGAAAGAAAATTTGTCTGTTTCTAGTGCATGGACCAGCCTTCACATAAACATGCATATTTTACTTGTCATTTCTCTTGAAAGGGACTAGATAGGATATGTTGCTCCTGGCATATAATCTGTAATCGTCCATCTTTTTACTCTTTCCTATACTATTCACTGCATTCCTCTTACCTAAACATATTGGCTCAAAATTATGTTTCCTGATATTAAAAAATGGCTTGTGACTGATCATTGCTATACATTTGCTAATATATGTGCAACAAGGTTTATCTCGGTAACTCTAGAAGTTGATAATGTAACTACAAACTCTGGTGTGCGCTCAGTTTGTGATGTTAATTTAGAAATTATGCCTATGGAAATGAGAGACAAGTTGAATAGACAAAGAAAATTATTTACAATGTTTCATCCATAGAATCTGCATAAACAAAAATGGCATGAGAAGAAGCTGAATCTAGGATTCCTGATAGATCCAAGTTCATGTAAACATTTTTGAGAAACTAGTGTGTTAGCATTGAGTGACATGCTCAGATACTTCTACATCAACCTTCTCCAGATATTTTCAACTGTTATACCCACCAGCTGCAGTCACCAATATCAGCTGTGCTAGCCAAAGAAGATGGGTGTCATTACACAAACCATCTACAGGACATCAGGCACCTATATAACACCCATTTCAAAATGTAAAATATTGTCCTAAATGTACTCACAGCCACGCTAAGAATCACCACATATAGGTTATACTTTATAGTTTCACCACTGTTATTCAGTGTATCATTATAATGTATAATTACATAGCCATATGTCAAGTCTAGCCTATGGCAGCCATCCCAGGTCTTTCTAGATATAAAATACTCAGAAGTGGTTTACCAGTTCTGCCTTTTGGTTGCTCTCTGTGACCATGCAAGTTGCCCAATGCTGCAGAGGTGGAAAGCGATATAACCCCATCAGTCCTATATGCTCAGCTGGCCCATCTTCCTAAGAGGCACAATGTGGATTCAAGCTCCCCAGCCCCTGACTTCACAGCCAGGCACTCCAGCACATTGAGCAACATAAAACATACTACTAAAGAGAATGTATTTTTAATATAAGGTAAAAACTAGATAACACTTCAATCCTGGCATGTTTTCTCAGAAATAAGTCTGTTGTGTTGAGAATAAGCCCTGTTGAGCAGAGCAGCAAGTACACCATTGCGTCAATTCCGTTATCCCAGATAAAAGGCATATGGAAAACATACCTATATCAGATACAAATTGGACACTACCAGTTTCTGATACAAAATTTGTAGCGAAGGCTCTGCACCAAGTTAAATCAGTGAAAATATGAAACAACTTGACTGAATTTGAAAGCAATGCAAAGTTGGATACAAGAAGTAGCAAATCAGACTCCTGAAGAAGATATCCCAGTTGGGATTTGGTCTCAACCCTTTTATCTGGTACAGACCTACATATAAATGAGTTCTGCACTAAATGAAAAGCATTCTACGTTTGGATTCTGTCCTTTTTCACAGAGCAGTCAGCATTCCAGCAGAGCACAATAAACAAGTCATATGAGATCTGTGATTTTGCACAATCATTTGCAATGACCTTTCTCACTGTAAACATATAGTTTACTGGAAATTGCTGCATGCAGATACATACTTTACTTTTTTAAAAAAAATGTATAGGGAGAAAGATACAGCAGAATTATCTAGTCCCTAGACTCAATAGTTAACCACTAGCAGCTTTCCCAAAGTGACCTATCATGGTTGTTTCAAAGACAGAACTCTCTCTGTGGCATTGGCGAGGATATTGCATTTATCTATAACAACAAGCTAACCCGCTTGAGATAGGCATGATACTTTCCCACAAGAGTGTTAAATAGGCCCAGAACAAATAAACGTGCGGTGAGGACTTTTTAAAGAGCAGGGATAACGTTCAATTATATACTCTTTAAGAGATTTTTTTTTAAAAAGAAAGAAAGCTGTATATCTGCAAATGATTAAGAGATACTCTACAGTCACAACTTGAACTCTTTTGAAATAAATGTGTAACACAAGCCACACATATTTCATATTCAGCCATTGTAGTAACATTTTCCTAGCTTCTTCACTTTAATCAATATGAATTAAAATAGGGCAATTGGGAGAGTCTGGAATAATTCTCTGAATTTCCCAAAAGGTGCAGTAGTGAAAACATTTTTAAAAATCTGTAACAGCCCGTTTCTTTCAACAGGATGTTTTGTTTAAAAGAAATTATTTCTTTTAAAGACTTTATAGAGTGATTTTCTATAGCACTATAATGAAACAACATTAGTTATAAGCATATTCTTTTCTTTTCTTCATTTAAATTTCTCTTTTTTCTCCTCCCTCCTCAGTATAGACTGGCCCTTATATAAAAATGTATCAGCTGTTACATGCACAGACACAAAATAAAGCTGAACTTAGTTCTGACACCAAATGATTGTTGAGATTGGAAAAATAAACGAAAACAATGAAAAGGCTATTTAAATCTGAGCAAATATTCTGACAACATTAAAAATGTTTTAAACTTCAACATAAAGGAGCTTGCTTGGATTTTTCTTTGGTCAGATTGTGGTACCGATGACGTGTGTAGAGGCAACAGCTTGAGTTCCTTATTCTGCGAGGGGTTAGACTACAGCAGAACTTTGGAGGTTCCCACAACTAGCAGCAGTAGGAATGGGAGAAAAGAAGCTGTATAAAAGAATAGGCTGCCTCCTGTCATCTTCCCTACTTCTTTCTTTTCCTTCTCTCTTACTTTTCTTGAAAAATTCTGAATAATTGTTATATTTTAAATACTGTAATAGGTTCCAGGCTAGCAAGTAGCATATTTAATGTTATCTCTTAGGAGTAATGGGAATATCCCCTATTGTGAGATAAACAGAGGAGAGCAGAAAGAAAGAGAGGGAGAGGAGATTGAGAACTAGCCAGATGTCAACACTCCTTCAAAGAGAAGCTTTTGGAGACCTCCTTGTGAGTGCTTAAATTTTTCTACTGATACCGATCTGCTAGCCAGTGCAGTGGCATCTAGCAACCAGCCACATAGTATGGCAAGAAACAGGACGAAATGTGAGAGCATGCCTTTGGAGTCACAAGGAGAAAAAAAGTCTGTGAAGCTGTGGCGGAAGACTGTCTGTATCCCACAACCCAGAAGAAGCTGCACCCAAGTTGATTCCTGTCTTTCTCCACCAATGGCACTAAAAACATACCAGTAAAGAAATAATACGAGGTACAAAGTGAGAGACATTTAAGATTAAGACCAAAAGCAGAGTTGCCTTATTAAGAGGTTCATGTGAGGGGGGGGGAAGAAATATATTTGTCATCATTTGATAATTTTAGGGTGCTGGTGCTCTGCTGTTGATGGAAGCATCAAAGGCAAAATTCCCATTGATTTTCATGGGCCAGGGTTACTTTAGGCACCCACAGCCAAGTTCATCATAGGTGTGTGGCGGGGGGGGGGAGAGAGTAAGAACAAACAACATACTCCACCAAATTTTGCTCTTTCATCACAGCCTATAAAACCACACCTTTTTGCACCATGTTAGTTAATGCACAATAAGGAACACTCTCATGATTTAGTAGCATAAATTGCAGTAATTCTCAGTATAGTCTTAAGCATGTGCTGAAACAGGAAAGAGGTGGCGATTAAATCTGAAAGCTAGACTTAAAAGGTCTAGTGGATAAAGTGGCAGACTAGAACTCAGGAGGTTCAAATCCCTGCTCAGTTATGGAAACTCATGGGAGTGGTGATGGAACTGGTAAAATCACTTACCTTAAAAGCCTTACTAGGGTGACTATAAATCAGTCCAGAGTTAGTGGCATATATCACAAGAGGTCATCAATCCACTTTAACCGATCTCACTACTAAAGCTGACTGGAACCCAACAGGACTGAACCCATCAACCTATTGCTACTCAGAGCCCCTCCTCACTCCCAGTCCAATATTTCCTGCACTTCCATTGGTAGAGATGATCCACCTGGATGCCTTTCTTTCGGAGCCAAGTGCGGGACAGCTGGAATATACCACCAATGCAAAGCAGCAAGATTGCACACAGATGGAGCTGCAGAAGGAGGAAGACACTGACTGCGTGTCCCATAATTTCTTGCAAACCAGGACCACCCATTCTCAAGCTCCAGAGGAGTTGGAGACATACAACGTATACACGGGGGGGGGGGGGCGGGCAGGCGGGGGCGGGGGGGACAAATCCAGATTGTGTTAAAATTTAACAGTCCCTGCTAAGCACCGGATCGTTGGAATAGCGTCTATCGGGGAAGCTTCTCCCTTACTAACAGACCTTTTCCCAGCATCATTCAATTCACGATCAAATCGGAACCTTTTCCATGGACAGTAAAAGATCTGAAGCCCAAACTAACTTGTCCCAATGGAGGTCTGCGGGGAAATATCTGGGGAAGGATGTGGGACTGCAAGGGGGAGCGCTTCCGCGCAGCTTCCTTACCAAAGATACCCGTGTGCGTACCTTGGGATAGCTCCGGGACGCTTTCAGATGCAATCCCTGATGCCGGATTTTGGGAGAGAAGCCCAGGCCGGCTCTCAGGAAAGAAGGGAAGCCTCCCCCACCCGGCACAGCAGCGCTGGCTTACCACATTTGGAAAGAACTGAACTGTACATTATCGTCGCTTAAAGTATGCGTTGTGGCGGCGGCCCTCCGTAAGAGCATTAAGTCCGGAGTCTACCATTACTTAGTCTCCCTGCCGGCGCTGCCAAGGGCGGTCCCGGCCTATCCCCCCCCCCCCCAGCTTACTCCCTTCCGCCACAAATTTCCCCGCCAACTCCTTGTTGCCCACCGTGGCTCAAAGTTGTTCGGCTCCCGCGCGTGGGCTTGTAGCTGCTGGTGGCTGCCGTGTGAGCGCCCCAGCCTGGCAAGAAAGAGAGAAAGTCCAGAGACTGAGGACGCGGTTGCCCCTCTCAGTCTTTTGCCCGCGCGGAACCCGGACGCACAGCAGCTCCTTTCTTCTACAAGCCGTGCTTTAAACACACACACACACACACACACACACACACACACACGACTAACCCCCCCCTTTTTTTCTCTCTCTCTCTCTCCTGCTGCGCGCTTCCCGCTTACCTGAACGTCGACTGGCCCGCGCGCCGACTTTGCCTCAAGTTCCTCACGCGTGTCCAAGAGGAAGGCGCGGGCGGCGCGGGAAGGACGTGGAGCGAGAGCGAGCGACGAGACGGGCTCTCAGAGGAGGACTGAGCCTACTGGAGGCTCCCGGGTCTCCGGTTAAAAGGGTGAACACCTTCCCCCTCGAAGTCACAGCCCCTGGAGACGCTGCGCGCAGCAACCTTGGCACCCCCCACGCGGATCTGTGACAGATGCCTCCACCCCTCAACACACGCACGCTGGCTTTTAGCGGGGAGAAGAAGGGCAAGCAAAGTCCGAGCAGGTCTGATCCATTCTTCGCCGGGCCTTTCTTCTCAAGAAGCGAGGAAACTTCACCAAAAGCCGAGAAGAGAAACTTAAAAGTGGCTACGACCGGCCAAAGGGTGGCGGAGGGGCTTTGCTACCAGAGTCCTTTCGCTGCTCCTACAATTTCGCCAAGCAGCGGAGTTTTCCTCTCTTTTCTTTGAGATAAATAGGTATTTATTTTATTCAACTCAAAAGGAAGCGCCAGGCACTAACTGAGGAGATACGGTCTGCGCGCTGAGGCTCGCTCGCTGGTGCTGCCTGCCTGCCTGCCCGGCTGGCCCAGAGTTGAAGAGTGCGTAGTTCGCGCTGAATGTCACTTGAGTGAAGTCTGGAAGAGCCGCTCCCCCCCCCCCAAGTATTACAACGCGCGCGCACACACGCACACACACACGCCCGCTTACTTTCCCTCCCTGGCCCTGCTGCCGCCTCTCCCGCTGTCGCCGCCGCCACACGCACGGCCTCTCGCGCACACTGAGGGCGCCGGGCCACCGAGCACCAACCAGCCAGGCAAAAAGCCTATCAGAGCCACCGCCTCCTGTCAATTGTCCCGAAGGGAGAGGAGAGGAGAGCGGCGGCGGCGGCGGCGGCGGCGGCGGCGGCCCACCCCTCGCGCGCTCCTGGGCGGGCTTGTCGGCGAAGGAGGACAGGCAGAATCTGTTCCTCAGGGTAGAATTCGTTATGTACCTCACGAAAAAAAAATTTTTTAAAGAGAAAAAACGCTCCGTAAGGCCAGGGCTTAAACCTGATGCAATGATAGGGCTTGACCTTGAAGCAACTGGACTCACAAGCAGGTGTCTCTTCGGTATAAGAAAACACAAACGTTCTCCTCATAACGGGGGCCATAAGGGGTCAGGACAGGAGAAGACAAGAGCCGACGTGGCTGCCCCACGACTGAAAATAGGCTATTGATCCATTCAGCGTATAAAAGAGTCATAATCAGGCTTTTAAAAAAAAAACACTGAAAGAAACACCGATCTATGCACATTTCTGAACAAAACAGCATTTTGTCCTGAGCAAGCCTCCCTAGAACAGACATTGAGCTACACAGAATTTGGCAGCTTCTTATGAATGAGTACAGGTGAAAAAAGCAATGTCGAAGCCAGGTAACCTCTTTTTCAGTGGCAAGGCTCCCTGAGAAGTTTCAACATGGCTAGACTCAGAACTGTTAAGAAAAAAAAATTAGTTCCCTTCTTTCCTGCAGTTTAAAGCTATACCAGAGATTCTATAATAGGCAGGTTGATGGTATATTTGGTGGCTGAAAGCTGTAGTTCAAAGTTACACTGGGGATTCTGTGCTATAATAAGGATTATATACATTACTTGCGAAGGAACTAGACAATTGTAGGGAATTGAGACCAAAGCCCAGATCAGCCATGATATGGTATTCTTAATTGCTACGTATGCATGGATATGAAAGCTGGACAATGAAGACAAGCCAACAAGAAAAAAATGATTCATTTGAAATGTAGTTTTGGAAGGGAACTTCACAGATACCATAAACTGCAGGAAACACACACACACAAAGGGTTTTAGAGAACATCACGCCTATATTCCCATTACAAGCTAAAATAACTGAAACAAGTCTGCCGTACTTTGAACATACCATGAGAAGTAATGACTTGGTGGAAAAGAAAAGAGTGCTGGAAAAGTATGAAAATAGTAGGAAAAGAGGAAGACAAAGTATGAGATGGACTGACTCAATACAGGAACCATGACCTTTAGTTTCTGAGACTGGCAGAGGAGCTCCTGGAGGTGATTAATTCATAGGGTCACCAAAAGTCAGAAGCACCTAGATGGGCACTTAACAAGGATTCTAAGACTTCATCCATCCACAAAACTCATAGCCTGTGAAGAACTCAATTGTTTTCCCACCCCATAATCCTGGTATGCTCATTGTGAACTAATTCTGTAGCTGTTACTTTGGAAGCTACCAACACTTTTGGAAAGCGGAATGAAATACCAAAAACTCAAAATTAATATCTGGCTTTCATAGCAATTATGTTTTCAACCACAAATGGAGGAAGGGGCGCCTGGAGATTACAATAGTTTTGTGAGTTGGTCGTCAGATTGTCAGTCTGATATGGTGTCGCTGAAGCAAACTTCTTACTCCCAGGTTCCTAATTTATTAAAGTAATTTTGTTTTCTTCAAAATAGACAGCTGACATTACTGTTACAGACCTTACATTTCACTAGATCCTGGGAAAGGTTTACTTTGACACATTTTTGAGAATACAAGGAAGTGTTTTCCTATTCTGCAAGATGCCTTCATCACACTAAAATGGGACAAAGGGCAAAATTCAAGAGATGAAACAGCCTTGTTACCTTGTTCTGTTTCTCTCCCGGCTATTGTGAGGATTCACTTGTCTTGTTATAAACCTGCCTTGATGTTAAGATTTCCAAAAAAAGAGGCCTTCATAAGAATATCAACAGTTGCAGAGGCCCACCTAAGAGGTCCATGGAAGAGGACTTTCTTCAGTGTGGCTTGCAGACTGTGGAATTTACTCCCTTCACAGCTGCAATCATTTTTCACCCTCACTCCTTTTAAGAGGGGTGTAAACCACATCTTTTAAAACTGGCATATAATGTTTAATCTGCTATGTTCTTTTTAACAGTGCACCTTATAATTTAGTAATTAATTACATGCTGTCAAGTTGATTCAGATTTATGGTGGCCGTTTTCAGGGTTTTCCAGGTAGAGAGTGCTCAGAAGTGATTTACTTTTCTCTGGGACTGCACAGCTTGCTTCAGGCCACACAGGTTGGCTTTCTCCTCCGATAGGCAATGGGAAGTTGGGTACTCTCAAGTACCCAGCTCACTAAGACATCTAGCTATCTTAACTGGATACTTAATGGTTTTTACAGCTTAACCTGATTCTAATGATTTTATTGTCAAATTTGATTTTACTTGTACTGTATTTCTTGTTTTGTGAGGATTGCAAGCCACCTTGAGCACTACTTTATAGTGGAAAGAAAGAGCATAAATGTAGTAAATAAATGACATGCTGAAAGGGAATAGTGAAGGCAAAGGTGGAGTGTGTATATAGTGTCACAGTTCCTATTACCCAGAATGTCTGCTGGGTTTAACCACGCAAGCCTTGGCTCCACGTATTCTAACCATTATAGAATGTTGCATATATAAACCTATTCAGCCTGATATAATCTGTTAATGATTACTGGACATACCGTGTTTCCTCCTCCCCCAAAATAAGACAGGGTCTTATATTAATTTTTGCTTCAAAAAACACATTAGGGCTTATTTTCAGTGGAAAGCCAAATTACTTTAACGAAGGTTTTATTAGGTGCACTAACGATTCCAAGCATTTTAAACATTTTAAAAACATTTTAGAATATTTTTAAAATAGTGAAAACAGGGCTGTCAAAAAAACTGTTAAGCGAAACAAGGGACCTAAAACTGTCATCGTTAAGTGAAGCAAGGTCCCAAACATCATTATGCGAAAATCCCCCATAGGAAACATCGTTAGGTGAGGCGGCAAAATTTCCAGAAAAGGCCATCGTTATGCGAATTCATCGTTGAGCGAAGCACTCGTTAAGCGAGGCATCACTGTATCTCCAAAATGTCCTGTCCTCTATTGCCCTGCTTGGCTGTTGCAGACTCAAGCCTGTGGCTTCCTTTAGGGAGTCAGCCCATCCCATTCTTCTTTTCTTGTTGCCTTCAAACTTACCCAGCATTATTTTCATTTCCAGAGAATCCTGCCTTCTCAAGATGTGTCTGAAGTAAGGCAGCCTCAGGTTCAACATTTTTGCCTCCAGAGGTAGTTCAGGATTGATTTGATCTGTGACTCACTTGTTTGTTTTTCTCTCAATCCAGGATATTTTTCAAAAGTCTCCTCCGGCACCAGATTTCAAATGAATCAAATATAAGTACAAATATAAGTTCAAATTATTGCTTTTAAAAGATAACTCTCCAAACTTTCTGCCTGGTTTTGAATGATCACTTTACAAGTGAGTTGCTGTTGGTGGAAGCGAAGATTATGAACGG
Source organism: Pogona vitticeps (assembly GCF_051106095.1). Taxonomy (NCBI): domain Eukaryota; kingdom Metazoa; phylum Chordata; class Lepidosauria; order Squamata; family Agamidae; genus Pogona; species Pogona vitticeps. The sequence continues at coordinate 30,614,788 of NC_135787.1, forward strand.
CACACATACCCAATTTCTACTTATAATAACCATGTGAGTTAGGCTAGATAAAGATGCTAGCAGGTCCAAAATCTCCCAGTGATCTTACTGGTAAATCAAGAATGTGAACTTGCCAACCTCTGTACTGCCCTTTGCCAGCTGACTATTCTATGGCTGGCAGCCACAGCTTGCAAAAGTTACTTTTTTAAAAACTCAGTTACAAATATTCCACAATGTATTGACCAAAATTTTAATTGGAGGCTCTAGTTTTTTTAAACTGTATTTCAACTTTGCAGTAAGTTATCTTGTAAATCTTTCACTGTCTAAAGGCTAGACCACATGTGATGCAGATCAGATCCATGATAAGATTTATTTTATTTTATTTTATGAAGCTTCTAGACCACCCAACTTGGTGAACTACTACTCAGGGTGGTTTGCATAATTAAGCAAAACATACAAACTGAAATAATAAAACAATGCATGGATAATAGCACAAACAAACAAAAACAGGAAGGTGACCAAGGATTGCCACCTGGTGGCTTAGATGAACCAAATTATATAAAGTATAACATAATAATAAAATGTCCAGCAATATAATAAAATAATCAATAACTACAATAAAATACCTAAGATGTTGCCTCCTTAAATTATTCATTTTTTACTGATCTTCTAAAGATTTCCTATTGTTTGTTTTTAATTTTAACTGTAAAGTGGCTAGGAGTAAGGAATTAGGTCAAGACTGTCGTTCTGGAAAATATGTTAATCTCTTTACTTATGCATTAAGTCTCTCCCCGATACCATTTTGCAAATTATCCTACTGGTGGATAAAAATATGTAACTGTTCCATCACTGGGCACAGCAGAATCTTGGCAAAGGATGATTTCAACCAGGATGGGAGGGATGGAGCAGCACTCTGAAATTTGCTGCCTGAGGCGAAGAAGATGACACTCCACCCATGCAATGTAAAAAATCTGACTACAGTGACATTCAGAGATCATTCAAGATTGATTTGATCTAAGACACACTTGTTTGTCTTTCTAGCAAACCAGGATATAGTCAAAGTTCTCCTCTGGCACTACATTTCAAGTGTGTCTCGCTTTCTTTACTGTCCAGCCTTCACACCTGTACATTGTGATCAGGAATATAACAGTGTGGATGATGTTGACCTTGGTCTCCAGTGAGACATTCTTACACTTGATGGTCTTTTCTAATTCCTTTTTTGCTGCCCTTCAGAGTCTCAGTCTTCCAATTTCTTGGTTGTAATCTCCATTTACACTGATGATTGAACCAAGGTATGCAAAATCTCTGTACAGTGGTGCCCCACATAGCGACGATAATCCGTTCCGGAAAAATCATCACTATCCGGATTCGTCGCTATGCGAATAGAAAAAGCCCATAGAAATGCATTAACCCCCGTTTAATGCGTTCCTATGGGCTTAAAACTCACCTTTAAGCGAAAATCCTCCATACAGTCACCATTTTCGCTGCCCGGTATGCGAGGAATCGGTGCGAAAACACAGCGGGCGGTCATTTTTTTCCGGCAGCCATTTTGGAACTACCGATCAGCTGTTTTTAAAACATCGCTATGCAAAAATCGGTAAGCGAAACAGCTTACCGGTCGTCGCAAAGCGATTTTTTACCATTAAAAACATCGCAATGCGATCGCTTTTGGGATCGCAAAAAATCCATCGCTATGTGGATTCATCGTTAACCGAGGTGCTCGTTAAGCGAGGCACCACTGTATTTCAATTTCTTCATTATCAACATTAAACTTGACAACATTTCTGTAGCCATGGTTTTTGTCTTCTTAATATTTAACTGCTCTTCTGCTTTGGCACTTTCTTCGTTCACTTTCATCAGAATTTGTTTCAAGTCATTACTGCATTCTGTCAGTAAGATGGAGTCATCTGCATATATTAAATTAATAATGTTTCTTTCACCAATCTTCACATCTTCTTCAACTGAATCTAGTCTGGCTTTCCGTATGATATGGTTTGCATACAGACTGAACAGACAAGGGGATAAAATGCCCACTTGTCTGACACCCTTACCTATAAAAAACCATTCTGTCTCTCCACATTCTGTCCTAATGATAGCTTCTTGTATAGAGTATGTAAAGGGATCGCGTACACAGAGAGAGAAAGCCTCCACCTCCAAGTATTCAAAATAACGGATCTGAGCCAATAGTAAATTGATCTCGTAGAAATGTGAACAATTCGTTTAAACTACAAAAACTGTGATCATTCTTTGCAATGCTTTAAGAGACTACTTCCAAAACAACAACATGAAATTGGAGTCTTTATTAAAATGTTATTAAATACGTAATAAAATCTATTCCAACTAGAATCCATTTTTCAGTTCTGTTTTTGCCAACTGATTTATTCTTGCTTTTTTTCAAATAATTTTAGAAACTGAAAGAGATCTTACATTTTGTACCTTTAAAATGTTGATATAACCCTACTTGCTTCTGAAAAAAAGGTTAAAGGACATTATAGAATGCAGTGTGTATTTGTAAACAAAACCAAATTTTAAACATTATGTCTCCATGGATGCTTAAGAATCAGGCACATATATAAAGCCAGTGACCTTGTGGTCTCATTTTTCTCTGAGAGATGCCATGATTAAGTTTGCCAGATGGTCTGGCAATACTGTATAACCATAAATAGAAGAATAAGGGCAACAATTGTCACCGGGGGGGGAGGGGACAGGTAAAATACTGGGAATTAGTGATGGTGTAGTATCTTTGAACTCGCTTCTAACCACTATATCTCTCAGATTCTTAGTCCTTTTAAAGGATATCTGTAGTCCCTCCTCAAACCCCTCTAGATCTTCTAGAATGTACCAGTGCCTTTTTTATGCATTTGGTCAGTTGATTTGTTACATGGTCATATGTCAATATACAGTTTATATGGTTCGTAGGTGTTCTTACTTTTTTGTTTAGGAGATCGCTGTGGCTTGTCCTGATGGCCTTAGCGAAACCTCTCTATCTTGCTGATACATGATGTACCTAACAATTTGCTTCTCACATGGAAAAGAGAAAACTGCAGAGCAGAACCAGAATGGGAGTGGAAAAAGGAGAGTTGGCTGCCTTGTCTTCAGCTGAACTGTTGTTGAAAAATCACCCAATATGTGCATTGTGGTGGCATTCTACCATATCGGACAGGCAGCTAAGGATCCATTCCTCAAAAGTCAAGCATGAAATAAGTACTATAAATAAGCATTATAAGTTTATTCATCCCAGTCTAAATTCTCTTATATCTATAATCTTAGTCATCCCAATCTAGATTCTCTTTCTCCACAGATTGGTTGCTCCCTCATCTATTTCTCCATTTCTGTGTCTGTGGTTTAGGGAAAGATCCTTCATTCCTTTCCTCTTCTCATCCTTGAAACATCTGTGCGAATAGTCTGCTCACGCACTGAAGAACTCAGGCAGAGCAGCCTGAATCTCAAAACCCTCTCAGCCATACGCGTTTGTTTCTTTAGAGTCTATATTTCCTCATATTAGTTGTATACTGAATTGCTAGATCTTTGCTATTTCCCAATATAATCATTGTGTATAATTTAATTATTGTATGCTCAACAAAATTCCCCTTACAAATAGCTTGTTGAAATGTACTGAGAGTTTACACACAACAGATCAAGCATAGTATTAAACACCATGCAGAGTGATATTCTCCCTGTGTGCACCAGAAGTTGAAACAATATTCATGTGATCATGGTAAAAACTTTAAGGACATATATGTAGAATAAATTATCACTGCTTGAAACATTTGGATTGATACAGACTTGTGTTTGAGAGATTTATAATAGTTTAACTATTTTTCAGATACAGTAACAGACAAGCTCATAGACAACAAGACCTAACAGACTACTTCTAACAATGTTGAGACTACTGTCACCCATACCCTTCCTTTTTTCTAAGGGGAAAAAAACCTTGTTTTTAATAAAGACTCAGGGCTTGGGATTCGGACCCAAAGACTTGCCAATATACCTGTAAATTACACAATAACCTTCATGTATGCACATACATATACATACATGCTGGTTTGCACTTATATATTTTAACATACTGTAGCTCTAAGGGTGATATATTCAGCTTAATGTGTTTCAAGACACGCTATTGCCATAGTACAAAACTCCCTCATGCGTGTGTCTCTGAACATGTGTGAGTTCATACATGTGCTCTGAGAGTATACTTGGTAACACCTGGGAAAGCATGCCAACTCCCTGAGACTTTAGATGCCACATTGAGACCTTGTAAAATTTTCTCCTATGCACCCCAAGCTGTCCTTCTGCCTGGAGTTGTGGTGGAGGATGCCGTGCCATTGTCAATGCTGAAGAAACATTCAGCCATCAGTCCAGATGATTTTTTTTAATATGCATCTCTCTCTCTCTCTCTCTCTCTCTCTCTCTCTCTCTCTGTGTGTGTGTGTGTGTGTGTGTAAGCGCATGTATCATCTTATTCTTACCTCAGTCAAAAAAAATATCATGAATTTGCCATGGAAAGAGAACAGGTGTACTTTGGATTATACATCTCTCTAAACAATGAATATGAAATAGATTTTTTGAAACACGTAGCTTCTTGATACTATCAAGCCCATTTTACATTTAACCCTTCCAAAGGATGCCATTCCTTGTGTTATATAACAGCTCAAATGGCAGCACAAGTCAAGCTATTAGTGTCTTGGCTTTGATTATAATTTATTCATTTTATTTTATTCATGCTGTCATTTAAAATGATACAAAGAGTAAAAGTGCCAAGAGTTCCTAATAACAATATCCATTAAATAAAACAAAAACAGCAATCTGTTTTAGATTTTCTAGGAACATGTTATAGGCATAATTCATTAAAAATCCAATTCGTTGTAAAGTATTTGATTCAGCCAACTCTAATGAATTTTCCAGGTTTTTCCTGTGGACATATAGTATTAGCACACCTGCCACTATTTATCTCTTTCAAAATGCCCAGAGTCTTGCTTGGATTCTAAACACACATTTGCAAGGTCTAGTATGGGAAAAATCCAAAGACTGAAAATGCTTCAGTATGCCTCTTATGAAAGAACACCAGTTGTGTTCTGTTGCCACTGTGAAAAAAGCAAATCAAACAAACCACCAGATTTAGAGCAGCCTGAAACAATTTGAGAATACTAGCTAATTAGAAGGGTATAATCTTGGGAAGCCTTCCTTGTGAAACAGTGCTAATTGAAAATATCTACAAAAAACCATCTCATTAATCTCACACATACAATTTCTCCTAAAAACCCATTTTTGCAACAGTTTGGATTTTTTTAAAAAAGTCTTGAAATAAGCTGTTGGTTAGGCTTGTTTGAGATTAGGGATGGGAAAAATCAGTTTTGTCTTCTCCCATAGTTTAATTTTTTTGACATCTCAGATTCGTCCTATCCAAGTTACATAACATGCTGTATATTTTAAATGTTTAACAGTATGCACTGGGCAAATTCAATAGATATAGCTCTTTTCAGAATGATAAGAGAAATATGGTTCCTGCATATAATTGTTCAAGTTTAGGAGGCTGGCAGAAAAAAAAAGTAGAAATCCTAATTCAGTACCATAAATATTGTTATATGCAAAGTTATGGCAGTACTTAAGAATGAAGCCCTCTGCCTGGATGCGAAAATCTGCCAATTTTTGTTTTGACCTGCATTCATTTTTTGAATACAGTAATCTTCAGGTATTTTCTTTGAATTATTAAGGCACTCGGAAAAACAAAATTCTCAAGCATCCATTTAGGATTACTGCCTATTGGCAGATCTTTAACCTTTTGTGCATTGAACGGCTGAAATCCTGTTGCTTCGACTTGCACTACACTGCATAAGGCTGATTATGTCAATTTTTAGAAATTAAAAAATTCTGATACTCCCTCACCCCCCCTCAAAAGTTGATGATAACAGTTAGGAATTATTTAGCCATATGTTTACAAGTGATATAGTACATAGGCATCAATATACAAGAATGAGTAGAAATATAGAAAAGTTGGCAACTTTTCTAGCTCCCTTAAAGTTCTAGTTCTCACACTTAGAAAAAGAGCAAGGGAAGAAATCAAAAGCATCTGCAGCCAAGCTTAACATTTGTTCTGCTCAGAGATGAAATTAAATTAGCCTTTGTAGCAACTTGTAATTTTGTGCAGTACAAGATATGTTCCATTACATGAAATGCGGAGCCCTGCTGGTTGTCTTAACCATCACTGTATGATTTGGAAGGGACTGACATTCATTTGCTACTGTGGCACTTCTCGCATAATAGGATCTTCTATACTAAATATTTTGTTGATATTCAGGCAAAAGCTTGGAAAAATTCTTCTTTTTTTTCTTTTGAACTGTAACATCCAGAATCTCCCCACTTATATGGCCAAGGGCTTATGTGGGATAGGGGATTCTGGGAATTGCAGTCCTACAAAATTTGGCAATGTTTTTTTTTTTAATTTTTATTTTGGCTAAAATCCTCTAGGTGTGCAGCAGAAGTGCAGGGACTCACGGAGAAGAATTAGCTTTGGTCTCCTCAGAGTATACCACTCCCTTTTGTTTTATCAACTGGCACTTACAGTCTCCGTAAGTTACTCTGAGATATTGGTAAGTGAAAGAATTTTAAAAAGATTTCATTTACTCCCCACTGAATAGGCTTTTAAAAAGCATACTGTACAGAAATGATTGATTTGCAATAATGGGCCTTAACAGATTTACAGTCTGCTTCCAGCAGACTCCTGCAATCTACATTCACATAACTGCACTCTCACTGCACAACTGCATATCTACATACTAACTGCCAGCAGACTAAAAAGAGAAAGAGGTGTTGTCCTCTTCAGAGGCTGGAAAGGAAGAATTGGTTACAGCTAAATTGATTGACAGTCACTCCAGCCCAGAAAGATTCTTCCCAACCAAAACTACTGAAAGCAGCATAGGAGGTTAAAATAATCCCAACACAAAACTGGGTAAGAATGGGGCAAATGAAACTTTCATTATCAGGATTTGTATGTTACTGTGATGTAAAACACATAAACCCTAACAGAACAAGACACTGTTCCTTTACCGCTCATCCCGTTCACCAATCACTCACCTCACATGAGCTTTCCTAATCCTAAATTTATTTAGCTGATCTGCATTGCATTAAGGATGTGTTTATCTGTTTACATTATCTGATGCTCAGCACTAATGAATGTAACCAAAGTCTTAGGTTTTAGGTTTGTAGTAAATGTACCCTAGTAGTATTATTGTTATTGCTGCTGCTGTTGTCTTAATGGGAATGAAACCATCCCTTGCTTTGTGGAATTAGATTTCTTTAACCTTGATGAATTGTCATTGCACAGAAGTCCTACATGTAGGTGTTTGTCGCATTACTCTTGTAAAGTATATGTCACCAAAAAAATGTGCTAGCATTTATTTTACTGTGCCAAATCTGATTATAATGTTATAAAATTAGATCAAAGATGAAGGCTTTATTCTAAAAATCCCAAAACTGCATGTGCAGAATAATGAGAAACAGGGTTTCCTTCTTCAAACACAATTTCTCAAGCTCTAATTATAATGTGTTGTGAGGAGAAAAGAGGAGGGGAAGAGAAAAATTTGCATTATTGGGGGTTATTTAAACATAACTTGAAACTGCTTTCACAGCCAGACCTAAAGATCATTACTTAAAAGCAACTCCCATTTACTCAAGCAGGATATTTCCAAGTTGTATACATAGGATTGCAGTCTTACAAAAGAAGCCTGTGAATGTTTAAGTGAAGATGGATTGATTAAATTCAGTACAGCTGACTCTCAAGTAAGTGTGGGTAGTATAGTAGATTGTCAGTCTTCTGTTGATACTTTATTACCAAGTTGATCTAAGAGGAAACCAAAATGAAATTTGGTTTGCTCTACTTTTAAAAAGATAGCAAGAGAGAAGAAGGGGAAGAGAAGATGATTTATAGGAAGATGTAGAGAGAAACAGGATGCTCACTCACAGAAGGACAGAAAAAAAAAGCTATAATAATGTGGTTGAAAACAGCACACGCATATCTCATTGGCTCTGATTTGGCCTCAATAGGGTTAGCTTCTGAACCTGTGCAGAGTGTGTCCCCTTAAATGGAATCTCCTCCCCACTCCCCTGTAAAAGTTCTAAAAGCAAAAAGTCCTTTGAACTGACACAGACTGCCTTGCTTTCAGGATTTGACAGAGAACCATCAGGCAGATGATGCAGAATTATTTGGAAAGTCAGTTGCCCTGTATACATCTCATAGAATTATATTGCTCTCCTGCTGTTTATATTTGTGCTCCTCATGTGACACTCATCCACATACTTTGCTATTGAATGAAGTGAAGTTTAGTGGATATTGCTCCCAACTGGATACCTGAGAACACAATAATATATTGTAATCCACAACCTAGGATCAGAGCATAACAGAACAACAAAAACAAAAGGCCACCATTTCCTGCTTGATTTCCTAGCCAGCTTTCTCTGTCATTCTGTGATATGGGGATCTGTCACTTTCTGCTTGCCTCTGTCCCTCAGCCAAAAGGAAACATTTAGTATTTCAGTATAAAGTATTGTAGGGAATGGCAGCTGTTTGTCTAACACATTTGGAACATTCCAGTCTACAGCACCAGAAGTGAAATATGAAAACTGCAGTCTCTGAATGAATTCTCCCATTTTGGAACTTGGTTTAAACAAGGAACCTGAATGCCACATCTGGCTATGAATTCTGGAACTCTTGTGTTTTTTTCTGTCATGCTCAGCCTGATGAAGACTTGTTTGGAGTCAAAAGCTAGTGTGAAATTTTAGTGGTCTAATAAAGGTATCATCCACCTTGTCTTCAGATTACATACTAGGGCCACACAGCTTTTCTTTTTTTAATGAGTTCTCTGACTGAGAACCACTGCTCTGCATCATGTGTGAGCTAAAGGTAAACTGTAAGAATAGAGCTATATGGAATGGTAGCCAAGATGGCAAAAGGTCTGGAAACCAAGCCCTTTGAAGAACTGTTGAAGGAATTGAGTCATATATATTGTAGAAAGAGAATATTGAGAGTGCATGAGATAGCCATCTTAAAATATATGAAGGGCCACCACAAAGAAGATGGAGTAAGCTTATTTTCCACAGCTCCAGGAGATAGAATCTGAACTAAGGGTTCAAATTACAAGAAAATGAGATGTTACTCAAATATTTCGAGAAATGTGCTGGTCGTAAAAAGAATGGAATTAACTAGCTTGGACAGTACCAGATTCTTCTTGACTGGGCTTTAAAACAGATATTGGATGTATCTGTTGGAAACACTTTAGCTGCAGTGGTAGGGAGCTGGGCTAGTAGGTCTTTGGGACCTTTTCCAACCCTACGTTTCTATGATTCTTTGTTCAACCCTGTTGGGTCACTACACCAACACAGCAGGAATGACATTGCATGAAGTTAAAGAGTCTCTCCTTTGATTTCAAGTTATGTGCACAATGAGATGAAGTCACATGCTGCTTCAAATCAAAGACTCTTTAATTAGAAGAAAGCTATTGTTTCTTGTGATGTCATTCCTGTGGCTATGCAACAGGAGTTTTGCCTGTGATTCTTTGGTGCCGAAGGCAGCCTGCATGAAATACAGCTCTGCCTTCCAAAACCTTTCTAATGCTCTTTGCCCACCCATGCACCCAGCATTTGCTGTCTTAGGTAGCTCTAGTTCTATAGACTGCTTCTTAGATTTCACTGAAGCAGTTTCCTTCTAACAAACAATGTATATGATGCAAGTATCTAACAACTGCTTGTATTTTTCTATGCCTTTTCCTTGAGTTTCTGTTGTGATAGCTGTCCTTGCATTAAAGCTGGCAGGCTTAGTCTCAGTTTGTGGTTTGGCAGGAGGAAACTCAGGTCAATGAGTAGATTTCTTGCCTATGCTGTCTGCTGAGGTGTTTCTGCTACCAGTCAATGAGAATTCTAAGGAGTGCTTCAAATACATTTTGAAAACATTGTATAGACTTTGCAAAAACAGATCTAGAGAACTAGGAATATTGTTTTAATTTGTCTTGTTGACTATCTCCTTCATAGTGTAACTAACTAAGTAGTGTGACTAAGTTTTAATTATTACATTGGATTAATATTGACACATCAGGTATTCATACTATGGATGAATTTTGGATAGAAATAGAATCCAATGGAATAAAATAATTAAGTAATACTTAGGAACATTTAAAAGCTGGATGGGCTATTATAGAAGACTGAAAGTTTCTTTAAAAAAACAAAACATATGTCCATACCTGGAATGTAGCATTGGGATTGGGAACAATTAAAAATATTTCCTATAATCCTAAAAATGCATACTTAGTGTAACTTCCATTATTGTGTCCTAAAAAGGATTAATGAATTGTATGACCAATGAAAAATTTGTGGTAGCTCAACCTTAGGTATATTTATTTGAAAATAAGTCCCATTATTTTTTATGGGCTCCTTTCCGTCTAAAGAAAAAGAGTCTGGGATCAAAAGATTAAAAATTGTTTATATGTGAACTTTTTAATTTATTTATTTTATGTTGCATATTCATTCCAATCCAAGGCTCTAATGCATTTGTGTCAATTAGTGGTAGAAATTGCAAAGGTGGTAAACCACAAAGTAGCTTGTTATCTTATTATTTATAAGCAACAAAAGTGTATTCTAGCGGAAGCATGTGGATAAAAGACCAGTCCAAATATACATGATGCCCTGAGGGTGGAGCACTGGGAGTTAGCTTCACTGTATTATCAAAATGTGGCTTGTACAGGGTTGCAAAACCTAATGTATGCTATTTACATTTACTTAAAACAAAGGAGAATAAAATGGAAATTGAAAATGGTAAAGAAAACATAATTTATAGCTAATAAATAGAAGTTCATTTTTGTAGTTATTATTCAAACAAGAAAGAGTCTTGTTGTGCCCTATATGAGGCAAAATCCAAAGAAACCAAACTAAACCAAACCAAAACAGACAAAAACATTTGGCAACTTAAAGGCTAATTATTTACATTTTAACGTGAGCTTTTGTGGTCAAGTTGCACCTTGAAACCTAGGAAATTTCATTTGGCCTAGGCTTTCTAGCTACAGTCCATGAAAAATTATTTCAACAAGAAAACCCAAACCTATTAGTCTTTAAGTGCTGCAACACTCCTTGTCATTTTTGTTACAACAGACTTATGCTACGCCCATCAAAATATTTATCCAAGCAACTCCAGCATCCGTAGACTATACCTCTGCATTGCCTTACCTGTGAATAATTTCCACTGAATTCAGTGGTGGTTGATTTTCTGAGTGTAGGATTCCACTATGGCTGTTTACTCCATTCACTATCCCATTGCAGACATTACTCTGTATCCAGGTTCGCAACACTCATGCTTTCCTAAGGCCAACCCTGCATAGATAACAATGCTAGCAATAAGAGAGTCTATTGGTTGAGATTACTGGAGAGGGTTACCTAAATTATTCGTGCTCAACTAATCTACATACTACTTTGTGAGCTATTTTGCTGGACCTCTATTTCTCTTTACATAGTCAGTCTATGTAGGCAGAATTTCAAAGGTGGCAGGCATTTCTTTTGATGTTATGTGCTGAGGTACAATAATGTAGTGCTAGATGTTCTTTTACACAAAGTCTTTATGTGGTTCACTTATGTCAGTATCAATTAAATTCAGGTTTGATGCTTCATTTTGAACATTTAAGTATTTTTGCAAGGTAGAGTGTTACAAACTGATTTTGTATGGTGAGTAAAGTGTGCTGCTTATGTACAAACCCATAATGTATAAAACACTCTCTGGGTGATTTACAATTTAATTCTGCAGGTTATTGAGGGATGGAAGGCTGAGTGAACCTCAAGCTGGCTACTTGGGATTTAAGCTGATTTCAATTGGGGTTTTGGCTGCATTACTACAGTTTAACCACTGCACCATCAGGTTCCAATAGTCATATACACAGGAGAGCTGAGAAGCATTGCAGGGAAAATTGACACTTCGGTTGTTAGTAAATAATGTAATGTGTTTTAAATGTGTAGACTTTATTAGAGTTTATCCAAATTTCTTATACAATTGCAATTGGGGCCTCCTATTTGATTTATTTTAGAATATCCTTTTATGTGTTTACTATTTATGTTTGAATGTTTATCACTTATAAACTGCCTTGGATTTCTTTCAGACAGACAGGGTGTACAACTATTGATCGTACTCTCTTTATATTTTTATTCCAAAATAAACCCCATTGAATTTAAAATTTAATAAGACTGCAGCCTAAATGATTAATAGATAGTTGACATTGATAATATCTGTAAAAGAAAGGTTGACAAGGGAAAACAATGTTTTAACAATAATTCAGAGAACATGAATGCCTAGGTGAGGGTGTATTTAAGACTAATTATTTTTTTAAAATTGTGTTTTTTAATATTTGACTTTATATGTTGTATTAGCAATTACCATAACATTAAGGAGAATCGAAAAGTTTTCAGGGGACGACAGAGGACGAGATGGCTGGACAGTGTCATCAAAGCTACCATCATGAATTTGACCAATCTCTGGGAGGCAATGGAAGACAGGAGGGCCTGGCGTGCTTTGGTCCGTGGGGTTACGAAGAGTCAGACATGACTTAACAACTAAAGAATAACAAAAAAATTTTCAAGGAGCGTATTCAGTTGGAAATAAGCAAGCAAGCCAATTGGAGCTGTATTCAAGCTGTATTTTCCATAGTAAAAATATTTTTCATTCATGCCCTAATGTTCAACCCAACTGTGACACTGATAATAAACATATATCAATCTAACAGGGTACTGCCAGTTCTGTGGAAGATACTGACTTTTGCCTTCCAATTTCTGACCTATATATTGCTAGCCTGTAATTTTCTTTTGTCCCTTATCAGCTGATATGGAGCTAGAACTAACAAGGGTTGCACTTTGACAGCACCAGGAAGGGCAAAAGTTGCACACTCCTGCCCAAGATCGAATTTGGAAGTAATACGTTATCTAACTGTCAATGCCACCTGTAATACCGGTTAACGTGTTACTTTCTGTCACTATAAGGGTGCAACATTACATTAAAAAAACATAATTACTGATAAAGTATTTGCTAAAACTGATTCAATATTGGAAATATACTTTTTTTCCTGATTGGCAGTATTGGAAGCAATTTTTTCAAAGTCTTGGAGGGAGGGAATTGTTTCAAAACCTGCCTCCTGAGATCCTTTAAGTAGAGAGCCAGGAAATGGGACTATTGGAATACAAAGGCATTCCACATGGTCTGTCTAGAAAGTTCTCTTAATACTTTTAATTCTTAATTTTCTTACTACAGTACCTTTGTCATTTGTCAAAAGTGTGTCTTCTCTCCTGAAAAGCTTGTGTGAAAAGGTGCATTGTGCACCTGATTCTTGCTCCCTTCACCCCAAGTTTCTACATCTAATATGGCATCTGATGTCCATCATGCGATCTGGAACTGCAGGAGCATCACAGAGCATCAGAAGAATGATCTGAACTTCATTACAGTTTGGGAAGAAGGCTTAATTCATGTTGCTTCTTGATCTCCAGCAAGGGACGAAATTCTTGTTGCCCACATTTCCAGAGGAACAGTCTGCATAAACCGACCTTTGCGTTATACCAAAGCAAGCATATAATTGCTTTCTAGTTTGAAGGAGAGTCACAGTGTATCACCGGCTCACTGGAAACTGCAATTGGGCACAATAATTGTAACACTTCAAATTTAAAATGCTCTAGAGATGAAAAGCAGTTGCACTATTCTTCAAACACATACATAAGCACTTCACCTTCAAACTGACATTTTATCAGATCTTAGGAAAGTTACTTTTTAGACTAGAGCTCTCAGAATCTCCTGGTGGCCATGCTAACTTGTGGCTCCTGGGACCTTTAATCTAAAAAAGTAAAATTCTCCATCTCTACATTTTCTTAAGAATAGAAAAAAATAATCATTAATTGAGCAAAAGGCCCAGAAACGATATTGGGGTGGGGGTGGTGAAATGTTGAAAATTGGGAAGAAAATTATTAGCAATATGTGATAATGTGAACTGCACAACAAGCTAAAGTTAGCAAAAAAAGAGATACAAATGAAAAACAGAGAATCACAAGCACGATGGGTGACCAGCAAACTCCTTTGAAGCCCTTGCGTTTGTTGCTGAGTTTACCAGATGGCTGCACCCTTTAATATCTCTCTGAGGTGCTGACTTGCATTGCATCATTCTGTCAGGGAACTGATGTGACTGTTATTCTGATTTCTTTCTTTCTTTTTTTTTTTTGTTGTCGTTGCTTGTTTCTTTTTCTTTTTCTGCATATTTTCCCATGACAGTTTCACTTTTGTGTCAAAATGCAAGAAACACTGAGATTAGTGGTATAAAAATAAAAGATGCATAATCTTCTGACTCTTGTGTCCTGACAGGAAAAAAGAAAATGAAACCGTGCATATAAAGCTTATAGAAGTTTAGGGTGATTCCGTTTTAGGAAACGAATGCAGTAGAATATTTGTTGCTGATTTTTGCTCCTACGTTTTCAGTTTTGCTTTTTGCATTGGTAAACAGATGTTGGTTTAATAGACATATTGCAAAACACAAGACCTGTTCATTCATAATGTTTTTTGGCTGGTATTCAGATTTGCCTCAATTATACACTATGGTAATCAGATACTGTTCATTCGCAATATGCCACCCATGTTGATGATATGTATAGTGATTCCTTAGCTAATTATATAAAGTTTGAATACATTTCAAAGAAAGAACATTATATAACAAAGTATTTAATGTCAGGAGACCTGGAAAGATATATGGCAGCAGTGGTGTGTCAGCATCTGTGGAAAAAGCTGACAGGCAGGTTGAAAAGTCATTCAGCCCTAAACCTTGTTTTCTTTGCCACACTTGAAGGTTTTATTAGCTTTCTGTTAAGTCGCTGCAGGTCTCAGAGAGAGGTTTTGCTCTCCCTGCAAATTATACATTTTGCTTTCCACCGACTGAGCAAGTCCTCTGACTTTTGTCAGCTTTCGTAATTAAGGTGTGCTCAACTTTACATCTGTAATGCATAAGAAGGGGAGAGGAAACATTTAAGGAAAGAGAATGACCTCTGGAAACGTTTCCCAAAACATAAAGCTGTACAAAATAGAGATTAAAGGATCAAGAAAAGGTTGAAAGTGTCACTTAGAAAATGTGACAAAGTATTTACTTTTTTTTCTGATCGCAAAATTTAAGATAAGCCATGCTGGTTTTAGAAAATTGACATCACACTCAGAAATTGTGGTTTGGTTTAGTAGTACTGTTCCACGAGAAGGAAAAAAAGCCACTATGCCACATTTGAAAACAGATTAGTTTCAGCAGTTGATTTAAAATGTGTCCTTTAAAACAATATCTCCATCTAGTGGATTTATTACCTAAAAATCTGTAACATTAGTCCCTTTGTGTATTATCACATATGGATCTTCCTGATAATTTTTATTTGATCATTACATGTGAGAAGGAAAAACTAGGAAAGGGGCATTTGTAATTCCAACAATCATTCTGATCAATTTAGGTATAAGTTTGTACCACAAGCATAATTGAAGCAAGACTGATTTTAACCGTTATGTATGAAAGCAACTTGGGACGTGGTGGCGCTGTGTGCTAAACCGCAGAAGCCTGTGCTGCAGGATCAGAAGACCAAGCAGTCATAAGATCTAATCCACGTGACGGAGTGAGCGCCCATCGCTTGTCCCAGCTCCCGCCAACCTAGCGGCTCGAAAGCATGCAAATGCAAGTAGATAAATAGGGACCACCTCGGTGGGAAGGTAACAGCGTTCCGTGTCTAAGTCGCACTGGCCACGTGACCACGGAAGATTGTCTTCGGACAAACGCTGGCTCTGTGGCTTGGAAACGGGGATGAGCACCGCCCCCTAGAGTCGAACACGACTGGACAAAAATTGTCAAGGGGAACCTTTACCTTTACCTTTATGAAAGCAACTGCTGAATCTATCTCAACTCATCCACCCACCTGTATAACATCAGGACACCTAACTTTTACAGGAAAACTTTCACTACATCTAACACTTTTATACTTTGTGCTGATGAAGTGTAATACAGTACTATAGCAGATGTGATAATGCTTCTACCACTTCTGGTAGTATGTGGACAATAAAACAAGAAAGATGAATATGAGAACAAATTGATATCAAGAGCAATTAAATAATGCTGCCTGCCTATTGGGAAAGGTAATAACATTAAGACAAAAGTCATTGACTACAGAACTACATAACTAACATTGACAATGAAGAGACTGAAATAGAGATTTTTGTATATCTTGGTTCAGTCATCAATTAAATGGAGAATTCAATCAAGAAAGCAAAAGACTGAAACTCAGAAGAGCATCTATGAAGGAAGTAGGAAAGATTGTCAAGGGTAAGGATGTGTCACAGGAGATGGAGACCATAATCAACTATACTTTTGCACTTCTGATCCTCACCTCTGATCACCATGTACAGGTGTGATAGATAGTAAAGAAAGCTGACAGGCAAAAATTTTATTCATTTGAAGTGTGGTGCTGGAAGAGAGCTTTGTGGATATCCTGGACTGCTAGGTAGACAAACAAGTGGGTCTTGGTTCAAATCAAGCCTGTACTATCTCTGGAGGCAAACATGTTGAAACTGAAGCAGTCGTACTTTGGGCACATCATGAGAAGACGGGATTCTCTGGAAAAGACAATAGTGCTGAGAAAGGTGGTAAGCAGCAGGAAAAGGTAAAGACCAAATACAAGATGGATTGACTCTCTAAAGGAAGTGACAGGCTTGACATTGCAAGAGCTGAGCAGAACTGTTGAGGACAGGACATTTTGGAGATTGCTCATTCATAGGGTTTGTATAAGTTGGGAGGGACTTGATGGCATGTATCAAGAACAAATTTTAGTAGTATAGCAAAATGAGCTGTAACTATTTCTTCATCTCAAATGTGTTCCTATTGATGATTTATTTCTTAAATTAATGATAAGACTTCTGTTAACATGGGAATTACTACTGCAACTTCCATCTTGTGAATATTCAGCTACCCATGCCCCATACTTGGCTTTCAGTGGAATTATCATGCATGAATTAGCAATTAATGGGTCATTGTGTTCATATATAAGAGAAACATTTTATTGGTGTGTATAGGATGCAGCACCTTCTTAGAGCTGGCATCCCAAGTGTGGAATTTCCTGAGAGTTTTCTGACAAGTTTCCTCCTTTTTGATTTTAGATGGAACTTTCAGCATTTCGCCTCCAAAGGAAGTGCTTCATCCTTCATTTTGCTTGATTTTGCTTGATATCTTCTGCATCTCTACTGGCTCTTAACATGGATATGTTTTAGTGGTTTATTTCATTTTTGATTTTAGACTTTATTGTCATGATTTCTTTCAGTGTAAACTGCTTCTGGAAAAGTAACTTATCAAACAAGGTGTATAAATTATTCTTTCTTTGTTAATGCCAGAAGCACTACAGTACAATTAATAAATATATCAGATAATTTTCACCCAATAATAGGCAGCCTCAAGAACATTTGAGGCAGCTAGCATCAAGTCTTCCATGGTATATACATTACTGGCATATATGCTTTTCAAACTTTCCACAGGTACACACATATATGTACATGACTATAAATATATCCCACAGCTGGAAGAGTTGTCTGGACACTGGAGCATTGCAATTCATGTTCTAGTGCCATTTGTTTCACTAAGCAACAGAACATTGGGCACTGTGTTGTAGCAATGTGTGCATATTATGCTAACATACCACTATGTAATTTGCCTCCTCTACACTGAACAGCCCCCTCCCCACACAGATGTTTTTGTTTCTCAACTTCTTTTTATTTCTTCAGTAACTAAAGAACAGAAAATTGTGCCTGGGAACTCATCAGTCTCTGTCTACATCAGACCACTAGCACGTAATTTCCATAATTAGATTTACTACTTACAGTTAAGAGCACACCCATCCATCTAATATGCTTTATAAATGGAACACTTCCTTCAATGATGTCTTCTGCCATGTTAGTAGGTTACTCCAGTGTTGAGGCACAGCAGCCCAATGCTACATACAGTCTCTTCCTGTCTCTCTGTAAGAAATCAACATCAGCACAATCACTTTTTTTTAACATGGCTAGTAAATTAGAGATCTGAAGTATCAGAAAGCCGCTCCATAGTTTCAGTTCTTCAAAAGTTATTCTCATGTTCCAGTAAACAGCTATCATCAATAGAAGATGCTTTAACATGTACTATACCTGCCCACTTTCATCGCTTGAAGATTTCTTTATTTTTTAATTTCTTCACTTGTTCAGTTCATCTCCGTGTGTAAGATTACGGGTTCTTGGCTCAGCTTTAAGGAGGAAACACCTGTCAGTTGCCCATTGATAGAAGAGGGGAGTGCTACAGATGCTTAAAATGGAAATAACACAGTCAGCTAGCAAGTCATGCTGGGAAAGGGTTTTACTCATTAAATTCATTAAACTCATTAAATATTAATTCACTGTATCGCCATGGTGGTGTTACAAGCATCGCAACACATGACAACAATATTTGGTAGAAGCCGTTAGTTCTTGAGTCAACAGCGGAGATTTCTCAGTTTGAGATTTGATAAGTACATTTTTTTTATGGTTGTTCTGGGTTTTTCGGGCTCTTTGGCCGTGTTCTGAAGGTTGTTCTTCCTGACGTTTCGCCAGTCTCTGTGGCCGGCATCTTCAGAAGACAGCAACCTGTCCAGAGGTTGCTGTCCTCTGAAGATGCCGGCCACAGAGACTGGCGAAACGTCAGGAAGAACAACCTTCAGAACACGGCCAAAGAGCCCGAAAAACCCAGAACAACCATTAGATCCCGGCCGTAAAAGCCTTCGCGAATATACATTTTTTTAATTTGGCCAGATCTGAAGATATATTGTTTATAGTCAGTTTCTGCAATAATTACCACTCTGTTACTGCCATGTTCACAATAACAGAGTGGTGCAGCCTGCAGTTCACAGAATAAAACTATACATTCTTGATATGCCTATCTGGATGTGAGGATCTTCAACAGAGGCAGTGAGTCATTTCTGGCAACATTGTCCTCTTTATAGCAGAATCCTAGTTATGGAATACTTCCCCAGTGAAACTTGCCTAGGGTTTCCACCGATGTAGAGCTTACAAGAGTCACCTCCCCATATTGTAGCTTCCAACTGGCTTGGGAGTTTCTGTCCATAATCTTCTCAAAGCTCTGCTCTAATTTCATTTTGGCTTCAGGTTTTATTTTTCTGGGTGTTGAACTAAATTTAATGGAACCAATTCTTTTTCTGTTCTTGCTTCTACAAGAATGTTGTTGCTTCTGTATATTTGTTTTCTTTTCTTCTATTTAACAAATCGCCCTGGAAACTTACTTGAAAGGTGGGATATTTAAAAAACTAAAGTGTGATGAATAGGTGTTCATTTTATAGTGTGCGACTATTTACAAGGTTTCACATTAATTTAGCTGATGGCTTAGACTAAACAGATTAACATATTATTCTACAACAAACTGGGGGGAAAGGTGCATTCTGTCTCTACCAACTTCTCACAGTTTGTTTCATTCAGATTTATACAATTGCTGGTTAGACCTTTGGTAACAAAGAATTAAAAGGCAAGGTGTTGACACTGAGCAAAGAAAAGCATGTCAAGACTGCTAAATGCCTAGTGGTGCTCCTTTCCCTTTTACTAGTCTCTAACATATATTCATCTGTTTTCTTGAACTCTAATGATAATGAGTTAAACTTCACAAATGGAAGATGGGAAAACCACCATAATTAGTTGAGCCAAATTGTGGGAGGGAATGTTTGTTGATTCTAACATCCACAACACAGAAGCCTGTCTGTTTGGAGCATTCACTACAACTCCACGTCTCGGGTGCTGCTCCCACAAACACTGGTCACCTGCTGAGAGTTTGAATTGAATTAGGTTACATTATAATTGGATTTTCCTAAGGCACTGCATTAGCATTTTCCATGATCTCACCCTTATTAGCCAAATCACTAATCAGGAATAGCACAGTTACACTCTTTGCTAGTTAAATTATCTGCTGCTATATAGGCTGTTTAAGCCACAACCTTCTACCCACACAGAGAGAGGGAGGTCTTTCCCATCTAGTTCAAAGGAAAGTCCCGTTATTTTCCCATGGGCTGAAACTACAGCACAGGTTTAATTTTTGCAAGTTTATTTTAAAAACAGATACACTCTGGAAAATTATAAACTTGAAGGCTCCCACACATTCTGTTTTCCTGAACGGTAGGGTTAGGGTGAATTGTCTCCCTGAGAAGGAAAC